>NW_027412525.1:1225529-2425529 GCF_025532065.1 Leptinotarsa decemlineata
TTTCTGCATCTTTAGAAAGTACATTATTGTCTTCATTGTAAATTCATTTCATTCAATAACAAAAAATTATTTGTAATTTATCTAATCTGTTATGAAACGTAATGTAATCATTCGACACAAAAATAAATTAACAATATCCGTGAAAACAAGGGAAACATGCGCATTTTCGATTTGAATTGATTCAATTTCGGATGTTTCTCAACAATAAACAAACCATAACTGCAAAAGCGTCACTAAATTTATCGGTTTGTAACTTCTCAAACGTAAATGCCAGTAGCTATCTTCATAAGATATCTTAAACAATAGTGAGTTTAACTGAATTTTTTTGTGGATGCTGATCGACATTTTCACCAACAAAAAATTTTCACTGTATTCATAGTCAGAATGTTTCGTCAGGTGAACGATATTTGTATTAGTTTCAGTGAAAACGTCGACTTAGAGTTTTTAAATTCACCGATGAGTCCATCAATTGAACTCATTGATTGGTCAGTTTGAAACATAAGCGTGTTTCTATTGGTTGAATGAATCCATCAAAAATTTTATGTTGCATTCAAAAACTCGCCTCGTTCTACTGAAATGAAACTAATCAAATTAAAACATTTCTGACTACGTAAACTAAAAGAACTAATGAAAGTAACATTACACTAACAATGTTCCGAGGTACATTGTCACCTCTATTTCATAAATATCATTCGACAAGTAAAAGTTTTTACGAATTAACGTATTAGAAAAACACTTTATGTTGAGATTTTAACTAAACAGTTTCACAAAAACGCAACACGTGTTTCGCCATACAATGGCGTGAAGACACGGCCGAAGATGCCATTGTATGGCGAAACACATGTTGTATTTTTGTAAAGCTATTGAAAATTTCACAATAAAGTGTTTTTTTGAATACGTTACTCTTGAATTTTCACCAAGTATCAAGTATATTTTACGAATTGTCCAGCATTTTGGGTAAAATTTTGGATAGGCTGCCTCTTCCGTTTTGAATGAAATTTTGGGTATACTCACGTATTTTGACATATAGATTAGGAATTCCAAAAAAAAATCGGTGATAATGAATTAATTGATGCAGCCGTTCCTACGTGGTAGGAGATAATCATGAAAAATGGGAAATGAAACTTTCTATGTTTTTTTACTAATTTCAATTGTATAATGTATAAATGTATAACATTATAAGATAAATCATTACATTTCAAACTCAATTTAAGGTACTTAAGGTAGAGATTGTGTCTGAAAAGGACGACCTAGGCACAGGTGCCTGTTGTGTCTTTGTCCATTTCAGACAATAGAATTATAATAACAAAAGGAAAGAAAAGCAATATGTAGAGGTAGGTAGTTACAAGAGGTAGTTACCTGGAACAGAGACCAGTAAGTGGAATATTACGAAAAATACTAATTAACTAATTAATTAATTAATTAATTAATGAGGAACAATATAAGATTATGATTAGATGATTGGAAGAGGGATTCAGATGATTTCTCAGAAAATATTGAATTGTGTAGCACTGTTGAAAATAAGCTTCTTTATTTCATATTTAAATTTATTTTTATTGCGGATTTTTTTAATGTCAGCTGGAATAATGTTAAATAGTTTCGGTCCATAATAAAGGAATGATCTTTGTGTGACAGCCTTTTTGAAATGATTGACTTCGACGTTAAGAATAGATGCTGCTCTAGTATTGAGGGGCTTTCTCGGAAAGTGTTCATGATTTTGATGCATTCGCAGGAGACACTGGTAGATGTAGGTTTGTCTTATTTGGAATAAATTAGTATCCTGATAAAGTAATTTAGTAGAGAAGAGTTTTTTTTTGTGAAGTATAATTTTTAGTAAAGTGTTCTGAGTCGTTTGTAAGTTTTGTAGTGTGCTTGTGAAAGCACCTCCCCAAATTGTTATGCAGTATCTTAGGGTAGATTCAACTAGCGAGTTGTATAACATAATAAGATTTTTTCGTGTTAGAATATCTCGTAGCAGATAAAATTTGTGAATCAGAGCTCTTAGTCGTTTTATCACATAGGTAATATGGTCAGACCACCTGATATGCTGGTCAATCATGACACCAAGGTATTTCAAGACTGAAACTTTTTGCAATTCAGGGCAGTTACAACCATAAAAATCCTCGCATTTGGGAGAGTGTAATTTGATTTTTATATTAGGTTGATCGCTTATCGTAGGTGAGAAGGTGATATATTTCGTTTTCGCAACGTTTAAGCTTAATAAGTTGTGATCCAAACAGATTTTTATATTTTTCAGATCCCTTTCAGTTTTTTTGTAAACTTCATCCCAGCTTCTCCCAGTGAATATAATTGCTGTATCGTCAGCATAGCAGATCATTCGACCTTCAAAGTTAATAATGTTTGCAATACTATTTATATATATTAGAAAAAGTATGGGACCCAGTACTGTTCCTTGTGGCACTCCTGTCTCAATTATTGATTTATTGCTCAACTTATCACCTATCTTTATCCTCTGTGCTCGATTGTTCAGATAGTTTTCAAATAGACTTAGTGATAATCCTCGAATACCGTAATTACACTTTTTTTCTAGTAATTTGTTGTGGGAGACAGTGTCGAAAGTCTTGGCCAAATCAAGGAAGACCGCTAGGCATTTATTCGATTTGTCCAAGGACCCCACCACCTTACCAACAAAATTCAAAATGGCATCCTCCGTGTTGTAATTCTGCAGAAATCCATATTGACAGCTGGTTATTATGTTGTGTTTATCCAAAAATTTGATTAGCCTTGTCTTAAGTGAATGTTCGAATAGTTTTGCAAAATTATTAATAACAGAGATGGGCCGATAATTAGTCAATATATTACGTTTCCCAGCTTTAAATACTGGGGTGACTACGGATTCTTTCCATTGTTCAGGCATTTTTACATTGAGGAAGCAGAGATTTATAATGTGTTTCAGTGGAGTAAGGATATGTTTGTGGATAGCTTTTATAACTTTGGTATCAATTCCATCCGGCCCTGGGGAGCAATTATTTTTCAATTTTGAGATGAAAGTTATTAGTTCCGAGGCTGTTATGGGTTCTAGGAATAATGATGATTGTATAGACTTGTCATTAAGAAAATGCGGGGGTAAGTTAATTTTTTCAATATTACTTGCCATTTTCGACCCTAAACTAGAGAAGAACTCATTAAACACATTTGCTTTTTCGTTATCATCATTTATTGAGAGTCCGTTTTCATTAAGAACGTCAGTTTGAGACACGTTTAAATTTTTTTTAGCACCTGAGAAATCATTGATTAAAGCCCAAGTTTTCCTACAGTTCCCGGCTGCATCACTTAACTTTCCTTGATAAAAATCATTTTTACTTTTTTTATTAGTGCGTTGAGATTATTCCGGTATCGTTTATATTTCTGTTCAAGTTCAATAGAATAGTTGTTCAGTAGTTGTTTTTTTAATAAGTCCCTTTTATGTACTGAAGTAATTAGACCTAAGTTAATCCAAGGTTTTATTTTCCGAAATTTATTTTTTACAGTTTTCAGTTTAGTCGATTTCGTAATAAATTCATTGAGTTTTTGAATGAAGTGATCGTAAAATGTTTGAGGATCTTGATTTCTTACCACATTTATCCATTGCTCGTTGCTAGTCAATTTCTGGAGTTTTTCAAGATTTATTTGTTTTACTATTATTTCTTTTCTAGATGTTGAAGGATTCGGATTTTTTCCTGAAAATTTTATGAAGATGGAGGTACTGAAATGATCAGTGATATCAGTATGAAAAATTATTGGGTCTATTTGTGTTGTATTCAATATGCGGTTATTTTTTTTGATAAATATATGATCAATAATTGATTTAGAATCCTGTGTAACACGTGTTGGCTTATTAATGTATGAAACAAATCCATTCAGGTTAAGTAAATCAAGGTATTTATTTGTTTCACACAGATCTAATCTCAGTAAATTGATGTTGATATCTCCCAGATAGATTTCTAAGTTTTGCTTACCAATTGATAGCAGATATTCTTCCAAGTCTTCAATATAACTTTGAGTGCTTGTTGAAGGGGGTCTATAATAGGTGGTTATACCAATTTCATTATTATGCTTCAATTTGAAAGTAGCACGAAGGAATTTACTATCGTTGACTTTTTTGATTGCAATGGTAGGGATATAGATATATAGATATATAGATTACAGTTCCGTCACATTGATTTATGCATGAATCATTAAGATAGACCGTATAATTTGGTATTATGAAATCATTTACTTCAACTTGCCTCGTTTCTGATAAAACTATCACATCTAAGACATCTTTTCCCTTTTCCAGATAAATAAGCAGTTCATCAAAGTGTTTCCTCAGACTACGAATGTTAAAATGTACTATTCCTAAACCATTCTCTGTTTTTCCTCTTATCTCATCAATATATTCTTTTAAACTACCTAGTTCTCTTGTGTCAATTTGCTGTTGACTATCTATCTCATTTAGAAAATCCAGCATAATGAATGTGAAACCTGAAGAACTCCTGCAGATATTATTCAGCGATTAAGGCATGAATATTTGATGATGTGCTTAAACATAAAAATTATAGGCAAAAATACATGTATATACATTAATTTTCACACATATGCACATATATACTCATATGTACATATGTAATAGTTGAAACATAATCATATGATGTACAAAATGAGAAATTTCACATTTATTTTATGACCCTACCACATTTCTTATTTATTTTGTAGCTCATGGAAATTATTCGTATTTGTAATTAATTGAATTCTTTCATTATATAATTGAATTCTTTCATTATAAAATACATAAATTTTCCCATTTTCGGACCATACATTCTTAAATCCAATTTTTTCAGCTATTTGATTCACCAGTTCCACTTTTTTCTTGGTCAGGTCTTCTTTAATAACTATCCCAGTGCCTTTGAGCATCTTCTTCTTCGCATATATGTTTTGTTTCACTGTTATGTTGCTTAACTTCAAATAGATACATCGGGATTGTTTGTTAGTCTGTTTACCCACTCTGTGACATATTTCTATATCCTCAGATTTCAGCTTCATTCCCATTTTTGAATTAAGGAGATCAATTAATGCAGTCCTGGTGTTCTCTTTTGGTGTTTCTTTTAGATTAAAGATTCTCAGACTTGTTTGTCTACTTAGTTGATCAAAGTATTCAAGTTTCATTTCAGCTTCTTCACGTTTACGAATTTCCTCATTCATGTTATTTTCCAATGATTGAATTTTTTTTTTCAATTTTATGCTGAGAAGAATCTAAATCTGATTGGAGGGACGCCACTGAATTCTCTAAATCGGTAAAACGTTTATCCAGAGTTTTTACAATAGCCTCCGTCACACTATCGGCGATTGTTTTTATGAATTCTCTGTTCTGCATGCATGTACTTACGGCTTGGTTTACCGACTTTTCTATTTTTTCTTTGATATCCCTAGTTATAACCATGATTAGTTATTATGATATATAAGATCAGCACTCTCAATACTTAATGACCTTTTTCAAGCCTCAAAACACCACAGTAACTCAGTTTTTGGTATTATTTTCAGGAGCACAGATTTTATATGACTATTCGCAGTATACCAAAAACTAACGTTTTTGCAATTTCGGCCTTTGAGGACATATTCAAAGTGATCTTGTCACTTATTAGTCTAATCAACAAGTTCAAAAACATGAAAAATAGAGATAAAGGTCCTAAAAATATGAGCGATAGCTCATTCGAATCGGAGTCACCTCTAGAAAAATGTTTTTGAAGGATTTTGGTTCAGATAAAAAATTGCAATCATTAAAAATATTAATATTTAAGCAATTTTGAAAAAAGCTCGATGAAGAGGAGAAAATTTCCGATCAAAAAGTTCCGACTCCCGAAACTCTATCTCCATTATTTATAATTTTAATTTGACTTTGAAAATAGGGTTCCTCGCGGCTGTTACGGCATGCGCGCGCTGCCACTAAAGAGAGATTATCAAAAGAATTAATTTTTTTATAACATAAAATGTCATTTTAAAAATTTGAAAAACATCTAGTATTTTCTTAACACTTGAATGAATCGAGTCCCGTATCCCCAATCTCCGTTGACATAAACTTCGTTTATATATATATATATATATATATATATATATATATATATATATATATATATATATATATATATAAATAAATAGATAAGTACTCTTTGATCATTCCCATATTGATTTCAATTTAAGAGCCACCGGTATACAGCTGTTTCAGCCTATTGGGCATCGTCAGTACCGGGCAGGCGGTCCTCGATTGAAGACAAAATGAGAAAAAACCAAGAAAGTACTTGATAAAAATAGCTGCGTAAACGCAAACGAAACATAAGTGGAACCACCTATTGGTGTGACACCCAAGTCAACTTGCCAAGTTTTTATGTCAGTGTTGGTGGTTTGACCAATCAACCGACAACTGCGGGTGTCACACCAATAGGTGGTTCCACTTATGTTTCGTTTGCGTTTACGCAGCTATTTTTATCAAGTACTTTCTTGGTTTTTTCTCATTTTGTCTTCAATCGAGGACCGCCTGCCCGGTACTGACGATGCCCAATAGGCTGAAACACCTGTATACCGGTGGCTCTTAAATTGAAATCAATATGGGAATGATCAAAGAGTACTTATCTATTTATTTTTTGATTTTCATGGAATTATTTTCCAGCAGCTTGACTGCATTAACCTTTCTAGATTATATATATATATATATATATATATATATATATATATATATATATATATATATATATATATATATATATATACTTACTTCATTCGATCCTGCGATAAAAGTTCATAAAAATTTATTACTTTGTAAATTATAATTTTTTATAACTATTGCAAAATGAAGTATCTAAAAATTGTTGATGAAAATTTTTTTTCAATTGATATTTAGCTATGTCTGTTTTCACATTGAACAATGGCAGTTATTAACATAGGATATAAATTTTTCACGTAATTTGTTTATTAGATTGTTTTAAACGAATAGAGAAATTCAATATTTTTGAAAAATGTCTTTTTGCTATTTTGTCCCGAGATAATTATAATTAAAAAAAATTTTCAATTTTAATTTTTGATTGTTTAAAATCGATTTTTCAATATTTTGATTGTTCAAGTAATTAATTTAGAAATAATTCTGATTATAATTTTTTCAAATTTATCATAATAAAAAATATGAAAAAGTGCAGTAAATTGTGTTTTTTAATTTATTATAATATTTTGTTATAATGAATGAAAAAAAATTTATGGCACTTATTTATATATAGGTTTTTATAATTTTCTGCTTCAGAAAAAAATATAACGTTGGTCAATATTTGACAAAAACAGCTGCGCGAAACCCTATTTTCAAAGTCAAATTTAAATTATAAATAATGAAGATAGAGTTTCGGGAGTCGGGACTTTTTTATCGGAAATGTCCTCCTCTTCAACGAGCTTTTTTTTAAAATTGCTTCAATATTAATATTTTTTGAGTTATTAACAAAAAACTAAATACCATTTTTTCAATCTTATTTTGTTAATAACAATTGCAATTTTTTACCTGCCCTAAAATCCTTAAAAAACATTTTTCTAGAGGTGATTCCGAATCGAATATTTTTAGGACCTTTATCTCCATTTTTCATGTTTTTGAACTCGTTGATTAGACTATATTTTCAGAGTTACAGTTCTCCAAAATTTCGACAATGGCAACTTATTTTTACATAATACAAACAATAAAAAACACAAATATTTGTTCAACACATCACCGTCACATACAGTTAAATCAACATTTTTTCTACAAAAAACTTGATATCTGAAATATTATTAGTAAGTAGTGATGCCAACTAGGGTGTTAACCTCAAAAACGTGAAATGGAGAGATAATAATAATAATAATAATAATTGCCTTAGTGCGGCTTGCCGCACTAAGGCAGAAATCTTAGCCGCACAGATGCAGAAGGCTGTCATTCTTGGCTCACTGCGTTTGCTCAGGGCACATGATTCTCGGACCCAATGATCACTTACCCCACGGTGTGGGGAGTGGTCATTGGTTGATTATGCTGGCGCGCCCTCCCGAATGTATCGGGGCTTCGGGGAATAGGGCCTGACCAGCGCACACTACGGTGAAAAAAAAAAAAAAAAAAGTTTATTAATCCTGCCAATTTACATGAATTATACAAGATTTATGTATGAATAAACAAGAGACACAGGGATAAGCCAATGCATGGGGTCTTCTTCAATAATATTGAAGACCTTGGCTTATCAAAGCGCCTGACGTTCGCTTTTCTCAGGTCGAGTGGGCTGAAGTCGGAAACTGAGGGGTTCATCATGGCTTGCCAGGATGGTGTCTTCAACACCTTAGTCTACCGCAGTCGCGTGATGGGTATAGAGGTTTCTGACACAAGGTGCAGGGCCTGCCGCGAGGCGCCCGAGACCCTAATGCACTTGCTATCAGCATGTCCCGCATATGCGGTCTCGGCCTATATCCATCGACATAACGCGGCCCTAAGAGTGCTATATTACCATCTACGGCACTCTTACGGTATTGACGAGACACCGGTGTTGCCCTACGCTCCGGGGTATATTGAATCCGTTGTGGGGAACGAGAAGTGCCGAATTTATTGGAACTATTCGTTCCCCACCCTCAGGCTCATACAAGCTAATAAGCCTGATGTAGTCCTTCTCGACCACCAGAGCAAAACGATATTTGTTGTGGAGTTTTCAGCTCCTGGCGAGACGAATATCGTCAGAAAAGAGGAGGAAAAACAGATAAAATATCGAGATTTTCTCTTCGAACTCCGCAGACTCTATCCAGATCACTCTGTGAAGATGGTCGTTCTGATTATTGGAGTCCTTGGTGGAATGATGTCTTCTCTACTCTCGAATCTCAAAATCATACCGGCTTGCCGCACTAAGGCAGAAATCTTATCCGCACAGATGCAGAAGGCTGTCATTCTTGGCTCACTGCGTTTGCTCAGGGCACATGATTCTCGGACCCAATGATCACTTACCCCACGGTGTGGGAAGTGGTCATTGGTTGATGATGCTGGCGCGCCCTCCCGAATGTATCGTCGGGGCTTCGGGGGATAGGGCCTGACCAGCGCACACTACGGTGAAAAAAAAAAAAAAAAAAAAAAAAAAAAAAGTTTATTAATCCTGCCAATTTACATGAATTATACAAGATTTATGTATGAATAAACAAGAAATCACAGAAGCTCTAATCGTGCTTGTTAGTGATAAAGTAATACTAAAAAAGAAAATACATTTATAATAATAAAAGACAAAAGACAGAAAAGACAAAGACAATATCCATAAAATTACATTATAAAATAAGATATTTATGGACTTTTAAAATTTACAAAAATGTTTATGAGATAAATTCACAACATAATTATGTAAGTACGTCATTACTGAGGTGTTCATATAAAAATTTATATAAAATTTTAAAGCTATGTAGAAATAGAAGTAGTGAATACTGTAAAAATGAGATAATCCTAGAAACTAGGCTTTATGTAAGGTAGTACGTTGAATAGACAGTAGGTACTAAATATTAAGTCCATATGTGGGAAAAAACATCTTCAATATTATGAAGTGGATTTACAAGAAGTGATTGTTTTAAGTAGTGTTTCAATTTTTTTGTAGTGAATGTCTTCCAATCCACCGGTATAAGGTTATGTAGTTTAATTGGCAGATAGTCAGTCTGCTTCATTGTTTTAGTGTAGTTCACTCGAGGTAGTTTATTCAATTCTTTATTGCGGGTATTCTACTTATGAATTTCACTTTACGTAGTGTTCGCATTTTTGTTTTGGTGTATCCACAATATGGCTTCTGTAATATACATGGAAGTGTTAAAATTTGCATTTTGATGAACAATGTTTGGCATGGAGAAATATAAACTTATATCTATTACCTATACATTAGGTTACATACTACTAGCAAGTAGTGAATGAGAGGAGAGATGAAAGAATATAAAAAGTATTCATCATTCGAGTCGACCAACAATGACTTCACGAAATTTTTTTCGGGGTTCTTTATGTATGAAAGATTTCAGTTCTTTTTTGAAGCGATGTGGATTCATAATAAATTTGATTTCATGTGGAAGAGTGTTGTATAATTTTGGAGCAAGGTATTTATATGAGCGTTGGGATATCAGTTTTTACATTCGTGGTGTGATATGTTGAGTTCGTTGACGTGTATCATATATTCATGTGTGGGTAATTCAAATTTTTGTTGTTGGTGGCAATACATATTTATTTTCAGAAAAAAGAGTTGGTAGACATCAAATACATGAGATTCCGCATAGAGAGCATCAGATGGAAAAGTGGGTTCTTTTTTTAAGATAATTTTTAAAAACCGTCTTTGGAGGATATAGATGAGTTTTTAGGGCACCATCACAAAAAAGGAGCTACTTAAATCAATGAAATTATTTTTAAAAAAAAATGTTGATTATTAAACTGAAAAGTGTCAAAGAAGGTGGAATCAGATGTGAAATTCATGTGGTGAATTTTTTTCTATAGTTTGTATTGTACAGAAATAAAGCTGAACATTTGCAATTTTCGGAAATTTGGAGGAGTAACTGTGGAAATAAGGGAGAGAACCGACTTTTTTTCTTTCGGATTCGTAATCTTCATATCAAAATACGAAGGTATTCTCAATTTTTTTCCAAAATCGGAGGGTGCAACCTACCTTCAGGGTGCAGCCAAAATTTAACTATAACAGTTTTCTCGAATTCAATACTATTGAGAATACAACAAATATAAACAACTTCAAAAAACGATTGATGAATTTTAGTAGTCGATAATAATATAGCTTGTATGATTGCATGATTTCAAAAGTGAATATGTTAAAAAAATTGTTTTTGAAAAGTTTGAACAATACCATTTTACGATTCATAAGGTGAATGTTCAAATTTTGCGGGCTACGTATATTTGATTAGTAATTTTCTCATTTTTTATGTTGGTTCGCTCGTCTCGAACATATGTTCACAATTTCAGCTGTTTAGCATATTCAGTTTGTTGGTGAAAGGCATGAAAGTTAGAAGTGTTTTGCGTCGAAAAAATTGATCAAAGAATTTGGATCATATTGTGTGTAAAAATGAAATGATGTGCTCAAAAACACTCATAATGTTGACAGTGGCATACGGTGAATTTACTCTGAGTCAAAAAAAATGTTCACAAGTGGTACAAGCTTTTCTCAGAAAGTTGAGAAGATGTGAATGACGACACGCCTCAGCACAACCGATGAAAATTTTATAGAAGTGGAGTGGGCATGAAGCATGTGGCAGCGAATTTTAACCAAAAAAAACCGTCATGCTCAATGCTCAAGCATTGTTGAATGACGTCAACGATGATCCAGATTTGCTCCGAAGAGTCATAACTGATAACGTATCATGGGTATATGGTTATGAGAATAAAACCGAAGTCCAATCATCTCAATCAAAGAGACCAGAAGATTCAAGACCGAAGAAAAAGCACGCCTAGTTCGAACAAATGTCAAGGTTTTGCCCAATGTTTTCTTCGATTACTGTGGCGTATTGCATCAGGAGTTCTTGCCGCATGGTGGTACGATGAATAATAAGTATTATCTTGAAGTTATGCACCCCTTGCGGGAAGCAATACGAAGAAAACGTTCGGTATCGTAGAAAATCAATCCCTAACTTTTGCATCACGGTAATGCACCTAACACCGTAATCATGGCTCAGCCACCTTAGTCACCAGATTTGACCCCCTGCGACTTTTTCCTGTTCCCAAGATTGGAGAGACCTATGAAAGAACGGTGTTTTGCGAGAATTAAAGAGATACAAATCGAATCGCCGAAAGAGCTCAAGGACATACCTATAATTGCATATTATCAGTACTGCTTCAAGGTTTGCAAAAAACGCCGGCACAAGTGTATTATATCTGAATGGGACTAATTTAAATGGGACAAAATAGAATTTGATGAATAAATAGGAAAGTGGAAATTCGCCTCATTTATTTAACAAACAGCGTTTATGTGAAATAGCTTTAATTTTTTTTTACGATTGGTATTTTTCTATCTGGAAATAAGCTATTTATTTACCTATCTATATCTGAATTGTTTCATCATATCAAGCCACAAAGGTACAAGGGAAAAAGTCAAGTTTGAGAGTTTCCAGCATGAGTATTCTGTTGCACTTACATTGTGATTTATTGATGACTTCAAATGGATCTGAATGAATAACAAGTTTTTTCATGGGGGCAGTGTACCGCAGTTCCACAAATTACTAGGCATGGTTGAACTTTTCGGTATTTCCGAATGATTTCTTGCTAGATTAATATATAACTTTCCTTTTTCGTAACAAGTATTGACTTTTAATTAAAGCATTTCCGATTGCGGGCCAGTACAAAGAAAACGGTAAATATTTTGGTAACATTCCAACAAGCAGCTGAGATGATTAGAAGACTGTCATTATCTTCGATTCATTGGTGCCCTAAGGCATCATTTATCAAAGTTACGACCATTTTACTTATTTTTTGGAATGTATATCTGAAAAATAATCATATATTCAAATAATGAATAACACAAATTTGTCAGTCACCAAAAGTACTTCTAATATGAAATCGAATTTTACCAAAATTGTAGTAGGCTACTGTAATTGATGTTCATATTCTGTTTAAAAAATCTGTTTAAAATCTGTTTTTTCGTTAATCAGCTGTCGCCACCATACATACAACAACTCTCAGAAGTTGAGAAACTTGTGCGAGATAAGGACTAACAAGGTCTTACCTTTCAACGTGTGATTCCTAACAGGCTATTACAATTATTTATTTTTTCAGAACATCTGCCCAATGAACGAAAATATATAAATGGAAATATCATAAATTATCAATTCGTTCAGGCCAGTCTCAACTCTCCTTCACTGTTGGTTAATGGACTGACACCTATCAAAAAAAACAACTACTTCCCTGGCTATTACAACGAAGGGCGTTGGGTTAGATTCAACAGGTGTCAGTCTGTTTTCAGTTTTCTCACTATATATTCAAAATATTAATTTTTTTTGCATTCAGGAACTCTGAAGTTTCACCTAAATAACTTTTTTCATAGTATAAATATATTCTTCCTTCTTTAAACAGTTCTATTCAGCTTGCCATGTTTGTTTGTTTGGGTCAAATTTGGTAATTGGAGTTTGAATCCCCTGATATTCAGTACACACATTATTATACTATTAGACTACTTTTTGATGTAAATTAATTAAAGTTGATGGCTAATGTTACCCCTAATAAAGATTTGGAACGGTACCATCTAATATTTCATACCAGTTTTGGGCAAACCATGCATTTCAGTATAGACGTACTAATAATTACTTTTGTTAGTTTAGAACACTATTTTTCGGAAAATGTCCATCAAAAAATGATGTCAGGGTACCATTTGAAGCAAAATTGAACGCTAATCAGAATGATGCGCCACTTCCTATTTGAAATTCTAAGGGTAACATCTATCCCTCCAAGGGGATTGAACTACGAGGGCTACAAATAGTCTTTGGAAGTGTCCTCCTTGACCATAAAATGGACCTGTTTTTTCGATTCCTCATATTCTTTACTGGAAGGAATATATTAAGGGTGGAAAGTTTTCAAATTGACATATGTAATGTCATATTTAATGTATATATGATGACAAATGTATATTTTATTTGTGAAATTATAAAACAACAATAAAAATTGATTGGCGCTCCGGGGCGACTTCATTGATTCCAGTGGCGCATTTACTTTTTCAGCTGCATAATGATATATGATGATAATAAAGATTATCGAAAGATTGGAATCTATGTTATAAGAGTACACTGTTTTGGTTCATTTTTTTTTTTTTTCATTACTCAGTTCGCATTCAAAATTTATGAATACGAGAAACTACTGAATAACTCAACTCTTCAGAGGTTTTTCACTAGTTCGGACTTCCATTGTCTAATATATATAATGATTTGAAATCCCTGAAACAATTAAAAAAGGAGAATTAAAAATGAATAGCTGGGAATAACAATTATATAACCTGAAATGAAAGAATATTGAAATAAATACAAGTAACATAAAAAACAAAGTATAAAAAATCATAAAGTAATAAAATGAAAATAAGAATAAAAAATCAAGAGATTCCAAGCCACGTTAGTTCACGACGTTTCGATTGTTAGTATCCACAATCGTCTTCGGGTGATGACTGGACTGATTCCTCTGAGAGATGACTATTTATAGGTCGTTCGAGTACTTTCACTTAGCCCCGCTCTCCATTTTTTCCACTTCACTGGTTCAGTAGGAGATGACCGTTTGGCGGGAGTTGGCCATTTTTCACTTCATGATGGGTTTCCATATGTTGCGTATCTCTACGCTAGCTTGGCTGAATACGTTGTTGGACAACATGTATGCGGCTTCCTTGATTTTTTTCCTAAACCAATGTTCCTCTCTGTGTATGATCTCAGCTTGGGACCACTCGATGTTGTGTTGATGGGTCCAAACATGGTATGCTATTCCTGATTTGCTGGTTTCCCCTCGCTGTGTGTGTTTCTTACGCTCGGCAATGGGGATATTCAATGGCCTCTTAGTTTCACTAATATGGGATTTTCCGCACTCACAGGGTATCCAGTAAATGCAATTTTCGGAATCGCAGTCCGCGTTTGGTGGCCTACTTTTCGTAAGGCTGCTACGGATAGTGTTACCGGATCTGAAGCAGGTTCTGATGTTGTACTTGAAATCAATTCTTCTTATCCTCTCCGATGATCCTCTGATATAGGGAAGTGCAAGCACAGATTGTGACGGCTTATCTTCCTTGCGAGGCTCCTGCTGTCTTTTAGCCAAAGTCTTTTCTACCATCGCTTTGGAGTAGCCGTTCCGTTGAAGATCATTTTTGATGATGTCTAGTTCCTCCTCGAGACCTTCCTTCGTATTACAAAACCCGAAAGCACGGTCTAATAGGGTCTTGATTATTCCTCTTTTAGTCGATTGATGGTGGTTGGATTCGTGGTTCAGATACTGTCCCTTGTGAGTGGGTTTTCGGTATACAGATGTTTCCCACTTAGTGTCGGTCTTCTTCACCAAAACGTCTAAGAATGGCAATTCGTTATATTGTTATATTTATATTGAGCAGTAACTTTTCGAGGTAACTCTTAGTTTCTCCCTTTATTAGTTTTCGGCAGATTATCCGCTTATTCACCTATGCTTTTTTTAATTGTGGAAAGTTGAAAACCCAATAAAGCAGCGATCCTTTCAAAATGTTATAAGTTTTGACTCAGAACTGAGTCTCCATCTTTTTAATTTGTCAATTTCAATTATGACGAATTCTGTTGAAATAACAAATTTCTCTCTGAAAAACTTTTAGACCTGTTATACCTAACATTCATATTCGTCATTCGAAACTTATGTCGTTATCAAAAGAGTTGTAGAAAAAACAAATAGCAGTATCGGTTGGATGTGAATTAATTGTCAGTTAAATTAACTTTGCGGTTGAACGGTGGCTACAAAAATGGATGAATGGGAAAAGTCGTATTGGCGTGTATGTAACAAACATTCCATTTCACAAAAAATGATTACGTAAATTTGTTAATTGAATTCGGAACTATAAATTTGAAATTTCCTGTTGGTAAAATAATTGCGAATTAAAATGCAGCTTTCTATGAAATGGGAATGAAAGGGTCGCTTCTGTTCAAAAAATGAGGTGAAATTTCATTTTCCCCAAAGAATATTTATCTATTCATCAATTTCTATCTCGTCCCCTTCAAAGAAGTCCCTTGTGCCAGCGTTTTTTTCAATCCTCGATGCAGTTCTAATATGCTCTTTTCGATATGTTCTTGAGCTCTCTCAGCGATTCTTCTCAATCATCGTAAAGCACCGTCCTTTCATGGGTCTCTTCAATCTTAGGAACAAGAAAATGTCACAGAGGGTCAAATCTGGTGAATACTGTGGCTGAGGCATGATTACGGTGTTGTATTTGGACAAAATACAAAACAGGTGCATTATCGTGATGCAAAAATTATTCATTGTTTTTCCACAATACCGGATGTTTTCTTTGTATTGCTTCTCGCAAGCGGCGCATAACTCCAAGATATTGGTATGACACCCGAGTCAACTTGGCAAGTTTTTATGTTAGTGTTGATGGTTTAACCAATCAACCGACAACTGCTGTAGCAGAAATTTGGGAAGCTATTTTGGAAAGCTATCGGAAAACGAATTCACAATAGGCGGTTCCACTTATGTCTCGTTTGCGTTCACGTAGTTACTTTTATTAAGTACATTACTTAGTTTTTCACATTTTGCCTTCAATCGAGGACCGCCTGCCCGGGACTGATGATGCTGCTGTCTACAGGTTGCTCTTGAATTGAAATCAATATGGGAATAATCAGAGTGGTACTTATCTATTTAACTTTTGATTTTCATAGAATGATTTTCTAGCAGCTTGACTACATTAACTTTTCTCAATTTCATATCATTTTTAGGAACATGTGGATTCGTTTTCGATGGCACTCCAGGATAGCTTCCCAAATTTCTGCTACTGCAGTTGTCGGTTGATTGGTCAAACCACCAACACTAACATAACATTTTGGCAAGTTGACTTGGGTGTCACCAATAGGTGGTTCCACTTATGTCTCGTTTGCGTTTACGCAGTTATTTTTATTTAGTACATTTCTTGGTTATTCACATTTTGTCTTTAATCGAGTACCTCCTGTCCAGTCATGACGATGCCCAACACTCTGAAACTGCTGTCTACCAGTGGCAGCATAAGACATCCGGAATCAAATTCATCTGAGAGATATTTTCAAGAGGTGATCAAATTTCTCCGAATATTA
Source organism: Leptinotarsa decemlineata (assembly GCF_025532065.1). Lineage (NCBI taxonomy): Eukaryota > Metazoa > Arthropoda > Insecta > Coleoptera > Chrysomelidae > Leptinotarsa > Leptinotarsa decemlineata. The sequence goes on from NW_027412525.1 coordinate 1,242,276, forward strand.
TCAAGAGAAGATCATCAAAATTGGGACAATAATTTACCAGTGGTAGAGAAGTATCTTAATCAATTGCCACACACGTTCACAGAAATCAGTCCATATTTTTCAATGATAGCTGCAAAAAAGAAAATAAATCATTAAATAAGATTTTACCAGAAGTACGGATAAAACAAAATGAAAGTGGTAGGAGATATTTAAAAAGAATAGGCAAAAAGAAAAGACATAAAAATATAACATTTAAAAAAGATCAATTAGTATTAATAAGAGCAAATAGAATAAAAGTTCTTAAAAAGAATAAATGTGCAAAGTTACTTCCAATATTTGAAGGGCCATATGAAATTGAGAGTGAAAATAATGTGAATAGCTACAAATTAAAATATATAAATGATGAAAGAATCAAAGGATGTTTTAATATAAATCATATTTATATAATCAACCATAAAAAATTTGATAAAAGAAACAATCATAATCGGGAGCATAAGATATATTTTTTGTTTATATAAAGAAAATCTGATACTTGAGGTATTTGTTATTAAATGACTCAATTACAACAGTAGATGGAGAAATTCACAACATCTCAGGAAAATTCATAGAAAGAAGTACAGCTAGGTCACCCCGTACATGTTTAGAAGTTCCCATAATTGACATGAAACAATCACGAAATAGCGGAAAATTCAAAATTTGTATACTAACAATTTATTATTTTCATTAAATAGACAACCGGCAGAGAATGTTAATTAATGTCAATTGAAAACAAAAGGATATCTGTTAAATAAAATTGGAAGAGACAACATAAACTTGTTGTAAATATTTATAAATGTATGTGTGCCCGTTCCAAAATTGAAGGTCAACTCTTTCAGTTGTACTACCAATTGTATATGCAGGAAATTTTCTATGAAGATTCCTGCACTGACGCCTCTCAGATATAATCCAACGCCCTTCGAGATATTAGCCATGGCAGTAGTTGTTTTCTGATAGGCGTCAGTCCATCCAACCGACTGTGTAGGTATATTCGAGACTGGCTTGAACGTTTAAAGTTCCTTTCTTTAGATTTGTTTACTGCCAGTCTTCAATCATAGCCTACTGACTAATAAGAAAGTTTTTCTTCCTTATTCAGAGGAAACCGGCAAATTACGGATATGCAGTTGGTGAGTACCTCATCCACTAGATGAGGTGACATTTTGTTGTTCGCTTCAACTTAGGAAGAGGACTGAAATACTCTGAAAGAATTCCGATTTTCAATTATGGAATATCATTGACTTTCGGTTGATGATGCCCACTATCTTGCACAGATGAGCGGCTAAGGAGCCCGAAACCGGTCTGCAAGTGTTCCCGTTCGAGAACATTTCCTGGACCCGGATGTCACGCAGGTAGCTATAGCTGCCTCCGTGGTGATTTTGATAGTTTTCTTGTAAACACAAGATCTATTAAGTGAAACCACAAATGTGCGGCTGGCTCCTGCCGGTGGCTCCGTGCATTTATATTTATTTCTTCTGGTAACCAAGTGTTGCCCATCCTTACACTTGGCTGCACCATACTGATGATGGGCCAAAAGCCCGAAACACGTGTCTATGGTTTGCCACTTCCTTGAGTGCTATGTCCGATTAAAAAACTCCTTTATCTATATCAAGACACTCGATAACCTTCGTATTCATATATATATATATATATATATATATATATATATATATATATATATATATATATATATATATATATATATATATATATATATATATATTTATATATATATATATATATATATATATATATATATATATATATATATATATATATATATATATATATATATATATAAAGCGATGGGTAGTCTTGACTGACTAGTTAAGGAGAAATACAGAAAAATGTTGGGGATGCAGTCAAAATTGCTGGGCTGTTGTTTAAAGAATACTCTTTGTTATATGGTCGAGCTTTCGAGAATGTTTATTCCCTTTATTATTCCTTTATTCATTATGTAGAAAAGTGTCACACATTAAAATTTTTTATGGTTTAAAGAAAATATATATATAAAATTTATTCAGAAATAACATTTAGAGGATTTGAAATTTTAAATTTTATTTTAACGGCCATGCATGGCACTTACCAGTGGCGTGGTAGCAACTAGAAAGAAAGGAAACAGGAAATATCTGCAAATTGATAATTGACATGACATTTGAAGTTGAAAATTTGAAAATTGACAATGTAACTAAACCAGGATTACCAAAAGGTATACCAAACAACAGTGTTGACACTAGCAGTCTCAAAAAGTATCTGAAAATGGATACAGTGCTGCCAAGTACTCATAAAAGAAGTGAGTAACAGGACTCAACACTACCTCCAAACTCACACACTATCTGTTACTTTGGGAAACTGGGGGAATCAGTCAATTTTGCTTCAATGTTATCAATTTATTGTAGATGTCTTGATAAAGGGAATAAACATTCTCGAAAGCTCGACCATATAACAAAGAGTATTCTTTAAACAACAGCCCAGCAATTTTGACTGCATCCCCAACATTTCTCCGTATTTCTATATATATATATATATATATATATATATATATATATATATATATATATATATATATATATATATGTATATTGAGTGGATAAAAATCTTTAAAAAACTTTTCCAGTTATTTTCCCAGGATTCACATATTTGAAAAAAAAAATGAAAAATGTTATGTTAGGAAATTTCGTTTTCTTCACGATCAATTGAGGTTTCAATGCATACTCTGTAGATAATTTCAGTTTAAGAAAACAATTTTCTCAGCGATATATAAGCTGAGATATATATTATTATCGAGACCAGACAAAAAATGGAAAACAGTCAAAAAATTCTCAAAGCAGTATCCAAAAATTTCTGGAGATCTAAATATTTGGCATTCAGCTCCTCTCTCGAAAGTAACTCACCTAAAAAAATTATATGATTCTGAGAGAATCGGGAGGGTCCATCTCGACTTAAGAAAAATTGATCTTCATAAAAGCCTTTGGAAGTTTTCACATATCAATATGTACTATAAATTGGAAAATTGGAAAATTGGAAAACTTTTCTAAATTTCTGATATGAATTTCTCTTTGTATTAATTCTCCGCACATATTCTACAAGAACGGAAAAAGATACGTATCAAAGAGTAAATCGTTTCAAGGCACAATTCTATCGGCACAACTTATAAATGAAAGCGCTAATAAGTGTTAGACCAAGCATCTCATTTTTATTCAAGTCTTATATAACTGTAATGTCGATTCCATTGAACCAATTTTTTCCTCTAGGAATCTAAAACAATATAACATCATTAGGGTAGAAAGTAAAAAACATAACTAGTTTACCAGTTCACTTTTTTGGTTGTGTTCAGAATGCAATTTGGAGCGATTATTTCCGTAATGGTATTCATTTTTTATGGTAGCAATTACGTAACATGTAGAATGACCATTAACAGCAGCATGAGCCGTGAGGTATTACTATTGTTCATGCTTAATAAATCACTTAAAAGCGGTAATTGAGTTTTCAAGGTTTTACGAGGTGTTATATTGAATGTAGATGAGATGGAAGAATGCCAAAGATTATGAAGGACAACGAAACGGATAAACGTAATATCAGCGAAGTTATCCACATCGGTACTGAAGAGCCCTAAGGCAAGTGTCTTACGGCGAAACATCAGATGTCTACCAGTAAAGATGACAGTGTTTCATGTAAATGAAATTTTACTTGTTCCATTAATTATAATGTGTAGGAATCCTGTGAATGATATCTGACTCGATTCCATTACGAATGTTTGGAATACAAACTGAGTAGAGAAAAGTGTTTTTCGTATAATTCAGCGTTCATATAGAAGTATTTGTTTCGAAAGTACTTTTCTTTCATGTAATTCAATGTTTATATGAAAATAGTTGTTTTTTGAAGGATTTTTCTTTCAGTTTGTGTCTGAAATTTACTTCTTTGCATGATATACATTATAATAATAATATACTTTATTGTCATTAAGAATAAATCTTGTGGACAAAGCTTGTGAAAAATGTATACAAATGTAAGTATAGAAATATAAAATGTAAATATAAAAACACCTAAAAAAACGTAAAGTTAGAACATACACTATAGTTCAACATCGAAATTTTGTCTCAACATAGTCGTGTACAGATTTGTTTGAAAATATTATCAACACGTGCATAATAGACTGTGGTATGGGACTTTACTTGCGTTGACACGGTCGCGGCTTCCCATCTAGCCAAAAGTTCCAAGTCTGCTGGAACTGCAGCATTGTCTGGCGAGAAATTGAAAAGGAAAAAATACCAAAATCTTGGAAACAACTATCTGTTTCATCCAGTAGCGGCTGAAACTTTTGGTGTTTATGGCCCGGAGTCTCTGTTATTCGTTCATGAACTCGGAAGGAGAATAGGCCAAGCAACGAAAGATCACCGTTCTACCTCTTTTTTGATAGAAAGAATTAGTATTGCTATTCGACGTGGCAATGCTGCTTCAGTACTTGGAACTATTCCTCCTACACATAATTTTGATGAGATCATGCATTGCCCTAATTTCAGTACGGAACTGAAACCTCTTCGAAACGAGCCAAAATATGTGGATATTTATCAGTCTCCTATCAAGGTTAATTCACAAGTGATTGATCCACCTTCTTCTTTTTCAGTGCGGTCAGTGGACTCAGGTCATTCTTGGCCCCAAAAAATGAGTTGCATTCCTCGTAGAATTGGTACCATTTCAATGGAAGCGCTTCTTGAAGCAAGAGCCGAATCGATCCCTCTACGAAACCCTTTTTCACTTGGAAGGATCGATCGCAGCTTGAGAAATGGTTCTTATGGAGATTCTGTGAAACGTGTTCTACCTTACGAATCAGTAGAGAGTTGTCCTGAAAATCTAGAGAAGAAAATTGTATTGGATAATTTAGGAAACACTTGTTACATGAATAGCATTTTACAAGTGTTGTTCATGACGAAGAATTTCAAGAACGAAGTTTTAATGATGAACGAGAACGGGAATGTTTCCTGCTTATTCATCAAACTCAAACAACTGTTCTTAAAATTTTTTGCTCAGCGAATTTGTGTCTGCATGAATCACGAGGTTTAATCTTACATATACCTGATAAACACTTGTTACATGAATAGCATTTTACAAGTGTTGTTAATGACGAAGAATTTCAAGAACGAAGTTTTAATGATGAACGAGAACGGGAATGTTTCCTGCTTATTCATCAAACTTAAACAACTGTTCATGCAGCTGCAGTTTCGTAAGAAGGTATCATCTTTCCCTCCAACCGATTTCCTGGAGTCTTTGAAGTCCACTAGATACTCGTTAGGACAACAAGAGGATTGTTCCGAATTCTTGGGGTTCTTGTTGAATACTCTTCGTGAGCAAAACAATAGCAAAATCAATACTCCCAGCCGCTCTGGACTGAATGATTCCGTACAACCCATCTCGTCTTGTGTTTGTAAATCTTTTGCTGGAAAAATCCTAACTTGTTTACTTTGTTGTAAATGTTCAAGAAGTACTGAAAACTTATGTGAATTTCTGGAACTTCATCTAGCTTTTCCTAATACGACTAATTACCAGTCCGTGCAAAGCTTATTGTTAAATCATCTGAAAATGGAATTTTCAACAGGTGATGATCAACTGTATTGTCAAACATGCGCCAAACTAACTGACTGTTTCAAGGAAACAAGTATAGCTGAGGCACCAGTCAATCTAATAATAACACTGATGATTTTCAAACAAGACTCAACCTCTAACGGAAGCAAGAAACTCTTTGGAAGGTTCGAAATAGATGAACATTTCAACCTAGCAGACCACTGTTATAATATTCATGCAGTCATTGTTCACTGTGGTTCTGGCGTTGAATGTGGTCATTATTATGCCTTGGTCAAAGAAGAAACAGACTGGTTTAAGTTTGACGATAGTCGTGTCACGAAGTATTCTGGCGATGCATTGAATTTATTGGAGCCTCTGGAGACACCCTACATTTTGTTTTATGAGAGAGAGGACATTGTTAGATCAAGATCTTCAGATGATGTGGTGCTGCAGGTTTTTCTGGGTTTTCCTGCAGCTGAAAAAGCAAATGCGCCACTGGAATCAATGAAGTCGCCCCGGAGCGCCAATTAATTTTTATTGTTGTATTTATTTAATTTTTATCGTTGTTTTAACACATTGTAATAATTTTATAAAGATATAGTGAATTTGAATATAAAATATATATATATATATATATATATATATATATATATATATTATATCCAAACAAGAATATAAACAAAAATCTTATATAACCAAAATTTATCATTATAAAGCTCTTGCAAATTATAATAGGGTCTATTAGCCAAAAAAGTTTTTACTCTTATTCTAAATATTTTGTTAGTCAAATTTGCCTGTCTTATATCTGAGGGCAAGTGATTAAACATCTTGACCCCTTTATAATAAATAGAATTCCTGCGGTGGAACAGGTGCTATAAGAATGGCATGAAGCCTCAAATAGGGACATATTTTTGTAGATGAGGCAAATCGTTTCCAAAATTAACAAAGCAATCACTGTTAAAATTTTTTGCTCAGCGAATTTGTGTCTGCATGAATCACGAGGTTTAATCTTACATATACCTGATAGCCCGTTTCTACAGTACTGATACAGACAGAAGTGCTGATGGATTGAATACTCCCCAAAACGGTATTCCATAACGTAGGTGGGATTCAACGAGGGCGTAATACACCGTTCTGGCAGTTTTGATTCCCAAATTTATTGAAGTTACTCTCACTGCATAACATCCAGAGCAAACTTTACTTTTAAGTTGTTCATTATGCTCAAGAAATTTGAGCTGGTTGTCAATGTGAATACCTAGAATGTCATCAGCGAAAAGAGTAAAATTTACAAAAATGCACAAATTTGCAATGTCATTGACATATAATAAAAATAATATATTTTTTTTCTGAGAGTCCTATTGTTCTTACCATTTGATTCCTTCCTGAAAGGTAAGATTCAAACCATTTGAGCGTCATTTCTCTGCAGCCGTATTGGTGAATTTTTCTTAGCAATATTTCATGATCAACGCAATGAAAAGCCATAGAAAGATCACAAAAGACCGCAGCTGCTACACTACCAGAATTAAACTTTGAGTAAATATCATAAAGAAACGAAAAGATGGCATCGTGCGTATTTTTATTGCTTTGAAAACCGAACTGGCTTTCACTTAAAATATTGTGGTGTTTTATGAAAATTGTCAGACGTATTTTCACAAGTTTTTCGATAACTTTGGCTATAGTTGGAATGAGAGAGATCGGGCGAAGATTCGCGGGATTATCTGAATCTCCACCTTTGTATAATGGAAGGACAACGGATGTTTTCAGAAAATCAGGAAAAACTCCATTGTGGAAAGAGGTGTTGATAAGAGATACCATAGTTTGCAGTGCCTCAATTGGAAGATTTTGAATAATTTTTATGGAAATTCCATCATAATCACTTGCATTTTTATTCTTTATATTCCTTAAAATGTCTACTAATTCACCAATACTTCTACTAACTCACTAATACTTGTATCGTACAATGTTCATACATCTTTGATTTTTTAAGGGATCGTAAGGTACCACTATATTATCGAAATTGATTCTCCCTTTCATTCATTGGAAGATTCGCATATTTTTTTGTATAAAGATGGAATAGTAAAAAGCCAAAAACTTTCTTTCCCAAAAATAGTTTTCAAACATTTTCTCATATTTTTTCTCCACTTCAAACTCTCCATTCCGGTTCTTCAATACATGAATCCTTCTACTGTGATTTCTTCCAGGAATACTCACTCATTAAGTGATCCCGTGGGTTGGGCTACCTATCGGGCGCGTCCCCAGGTGGCGGATAGGGGAACGGCCAGGGGACTGGAGGCCCTATCCGGGAAGCCAATGTGGCCTAACGGACGGGGTTGACGGACTCCTGGTCAGTGGCAGAAATAAGTAGGGTGAGGGGAACTGAAACCCCCCAAAAGCCCTGCAAAACATGCCACTGCGGACCAGCCTACCCAAGCTAAGATGTAAGGAATCGTGTCGACAGCTGAATGGCCGCAGGGTTATATGCGGTTACGAACGATCCCCTTGAGGAACCGGGCGAAACCTCATTGTAACTAGCCTTCCTCTGGTAATGCGGGGCTCTGCTAAAGGTGACCAACCCTTCCCTTGCTACTCGTGGGAACATACATGGACACTAAAGGAAAGAACAAAAAACCAACCAATCCCGAGGCTGGACAGCAATGCTCACCTCAATTTAGGGCGGGGGCTGGGGATGAACAGAAATGCTCACCCCAAGCTACCGCTCAGAAAGAGGCTGGACATAGCAGACCACCTCGCGATGCAATGCAAAGGCCAAGGCGTAAGCGAATCAGCGGCGCCGAGGCCAAGAGGAGGAAGAGAGCGAAAGAGGCAGAAGTGGCAGCAACTATGAGTGCACCCTCCACCTCCTCCACTCCATCCTCAACAACAAGGGCACCTCTTGCGGAGGGCGCCAAGAGCTCCGCCTTGAAAAAAGGCAAGGAACCGGCTGCCACCGCAGGAAAGCGCCCTCACGCGAGTACCTCCACGGAGGGAACCTTCGTGGAGGCCGCCTTGAGACACCTCAAGGTAGCCATCATAGATGAGACTAACCCGTACGGTAAGGTTACCGCAGAACGAGAGAGTCTCATCAAAAAACAACTGTTGGAGGAGCTGGACAAGATCATCTTCTCCGCCTCCAACAACAACAGCAAACCGCCCACGTTCAAGTCGTGGACATACTCCGGTGAAATCATCAGAGTGGTCTGCGATGACGACGTGACGTTAGAGTGGCTGAAGAAAGCCACAATGAATATCAAGCCATGGGAGGAGGCATCACTTGCGGTCGTCAGTGTGGATAAGCTCTCGAAGCTTACCAAAGCCTCACTCTGGATCCCGGAGGACGTCCACAAGACGACATCTGGTGAAAAGGAGAGGGTGCTGGGTCGGCTAAAGGCGCAGAATCCTGACCTGAAGATAGCAAGATGGTGCACCTTCCATCATGAGGTTAAGATGAACCCACAAGGACACCTCTTCGTCTTCGGGATCGGAGAAGATGATATGGCTGTCCTGAAGAAGAAGTCGATGAGGTTAAGCTACGCGTTTACCTCACTGACTATTAGGGCAACAGTAAAAGAAACAGAGGGTACCTCGAAAGACTCTAGGTCCTTGGGAGTTGAACCACCTAAAGTGGATATTGACCCCAAGGCCACCATGGGTCCCGAAAAGGAAATCGAAGCATCTGAACAGATGACATTCGATGACCTGACGGAGGAGGCACCCAAAAACAGCGAGGCCACCTCCCCCTTAGCAGGGGAGCAGATGGACCTCTAAAGGTAACTTTGTATCCAACAACTGTCTCATGGGCAAGGACGTTGGAAACAAGTAAAAATAATACAATGCAACCTCCAACTCAAAAAGGCGGCAACGGCAACACTATGTCGCCACCTTGGTGTATTGGAGGAGGCAATAGCTTTGATCCAGGAGCCCTGGATAATAAAGACCAAAATTACTGGTTTCAGCAGTTTAACTGGTCAAATTTTCAGCTTACCAAGCAACCAGCAACCTAGGATGGCTGTCTACGTTCCTAGGAAATACAGAGCGTTTCCGATGGCACAATTCAGCACCTCAGATCTCACTGCGGTCAAAGTTGAATGTCCAGTTGGGAAAGGCAAATATATGGCGTTGATAATCGCATCGGTGTACCTCCCTTCAGATGCAGCCACCCTACCACCGACCAGAGAAATGGAAGTACTAGTGGACCACTGCCTCAACCAGAGAGTGGAGCTCATATTGGGTTGCGACTCAAACTCTCACCACGTGAGCTGGGGCAGCAAGGATATCAACGCCCGAGGTAAGTCACTATACGAATATATAATACAGAAAGATCTAACAATCTTGAACAGAGGCACGAAGCCAACATTTATTAATGCCCGTAGCCAAACGTTAATAGATATCACGCTCACGACAGCCGAAATATCAAACAAAATCCAAGACTGGCAAGTCTCGGACCATATCTCTATGTCAGACCACCGCTGGCTGACCTATACGAAAAGCCAGGATCTCAGGACTACTGTAAAATCCCGTGACCCGAAGAGGACGGATGTAGCTCTCTACAATCGATTTTTAAGAGGAGCTCTGCGGGAAACAGAGGTCCTGACTCCTGGCAACAATGAAGAACTGGAAAGGTACACAGTATCTATCCACAACAAAATAGACACTGCCTATAAGGAATCCTGTCCAATGAGGATGGTTCAAACGCATGGCACAACAGGTGGTGCCCTGAATTGGAACACCTCAGGAGGACATCGAGAACGACCTTTAACAAGGCAAAACGTACAAGACTCGAAGAGGACTGGGTTATATATCAAGCCAACCTCAGAGAGTTTAAAAAAGTCTGCAGGCGAAAACAAAGAGAAGCCTGGAGAGCCTATTGTGAGGCAGTCGAAGATTTTCCACTAGCTTCTAGGCTACAGAAGGCACTCTCAAATGACCACCATAAGACTATTGGCATCCTGACGAGGGAAAATGGCGACAAAGCCGCCAACCTCCAGGAGAGTGCTGAGATTCTTATGGAAACTCACTTCCCAGGTTCTGTCTTTCCTGGAACGGCGAACTGGACGGATGTATCAATAACACCCTCACAATATGACTGGCAATATGCTAGTACAGTAATTGATGAGGACAAAATAAGATGGGCTATATCGAGCTTTTCCCCCTTCAAGTCACCAGGGCCTGACGGTATAAGACCAGCCCTACTTCAGTGGGGACTGGACACTCTTATGCCACACCTGGTTGGAATATTCAGAGCCTCTCTAGCTCTGAGGTATATTCCCAGTAAGTGGAGAGAAGTAAGAGTAGTATTTATACCCAAACCAGGTAGGATGGACTACACCCTACCAAAAGCATTCCGACCAATTAGTCTCACATCGTTTTTCTTAAAAACCATGGAGAGGCTATGTGAGCGGTACATAAGAGATGAAGTACTTGTTAACAACCCACTTCATCCGAATCAGCATGCATATACCCCGGGAAGGTATACTGATTCGGCCCTTCACCATGTGGTTGGCAGAATCGAGAGATCATTGGACAACAAAGAATCCACCCTAGGTATATTCATAGATATTGAGGGAGCGTTTGATAAAACAACCTTTCCAACAATTACCCAGCAACTACACTCCAGGAATGTACCCCTGGTAGTAGGAGAATGGATACTCCAGATGCTCTCTAGCAGAGCAATAAGTATTAATGTAGAAGACATCACAGTTAAAGGACTGGTCATGAGGGGATGTCCACAGGGAGGGGTCTTATCACCCCTTCTCTGGAACATAGTTCTGGATACCCTAATTAATCACCTTAACAAAAATGGATTCTACACAATTGCATACGCAGATGACATAGTTATCTTGCAGACCGGCAAATTTGTAAACACACTGTGCGATAGAGCGCAGGATGGGCTCAAATTGAAAGAAACATGGTGTAAGGAACACTCACTGTCGATCAATCCCAAGAAGACTGAGATGGTCCTTTTCACCAGGAAAAGAAGTTTAACGGGCTTAAAACCTCCCGAAATCTTCAAAAGCCAACTAAACTTCTCTGAAGAGGTGAAATACCTTGGTATTATCCTCGACAAGAAGCTAACATGGAACTCTCATCTACAGAGTAGAGCAAAAAGAGCATACGTGGCTTATGAACAATGTCGGAGGACAGTGGGACGCGCATGGGGTCTTTCACCCCGTGTAGTCGCCTGGATCTACACTGCAATAATAAGACCTATGTTAACGTATGGAGCCATTGCATGGGGACCGAAAGTTCTACAAGCAACGGCCATCCAAAAATTATATCAAATACAGCGACTGGCTTGTTTAAACATCACAGGAGCCATGAGAACAACACCAACCGCGGCAACGGAAGTAATCACGGGTCTGACCCCTCTGGATCTGTTCGTTAAGGAGGTTGCGTTAATGGCCATGTTACGATTGCACACGGCTGGTGTAAACCTAGAAGTAGGAATGGGTCGATTGAGGCTGGGCCTGTGGCGGGAAGCGCTTACTGCGCAACCTCTGCTGCAGGCAACAAGTGATGCAATTGTGTTTGTGTTTAATAAACCCTACAAAATACAAATTAAGCAGAACACAGAGTCAGATGCTACAAATGCAATACGGATTTATACAGATGGCTCAAAAACTAAAGAAAGAAGGTTCAGGATGTGGAGTGTACTCCAGATCACTAAGCCTAAGGATCAAATGGGGAATGGGAAGAAATACCAGCGTGGTCCAAACAGAACTGGCTGGTATCTCAATCGCCACAAAAGAAATAACCAAGAAAAGAATTTCGGGCAAAAACATAACAATCTGCACTGATAGCAGACAAGCACTATTAGCCTTGAACAGACACCGTGTTACTTCAGGGCTAGCACTAGAATGCCACCAAGATTTAGCCAAAGCCTCGGTAGATAATAACATTATCCTGAGGTGGATTAAAGGGCACGAAAGGAGTAAAGGTAATCGCATTGCCGACTCTTTAGCCAAGGAAGCGGCTGGACTAAGAATTTTAGGACCAAGTGGCACCCACGGCCTGATGACTTCGACAATTGCGGAACTAGTCAAATGTTACACCCATGCTCAATCTTTAAAGAGATGGGATGAAATCAAAGGATGTAATCTTGCCAGGATCACCTTGGGCGACCCTGGGAAGCTGGCGCCGAAGAAATATCTGGCGATGACCAGAAAAAATCTACGCCTTACAACGCCTTACAGTAGGATTTCTGACTGGCCACTGTCAGCTAAGGAAACACCTACATAATATGGGGCTAGTGGACACACCTCTATGCAGGATGTGTGAACAGGAAGATGAGACTGTCAGGCATGTCCTGTGTGAGTTATCGTCAATAAGAGAGTGTGTGTTCGGCGAGTCTTGGCCTACACCTGCCGATATAAAGGAGATGTCTCCCAGCGACCTGTCCACCTTCCTGGAAAGGACAGGATGGACGACGACCTAGGAGGACAACTCCTTGGGAGGATGTACAAAGGGTCACATGTGGCCTAAGTGCGTGGGCTTACACTCACCCTCCCTATTCTACAGATACAGATACTCATTAAGTGATCAAAATGTTCAAAATTAATGTCAATAAAAAACTGAGAATGATGGAAATACAGCATCCATTTGAAACAAGAGGACCTAGAGATGGTTTTGGTTTGAAAAAATCATCTTCTAAGGCAATTTTCATGTTTTTACCACACGTAATTCAAAAATCCAGATACATTCGCAAATTTAAGGTTATATTAAAAAAATACTTGACCATGTAACTGAATTTTAAAAAATCCCATAATTTGAGTATTTATTGAATGATATTATTAACAATCATCTTTTGATGATGCTGAATCAATTCTGAAACGTTCTTCATTGATTTTCTTCTCGAATTTTTGTCAATGAAAAAAGAAATTTGTTCAGGTTTCACAGAAAAACTATTCAAAACATAAGTAAGGCTTTGAAACTATGATAATTGAAAAATGAAGAGGATCATTGGAACAGCAGTAACTTACCCTCAAGAGATTCAACATTTTTATTGAAGGGTTTTCCTACGTAGCGACTAGAGCCTAGGACCAAATACCCATAAAGGAAACGGAACCTTTCCCAAGAGTATAATATAGACCTAGAAAGATCTAGAAAGTTTCAATAAATGCTAATATGGTTCGTATCACGAAAGATAAATCGAATATCCTCTAGCCTCGTTTGACCATCTACCTTAATATATGTTCTGTAATGGGTGTGGAATTTCACTTGAGACGCTAGAAAGAGAACAGAACAGAAATTGAAATATTATTACAAAACTGTTTAGCCGGCGAATGGAATCACAGGATTTCCTTGGGTCTACAAATCCTGTAGATTTTCGATTATTTTCTTATAGGTTTAAGTTCAAATAAATGCCAAATAATTTCCCCAATACCCTTTTCAAAAAATACTTTTTCCCACACCAGAACAGAAATATTCCTGACAGGCATTCTGCTAATCAAATTAGCATTATCATTAGATGACTAAAACTAGATGACTGTCTTTCTCAACTGCGATACTTGGATTGAAACTGTTCTCAAAGAAAAATTACTATTAGATCTGATATCATGTGACCTAGGAGAGATTGTGTATTCAATAAGCCGAATAATAATAAGGTGAATGAGCCAAATAAGCCCCTCCTAATTTGAAATCAATATGTAAAACATTCTGGAGCAATTTCGTGAAACTTTTACTGCCTCATTGCAAAACCTTTTATGGAAAATTTACTGTTCCTATTATCGGAAACTCTACAAATTAGGACATCTACACACTACACACACTACATGTTGGACATACAAATAAAGGTTTCTCATCTTTTTAAGTGAGTCTCACATAATCCCCATGTATATATTTTGAAATCTGCATATCAGTTACTTCTTCACATGCATCCGGAAATTTACACAGTCACCGTAAGGTCTCTATTGGGATCTTCTGACCACAAACTCATTTCAGTGTTGAGTGAATTACCGATAAATGTTGAGCCGCGCAAATTTTGGCATTACAGACCTATTGAGTGGAAGGATCTTCAAGACCATTTCCGAAATTTCCCCTGGCTGGATGTTTGTTTCAGGTCTAATGATCCATCAACTTGCGCTACCGAAGTCACGGAAGTTATTCTATCATCCATGGATACATATATTCACAATCAGAGGATTAGGGATAAACTGCTTGCCAACCACTACATGTCTAGACAGTGGATATGGCCGAATTATGAGCAATCTTCCTCAGAGATACTTCCTTGTTCTCATTTTTTTTATTTTCCATAAATCCTAACTCAAATCAATGTCACTTTATCATTATTGTGAATGTTCTTTCATTATTGCCACCACATTCAGTAACCGTACATTTTATTTCAGAGAGTTTTTCAAAAAATCCGTAATTCCGTGAAGTATTTTCGATTCGTTAAAAATATCTATGAATAGGTTTTCGTCGTTCAGGATACAATTCCTGATACATTGTCAGAGCATTCCTCAAACATCTCGAATACACAAAAGGCATATCCACTTTTTCGTCATTGGAAAAATTCATGTTTCTCCCTTGAAATCGCCCAACGATTTGAATAACTTTTATTTTGTGTGTGACAATTAACTTGACATTCACATTCATGTATTTCATGGCTTACTTCAAAAAAAAATTATCGCTTATCATGTTTCTCGTGAAAATCATCTATGACTTTTTTGATACAGTATTTTTATTAGTTAATTTTTGTTGATATCCTCAGTTTCTGAACGTCTGGGGTCTTTTGGTCGGGAGCTGAAGCTGTTAATCAAAACTTCACAAAATCCACAATTCCACCACTAACACAAGCGGCTGATTCAATTGCAACAACAGGCATAGAAAAAGCAAATCTACTAGCTGAACAATTTGCATCCCACTACACAGTCGACTTTCTGAAAAAGGCACCACCCACTATATCCACAATGTCGAAAATTACTTTTCGGCAAAGTCTACTCAGGCGAATTTTGAAATAGATCAATATGAACAAGACGTCTGGTCCTGAGGAAGTGCCCGTCATTATACTCAGTAAGTGGAAGATTGCTCGCGTTCAGCCTGTTCCAAAAAAGGGTAAGAAAAATTTTCCAAATAACTATAGACCAGTCGCTTTGCTGTAAATGATATAAAAAATCATGGAGAAAGCCGTAAAAAATAAGGTATTCAAACGACACTTCTTATGAGATTTTCACAAAATGATTTCACAAAAACGCAACACGTGTTTCGCTATATATGTACATCTGCGGATGCACATCTTCACCGGCAGCAGGATGTTGAATATTTTAATGAGGACCTATGAAGTTATTTCGAATTGGGCTGAAAGTAACCAGGTTCAATTGAAGGCCTCAAAAATCCAGGCATCAGTTTTCTCCAAAAAGATAAATGTCTCTGAACCAGATTCAATGTTAGGACAGACAATTCCGCCCTGTGCTTCGATAAGTTTGTTAGAGGTTAAAATGGACACCAATATGTCTTGACACAATTATATCGCTGGAATTGCAAAAGCTTGAAATACTGTTACGAACCAGAAAACTGTACACACCTCAGCAACTGTTGATTCTTTATAAAGCTAGGATCAGATCATCTTTGGAGTATTTTTTCTTGTGTATGGAGCTCCGCCCCAAAGCATAACCTAAAGCTGCTGGATTTCATTCTGAAAAGAGGTATCCGCCTGATTGGAGACGTGAACATGACTTGCAACCTTGATAGTCTGGAACATCGAAGAAAGGTTGGAAGTTTGTCTCTCTTCCATAGATACTTTCACGGCAAGTTTTTAATGTTTTCATTCAGAGAATTATTATTTAATTGAGCATTAATACTACCATCTTCAGATCAAAAATATATGATTAACTAATTATCTTTGGAGACTTGTTGGTATATTCGTCAGTTCTATTCAATTATATCCATTTCACTACACAACTAATTATATATTAATATTATGAAGCGTAAAAAAGTACACCCACTGCAAATTATTCGTAACTTACGAGACAAAAACACTTGTTAGTACCTATCAGTGGCAGGATGATAATATACCACTCTTACTAAAGCTGTCATATAAAATGTTATTAAATATCCCTAAACTAATGGAATGCAATGAGAACGAGTATAATGCAGCAGACTTATTAATGGGGAATTTATTCTTCCACACTTATTTTTATAATTTGTCCCAAACTCAAAACAGATGCTGAGAGTTTCCAGAATTTGAATAAATTTTCAAATTCTTCTATACGAAAGAATGATACCCATATTCACATTAACTGACTTCATTTTTTTAAATACTTAAACTTCACAGATAATGTGACTTTCCATCAATCATGTTGAGAAGCTCTTTATCATTCAACATAATGCCACTGGGTCAAGCAGTCCTTCATTATTGTCGATATTCTCGATAATTTACTGCAGGTGTCTCCATTTTTGTCTATGACCATATACTTATAATTTGGAATAGACATTGAAAATATGGCAATACTCTTTTAGCATTATTTCACAACTTTCTAGAATAACACAGTTGTTTTATATAAATTCCTGCAATGAACCAATTTATATCGATTTGTGGAGTTGCCCTTAGTACGGTCGATTTGATGACGTACTAAAAATTATTCACTCAAATCTAGATGTCTCAAGTAAAAATGTATGTCAGTAAATTGTTCAATGCTACCCAATTTGTTTTGTTTTTCTGCTTAAAATCTATTTTTCCGTTAATCAGCTGTCGCCCCCATACGAACGACAACTCTCAGAAGTTGAGAAACACGTGCGAGGTAAGGACTAACGAGGTCTTACCTTTAAACGTTTGATTCATAACATACCCAATTTGTTAATAGATACATTTCAACGAAATATACAGGGCTACTCAAATTGGAATATATGCATAGGGACTCCTACACGATAAGAGATGTATGAGGTGGGATCGTGACAAAGTTGGCTATTTTTGAAAATATTGAATGATACCAAAAAAATTGCTGAATTCTCAAGTTCTGGAGATATACAGGAAGAGCCGAAAATTTCAAGATTCTATTTTTCACTGTAGCTTCTGTTTAGAGAAATATACTTCACCATTCCAACTTTCATTGAACTATCAAAATATGACCATGAAACTTCCACACAAGGCGCCAGTTGACTAAATGCAACCTTATCATAAAAATGTTAAAATAAGGATTTGTAATTTTTTATTAACAATGACAAAAATTAGGTCATACTGTCCTCAAACTCTGAATTGATTCATCTTTCCTAACTCACAGCCCAGTAAAGTTGCAAGAAAGAATAATAAAAGTTCAGATAACTTACTAGTTCGGAAGATATCAGAGAATCTCCCCGATTCGAAATCACTTCTAGATCCTCCTGGAAACTGAATGAAATGACGAGACAAGTGTGCTGTCGTCAGCAAAGCAATATGAAGGATTCTTGGTATTTTCCAATAAGTCGTTGATGTACAATAAAAAGAGGTATAGAGACGACATGAATCCCTGGGGAACACCAGCGTTGATGATAAAAGTATTCGAGAGATATCCATCAATAGTCACTTGCAGGTAACGCAAGTGACTATTGATGCAATACACAAAATTGATCTGACAATCCATAGCTTCGAAGTTTGGCCAGCAAACCCTCATGCCACACACGGTCAAAGGCCTTAGAAAAATCAAGCGCAACAGCTCTTGACTCTCGATATTTCTCGATCATATTATTCCAAATATGAGTGACATACGATAGAAGGTCGCCTGTTGATCTTTGTTTCCGAAAATCATATTGATGATCGCTTGAGATCTTAAAGCCTTCCAAATATTCAAGGATATGGTGATTTACGGCTTTCTCCATGATGTTGATATCACTGACAGCGTAGTGACTGGTCAATATTATTTATTTGGAAGATTTTTCTTGCCGTTTTTGGGAATAAGATGAACGCGAACAATATTCCACCAAGAAGGAGAAATTCATTTGCGCACTTTCTAAGTACGATGGCGAACACTTCATCAGGACCAGACACCTTATTGATATCGAGCTGTTTCGAAATTCGCTTAACTAGACGTTGTCATTGTGGATTCTAGTGTGGCAATAGTGGGTGGTGCCTTTTCCAGAAAATCGACTGTGGAGTGGGAACAATTGTTCAGCTAGTAGCTAGTGGTGGAATTGGGGATTTTGTAAAGTTCTGATCAATAACTTTAGCCACCAACCAGAAGGATCTAGACCCGTTGGGATTGGCAAGCAGTTTATCCCTAATTATCTGATTGTGGAATTTTTTCATTCGGTTTTCATTCAGTTTTCGGCACTGGGATTTTTGTGCCACTGCCGGTAGGCGAGATTTTTGGAGGCGACAGCTTGCTCGCAATTTTTGTTGAACCAAGGTTTGCCGTTAGAAGTTCATTGAAAAAAAAATATTTGCATCCATGGATGATAGGATAACTTCCGTGACTGCAGAAGCACAAGTGTTGATGAATCATTAGAGCTGAAACAAACATCTAGCCAGGGAAAATTTCGGAAATGTTTGGAGTACTTCATCTTGTTATCCATAGTAGTGCTGAAGAGGCAATAAGACAAGAAAGTATCTCATTCCGAAACATCAGTGTACGCCATTGAGAATGAAAATGTTCCATTTAAGTGAAATGTGTCTCTTTTATTTATTATATTGTGTTGCAATCCTGCGAATTATATCTGATTCAATTTCATAACGAATGTTTGGAGTACAAGCTGGATAGCTTGTATATTTCAGTGTTGTATATTTCAATGTTGTATATTTCAATGTTGTATATTTCAACGTTGTATATTTCAATGTTATATATTTCAATGTTCATATGGAAGTAATTGTTCCAAAAGTACTTTTTCTTTCTTATTTCAAGAGGACAATTTCCCAGTTTGTGTCTGTAAGGCACTTCTTTGCGTAATCTACACATTTTTGTGAAGAGTTCAAAATTGTTTCAAAATTGATTGCTTTCTTCTTTTCTTTGAAAGTTTTTCACAATTTTGTATGGATGAATGGAGAAGTAGAAAGTGAAAACCTCTTTGTTCCAAAAATCATTCTTTCCTAAAAATATACCTATTTCAATTTCTTGGAAGTTGAACGACATGATTAAACATCACTGAAAATATAAGTTTTATGATATCATTACATATCCAGTACTTGGTGAAGTTTTTGATAATCGCTCGTTCAAGCTAAATCACCAATTTTTCTGAAATTTCACAATATCATACGACCATTATTGATTGAAAATTTGCTATAAAAAATATAGGTTCCCATTCAAAATTTCAAAGTTGAAGGTGCCCCAATTCATTCTATAGAAAAATTTTGTGATCATGTTCTGACAAATGAATATTACTGGAGTTTTTTTCCAACACCAAATCGTTATTTTCACACCTCGAGGTGTTGGTGTTGGTGTTTGGTGTTACTACACCAAAGGTTCCAAACAGTGCATCATAAGTATATTCTGACAGTCCAAAAAAAGTTGGTATGGCATATATAAAACAGATTTTCAATATTTCTGTAGATGAAGGAGATACAGTAAAACATCTATATTCTAATTTTTTTCTGTAAAACTGTGAATTCAAAAAGAATAGTATCTTGTTAACAATCGCGATGCTAAGTCATTTCACTCTAGAGAAATTATGAGGTTTCTTGGGGAAATTTTGGATGAGTAAAAAGTGATAACAAAGTATTCAAAATATTCAGATACGATTGTTTATTTCGAGAGAGTGGGAAATAAATATTTCAAAACACATTTAGGTACTTCATGTAGGTATTCTGAGAGATATAAATGTAACCACTTCCGCACATTAAAACCGCAACACTCTTTTCTACGTGCATTTCATCAACCAAGTTGGCATCATCAGGAGAATATCTATACAAGGTCCTCAAATTATACTTCGCCTTTCCGCCTAACAAAATACGGATAAACCCTCACCTTTACCCTCAGCCTCAATAATTTCCTGATTATAAATTTGAGAAAAATTACTGATTATAGTGCTCGGGATATTTCCCGATTTAGTGTCATGTACTAATTTAAACAACTTTATTCATTCTATGACTGTTCTCCGAAGCGTATTAGTCGACACCAAACTTTCCTGAACATGTGTTTTAAAATCTCGTCTAGTCTGACCAACATACTTTTTTCACTATCCTATCAGCTTGTTTCATAAATCCCAGATTTTTCAGTTCCCATCATATGTTCATTAGGGATCCTTACTTTTTTTGAAGGAAACAAGATATTTTGAAAGCTACTTCTGGGTTAGATTTCCGAAAATTTGATCTAGCGTATCAAGGATTCTTGGTTCAAATAAAAACGAACTTTGACTTCTCGTCTCCTCGAAAAGTCAGGAATTCACGAAGACGCTGTCCCTGATAACAATTTTCCCGAAATTTTACATTTTTTTGCATAAAGGAAAGACAACAAACCTTTGTACAAGTGTAGAGTCGAATTTTTTTGTTGTGTACAATTGTGGGATTTGCAGAAATATTTCTGAAAGAAATGTGGGGACTAGAACATGAAAGTGCATGGACTGAAATTAAAAAAGCTTTCAAATTATCGCGTTTATTTCAGCAAGTATTCCTCAGAGACAAGATGGCGAAAAATGAGTTAGGAAATGAAGTTCTAAGATTAAGACAACAAATATGTGTGTCATACTAAATGAGCAATCAAAACTGGTTTCAAAGAAAACACTGTACACATCCGATTTTGTAGACCAGATAGAAACGCATGCGGAACTATTCAGATCATTAAGGAGAATAATTTGAAAAACAAAAAAAAATATTTTTCGAAATCGAAATCAATGATTTCAACTCATAACTGACATATAGAAGGTTATCGTTTTCTATCTAGCAAACTCCAAGTCCAAAATAACCTCCACAGTTAGTAATTGAATTAGATAGCTAGGTATATTTTTTGAAAGAGAAACTTCTCTAACACTGAACATTTTCCATTATCAAAAACGAACTAAAGAAAAAATTTTGGGTAATACTTCTTTTTTGACATACTTCAAATGCGTTCAATGAAATTAACGTGAACCGATCGTACTAAGCAGAGTCGGCAAATGAAAGGATTTGTGCCATAAATTCCATAAGAGAACTGCATTTGATTGTATTTTTTCGCGAATTGCAAAACATTAGTCAAGTGTTTTGCAAGTGCGCAAACCGATTTTAGATTATTATATGGACATTCGTTTCAGTAGTTTATTCCTCGACTTCACACAGATTGAATTTCAATTCGAGAAACCAGAACTACATTCATTTGTCCTTGCATCTCGTATCCTACAAAAGCCAATAATCTTTTGCTTTTTTGCAATCATTTGCGGTTAGCAATTACGATCCGTATATTATGTCGAGTGCCATGTATTCATTAACTTTTCAGAACAAACAGTTGCTATCCCAGCCCCAACCTTGAATCAAATATTAATAACACCGTCTTAGCTAATGAAGCATTAGTAAGGTAAATAACCGCTGTAGTAATGGATCTTTTTACATTTTCGAATAATTTTTTTGATTTACATGAAAATGTTTTAAACGTTCACCTTCAGGCAATGAAACACTGCTGAACCTCAACTGTTCTTAAATAGGATTTCAAGAAAGAGTCATCTAATTCGTAATGTAAATATGAACTGAAGAAAAGTAAATTGTTTTTAAGTTGTTTATATTAAGATATTCTTTGAGGAATGTAAAAACTGGAAATCCTCTCAGTTCTTTTCATAAAACATTAGTTTTCAAATCCCATTATTTAAGTATATATCCACTATTATTCCCAAGTATTCGATTGACTTTCTTTCTGCTATTTTGGTGTCTTGTTCAATGATCAAGTATTCAACGTCAGCTAATTATATCCGAACTGAATTATCATTTTCTTACAATCTTCCTCGATTTCTATTTTGAGTTAAGTTGAATTTCCATATCTGTAGAATATTACTATGTTATCAGCTATAATATCCCAAGGACATTGATAACTAACGAAATAATTTTATCACAGTTTTCGAAAGCACGTTATTTGGTAACATCCCGACGCTGAAGGCGGAGGGATGTTACCTAAAATAACGTGCTTGAGGAAGTTGTGATAAAATTATGAGTTATTTATCAATGTTCGAGGGATATTCGGTGAGAAAATTTTTTGCAATTCGAACGAAATTATTTATTGAACACACAGTTATTAAAAGAACAATTCGTATAATGATATTCCGTTGATCTTGCTGTATTTGCCTCGGTTACTGCATAGGTGTTTCCACGCATACTATTGATTATTTGGTTATGATGTTCCTGATCAATATTCAAATAAGGTTTTATAGAATTTCCATTATTGTGCCCAGTAATTTTCAACAATTGCTGTTCTTGAACTCCACTCTTAGCTAGTTGACTGACTGCAGTTGCTCTATTAGAGTGATTGGTTATTTTCCTCTGTTTCGTATCCAAGCCAATTGCTTCAGCAGAAGATTTCGTCCATCCGTTGATTATATTTCTACCCAGAGGCATATTGTCATACCAGTTATCGCTTCCTGTCTTCCAGTGACGATTTGGCCTTAAAAATAGTCTATTTGTCTTGATATTTGTGCCTCGTTTTGATAATAATTTAATGAATAATCTGACAGGACAAGCATTGTTATCACTATTTTGAACTAACCATTTGCTAGAGGCGCAGTTCTTTGAACCCCCTTGGCAGGTTTTACTGAAAATTGGATTATATTCTATCCTATTAGTTGGAGATCCATTGTTGTCCTTTTCGATATGAAAATAATCAACTAAGCAAGCAGCACCTTCACCACCTCTCTAAGCCAATTCCACCGCTGCTATGTGATAAAATTTGCGTAGGAATCCTATAGGGGTATTTTCATCCCAAAAGTTTATAATTTTACTCGTTTCATTTGAAGTTAATGGTACTGAGCTTGTTTTGCGTTTAGTGGGATCTGTTTGTAAATTTGTTCGTGCTGCGTCTCGTGCATTCCGCGCTTGTTTGAATGCAACACTTTTAAAGGGGTCTAGCATGATATTATACTCCTTGTAATACTTTTCTTGTAATAATTTGCTTGTTATATTCCATACGGTTTTAACAGTAGCCTCCTTAAACTCTGTGCTATCCTTTTTTCTCATATTAATCGCCCAATCCTTGAGTATTAATGCAAGCTCTTCGAGAGTACGATTTCTATCCAATTCATATTTTCTGGCGTCAATTGCCGCATCATTTTGAACACCAAAGCGAGGAAGTGACATTTTCGAAATAAATTGAATTACTGAAATGTCAAACAACTTTATTGTGTTGGTTGCTTAGCAATGTCATGACATAAGTGATAACTACCCGTGAAAACTATCCATGGGTAGTTATCAGTGTAATGATGGTTTCATTGGTTATTTCGACACACATGACTAGAAATAGACAAATTTGATAGGATAATTTTTTTGGCAAAAAATTTTCAGCAAAACAGAACTAACCCTTGTGTTTTCATTGATAACGAACTATCAAAATATTCAGTGAAAAGTAGTAGACCTGGCATTGTACCTTGTGGGACTCCGTTTGTGATTTTTCTCGCTTCGCTGATGCTACCGTCAATATGAGGCACATGTTGGCGATTCGATAGGTAACTTTCTAATGAAGAATGTGCATTTCCTCTAACGCTATAGAAACGTTGTTTTTGTAGCATATTCTGTGGCACACAGTAATACGCTTATAGCGACTTCTGAGGACTGTCGAATTTGTTAAGTCAATTCTCCCATCAATTAAATTCACCACTGAAATGGAAGTATATAATTCAATAAATATTCTAGACCAAACTATCACTAAAACTTATAATAAGCATGATTTTGCATTTTTTCCATAAATCATCTCGTACGGACATTATCACTACTCGTGGGACTTTCCTGGACAGAGAAAACTTAAAAATTCTTTCTTACGCTGAGTCTATAGAGGAGATGGATGTTGAAGTTACGACTCCAACTGACCTCCCTGTAAACTTGGATCAGGAGCGAGTCTACAGAGGAGATGGATATCAAGTTTACGACTACAACTGACCTCTCTGTAAATTTAGTTCAGGAGCGAATCTAGAGAGGAGATGGATGTCGAGTTTACGACTCCAACGAACCTCCCTGTAAATTTAGTTCAGGAGCGAGTCGGCAGAGGAGATGCGGATGTCGAATTTACAACTCTAACTGACCTTCCTCTAAATTCAGTTCAGGAGCGACGAGTGTAGCTGACGTGCAAAAACCCTCATATGGAAAGGTTGTGGTGGGTATCAAGTTGGGAATCTTGCAACTTGACTATCCGAATGCCTCATCAACAGAGCATATACTTTGTGCCTGTCCCGCTGGGGACCGAATCAGTTCTTTAGAATTTGGCAAAACCGAACTCTTACCATCTAACCTGAAAGACCACTCACCATAAAACCTAATCGGCTTCATTAAGAAGCTGGGTTTATTTGGCAGAGTGTGAATAGATGTGAGTCGCATTGAAACCTTGCGGGTTGCGATGGAGGATCGAATAGACCAACTCACTTTGGACCTAACCCAACCTAACCTACCTCTGATAGTCCTTTAGAGCTTTTTTCAGTTATCTTTGAGTTTTGTTGTTTTGTTTTGAGTTGCATTAGATTTTGTTTTTAGGTTGTATCAGTATAGATAGTGTTTTTTGGTTTTCTAAGATTTCTTTTATTTTCCAAATTGTGGTCCAGCTTTTGAATATGGTCTAATATCTTTAGGCAAAATATACGAAGTGATGGTCATGCTGATATATCTTACTTCAGTCATTGGATTCACTTCAGGAGTTTTTATTACCTAATCTGCTCTCGTTTCTGAATATATTTTCGCTGAGCGGTGATATCCCAGTCAATCTGGATTGGATATCTCTAATCATAGCTACCAGTAGCAATCATGTTTTCACCAACTCGGTGTCGCCTGCTTGAAATATTTCTTCACTGTTCTGTCTAAAGGCTGCCGCTTATAACTGCAGTGGGGACACGATGATAGAACTGTAACCCCATTTTCTTTGAAATTATTGAATACATCGATGGACAACTGTGAGTCATAGATACCCAACAGTAACAACAGAACAAGCTTTTTCTAATTAGGTATTTCACGAAGTGTTTCGCAAATGTTTGGAAATTATCTTCCTTCATCCACCCAGAAGAATTATCATCGCCATCAGAACCTATCGGTCCACCTCTTATAAAATAATAATAATTTATTTCCTTGTTCAAAAGTACAGAGTTAGAAGAAAAGAGAATTGAAACTTTCTATGTTTTTCACCACTGTAAGTTGGAAAATGTCCTAATAGAACGAAACTGTAGTAATGCCAGTTACAAATAAAAGTGGTAAAAAACATAGTAAGTTTCAATTCTCTTTTCTTCATTATAATTTTCTACCACGTAGTAACGGCTACATCCATCAGTTCATTTACAGAGTTAGAAGTATATGATTTTTATATGTACAGTGACTCGTTACAGAGTGAAATTTTTGTTGATAATCGTTAATAATCTAAAATATTATACATATAGGCATATACATACAATTGTTTAATCGTCTTAGATTATGTAGGAAGAACGAAGTATATATAAATAATTACAGAAACATAAAATTTAATTTGATCACATTATTTTGATATTTGTCATAAAAAATTTAAAAAACTTTAAAACTCATAAAGTGTGTAGAAATTTTGTTCAAAAAGTACCTTTATTAGTCTTGATTTAAAAAATTTCAGAATTGGTGATATTTTAATTGTTTCTTCTAACTTATTGAACATTTTAGGTCCAAGATAAAAAAACTTTTCTGGTGAAGAGTTGTCCTATGAACATTGGGCATCAGTTTATCTCTAGAACGAGTTGGATAAGTATGTTGCTGGGAAGGTATATCATGCATCTTTTCATAAACGTATATACATAATTTATAAATATAGAGACCAGCAACAGTTAGTATATTGAGATGTTTGAATGCATCTCTACATG
Organism: Leptinotarsa decemlineata; assembly: GCF_025532065.1. NCBI lineage: Eukaryota > Metazoa > Arthropoda > Insecta > Coleoptera > Chrysomelidae > Leptinotarsa > Leptinotarsa decemlineata. The sequence continues at coordinate 1,268,721 of NW_027412525.1, forward strand.
AATCTCTTCAACCAATACCGGAAATGACTCTTATTGCATTTTTTCCCAAAATAAATATTTTTTCAGCAGCAGATCCGGTACCCCAATTAAAAATTCCATATCTCAAGTTACAATTTATAGTGGCATAGTACAATCTTAGTAAAATCTCTTTACCACAAAAATTAACAATGAATCTCAGAGCATAGCAGTTTTTCATCAATTTAATACAGAGTGTCTCAATATGAGGTCTTAATAGTGGACACGTGACAAATAAAGAACAAAGGAATCATGTTACCAAGCACCAAAATAGCAACTTCGATCAGCAGAAGTCATTCTTCCAAGTGTTTGATGCTACGACGAGATATCATTCTATTAGAAACCGTGTACCGTTGTCGTCCTGTTTCATCTGTATGTTGTTTTGTTGAAAAATGTGACTTGAGATAAACTTGTAGAAATTGGCAGCAGGCCGGGATTGCTTTCAAATATTTTTCTCATATTAACTACGTGGCGTTGGAGTATTTTATACGGTATAGCAAATTCTTCTGCTGTGAAATCAATACTATTTCCATCGAAGTCAACTTGTTCGCGGGGACTGAGCAGGGGGGATAACGGGTGCTATCACCTAGTCATCCGACGCAAAACGTTTGCGTAGCTCGTGTTTTTGGCAATTAGTCTACCTGCCCCTATAGTCAACTATCCCCGGTCCCCCCTATAGGTAAAGTGTTTTCAATAGATTCATTTTACGTTAAAAATTCAGTTGAGATGAGATCATTCACGGATTGGGAAGCCTTCAAGGCTTTCCTAGTGGAGACACGTACAGACCGTGAGGCACTTCAAACTCGCAACGGTCTCGACGCGGCGGTGGCGGATTTCGAGTTGTTTGTGAACAACGCTTTTCGCGCAGCAACAACCAAGACAAGACGTAGTGTCCACTGCGGAGCTACAATGATTTTTCTCCCAGGATAAAGAACCTTATCCGGGAGAGAAACCGACTCAGACGAGTTTATCAGCAGACTCATTATCCTGGAGACAAGACTGCGGCTAGCAGGATGGCCAACCAAGTTGATCAGGTCATCACTGACTACAAACACGAGAGGTGGAGTGAATGTTTGGAATCGCTCGAACCTGGAGATGACGAGCTCTGGCGAATCATCCGCAGGCTTGAAACGAGGAAGACCGCTCCCTCCCCTCTTCACGGACAGCGTGTCATCTGCTACTCCCAATCCGAGAAGGCGTTGGCCTTTACAGATACAATGGAGAGTCAGTTTCGACTCAATGTCGATCCGGATGATGATATCGACCGTGATATCTATGTTTCCCCTGTTTCACCAGAATCACCGTCTGATGAACAAATCGGCTTCAGGAGGGCACACTCCATTAAGCTGTAGGCCCTGAGACTGGTCGAAAATTCCATCTTAGAGCTGAATAATAGGAAGAGAGTCCATCTACTACATAAACTGCTTCGGGCCTGGTTCAGTGGATTAGATCCATTCTGAAAGACAGTACGTTTCAGGTACGAGTTGAAGGAATCCTGTCACGAAAATCCAAGCTGGAGTGCCTCAGGGAGCTGTGCTATCTCCATCACTTCATAGCCTGTACGTGAGCGACCTTCCTAGGTTTAATCACGTAAAGGTTTTACTTTACACTGATGATACGGCTCTCTTCGATTCTTCCATGGGTCGGGCATTGGCGGTCGTCTAGATGCAACATGCATTGGACGACCTCGGACCCTGGTACTTCGATTGGAAGATTCGGTTGAATCCAGATAAAACCCAGGCGATAGACTTGGAAAGACGTAGCGTTTTTCCAGACACAAAGGTTACGATCTCACGCAGGGAGATCGAATGGCAACTGCGAGTCAAATACCTAAGTCTTTGGATAGATTGCCGGCTCACCTGGGTAAATGACATTGAGAACATCAAGAGCAAGGTTCAATCAAGGATAGCCAGACTCTATCCTCTGGTCAACATACAGTCAAAGCTCAACCTCAGAAATAAGGTTTTACTGTACAATACGATGTTCAAACCTATAATTATGCATGCTTTAGGCTGAAAAGATTACAAAATGAGATTCTACGAATGCTGCTGAATGATTCATGGTTCGTGCGGAATGAAGTCATCTGCAGAGATTTGCAGCTGTTGACTATACATCAGTCCATTCAGTCGAGGAATCAAGAGAGTTTTATAGTCAGCGGACACTCATGAAAACATACATCAGGGAAGCTGTAGATTACACTGTAGATGACCCCACCCGATTCAGAAGGCCCCGTCGCTCAGTTAAGTGAAGGTCCCACGACGTCCGTTAAAGTGAACAGTTTGTTAATCAAATACCCCAGGGAAGGGGTATACAGGGTGGCATTGAACTTTATGTTGCAACAAACACCTTGAGTTTTGAATCATTCGTCCTCCTGACGAACCTCAGTTGAAAGGGTAAGGAAATATTTTCCAACCTGATTGAAGTGAAGGTGACTGCTGAGAAATTGTCACGTAGTGAAATGACCTATAGATTGCAAAAATAATATTTTGCCAAACAATGAGTCAAATACTACAAAGACCGTTATTAGTGAAATAGGATAATTATTATGACATTCACGAAGAAATTGAAGGTTACTCGAATCTAACACTCCCCGTAATGAAATTTATGATTACTTTCCATACCCAGTACGAAGAATAATTTTTTTGGTTCCTTCCAATTATTTTAGCAACGCGTTTCCATTAATCATTGTGAAAGTAGCTACATACTTATGACTACGCCCAACGAAATATTGTCAAATATGTGTGTTTGAACTTTAAACAGAAAGAAGTAAAATTTTGACGATTCAAATTAACACCTGTTCAACCGCTCCTTTGTTTCCTCACTACGTTTTTAGCAAATTGTCCAACTGAATGAGAAATACAATACCTTTTGTAACCGAGTCGAGTATGATGACATTCATAAATAGAGTATCCCGCTGCGTTTTTGATGAATGGGTCGCGGAAGCGGTTGAGACCATGTAGAGGCGCGCCTATTGAAATATTAATTGATAGGAATCTGAAATTTTCGGATTGATTAATACTAGATATGGATATTTCATCAACTTTCCACTACACCAAACGGACACAGAAACAAGCGTGTTTTATTGCTACTTATTCATTCAACATCAGTACACACCGAATGTATTCCGAGATATTTATAAGGAAAACCATGATTGTAACTGTAAACAATTCCCAGGTGTTGTATTATTAGATTCATCAAAAACTTCTGAGTTACTTCGGAGAGATGCATATGAAATTCCGAAGTTCTAATGAAATACAAAACCTTACCATTTTTAGGTACGACTAGCACATAATTGACGAAGAAACAACAACAAACCTGGCTAATGACGTTGAAGACATAGCCACTTGTGCAATGTCTTACCTTTGGAAACAAAAAATAATTTCTCCTCATCAATGTCGAGTGGGTCAGTTAAGACAAAATTAAACGTCTCTAAATCCCTAACAAACAAAATTCCTTTCAGCTATTCACGACCTTTGTCTGCAGTTGTATCGGTGGTTTACAATAAATAGATGGGTATTCAGGAAGCAAATCCACCACACATACTTCAGGTGTGGGTGGAATTTTGTTCGTACTAGATTCGCAGATAGTTCTTTACATCTCAACTGACCCACCTGGTACTGACGAAGAACCAGTACTCCGAAACTGGTCTGTCGGTGTGGTCAACACGAAAAAATCAATTTCTGTTTTTCATTTTCAGGAAGCCATACTTGTGATGATTTTTACAAATTGAAAACGTTGTTTAGGTGTCTATAGATTCACTTTAACATTCACCGTGGCATTAGCAGGTTGTGTTGTTGTTTTTTCGTCAGTTATCTGCTACTCTTACATACAAAATGGTGGGTCTCATATATGAGAGGCAAAGATTCGGTGTTTGAGCATTTCATTTTCATACACATATTTATTAATTGATAGGAATCTGAAATTGTTATATTGATCAACAAGCGTCTTGAATTATTGCCGATCATTCCATTAGTACACGCTATTTTTTTTCCATAATATTTATGAGAGAAAAACCATTGAACTTATCGATACCAATTCCAAATGCATTTATCAAAGTTTCTGATTTCATGAATCAAAAACTTCTTTGTATAGGAAAAGTCATCATTCTCATATCGTGTTTGTTCTTGCTCAAGACAGCTTAATGTCTTCATGACCCAGCCTAATACTACTAATGATAAATTTCTTTTCACACGAATATTTTCATTATTCATATTAGCCAAAATAAGCAGAAGCCATCCTTACATCTAAACTCCCGTTGAATGAAAAAAAAAACAGTTGTTTCAATATATAATAATGAAACAGTGTATTGTTTCATTATGAAGAAAAGTGATGTTTTGCATGGCGAAGGGTGGTGATGGGCCGACGACTCGTATTAACTGTGTTATTAAAACATACTATTATTTCTTTAAACGAGAAAAATGCTCTTCATACGTATGTTCGGTGTTTTGGTGATTACTTCCAGCCCAAATGGCAGCTCTTACCGGTACCGGAGATAACGTCAACGTATGTATAAGAATATCCATCACAATACGTCACACACGTTTGATAATTGAATATAAGTTACATTTCTAATAGAGGATATCAAAGCGCCCTCCCTTACCATACCCAGAGTAGTCAACTGCCTAGGGGCCCAGGATCGACAGGGGCCCACTGCAGTCCGCAAAAAAAAGTTTTATGGATCGAAAATGATAATCAACAATACCATTCTTTTTTTTTTCAACGCATGTAACACTATACATTAATCCTTCGGAACGCAACTGGACTTCTTTCACGTAGGGGGAATCCCCGATTCGTTGGGTGCGTTCTGTAAGCTTCCGTAGCGTGATAATAATTTGTAGCGTAATAATTCCGAAACTTTCGAAATACGTTAATTACAATATGTGAGTTTTGCGATTGTGAGGTAAATTCAATAAAGTTTTAGTGTGCTCCGTGTTTGAAGACTTACGATTTTCACATACACCAAAGGTATTAAAAAAATTCCGAACGCAGCGAATAGGCGGACTGTTTATCTCGTTTTACGTTGAGAAAACCCCGATTTGTAGGATGCTATCAGGAGCGTTTTATGACAGTGAATTGGAAAACACTTTATGCTTTGTGTTTACTCTAAATAGGAGTAGAGTATTAGTTTTTTTATGAACACTGTCTTGAAAACTTAACGAGGAAATGAATCTTGATTATAAAACAGAATTAAATAAGGTAAGTTTAATGATTATTTGTGATATTATAATTTGACCAAAAATAGGTACGAAGATCTTTATTTTTCTGAAAATTTAACCAATTCTTTGTCACAGTTTTTCATTCACACCTTCCTTTCAAGGAACAAAATGTCCGATCAGCCCGTGAAAAACAAGCATTTGAGCGGTGCAGAAAAACGTAAAAAGCGGCTAGACCAACAAAATAAGCGTGATGAGGTATTGAAGAAAACGCAAAACCTTTTCCGCTTTTCCAACTTGGATTTGTTTGTCAACCACTCGAAAATCAATCTTTTCCGAGGACGTCTGCTGCTGATCAAACCGGGAGTTCGGAGGCGGACTCGGGAGATATTCTTAGCGAGTGTTCTGAGTAGGCTAACCAGTATCAAGAAACAGCTACTTTAGCAGCCTATCAAGTTGTAGAATACCAGAATGACATTGACTTGTGGCAAAATATTACCAAAGAAATACAAGATTATTGGTGTATCAGAGATTTTAACGAATGTCAACACTTTGACTGTGATTTTTCTGCTTCAAGCCGTTAATACGAAGATAGCAAAAGATGTTTTTTCTCAGTCGAAGTTTTTTAGTAAACATATAAGTGGGGGTAAAATGAAACGAGAGTGGCTCGTGTAATCTCCATCGACTGGAAAAGTATTCTGTTTACCATGTGTTCTTTTTGGTGGTGTTGAAAACCAAGTTCATTGTAGAAAACGCTCAGAGCAATGGAAAAAATATGAATAGTTACCTAAAAATGAAAAAACCTCTCGAAAAACTCTACGATACATAGGGAGACGTGAAAGTTGCTATTATGTTTTTATTCAACTCAGTCAACCAATTTCCAGGGCCGTAATTTAAAAGGGAATAATTCACACAATTATAATCGAATATTACCGAAACGTCCCGAAATATTAAATTGAATTCAATTTTTCAGTGTGAAGTGAACGTCTACGATCCAAAAACTACAACAAAAAATACAGGTTCGTATTTAAAAATTAAAAGATGGGGGTGGCCCAAGTCAGATGACACCCCATATAAAAGATTCATGGATATATTCTGAGAGCCCACATCAAGTGCCAATAGCAAAATGTGGACTGATTTTCAATATGTCTGCGAACAATGAAGATATAGGCAAAATATAATTTGGGATTTTTTGGTTTTTCCTGTATATCTCCAAAACCAAAAGAGCTATATTCGATTCCTTCACATCATTGAATAGGTCTCTGAAATACACAACTTTGCCACAATTTAACCGACACTATCTCCCTTATCTTTTACGAGATCCCCATGTACAGAAACGAATTTGAATAACCCTGTATAAAATCTTGAATAATAGTAAGAATTATAAAGTAATATTCTGATAATTATCACCGGTCATATATTATTTAAAATACATTTAAAATGTTACCATAGTCACTCAATATAAATTTCATCTACTTTATAGTAACATTTACTGATAAGAAGCTTTCTCAATTTGTTTTTGAATAAATATATATTTCCATTGTGCATAAAAGTAGTCTAAAGTTCATTTTTTCAAATTTACTCGGTAAATTGAAAGATGGTGAAAAATGTTTCAAGATGATATATCACATCCCTATACCTAAATCGTCAAGTTTTCTCAATAAAGTCGCTTCTTCTAGAAACATTATTTTTTTTTTAGAATTTGGATTTAGGTAGCAGTGGAATTATCAAGCTTATAGCAGTTCGGTTACTTTTATAAGTAATTCACAAAGAGTTATCGACGATGTTTCGAATCCTCTTCCCAAATGAATGCAAATATCGATTATTCAAACGAAGTTCTTATGAAATTATTTATTATACACATGAACAAAGTGATCAAATCATTGTCAGAACGTGTAAAAAATTCAACCAAACGTATCCTGAATTAACACCAATGAACGAGAGGAAGTTTGTAACGTTACAAAATAATTTCCTTAACTATGGCTCAAAGTTTCCAGGGAACAACTGTACCAAAAATCAGTCATTTCTAGGTAGAAAGTAACATTTTGTGGGCTAAAACATGTGAAAGTAGACAATAACAGAATAGGATGATTCAAAATAACAAAATTGTAAACAAAATATCACATTTTCACAATAAATGCTGAAAACGTCCATTACATTCTAAACACTTTAAAATGTTTTTTGTACGCGACTTGTGGTTGCTTTTTCAATTTCCTGGGGATCCAGATCTTCAATACTCCGCACTATTCGCCGTCGCAATTCTTCTTTGGTAGGCACTGGAGTACTGTATACCCTTTCGTGTTGATCAAAAAGTACTTATCTATTTATTTTTTGATTTTCATGGAATTATTTTACAGTAGCTTGACTGCATTAACCTTTCTAAATTTCATATCATTTCTAAAAACATGTGGATTCGTTTTCCGATGGCATTTCAGGTTAGCTTACCACCAACACTGACATAAAAACTTGGCAAGTTGACTTGGGTGTCACACCAATAGGTGGTTCTACTTATGTTTCGCTTGCGTTTACACAGCTATTTTTATCAAGTACTTCCTTGGTTTTTCTCATTTTGTCTTCAATCGAGGACCGCCTGCCCGGTACTGACGATGCCCAATAGGCTGAAACAGCTATATACCGGTGGCTCTTAAATTGAAATCAATATGGGAATGATCAAAAAGTATTTATCAATTTATCTTATATATATATATATATATATATATATATATATATATATATATATATATATATATATATATATATATATATACGTTCGAATTCAGTAAACTTATTATAATAAGTATCACATTTTTTTCATATAAAATAATTACAGAACTCATTAGAAGTCTCATTAGAAGTAAAACAAAAATACAATCATTCAAAATTATACATAGGGCTGCGAGAATGATGCTAATAATAACATCTGGAAAAAGTTTCCATTGAAAAATCATGTTGTTTCTTGATCAAATAAAAAATTAATAAATGGATATCAAATGCCCATTTTGAATGACTGACTGAAAACCGTAATGCTAACAATGCTAACTACATGACAGGTTGATGAATAATTTTATAAATATCCGAGGCTCATGAGAACTAGTCGCTAAATCTCATGTACCTTGATCAAAAGGTGTTCTCACCATTAATCAACCGTAGAAGGAATGAACGCCTATAATGATCAAATGTGGGATAACTTAATAGCTGCCTATAAGGACTTGCATTAAATAGATAATCTCACTATGAAAGACATTCATCATTTGGAGCCGAGTAAATATACAGTATAATCGTGCACGAATCGAAGATTGTTAACTTCGATTTCAAGTTGACAGTTGAAAATATATAGTTCATATGTGAATAGTCAAAATTCCGCTCAGTCCAAATGTAGTGATTAACTGGGTCTACTAATGGCATTTGGCTCATGAATCAATGGAAAAAGAATGTAGTTATCAGCGATTTCAATATGTTCTAATTACCTTTTCGATTTCATTTAGACTTCAAGCTTTTCCAAAATAACGTTAGAAACCGTTCGTTATGCAATTGACGTTACAATGTTTTGAATTTTTCAACTTGGCAATGTGCATTATGAATCACGTCATAGAATAATATCCAATAAAGTTTGAGCTTTTCAAGTTAGGACAAACAAAAAATTTGCTTGGAAAGCCTCTCAACCTCAAACGTGTCAGTCACCTCACCTATATAATTTGAAGAAATCCCAAAATAGAGAAAAATTCCACATTATAGATTAGTCAGTACCTAAAATGAACAAAATAATTGACTAAGGGTACCATCTTACGGTAACTTCTAGTCTACAAGATTTTCTGAAACAAAAAACAACAGTCCCAACACCAGTATATCCCAGTTTTTATGAATATGTCGTTTACTATGTGATAAAATGAAAATTTCAAAATGGAGATATAAATAGATTTATGGCATAATTAACAACGTATCAAAAACATATAACTGTGGTTGTGGGTTCAGAAATATTGATTCAATAAAAGGAAGGTTTTGTCTTTCTACTTCTCCATCTTTATACAAAAAATGTATATCGTGTGAAGAAGTAATTTTCAGACACAAACTGGAAGGAGCCATCTCAAAATAGCTACACGAAAGAAAAATACTTTCGAAATAAATACTTTTATATGAACACTGAATTATATAAAAAACATTTTTTGCTATTCAGTTTGCATTCCATACATTTGTTATGGAATTGAATCAGATATCATTTACAGCATTCCTACACAAAATAATATATGGATGAAGTAAAATTCCATCCGCACTGGTGGACATTCGATGTTTCGAAATAAGACACTTGCTATATTGCCTCTTCAGCACCAATCTTTGGAAGGTTCACACATTATATATATATATATATATATATATATATATATATATATATATATATATATATATACATATATATATACATATATATATATATATATATGTATATATATATATATATATATATGTATATATATATATATGATCTAATCAAAAGGGCTTTAACTTCAGCCAAAATTCCTGCGATTTTAGAAACCATAGGCACAAGTCGAGACGACGGAAAACGGCCGGATGGTATGACACTTGTTCCATGGAAAAATGGTAAATCTATTGTTTGGGACTTTACTTGTGTAGATACATTAGCAACTTGCCATCTTCCTGCTACTTCTGCGAAAGCAGGTGCTGCTGCTTCTTTAGGAGAAAGTTCCAAACTACGGAAATATCAGAATTTGGGAAATAATTATATCTTTCGCCCAATAGCTATTGAAACGTTTGGTGTTTTTGGCCCTGAAGCCTTATCTCTCATCAATGAAATTGGAAAAAAGGTAACCGATGAAACCCACGAATCAAGAGCCACATCTTTTCTCATTCAGAAAATTAGTATTGCCATCCAAAGAGGAAATGCAGCTTCGTTTTTCGGTACTCTCCCTGATTCCAAAAAACTTGATGAAATTTACTTGTTTCCACTTTATGAAATTAAAATAAAAGCAAATGAAAAAAATACTTTATCTCAGCAAAATTCTCAAATGGGTTTCAAAGATATTTCGGATTGTTCAGTGATAAATTCTTCAGTCAAAACCTTTGGGTTAAATGGTTTAAAAAATATTGGTAACACCTGTTTCATGAACAGCGTAATTCAATGTTTATCAAATACGAGATGATTATTGGGATATTTGAAAAAGGATGAATTCATGAAAGATATCAATACTAGTATTTCTAGTATGAAGGGTGCTTTAATAAAATCGTTTGCAGAAGTCATCAAGGAGTTGTGGTCAGAAGATGCATTTGATAAAGTAGTAAATACAGCCTCCTTAAAAAATCAGATTCAAAGTTTTGCTCCTCGATTCATGGGTAATTCCCATCAAGACGCCCAGGAGTTTCTCCGTTATCTTTTAGAAGGATTACATGAAGAGGTTAATATAATTAATGAGAAACCTAAACCAATCTTAACGGAGATTGACGAAAAATTGAGCGACAGCGGAAATGCACAAGAGTCATGGCTCACATATTTGAGGATGCATAACTCTAAGATTGTAGATAACTTCGTTGGCCAATTGAAATCCACATTTGATCCTTTCTGGGATTTGTCTCTCTCCATACCACAAAGAACCGACCAATTGAGTTTGTGGCAATGCTTAGATTATTTTACAACAGAAGAAACTTTGGATCGAATTGAAAAACCGACGTGTTCGAAATGCAAGGAAAGGAGAAAATGCATAAAGTCCCTATCAATCCACAAGTTTCCCTATATTTTAGTAATACATTCAAATAGATTCTCTCCAACGGAAAGTAGAGGCAAATTGAATGATGTCATCGAATTTCCTCTAGAAGGATTGGATATGGACAATTTTGCAGCAGAAAATGTGGCTACTTGTTATAATCTATATGTACTTTTAAATCACAGTGGGACTACTAACAGAGGACAGTATACAGCATACTGCAGAGACCCGTATACTGGCGCATGGCACAAATACAACGATTCACACGTGTCACCAATTTCACCAAAGTCGCTTGTGAGTGGAGAAGCATACGTCCTCTTTTATGTAAAGGATGGAACAAAATCGCACCTTTAAGATATCCGAGGGAAAGTTTCTTTGTGCAATTATTATTTATTTTTTGTTAATTTCTTACATGTTGTGTTATTATATTGTACTTCTACTAATTTAAATATATATATATATATATATATATATATATATATATATATATATATATATATAATAATAATAATAATATAATAATGACGTTTATTCGTGATAAAATAAAATCCATACAATAATATAAGAGTTGTGTATAAAAATGAATAAACATAATAATATCCACAGAAGTATCAAACATACTTGTTTGTGGAATTACAAAAGAGACAGTCACGAAAGATAAAATATAAAACTAAGTGTAAAATAAATATACATCAATTAAAATTATACCTGATTAATTCATATTATAATAGTATAGATAAACTAGAGTATACATACATGCATTTCAATCTCTGCAGAAATCTTATATCTAATGAATAATGGATATACACATATATACATACATATACACGCATACATACGCACACACATATACATACATATATACACACACATACACAATACATACACGCATATACACATACATACATACATATATAAATAAGCTATTGATAATCATAATAACAATATATTTGGACAGTGGTTCAACCTTCGATTAGTTTATGAATATCCGTTCTTGCATTTTCCTTTACAAATGATACTAATTGTTTTTTGAAGCGTTTCATAGAAGTTTCATATGTAATTTCTTTTGGTAAATAATTTAATAGTTTGGGAGCTAGATAACGATAGCTTCTCTGTCCTATAGATTTGGAAACCAGTGGTATACAATGGTGATGCCTTTTTCTCGTTGCGTATGGGTGGTTTGGAGTGTCATCTTCAGCTTTGTTCTTGTATAGCTGGCATCCTATCTGAACGATGAATAATTGTCTCAAATCTAAAATTTGTGTCTCTTTATACAGCAAATTACTTTCATACCTTGCAAGTTTATTGAGTAGTATTCGAAGAAATCGTCTTTGAGAGACTTCAAGAGGATGTAGGTGAGTTTTTGATACTCCTCTCCAACCAATGATGCCATAATTCAAGTGTGATTCTACTAAACTGTGGTATAGAATTTTTCTGTATTTGTAATTCACGAACTTTCCGACTTGTTTCAGTCTATATGAAATACAACGTAGTTTTTTTGTTAAGTAATGTATATGGTGGTCCCATCTAAGATGATTATCTATATATATATACCCATATATTTGATTTTTTTCGCAGGTTTAATTACAAGATTTTGTTGAATATTCAGAGTGTATTCTGGCAAGGATGTTGAGAGACTGCTGAATGGTAAGTATACTGTTTTGTCAAAATTAATTGAAAGTAATCTACTGTCAAACCAGTCTTTGAGATTTCTTAGGTCTTTTTCAATGTTCAGTTTCAGATTGTACCAGTCTTCATCTTTATAGTATATTACCGTGTCGTCCGCAAAACTTATAATTTTCCCGATTGTTTTTTGTATGAATAAGTCATTCAAATAGATCACGAATAGCACCGGCCCCAGTACTGTCCCTTGAGGTACACCGCATGTTATTTCCATTTCTGCACTGATTTGGCTTCCAATTTTCACTCTTTGCTTTCTATTTGTTAAGTAGCTTTTAAGTAATTTGTGTGCAGTACCTCTTACGCCCATATTTTCTAAGGTATCTAGAAGTATGGAGTGGTCGACCGTATCGAATGCCTTTTTCAGATCTGTGAAAACACCTATTGAAGGGGTACTTGAGTCTAGAGATTCATAGATGGTTTTTGTTAGGGAATGAATTGCATCAGTAGTAGATTTATTATCTCTAAAGCCAAACTGAGATGTTGACAGTAGATTATATTTGGTAAGAAATGTACATAATCTGGCTTTTAGAATTTTTTCGAAAATTTTGCTGATCGATGATAAAAGGGATATGGGCCTATAATTTGTGACATTATCTGTTTCGCCGCATTTGAAAATTGGAGTTACTATTGAGTTCTTCAGAACTGAGGGAAATGTCCCAGATTCAAATGATCTATTTATGATGTCCATTAAAGGTTTGCTAATGAAGTCAATGATGATTTTGAGAATTTCGGCTTTGATTCCATCGTGTCCAGGAGATTTATTATTCTTCAATTCATTTATAGTATTCCTTATCTCATTCATACTTGTAGGTGTGAGAAAAATTGAATTATTCGTTATATTTTTCTTATTTTTGTGAATAGGATTTTTTTTAATGTTTTTCGCTAGGTTTCTTCCTACATTCACGAAAAAACTGTTGAACATGTCAGCGATTATTTTTTGATCGGTGACGATTTCTCCTTTCTCGTTTTTGATGTTATTTATTTGTTTTTTTGTTTCGATTTTCAGAATTTCATTAACCGTTTTCCATAGATTTTTGCTTGTATTCTGTTCATTTTCCATTAGCTTTCCATAATACTTTTCTTTTGCATCTCGTATTTTTTTCTCAGTTATTTTTTTGGTTGTGAGATAATCATTTTTCATGTTCACATTGGTTGGGTCTTGTTTCCAAAGGCGATACAATAGGTTTTTTTCGTTGATATGTGTTATCAAGGACTTCGTAATCCAATTTTTTCGTCTGCGCTCACTATTTTTCATTTTTATGTGTCTTGTTGATTTACGAATACAGGTATTTATTATATTTATGAATTTTTCTGTTACAGTTTCAAGATTATGCATCGGGTATAATTCATCCTCCCAATTTATGTGGCTTATGGATTCAAGCAATTCTTTTTTATCTAATCTTTGAAAGTATTTTTTTGAATTGTTATTTATTTCATTTTTTGTTTTATTATTTAGTACGATTTGTAGTAGCGTTATGTAATGATCTGTGATTGTGGTGGAGATAGTTATAGGCAATAGATTGTTGAAGTTTTGCTGTTTCATTTTAATAAATATATGATCTAGACATGATTCCGATCCATTCCTTGCTCTGGTAGTGGTGTTTATGGTTGAGTGAAACCCATATTCACTCATAATGTCGAGATATGCTTTCGAGTCTTCAGTTTCCTTCAATAGATCAATGTTTATATCACCAACGAATAAACTGTAATGTGGGTTCTTATTCTCTTTGTTTAGCAATTCGTTAAGTTGATATAGGAAGTCATCAATTTTACTCGCTGGAGATCTATAGAACGCGTAGATACAGATGGTCTGTTCGTCTACCGTCATATTGGTTGTAGTTGCTGTCATTGTATAGAGTAACATAATCGGTCATATTAAGGGTGGAAGTATCAGGCACGTGCCAAGTTTCTGTTAAGACTATGCAGTCGAAAGACGCTTTAAGCTCTTCAAGATTGATTTTGAGTTCATCTATATTTTTTGAAATACTGCAAATATTAGTATTGAGGACTTTTATATCACTGAATTTATTATTAATCGCTAAGACTTCTTTCGCTTCATTGCAATTATTCAGGGGGTATGTTCTTATTTTTTCTACTATAAAATCTCTTATATAAGGATCCATACTGATAAGATTTACAAATATTACTATATTAATACAAAGAAATAGAATGTTTTATACTATAAATTCTGAAAGAGTTCACAATAACGAAGAATGGTGAGATTATATAAATATATCTAAGGTATGTAAAGATTGCTATTTCTGGAATACCTATAGAATCGTAAGAATATGTATGTAGTTAATTTACAGCTTGCCGTTGCTTATTTATTTATTTGCCGATCGTAGTCTGTTCTTTCCGTTGGAAGGTTGTTCTCCTGTTTTCTTCTTAATTATACTAGAGTTCGTAGCGATAACTGATTTTTCGGTAGTCTTATTTTTTTGATGGGATTCCGTTCCTTGCGTAGCTGTGCCTTGGCTGAGTGTATCGTTGAAAAATTCTGGTAGACTGGATTCTATTTCTAAAGTATATTCTTTATTCCTTATGTTTGGTGTGGGAGGTGCGCTATTATGTTTTTCGTAGAGGGGATATTCTTCAGCGTTTTCAAGTTGTTCCACAGTGTATGCTTTATTATTGATGTACAGTTTGTTTCCTTTTATATACGTTATATTATCCTTGTTTAGTCTTGCTCTGTTCAGGTTTTCACGTAATATTCTATTTTCTGCCCTTTGTTCAAATGTCAAGTCCTGTAGGATTGATATATTTGTTCCCTTCAGCTTCTTGCAATTTCTTAGTATCTCTTGTTTTTTCATATAAGATATCAGCTCCACTTTCAATGGGTTTCTTTTCATATTTCTCAATGGATAAATGTTATTTATATCATCTTCAGTGATACTGATACCAAGAGAATTTTTTAATTTTGTGCAAACATTGACCGTAGTATTCTCTGTTGTTTGGTCCAAACCAAGTATCAAGATATTATTTTTTTTTTTTTGATGTCCTTTCGAGTAGCTCAACCTTCTTCTTCAAGTCTTGATTTTCTCTTTCCAATTTATTCACTTTGTTATTCAATTCCTCTAATGTCAGTAATACTCTGGCTTCGCTTGCTTCTATTGCACTTTTTATTTCTTTTCTATTTCTAATGACTTCTTGACGAAGTTCTTCCATTTCAATAGCTTGGCAATTAGATTTTAACGTGTATGGACACTCTTAGCCAAATGCTTATCTTCAACTGATAAGGGCATTTGTTGATAGTTTTTATTCTGGGAGTCTCTTATTACTTCGGTAGTCTTTTTTAATTCGTTTTCACTATTTATTTACAGTTTGCTAATATACTTCTTTTTTAGTTTTTCAGAACGTCATATACTTTATGCTTCACCGCTTTTTATAATTTTCAATGCAGTTGTTTACATACCATGACTGACTTTCTGATAGAGCTCTTTAGTTCGACCACTTCACTATATATATATATATATATATATATATATATATATATATATATATATATATATATATAGAAACAGAAGTTAATATCGGACATAGCACTCATGAAAGTGGCAAACCATAGACACGTGTTTCGGGCTTTTGGCCCATCATCAGTATGGTGCAGCCAAGTGTAAGGATGGGCAACACTTGGTTACCAAAAGATAGAAATACAAATGCACGGAGCCATCAACAGGAGCCAACCGCACATTTGTGGTTTCAGTTGATAGATCTTGTGTTTACAAGAAAACTATCAAAATCACCACGGAGGCAGCTATAGCTACCTGCGTGACATCCGGGTCCAGGAAATTATACGAATATGAAAGTTATTGAGTGTCTTGATATAGAAACAGAAGTTAATATCGGACATAGCACTCATGAAAGTGGCAAACCATAGACACGTGTTTCGGGCTTTTGGCCCATCATCAGTATGGTGCAGCCAAGTGTAAGGATGGGCAACACTTGGTTACCAAAAGATAGAAATACAAATGCACGGAGCCATCAACAGGAGCCAACCGCACATTTGTGGTTTCAGTTGATAGATCTTGTGTTTACAAGAAAACTATCAAAATCACCACGGAGGCAGCTATAGCTACCTGCGTGACATCCGGGTCCAGGAAATTATACGAATATGAAAGTTATTGAGTGTCTTGATATAGAAACAGAAGTTAATATCGGACATAGCACTCATGAAAGTGGCAAACCATAGACACGTGTTTCGGGCTTTTGGCCCATCATCAGTATGGTGCAGCCAAGTGTAAGGATGGGCAACACTTGGTTACCAAAAGATAGAAATACAAATGCACGGAGCCATCAACAGGAGCCAACCGCACATTTGTGGTTTCAGTTGATAGATCTTGTGTTTACAAGAAAACTATCAAAATCACCACGGAGGCAGCTATAGCTACCTGCGTGACATCCGGGTCCAGGAAATTATACGAATATGAAAGTTATTGAGTGTCTTGATATAGAAACAGAAGTTAATATCGTTAATATCTTGTAAACACAAGATCTATCAACTGAAACCACAAATGTGCGGTTGGCTCCTGTTGATGGCTCCGTGCATTTGTATTTCTATCTTTTGGTAACCAAGTGTTGCCCATCCTTACACTTGGCTGCACCATACTGATGATGGGCCAAAAGCCCGAAACACGTGTCTATGGTTTGCCACTTTCATGAGTGCTATGTCCGATATTAACTTCTGTTTCTATATCAAGACACTCAATAACTTTCATATTCGTATATATATATATATATATATATATATATATATATATATATATATATATATATATATATATAGGTTTTCGCGAATGGATCTGATTTTCATCATGGAATTGGTTGCTTTGTGCGCGGTTAAAAACTTGTACTTTTTTATAGTATCAACTATTTTATGAAAATCATTTTCTGCTGCATTAGAGAGAACGACATTCGGGCTGGTAGGCCGTGGTTAAATATAACTTGTAGTACCGAACGTTTCGTCTGCTACTGCGGCAGACATCATTCCTTAAGTCTATCTGGTAACCGTTCTGACAAATTGCTTGGTAAAAAGTAAGACCTTCTTTATCCTTACCTCTGAGAGTTTTCGTTTGTATGGAAATTGTTCAATTGAAAACCCCGTTATAATAATTTTACTAGTTCGGACTTCCATTGTCTAGTATGATTCTAATATATTTTTTATTCTCTCATTTCTGCTTACCTTTCATTTTTATTTTTTTTCATGTATTTCTACTCTGTGGCCATTTTCAAGTTTTATTGCTCATACATAATTTTAATTTTATTTGTTCTTCCATAGATTTCGAATCATAATAGAATCATATTAGACAATGAGATTCCAAACTAGTAAAATTAACTACCGAACATTGTTAAACCATTTCAGAAGTTGATGATATAATTTATGGTATTCTGGATATTGAGAAAAAACTCATTGGCAATTTTCCCATTCTCCGTTGTTGTTTTCTATTTTCTTTTCATTCATAGAACTTCACTTTTCACGTTCTGATAAATTGACGATTCATTTATATTTCGAATGGTCCTTACAGATTTTAGAGTGTTAGCCATTATTTTTATCTTGTTTTGTAACCATTTACAAAAAATGTTAACAGAACGCATTTCTCTCACTGGAAGCAAAGTGAAACTATTATGAGGTTTAACGTGATTAACTGTGTCGGACAATAAATGTCGTCAACATTTGAATAATTACCAAGAAGCTCTATATGTTTATTTCTTTGGGTACCGCAATGACAGGTTTCACATAAATATATTTTATGGAACTTAAAAATATGCTGTTATAACAAGTTATAAGTCATCCTTTCTGGGAATTAAATTCTACTAATTATTCCGTCATATGTTTCTACTGCAGTTCATTCAACTGATGATAATCTCGTAATTAAGGTAATCAAATGATTAGAGTGGTCACTGATTTTTGTAAATGTGAAGATTCATAGTAGGTACTTTCCTTTTTATTTTAATTTCCGCCTTATAAATCAATTGCCAATCATAAAACACGGGACCGCGAACACTATGTTTCGTGGTTTCTCTTTTTATGACGCTTTCAGATTTTGGTGTTATGTATAATTATGGGAGGAGGCGAAAAAGCCATGATTTTATTAGATTCTAACAATTAACATTAATTACGACGATTAGGAAATCAAATTAATAAAATTCTTCTCGAAAGTGCAGGTGAATTACTGACATCAAGAGATGATAGCACGACGTGAAGCGAAAAAAGTGGTGATCGTTTCTGAGAATTCATTTCGGATTTTCTCATCACGAAAATTCAAAGTTATGTTTTATTTCAATTTGAAATATATTTGCACCAGTAGAAGAACTGGTTGTGTCGTTAGGATGAAGTCTTGTTTCGTAGAATAAATATTTGAACTTGAACAGTAGTAGCAAGCGTTACTACTGCAACTGGTGAAAATGTCTCCATTGCTAATATTTCAAATCCAGAATGTCCACTGTGCAGCAACAGAAATAATCATTTAAAATGATTATACATTTTGAAGTTACAACCATTTTGGAATCAGTTATTCAGATATCTTATTTTTCTCTCTGCAAACATTAACGGCATTCAACCAGCTTTGGAAAAGTGGCAAAATTATGAAGGTAACTATTCAACAATGGTATCGTATATCTAAATGTAAATATATAATTGGTCTCCGAAATCACTCTTGGTTCATGCACGATGGAGCTCCTGCTCATTTTTTCAGACGTAGCATATCCCCAACGATGGATAGGAAGAGGAGGCACTGAGCAATGGCCACGAGGTCACCGGACCTCAATTCCGTCGATTTTCTCTTTTGGGGACACCTAAATCACTAGTTTATGCTAGCCCCATTGAAAACGCGGAAATGTTGAGGGATCGCATTATAGCTTGCTGCGAAACGATAAGAACCACTCCAGGCATTTTTCAACGGGTGCGGAATTCTTTGATGAGAAGAGCAAAAGGAAGCTTGTATTACTGTTGGGGGGTCGCCACTTTGAACAGTTGTTGTAACAGTTGTTTCGTTCAATTTTTATATGTTAATTTCCCTAATAAATAACATAGTACTTCTCCGAATTGTTTTTTTTACAAACTCCGAAATGTAGCACTTTCTAATAGAATAATTAAACCTGACAAATTTTTTAAATCGGTATACTGCGTATAAAGTTTGATGAAAATAACTAAAATTGCAAAAAACTTATGACAAAAACCCACCATGTTTTGAAAAATTTCAACAATCTGTATTTCGAAAACGAATCATTCTTCGTTGAACATTTGATACAAAAAAGTTGTTTATTTTGACGAGATCCACCACATACTTAGTTTTTGTAATGTTCTCAGCAACTTCACTTAGCGCCCTAAGAGCCAAGTAATATGCATCGATATAGAAAATTGTAAATATTCCGTAAACGATCACCTCCAACGTTGTTGAGGAAATGTACCTTTTTTACTTGAAGAAGGTGTGGGGATGAGGTTTTTTCATGAAAAGTACTAAAAGTTTACTGTCAAAAAAGTTAGGGCAATTTGAAATAAATAATGATAGCGTACGCAGCGCCCTCTAGATGTTACATGAAAATTAATACGAAATTATGATTTCCCACGTCAAAAAAACCCCGGGTACCGAATTTCGTGCCAATAACTTATTTTTTGCTAGAGTTTTTTTTACAAAGCTAACAATAAAATTCAATTTCAACAACCCGTATCTCCGAAACGAAGCATTTTCGGACACAAGTTCATGTAGACTTTTTTTCTTAAAATTGTCTCAGGAATACGTCACTTGAATATTTCAACATACCTACGTCATGGTTTAATGTACAAGTCCGTCTGATACAATTTGTATAAGATTGAATATAATTAAATATGCTTGATGACTTTTTTGGAAGGTATATTTTTTGACAAATAAACAAACTCGAATGTTTTTAAATAACAACTACAACATACTTATATACAGTGGGCTCATCCATCATAAAAGAACAATCTTCATTCTGCAATGACTGCTTTTGTTAAAGAATCTGCAACCATTTTCTCGGTGGAAACTTTTGTGGCGATATTTTTTTTATTTCTGACAACTTTACTTTTTTAGAAAGGTAATCATCCATGCCTCTACAGTCATTGTACTTATCATTACCAATTGTTCGATTAAAGCAGCAACTCTTGAAAATCCTTTGGGTTCAAAGATTTTAGCTTAGCGATCCCACACTTCTTTGCCTGTTTTCAATTCCTTTAGTTCAGTGTAGATATGAGTTTTCACACCAGACACTATGGATGCAAGTGCTCATTTACTTTCACCTTCAAAACCGGCTTTGTTGTCATCTTTTGTTCCATTTACATATTCCAACAGTTCGCAATTGATGAGATGAATTTCCAAGGCGTACTTCCAATCGACATAATTTTCACTTCGAAAGATGCTGAGACGGCAGTATTTGATATGGACATTTTATCAGGAACAGGTATATCTAACTTATTCTGCCTTCTAATTGCAGTATAAGAACAACAGAAATCTAAAGTAAATGAACTTTAAACGTTCAAGCCAGTCTTTATGCTCCTACACAGTAGATTTAATGGACTGTTGCCTATCAGAAAACAACTACTCCCCTGGCTAATACCACGAAGGGCGTTGGATTATATCCGATAGGCGTTAGTGCAGGATTCTTCACAGAAAATTTCCTGCATATGCAATTGGCAATACAACTGAAAGAGTCGACCTTCAATTCTGGAACGGGCACACTTGCAGACCGGTTTCGGGCTTATTAGCCACTCATCAGTGCCAGATAGTGACCATCATCGACCTAAAAACAATGATATTCTACAATTGAAAATCGGAATTCTTTCAGAGTATTTCATTCCTCTTCCGAAGTTGGAGTTAGGGTATGAAATTGGATACGTGTGAGATGGAAAGTTCGGGCGATGTATGGTTTGTGTGTTCCTCTTACGTTTAACTAGTTTCAGAACTTCACAACGAAACTCAATTTTTGGTCTTCGTCAAATTTGCTGATTGAGGGAAGGAAACTTTCGAAAAACGATCTGTCCGGATCAGGTTGTGAAGCTGGAGGAGGCGTAGGCGTAGGCTTCGTCATGAAGTCTATCAATGCGGACTCCACGTTTCGTTTACGTTTCATTGAACTCCCTTGGTCGTATTTTGGACGTTCTGATCCCTTTGATTGGACTGTTTGTTCAGATTGATTTTCAGGTTGAGCAACATCTTCATCTTCGTGAGTTCCTGCTAAGCTGGACTGAGTTTCAGTTATGGCCCCACTAGATCCAAGGAAGGATAACTGCCTGGCATAAATGTTTTTCTTCGTGTTGTCAACAGACTGTCCAGATTTGGTTTTTTCTTTAAACTTTTGGAATAGCTATCTCTTATGTTCCTCCACTTTTTAAACAACTTGTTGCCTGAAAAAAAAAGAATATATGTATAATAAATATGAAAATAAGCAATTTTTTTTAACATGTTGAAAAATTTATACAACGGGTATATATTTTTCCAATATTCTTAACAAATCATTTCTGAACCGTGAGTATATTTTTCTCTTCATTGCAGATACTTGGTTAGCGGATGCAATCAAATTGATCTGCATTTGACATACAGAATAGAACATACAACAATCGGAAGGATTCTTAGAAAAGTTTGCATGGTGATTTGGGAATGTTTACTACTAGAATCCTTTCCCGAGTTAACGGAAGAACGGTGGAAAACGGTTGCTGAAGGTTTTCAAGAATACTGCCAGTTTCCAAATTGCTTGACAGCATGTCGGAAAGCATGTCAGACCTAGAAAACCAAAAATGAGCGGGTCTCTTTTTTATAATTATAGACTTTTTTCCATTGTTTTATTGGCAATGAAGTTGTAATTCGTACAACTTCATTAACATCGATGTTGGAGATTTTCTAAAGGAATCTGACAGCACTATATTTCAACGGTCTTCTTTGTACAGAAAGCTCGAAAATAATACATTGAATATTCCAAGACCACAGCCTCTACCGGGTACTGAAACAAGGATGCCTTATACGTTTATTGGCGATGAGGCTTTTTCCCTCTCGCCAAATATTATGAGACCATTCAGCGGCAAAGTTTTGTCAGAGAAAAAAAGGATATTATATTATAGATTGTCACTTGCCCGAAGAAATGTCGAAAGTACCTTTGGTATACTGTCTAATAAAGCTATAAATGTTAATTTAGATTTGGCCGTTCATGATGCATTGAGTGTGGAAGGTTTCTTTGATATCGTCCGATGTAACCATACACAAAGAGGACCGAATCAATCAATTGAAGCTAGAAATGAGCTGGCAAGTTATTTCGTTTTAGAGGTTGGCAGCGTTCCTTGGCAAAACAAATATATTTAGGTTAGAAATTTGACTTTTTTACATTATATTCTGTTATATTTTTATACTATGCTGGTTAAAACCAGTATAATATTATCGATACATTTTGACAATAAATATGAATTGTACTTACAAATTTCGTTTCTTTCCTTGTCATCCTTCTGTTTTAAATTTTCACTGAACAAACAACATATATTTGTCCATGCTGCTCTCTTTTTCGTTAGATCATGGTAATTTTCATGGCTCACGTTCCATATTTCTGGGTATTTTTTAATTTCTTCAATGAAGAACTCAATATCCACTTCCCTATCAGCCATTGTGTGAACTCACGTGAACAACCTGATGTGTGCACCGGTCAATATAGAAAATAGTACTGAGAGACCTCGGATACGTTTGCGGTCCCGTTGCGGCCTAGAGGAAAGTGCTAGGAAAAAACGTCCGTAACATAGCTTGTTGCGGCGCCGCAACAGGACGGCAGGTGGTGAACATCCTTCCATCTGATACTTTGTACCTCAGACCGCAAGTGCGGCCCCGCAACGGCGTCGCAACTTAAAAAATCGGTTGTCTACACCGGGCCTTAAACTTCTCAAAACTGCGGCCAGACTGTCCGCAGTCTCAACCAGAGACTCGAGGGACATTTGAGAAGTTGCAGGTTGAATAAATAAGATTCTTGGCCAGCCAGAAGTTCAGATGTTAACCGTATTGACTTAAGCTTCTGGGGTTTTATGAAAGAGGACGTGTATTCTGGTTGAATATTCGACGAACAACAACTGAGTCATCAAATCATTGAAAGTGCAATTATATTTCGTCAGAAGCCTATTATCTTTCAAAAAATTCGGTTTTATTTTTTAAAGGTACCGTGTATTATCAGGAAAATGAAGGCATTCACTTTAGGAAATACCACACATTCGAACATTTTTTCTTAGTTATTATGAAATATTTTTGTTACTCAAAATTTTTGCGACATCTCGATAAAAACTGGCTTTTCAAAAAAGTGCTACGAGGTAGCACTTTTGATGTAATGAACCAATGGTGTCATGAATGATAGTATGTAATTGTTGAACCCACTATTTGTTATTTATCCATAGGAACAGCAAGTGTTGGACAGCCAACTGACTATTTATTAAAGAATAATGAAAAAGGTTCCTTATCTCAATAAAAACTGGCTTTTCTAAAAAGTGGTATTCAACAAAAAAAATTAAAAATAATGTGTTACACCAATGGCGTCACAATACTAATTCAATTGAAACAAATAAAATTGTGTGGGGGGTTTTAGGGGTTCAATACTCCCCTAAAATTATTATGGACAGAACATATTTCGTGGTTTTATATAAAAATATTCTTCTACGATAAGGATGCCATGGATCCATTTTCATCACAAAATGTTAAACAGTTCATGAAATAATAGAAAAAATCAGTTTTCATTTTGTACTTTCCAAGGGCTATAATTTTTTTTTGTGTGCACATTTGCATTGAGGTAAGTTATATCCAAGCGACTTATTTTTGGCAAGGAAGGTGATCATACACCAACGGACATTATCAGTACGTTCTCAGAATTCCGATTAATCTTATGAGTAATGTGTTAAGTTTATTAATTATCCATTTCAGCAAAACACATATTAGGGAATCAACCCAACATTCCATAACTTTTAAAGAGATTTAATTCGACGTAGCGAGAGTTTCACGTGAGAAAAGTTTGTGGCAGTAACAATTCGTCGACAGGAATTCAATTTTTTCAATCATTCAGTTGTAAAAGTTTCATATCAATTTAATATTCGTTTATTCTTCAAAAAAAGCCAAGTTCATGAAAAACTATCATCCATAATTTTCATTGATGTCATCCGTTCATGGTCAGTGGAGTTGTAAAAATCCTGCCACTGTTAGACGTGATTCAGAAAACAATGCAATGAGATTAATCTAGGAAAAAAACGTTTCAACGGTAATAAAATAACCAAAGAATGGTAAATACTTTGTAAGGTCACACGAACAATGACTGGCACACATTTAAATAAGGAATACTTCTAGTTTTGTAATTATACGCGGTGTTTTTTAAGGTTATCTGCAGATGAGAAGATTTTCAAATGAATTGAATCGAAATCATTCATTATGGATCACGTATTTGTTTGTTCATATCTTTACAAGAACATCAAAATGATTAAAACAATTATGTGCGAACATTAAAAATGTATTTAGGATGCATCGATGGAGTTTGAGAAATTATTTATTATAAGCATCAAATTTTTTTCAGAATCATTGATTTGGTAGATCGATAGTTTTGAGTTTACCGCCTTTCCGACATTTCTTTAATGTCCCCCCCTTTTATTTTTTGAATGGGTCAACTTAAAAAACTGAAATTTGGGATAATGAAATTAATGCATAAATTATTTATTTTGAAGTAAAATTGACAAATGAAATTTTCAAGATGGCGACTGGGCGCCATCCCGAAAAAAACTAAACGGAAACGGGGGTCTTGTGACACATCATTTTGAAGTTCTTGACAAATACCTCACTACCCTAGAATATAAAGTCAATATCTTCACTTACTACAAAATGAAGGAACATTTAATAATTTCCTGAAGACAAACACATTAATATCGATATTTCTAGAAATTTTTCTTTTTATCTACCATATGGCCATTCGTTCAATCCGATAAGGTTTGTTAAGTTATTTTTTGGTTTATTAAAATGACAAAAATTGTCAGTACGAAAATGAACATCATTATTCAGTTAGAATATTCTCATTTAGTTTTTGGTTTTACTAGTAGAAAGGTACCACGTCAACAATCTTTAAAATAGTCGTCAATTTTCCTCGATTGGAAGAAAAAATTAAAGCGATTTTTATTTAAGATGCGACGCGTAACTTTCACGAGACCGAAATGATTTTCAATGAACGTTTTCCGAATTGTCCTATCTGTATAAAATATTTGAGGGAACTTGCATCCTAATTCACAATTACTCATCTCTACTGTGTGGAGACTTTTGTAGAGGAATAAGTATCATTTATTCCATCTCTCTTTTCTTCTAATAAACTGTTAGACTTCGTTTAGTTCCGATAGTATCTAGTGTGTGAACTTTATGGAGATCCCACAAATTTGACAGAATTATTTCTGAGAACGACATGCAGCAGACAAAGTGAATTCAGATAGGGAGTACCAATCCCTTTTAATTAGAAGCGAATCATGCATATAGTTACATACATGCCCAAGTTATTGTTGGTTTTGAAAGTAGTATTTACACCTTTGCTGTGCAGAAAATCTGAAATATTTGTAGTGGTTTGGCCTAGGTAGGTTAAGGTTCTATAACTTTTATCCTCCTCTCTTCGAATTGGGTAAACTTCTTTCAAAGCTTGACTGTATAACTTCTTTGATAATAAAGAATGTATCAGGCCACTATCATAATCATTGTTGACGGCTATTTGCTTTATTGTATTCAGTTCTTTATTGAAATTCGCTTCTGACATAGGTACATTTATCAGTCTGTGGATCATACTGTTGAAAGCTGCTACCTTACGCTGATATGGGTGGGTGGACGAATTATGAATGATAATATCTGTATGTGCCGGTTTAGAATAAACTCTATTTATTAGTTTTTTAAATATGGATTTTCATCAAGTATCGGCCAGTTCTATTCAATTGGAGCATCCCTTGTTAAGATACAGCCCCTTAAAGGAGGTAAATAAAATTTGTATAACAATTATTTTCACAAGCACTAAATTAACCTGACGTTTTGTACTACCAAAAAAACACTTAGCCAGAAATTTATTTGGTTTACCCCATGGTTGTAAGGGGTGGAAAACGCAACCCCTTAAATTTATTTCCAATGTAACTTTTTGTCTTATCATTTGTTTACCATTTAAAAATGTATTTCCGATAGCCTGTTTCATTCTATACAAAAAATGTCTCTTGGATTTTTTGCCCAAAATAAACCAGTTCGCAGCAAAAAATTATTTTATGAACAACTGATAAATGCAAAAATACGAAACTAATCTATCAAGTAGGTCGCTATTAGCGATAGTGACAATTAAATTGGTATGACGCTCTGTCAGTTCGTGAATTTTCGAAATTGAATTAATACCAATTGTGTGTTGTTGTTCTGTTCTTAATTTGTTACTTAAATAATTCACTTCTTATCAAAATGGCATACACAAATGAGAAAATGGCTGATATGCATTACGTTTACGGTCTGTCGCAGGGGAATGGGTTAGAAGCTTCTAGAAGATATGCTGAAATGTATCCTCAACGGCAGCATCCTTCACATAAAATAATTGCTCGACTTCATCAACGATTACGAGAATATGGTTCATTCGAAAAAATAACGCAGGATTGTGGTCGCCATCGAGAAGTACGAACACCACAACTTGAGGAAGCAGTACTTAATTTGATTGAAGAACAACCTACTACCAGTACTAGAAAGATTGCTTTCCAGCTGAATGTTGATCATATGACGGTATTTCGAATTTTAAAGGAACAACTCTTATTCCCTTATCATCTGCAACGAGTACAGGCACTGTTACCGCGAGACTTTCCAAACCGTCTTGAATTTTGCCATTGGATCCTGGAAATGAAATTGTGACTTTCTGAAGACGATAGAATTCACAGACGAATGTAGTTTTTCTTGGGGCAAGATTAATAATTTTCATAATTGCCACATATGGGCTGATGAAACCCTCACGCTATTGTCGAAACTAACCATCAAGAACAGTTTTCTCTTAACGTGTGGCTCGGAGTTATTGGGGATGATTCAATTGGGCCTCATTTTCTACCTCCTCGATTAAATGGTGAAGCATACGTTCAATTTTCAAGAGAAGTGCATTCAGTACTGCTGGTGGAAGTTCCTTTGGGCGTCAGAAGGGATATGTTTTTTATGCATGATAGGGCTCCCGCCCATTTTAGTCAAGTAGCACGTCAACATTTAACTGAAACATATGCAAATCAGTGGATAGGTCGAGGAGGACCACAGAACTGGCCCGCTCGATCCCCGGATCTCAATCCTCTCGATTTATCTATTTGGGTCCGTTTACAGCATTTGGTTTATCGTACTCCTGTTCGCGATGTAGAGAACTTAAGAAACTCCATCATCGATGCGTGCAGGGTAATCAGAGAGACTTCAGGAATATTTGAGCGTATACGTGGCTCAATGCGCCGACATCTAGACACATGCGTAATGTCTGAAGGTAGACATATTGAACATTTACTATGATTTATACATGTGTGTTTTGTTATTAATAAATTAGTTTTGTTTATTACCCTTTGATCGTTTAATACAGGTACTAACTACAAAATAACAATAAATCCAATTCGCGTTCATGACGATGTATCTCTGTAGTTGTTCGTAAAATAAGTTTTTGCTATGAACTGGTTTATTTTGGGCAAAAAACCCCAGAGACATTTTTTGTTTAGAAAGAAACAGGCTATCGGAAATAAATTTTCAAATGGTAAACAAATAATAAGACAAAAAGTTTTAGGGATTGCGTTTTCCACCCCTTACAACCATGGGGTAGACCAAATAAATTACTGGCTAAGTGTCTTTTTGGTAGTACAAAACGTCAGGTTAATTTCAATATTGTAAATTTTTCAGTGCTTGTGAAAAAAATGGTTATACAAATTTTATGTATCCCCTTTAAGGGGGTACATAAAACCACTATCTTTTTTTCGATGAGAAGGTTCAATATATATGATCGTAAGCTTTGTTATAATTGCATAATAGTACCGTACGACTTAATATTTATCTCATTAAATAATATGAAATTGGGTATGTCTTTCTTTTATTTCAACTGTTGTATCTACTCTCTACCTTAGATTTCTGATTTTTTCCAAATAAGACAGTGGCGCCCTTATTGTATTCTTATTTTATTTAACAGAATCACAGTAATCAATCCACTCCCATATGTCGCCGCCGTACAGCTGCCGGAGCTACTTTGCCATGTTTTCTCTTTTGTAAAAAGACAAAATAGGGAAAAAGATCAACCAGGCATACATCTGATTATTTTGTATGATGAAGACTTTATTCATATGTACTGAATTTATCCATAAAAATCAATCCGTAGCTCAATGCAATGAGTTTTCTTAAAATGAAGCAAATTGTACTCTATTTATCAGTTAGATCATTAATATGAGGTTCTCATGTCATTTTCTGATATATTTTGACACTCAGAAATGTATTGACATTTTCCTATTCTACCGATTCACTCGTATTGGAAAATTCATATCACGATTTATATTTTTGATGCTTTATAAAGCTCATATCAGACCTCCTTTGGAGTATCGTTCTCATGTATGGAGCTCTGCCCCCAAACATACCCTGAAATTGCTGGATTCCATCCTGAAAAGAGCCATCCGCCTGATTGGAGATGCGAACATTACGTGCTGCCTTGATAGCCTAGAACATCGAAGAAAAGTTAGAGATTTGTCTGTCTTCTATAGATACTTTCACGGAAGGTGTTCAAGTGACTTGGCACATTTGATTCCACCAAGAGCGGTACATATCAGAAATACGCGACAGACTGTGGCTTTTCATGGTTTTAAGATTCAACTCAGTACACCTCGAACTTCACTGTATAAGAACTCTTTCATCTGGAAAATTGCGTTTATGTGAATAAACTTCCTGAGATCGTTTTTCCAAATGGATTTGATCTCAAGCGACTCAAATCCAATGTGAATCGCTACTTTCGCACAGGCACCGATCCGAGAGAGCCTTAAGGAGTTTCCTGTAGTGATTGTGTTTTGTCCTTAAAAAAAAGAATACTAAAAATAATATTGTTGATAGGTTAACTAATAGTCCATTGAACGAGCACCATTTATGAAAATCTTCACCACAAATGCTTGCTCTGGTAACAGCGTTTTTTATTTTTTATCATCTAATATGAGAATATTAGTGTTATCAGCATACATTACAATTTTTCAAGCACTGGGACATGAGTACACCATATCATTGATAAATATTATAAAGAGAACAGGTCCCAAGATTGAGCCTTGAGGGACACCAGTATTTAAAATTTTTTCTACTGGTCTATTTTCACCTAATACTACGAATTGTTGCTTTCCTCTGAAATAAGATGCAACCCATCCGTAGATACACGAATCCGATACAGCTTGCCCAATAAAAGAATATGGTCAACTGTATCGAATGATCTACTCAGGTCAAAGAAAAGTGCAATGGGATTGTGTTTGTCGTTAAGACAGTCTGTACAAAAATCGTCCAATGCGGTTGATGCTGATTTGTTTTGTCTGAAACCGTTTTGACAATTAAATAATATGTGGTGGTGATACGAATATTATATGCCTTGTCAATTATTTTTGCTATTTGACTCTGCAAGCAAACATTACGGTATTTTGTAACATCATCTTTTGATTCCTTATTTTTAAAAATTGGTATCGATTTGGAAACCTTATGTGTAACCCATAAGGTTAGTGATGAACTCTTCTTATGCAGGGTGTTTCAAATTCGGTCCTCACCATTGAGATCTTGGAAAATATGAGAGATACGAAGATAGTTAAATTGGGGCAAAGTTGCGCATTCAGCTGACTAACAATATTCCGTTGAGAAAGTTCTGAAATTCCGAGTATATCCGGAGATATCCAAAAAAAAAACAGAAATTTCGGTTTTTATTTTTTTCTGGCTTTATTTTTCGAAGGATTCGAAAATACATTGCACTTCCACATTGCCACTACATAATGGTGTTTTCAGTTTTGTTATCCGACGTTTCGTTTTCCGGCCACCATCATCAACTTTATTTTTTCTTATTGGCGCAACATTGGATTCTTTCTGTTTTGAATAGAATCAGATTTTACCTTTTCAATGATGTGTCATAAGTTATCATGTTTTTTCGAATAATTGGTGATATTGAAAAAAATTAATTCTCATCATAATAGGCTTTGGCTTTGATGTTTCCAAATTTTACTTTCAATTCGTTACACTCAATGACTTTTGTTATTGTACAAGTCATTGAATTTTTGGCGAAAAATGGCTTTCACAAATTAAAAAAAAAGAGATATGATACAAATTTATTACAAATACGATAGAAATAGTGTTAGGACATCGGAAATGTATTTAAATTTGTATCTCGAAAGACGACAACCACATCGAACTATGTTCAAGTTATTGGATCAAAATCTTACCGAGTTTTGGTTAAATTGAAAAGCCAATGAAAGAATACGGAGACAATATCAATAATAAAATTTAATAAATGAAGTGTGTATAAGATAAATTAGACATTATGTTATTTTCAATGAAAATAGAACTTTGAACAAATAACAATAATTAACCAAAATGTGAAGACAAAAGTAAATCACAGCAAATGCTCAAAATGCTGGCCTTGTTCATGATAACAAAACTAACTGTGCCCTTCTTCGAATATTATTCACTGCACGATTAATTTCCCTCCTCCTTGAAGGTCATCAATATTTTGATACTCCGTAAACTCTATTCTTCAATGTACCCTATAAGAATGTATCCATAACACTCAAGTTCGGAGACCTTGCTGGCCACCTCACCAGCCCATTTTTTCCTATCTATTTATCACCAAACCTTTCAGTCAGGGAATTAGATACTCGTCTGGTAGTGTGCGGTGGAGCACCATCATGTTGAAACCAGATGTTGTTATAATTAGCCAAAAGTAAATCATCCAAATAGTCTTCGAAAATCGACATTAAAAACTGGTGATAGGTTTCTCCATTCAAAATTTCGTCAAATAAATAAGGACCCAAAATTCTATCTTTGTAAATTCCTGCCCACGCGTTAATACTAAATCGCAATCCAGGTCGAATTTCTCGGAACTGCCTGGGGTTGTTTGTGTTCCAAATGTGTTCGTTATTTCGGATGAATATCCCACAATTCGTAAAAGTGCTTTCATCTGTCCAAATTACATTTTCAAGGAAAACTGGAAAATCAGGTCTTCTTATTAGCCTATTACAAAATTCTAATCGCCTTTCGGGGTCACCTAGATGCAATTTTTGAGATATGTGTATTTTGTAACATTTTAAACCGCTTTTTTTAAAGATGTCTCCAAGCACTTGTATGACAAATATGCATTTCGAAAGAAATTTGACATGTAGATTTTCCCGAGTTCATGTTTATCTGCAAATTATTAATTTTTATTGAAAAAGACACAATGTCTAACTTACCTCATACGTACCTCATTTATCAAATTTTCTTTAGTTTCCTGTTCCATTCTGTCTCCGTATTTTTTTCTCGGCTTTTCAAATGAATCAAACTCGGTGAGATTTGATCCAATAATTTGAACATATTTCGATGTGGTTGTCGTCTTTCGGGATACGAGTTTAAATACATTTCCAATGCCCTAACACTGTTTCTATCGTATTTGTAATACGTTTGTACCATATCTCTTTTTTCTTCATTCGTGAAAGCCATTTTTCGCCAAAAATTCAATGACTTGTACAATAACAAAACGTCATCTAGTGTAACAAATTGCAAGTCAAAGCCTATTATGATGAGAATTAATTTTTATCAATATCTTCAATTTTTCGAAAAATAATGATAGCTTATGATACATCATTGAATAGGTAAAATATGGTTCTATTCAAAACAGAAAGAATTCAATGTAGCGCCTATAAGAAAAAATAAAGTTGATGATGGTGACCGGAAGACGAAACGTCGGATAGCAAAACTGAAAACACCTTTATGTAGTGGCAATGTAGAGGTGCAATTTATTTTCGAATTCTTCGAAAAATGAAGCCAGAAAAAAATTTCAAAAAATATTTTCCGAAATTTCTGTTTTTTTCGGATATACTCTGAATTTCAGAACTTTCTCAACGGCATATTGCTAGTCAGGTAAATGCGCAACTTTACCTCGCTTTAACCATCTTCGTATCTCTCATAGTTTCCGAGATCCCAATGGTGAGGATCGAATTTAAAACACCCTGTATATGCAAAATAGAATCCTTAAATCCTGAATGATATTCCCAACACCTATAGATTCTGTACAATATGTCATTTTTGTAAAAAAAAAATCAGCTTCTCTATACTGTTATTTATTCATGATACAATAATTTTAAGAACTCTGTAAAATGAACAATGACTCGTTTGAAGTGAAATTGTGATAACCTTTTTCCCCCGGTGTTATAGAGCAATTCTTGGAATGTCAACTCAAAAAGGTAATTCCCCCAATTTTCGATATGACAAATTTTTCAGTAGTTCCCAAATATATTCTATAAAATGTGGTTGACTGTTTCGATTAGTGTTGAGTTCAAAACATAAACATCATGAAGTTTTTCATCTTAATCAGTGCCTTATCAGCGGTGTCTAGTGCTTACCCATATATTGACAAGTGGCAACATCAGCCACCACTTCCTAAACGATACAAAAGGTAATAATAACCTGTCAACTAGTTTAGTGATCCAAAGATTTTTCTGAAGAAAGGTTGGTTAGGTAACGGGACCAATTTTTTGAACAATTGTTTTCTTTCCAACGTTTCGAATTTGATGAAATTCTTCTTCAGGGCTCGAGATGCAGTTTCTAAGTTTTAATATTACTATTTTAAAACCCATTAGACATATTAGATACACTGAAAAAAACATTGCAACAACCAAATATTCGAGACAACATCAACACAGAACAACATGAAACAAGTTTGTTTCGAAAATTGGTTTGTTCCAATGTATTTTTTTATGTATTTTATATGTATGTCTAATGGATTTTAAAATAGTAATATTAACACGAAGAAACTTCTTTTCAAACTCTGAAGAAGATTTTAATTAAATTCCAAACAAGAAAACAATTGTTTTTTATAAGAAAAAATTGATCCTGTTACCCAATCAACCTTTGTTGATTGTTTTATTGTTATCATCTCCATTTATTATTGAAATTATACAGGAAGTCCTAACAGCGGACATCCAAAAAACCATATTTATTAATATCCGATTGTTGATGGTTCTGAAGTTATTGACGTTGTTGAGTTTCCAATCAAAATCGCTTCATGCATTCTTTTACAAATTCATAATATAACAAATTAACAGATATCACTGAAAGTTACCTATTAATATAGAATATTATACAGTATAATACTACGAGGGTGAGTCAAATATTCTTCAGTGATTACCATTTTTATTAGGCCAATGGCTTTTGAACCACAGTAAGTAATTTTCCCAATGAAGAAGGCAAAAAATGATACAAAAACGTGTTCATCTCGGGATGTCCGACAGAAGTGATAACTTAAACTAATCCAAGTTAAACTATTTAATATTGACATTGTTCAACTTGAGAAAATCTCAGGTTATAACTTGAAATTTTATGTATATTAATATGACAATGTTAGGAAATGTTATTTATTATTAAAATCTTTTATTGATTATTTTGTGTATGTACATATGTTATAGCTGCCACAAGCCCATTATTACTTTTGTAGGGTTAAATAATGTTACCAATGAAGTACATACACAAAATTAGTATCAACATTTTTGAGCTATGTTTCACATAATAAAGGAATATTAAGTGTTTATTGGTTAGATTTTTATAATAATCATAAACACAATGTAATCTATATATATAGAGCGAGAGAGAGAGAGTGAGAGAGAGAGAGAGAGAGAGAGAGAGAGTTTACTTTCATTCACCAACTTATTCCATGCACAACTGTCATGCATTCTTTTACAAATTCATAATATAACAAATTAACAGATATCACTGAAAGTTACCTAATTATACAGTATAATACTATAATACTGTCATTTAAAGTGACATTTTTAATGATTGTCAAGAGTATTAAAAGATGGTTTTTACAAAGTAGCGTGTTAACAATATATTAAGCAAAGTATTTTTGAGACGATTTTTTTCGACCAAATAGCAATAAACAAAACATAGATACAATTAAATTCTATTACAAATGTATTATATACATTAATTACATTATTATTATTATTTATGAACATCAATATGAAAAGTACAATCAGAACAACTGCTGATTTCAATACATTGCGATGTTGAAGAGCCTTGTAATATATCTGAACTATCTGAGTTAACAATTTCATGGGCATTACCTTTCAATTCTTGAAGTGGAGAGAACGATGCTGTAACTCTAGAGCTAGTTGTTTAGATTATTCTTTCAGCAATAGCCTTTTCATGAGAAATAGATGTATCGATGTAACCCTCAGCTACTGTTATAGACTTCCATACTCAATGTTCTTAGTACCTATCCGTTATATTTGCTCCTAATTCTGCTAGCAAAGAGGCAAAAGATCTTCTGAAACAGTGACCTGTATATTCCTTTGGTTCCGGGAGGTTCAGAAACTCACCAATGGTAGAGGGGATTTTCCCAAACGTTTATACACCAACTGGGTTGGCACTACATTTATAATTTGAGTATTTCAGAATAAAACGTTGATGATTGATAAGAGAAGGGAATTATGCAACGTATTTTTTAAAATAGTCAATGTTTTTTCCAACAATGCAAAACAGTACGATATATTTTCGTTTTTGTATTTGGAACTTAACTTAACAGTCAATAATGTATCTATTAATTTAATGTCTTATATTAATAAATGGCACAGCCCTTCAACGCCGACAGGCTTCATATATTCCGAAAATAGTAGCAACTTTTATCATCATATATTTTTCATCTGGCGGAAATGTATCTATTTCAAACAGGACAGTTGTACGAAAAAATTTGTATGATATTTGTGTTGAGAGTAAGTAAGTTGAAAGTAACAAAATAGAACCTTACTTTTAACACACTTATCATTAATAGCTATTTCAGGCGTAATTACACTATTTCCAAAAATAACAGGTTCCAGATTTCTTCTTATCTCGTAATAAGGGGTAAAAAAATTGACAAAATCACTTCTTTCATCATTTACTGAATGGACACCATATCTAGGTAATAATAAGTCCGTTCTCATCAGTAGACTTGGCTCCATAGTTCGACGTGCAACGATGACGTGACATAGTGCTCACAACACTACTCCAGCACGGCTGACCGACCGAAGTTTCGTGCCCACGCGAGATACTTCTTAGTCGCGATTGTGAGTGAGGAGAAAAGGAAACCACACATACTGATGCGTTACGTTACAAAGCGGTTTACCCTACCATAAGAAGATAACATTTCCAAAAAGCTTATTGCTGCCTACATCACAATTATTATTCAAAATTTGGTAAAAGGGTATACAAATGTCTCCAACTACGTGGAAAAACCTAGTCACGCAGACACGAATTCAAGCACCATCAATCTACCAAAAGAGAAATCATCAAGAATCTAGTGGATAGTGCTTTCAGGCTCTGTCTCGAGAAGGAAATAGGCATCATCAGAAAAAATCTTCAACGAAATGGTTACTCCAAAGCGATGGTAAAACAGACTTTTGCTAGAAAGCAGCAACAGTTTCGTGAAGAAGAGAGGCCGTCACAAACAGTGCTCACCCTTTCTTATGTCAGAGGATTGTCGGAAAGTATAAGAAGAATTGGGTCCAAGTACATCAGGCCCTGCTTCGAATCCGGAAACATCATCCGTAGCAGCCTCTCGAAAACCAAGCCACTAAACGCGGACTGCGATTCCAAGAATTGCATTTACTAAGAGGCCATCGAAAGTCCGTATTGCTCAGCACAATAGAAACACACAGCAAGGAGAAACTAGCAAATCGGGAATAGCAGAGCATGTTTGGATTCATCAACATAACATCAAGTGGTCCCAAGCTGAGATCATCCACAAGGAGAAACGATGGTTTAAGATAGTGTTCAAATAAGCTGCATATATGTTGTTCATCAACACATTCAACCAAGCTAGCGTAGAGACACAGATATACGCATTATATGGAAACCTGTAATCAAACAGAAAAACTTGAATATAACTGGCCGATACTTGCTGAAAATCCATATTTAAAAAACTAATAAACAGAAAAACGGTCAACTCACACTAAACCAGTGAAGCAGAGAGAGAGAGAGAGAGGAAAGAGGGGATAGGTGAATGCACTCGAATGACCTGTAAATAGGAATATTTCGGAAGAATAGTCCAGTCATTACCCGAAGACGATTGTGAATACTAGCAATCGAAACGTCGTGAATGAACTTGTTTTGAAATTTTTTGATTTTTTTGCTTATTGTTATCTTTATTCTTTCATTTCTTTCTCACCATGTGTTGATTTTCATATTTCATCTTGATTATTTTCTTCGTTTCGTTGTATTTTCATTTCACATTTAATTACTTATTATAATTGATATTTTAGCTACTCATTCTGATTTCATTTATTCTTTCATAGATTTCGAATCATACTAGACGATGAAAATCTGAACTATTAAAATTAACCATTAAACATTGTCAAACATTTTCAAACAAAAGTATTCAAAATGTCTATCGCCTGCTCTAATACACTTTCGACAACGAAGGTTGAAAATCTGTTTGATGCGTCGAAAAGTTCTTTCATTTTTGGTGATAACGTTGGTCGCCTGTCTATTGTTTCAACGCAGTTTCATGAAAACAAGTTCTTTGAAATGGTTCAATAAAAAATTTGAGTCGCCTCTAGGACACTCTTTTCTTTTCTCCTGCTATGTTTAAATTAAGATAAATATAAGTACAGTCATGGACAAATATCTCAGAGACTTTCAAATTAATAAAATTGATACCGTTACAGCTGAAAATATACATCAAATAAACAAACTCTTCAAATGTGAAACTCCAAAATTTCAAATTATTTCATATAACATTCGAAGCTTGAACAAAAATTTAGATGAATTGAAGTTGCTTTTATATCAGTGTGATCAGGATTTTGATTTTATTATTCTCTCAGAAACATGGCAAATTGAAGAAGAATAACGGGAATTGAAATAATATCGAAATTAAACAACAAACAATTATCAATTCTAGCTCTATACAGACCACCTTCAACAAATATACAATCTTTCATTGAAAAACTGGGAGAGTACCTCAAAAATTGTTCCAAAGCTGATACACAAATCGTAACTGAGGACATGAATCTAAATATCTTGGGTGATGATAATGAAGATGATAAGAATGATTATCTCAATATTTTGAGTGAGTACGATTATGCTTCCGTAATAAATGTAGCCACAAGAATACAAGGAAATTCAAAGACCTGCATAGATCATATGTTCATTGAGTATGTCAGAAATTTCATTGATATATTACCAATCGTTCTACAAACCAGTATAACGGACCACTTTGCACAAGTTGTTAGATTCAAATCATCTGAAATAAAAAATAAAGATATTAATTGAAAAATACTAGAATACATTAATGAAAATAAATTATTTGATATCATAAAAAAAAGAACATTTCTCAGAAGTGTATCTATGCAGTGACAATAATACTGCCACCAACATATTTATAGACACAATAAAAAAACATATAAAAAAAAGTACAACGAATATCAAAATAAAAAATTCTCAATTTAGGAAAATAAATTGATGGCAGATGACATCTTGAAATTAGTTAACCAGAAGTATGAACTATATGCAATAAAAATAAAATTCCCAACTGCTGAAAATATACAAATTTATAAAAAATACAGAAACAAATTGAATGATATAATGAAAGAAGCAAAAAAAATACTATCAAAACGAAATTTCAAAAAATTAAGATAGCTCGTTAAGTCTATGGAAGTGTGTGAATGAAATAACAATGAAAACACAGAAAATGGAGCTATAAATAAAATAATTGATGAAAACGGTGACATTCTCACCGATAACAAACAGATGGCTAATGAATTTAATAATTTCTTTTAAAGTATAGGAAAAAAAATGGCAGAAGCAATAAAACAACATAATAATATACATCCACAGGCTCTAAATCAATCGATGAATTCATTTTTTCTAAGGGAGACAAATTATGATGAAATATATGGATACATTGATGAATTGAAAAAAACGAAAGCACCAGGTCTTGACAACGTGACTGCCGAGATTATAAAACTAATTGCCGAATACATCATCAAACCCTTGGTTTATATCATAAATTGGTCTATACAAACTGGCATATTTCCATCCGCTCTCAAGATTTCTGTAATCAAACCACTGCACAAAAATGGAAACACAGAAAATATTTCAAATTACCGTCCAATTTCCTTGATCTCTAATTTTGCAAAAAATTTCGAAATGTTACTGAAAACGCGTCTTACAAACTATTTAAAAGAAATATGGATTATTATCGGAAAAACAATTTGGCTTTAGAGAAAATAGATCCAGGCAAGACGCCATAGTATACGTCACTTCCAGAATATTCAAATATGTTGACAAAGCCAAACCAACATTGGTCATATTCATAGATCTCGCTAAAGCGTTCGACACTGTCGACCATCATACATTGCTAAAGATATTGGAAAGTATTGGCATAAGAGGAAAAACATACGATCTGATAAAAAACTATCTACAAGAAAGAATTCAAAGAGTTAAGGTAAATGATGGCCTCAGTGAAGAAACAGTAATAAAATATGTTGTTCCACAGGGCACAGTCCTGGGGCATATACTTTTCAATGTTTATCTCAACGATTTGCTGAAACTTAATTTAGAAGGAGATGTGGTAAGTTACGCTGACGACACAGCAATTATATATGTAGACGAGGATTGGTAATCTTCAAAAAAAAGCTGAAAGAGACTTAAAAATAATCCAAGAGTGGTTTAAAAATCGGCTTTTAACAATGAACATCGAGGAAACACATTTCATGCCTTTCACCTCATACGAGAACTTACCAGAATATGACACCCTTCAAATAGATGGCAACCAAACAATATCAATGGCCCAACATATTAAATATTTGGGAGTATTCATAGACTGTAATTTGAAATTGGACCTCCATATCGCCTTCGTCTTGAAAAAACTAGGAAGTACATTGTCAAAGTTCAAATATCTATCGAATATTTTGAAAACTGATCAGCTTTGGATATTATATTGAACCACACTAGTTGAACCACACTTGAATTATGGAATATTAGCCTGGGGAGCGGCAACAAATAATTATACCAAACAACTGGAAAAAATACAAAAGTGGATCATCAAAATAATATCTAAGAAACCATACACTTACCCCAACAATGACTTATACCGCGAAACGAAGTTATTTGATCTTCGACAACTATATTTCCTATCAGCAGTAATGCGACAGCATACTCACAGAAATACACTGATAGCCATAAATCATAACTACAGTACACGTCACAAAATCAATTCTTCTGTTATACCAAGACCAGAAAAAAACACCCTATAAAGAAGTTATGTCTACTTGGGACCCAAATTATATAGATTGATCCCTCATGAAATGAAAGAATATGATTCCCATCATTTATTTAAAGCAAAAATTAAGGAATGGATAAGCGCCCAGTCACGCCTTCCCATCCATCAATATATTGATATAAAAAACATATATTACAATTCGTTATTAAAAAAAAAATCAAATTGAAAAAAAAATCACATAGAAATTATTGCTCTATAATATAAGTATTCTTTAATTATAAGTATTCTTTCGTTACTGTTTCCTTAGTATTTATATTTAATATATACAACATTATTCTTTCTTCATTCAAAACTTCTTCCATGATATTTTATATATGCATTACTTTTAATTTTATATTTGCAATACCATTTTTACATTTTATATATAAAATACTATTTTTTCTATATTTTATATACTTTAGACTTCATATTTGAATTTTATATCAACAGCACTATTCATTACTCTTCTGATACTCTTTCCATGATATTTTATATATACAACATTATCCTTAATTTTATATTTACAGCACTATTTTTAAAATTTTATATTCACAACAGTATTTCGAATTTTATTTTTACAACAATATTTTTATATTTTGAACACTTTATAATTCATATTTCAATTTCATATTTTCTTTTAATTTTCCCGATATGATTTCGAGATTCTGGATCTACGTAGACAATTTCACTGTAGTCAAGGTCCGCCTTTTGGTATTTTGTCTACTTTGACCAGATCCCCTTAGGCCAATTGAATGTATAAGCTATTACTTTTGTAAAGTTTTACTCCCACTACCAAGGCTTGCTTTGTGGGGTAGTATGTATTTATTTACCATTGAATGCCTTCTTTTATTGTACGTTTTATTTTAATATAATGTAAATAAATATTATTATTATATATATATACATATATGCCATCTACTAATGAAAATTATTTCAATTAAAGTCCAAATGTCCCCGTAGACTAATTTTCGAACCAAAATAAAAATCACACGATACAAATCAAAGGGGTATCAATTGTTTTGAATTTAATATTTGATAATACTCATCATTTGAATGGTAAAGTTCATTTTATATCCCAAAATTAAGTGAATCATTTTGACGATTATATTTATTTTAAAATACTGGAAGAATTCATCAATCATTCTTCAATATCCATGATATTGAAATGATTGCTTCAGTTTTCGAATAGTTCCTAATAATACTTTTCGGCAACGTTCCATAATTTTTCCAAAAAGAAAAGTGTTTCTTCAAAAACATTTATTTTGTACGCAATGTATACATTCACTTCATTTTGTTCTTCTTTTATAGGTCTACAAAATAGTTCACGATAGCATAAGTCTATATTTTAAGGATAGCTTACTGTTGTGAGCATTCGATGTTGTGGAACGTTGTTGAATACTCTCGAATACCCTCGATTGTTCTAGACTGTTCCATAATTTTCTTGAAGGCGGAAATTATAACCCTCATATATTTGAAAGATCGCTTTTCAGGTGAAAACAGTAACGTTTTTCATGGATAGGGG
The DNA here is from genome assembly GCF_025532065.1 of Leptinotarsa decemlineata. NCBI lineage: Eukaryota > Metazoa > Arthropoda > Insecta > Coleoptera > Chrysomelidae > Leptinotarsa > Leptinotarsa decemlineata. Next base: position 1,310,258 of record NW_027412525.1, read on the forward strand.
ATAGAGGACTATAACTCTCTTAATCGTTCCACAATGTTCTGGGATATTCCGGAATGTTTCAGAACATTCCAGAATATAACCAAACATTCCATCACATTTGAGAATGTTCCGTGGGCATTGTGAAATATTGTGGAATGCTCTCGAACACTCTCGAATATTCTGTACTATTCTAAAAGAGGGTTGAAACTTCCAGCATGTATAAAGCATGTCTTTAATATTAAAACGAGAATGTTCTTGATGAATTGAAGACAAAGAGCTACTACTCCATATAACTCCCTTGACTTTTTCACAATGATGTGGAATGTTCCGGGATTTTTCCAAACGTTTCAGACTATCTACGAACAATTCAGATCATTTTAGAATATTGCGAGATGTTTTGTAATGTTGTGGAATGTTTTTGAATACTTTCGAATATTCTGAACTTTCTTCCACCCTCATACCTCAACTAACAGCCTTTATACCTTTCGGTAAAAACGGGAAGCTACTTAATGGGCTAGTTGACGTAACAATATGAGTCACTAGACTAAACGAGAAATGGAAAACACATCTTCAAAAATTTTGTTTTGTTCAAATTGTTTCCAATTCTTACTGTTCAGCGAACTAAAGTAAAAGTGCGAAAAAATATTCAAGCCGTATAATTTTATAATTATTCAAAACATTTCCTCTTCTATTTGTGTCAAGTTTAATAAGATTATTCACCGTACAAGGCTAATCCTTAATATCTTTAATAGAAGCTCTCCTATCATATTAGTGACACTTTCCTATTAGTGACATTTATCTTTTTATAGACAATAATCAATTAATTTTCAAATTGATCCTAATTACCGAAATAACTTTGCTTGATGAAAAGGCTATTAAAAAATTAATGAAAAAGTGGATTTGCGATTTGAAAATGCATTCCATCCACAATGTATGTATGTTAGGAAGAAGAGAAAGCAACTTAATTCCAATATTGCCTTTGTTGATATCATTAAAATATAATACCCCCTTTCTTTTTATACTCCTTCAGTGTTCTCGTCTGTATAAACAAACATAATTCTTCAACTATGGAAGCAAGACGGGGAAAACAAATCGAATAGAAAGGTTGCCAAACTTCTGAACAGGTTTCCAAACAATCCAATTGCATATAATTGCAGTTTTCTCATTCATTATGTTCGCTATAAATTATCCTTGATTATTTTTGTCAAAATTTTTAATTGCAAAATCATCATTGAACCTCATTAGAAAACTTCATTGATCAATGTCTCATAATACTTTTAATTTTTTTTTTAGAATATTCAGAATTTTCTAATTGAAATTCAGACAAAGGGCAAATATTCGTTTTTGAAAAAATTTTTGAATGTACTTACGTATTTTGATGGATTACGAATCCGAAAGAAAAAAGGGACGCTCTCCCTTATTTACAAAGTTACGGCCCTTCAAAGTTCAGAAAAGGGCAACTTTTCAGCTTTCTTTTTCACAAGATAAACTATTTAAAAACACAAGCATTTATTCACTAGGTCACCTTTACACCTTATTTCTCCTTCCTTGACACTTTTCACTCCAACAATCAACATTTTTCCAATGAAAATTTTAAAACATGTACAGAACTGCTTTCTGGTTATAGATTTCTGTATTTTACGTTTTTAAGGTTAATGGCACAGTTGGTACGATTGATGCTGTCAATATTCCTAAAGTTATTCATATATTTTTTGCCTTCATTCTTAGATCGTAAATTGGTTTTTGGTGGTGTATTACGAATTTGAAATAGTAGGCGGCGGCAAATACCAACCGCTTTTTTCTGAAATGTCACTAGTAACTAACCTCAAAATAGAAGAATGTCACCAGAAGAAGCATTCGTTTCTAAATTAAATTTTTCATAAGAAAAATGTTGATTGTTGAATTGAAAAGTGCCAATTAAGGAGGAATAAGGTGTAAAGGAGACCTAGTGAATAAATGCTTGTGTTTTTGAATACTTTATCTTGTGAAAACGCTGAAAAGTTGCCCTTTTCTGAACTTTGAAGGGTTGTAACTTTTAAATAAGGAAGTGCGCCGCTTTTTTCTTTCGGATTCCTAATCTACACATCAATATATACGTACACTCAAAAAAATTTTCAAAATCGCCGGGTGCCCTCAAAACGAATATTAACATAATTCGATTCTGGTACCATCTATAACCATGTGCATGAAGTTGGCACAGCCTCATTTCTCGTGTAAAAAGTTTGTGACACAAGAAAAGCGAATTAGTGAAAACAACAGGTTTTCTATCCATCTTACCTAAGATACCTGTATAGTGGTGTAACGGCTCATTGGTGTGAAACTTTTATATAAATCTGATAACTTGATGAAAATTAAAAAAAAAAATGACACCATCTTGCGGTAACGTCACCCTACTTGGTCTTCAAAAATTTCTGAAAGTTGTTTCACTGTCTCTCAACATGTTAACTCTTCGGAACTGAAGAAAAGCCTTCTGGACGTGTATATTACCACAAAGATGTTTCAGGGCCGACGTTTCAATTACCAATAATTTGAAATATGGCATCAGAGATGGAGTACCCTACTTGGATCACAAAGTAAATCTTGCAAATTCTGGTGGGCACATCTTGGATGCTCATGCTCATGTTTCAAAGAACTTTCATGGAAATGGTCCGCTTCAAACCGGAGGAAGTTTGAACTACGGTCATCCATCCGGTATGTTAAAACATTATACGGGAGGTATCACATCGGGATTCCTTCAGTACTTTGTAGTGAAAGAGTGGAGGTATCAAAAATTATTTTTGTAACGTTGTTGAATAATAATAATAATATTGAATATTTTAAATAAGACGCATTACTTTAGTTCTATTTTATAGAATACTTCGAGAATCATGTTACGTTATCCGTAAAATTTTAGAAAAACTCCTAAAATGTAGGCATCCAGGAATACATTTCAGTTTTCTTTCATATCGCATGAGTCAGGGTTAAATATTTGAATCCATTGGCACCCGTTAAAGTGACACCCAGTATTTCAGGAACTCACCCCTCTCTCCCTGTTCAGGCCAGCTGTGAGCGTAACCCTTTACTTCACCTTGTTTACGTAACCATTTGGTATAGTTTTTTTTTGTACAATTCAAAGCTGATAAATTTATTACGTAACAATCGACATCAAATCAAAAAAGCATATTCAAACATATAAACAACAAAATGAAAAAATATTCCATTTTCATGCATAGTTCACCAGTGGCAGAAGGAAAGAAATTCTTGGACAAACAACCAAAGCTGGAATTCGAATTTACCACAATTTTGTGTAAAAATAATGCTTTCATTTTATCCATATTCAAATTTCTTAAAAAATATTTCGAAATCACTTAATTAAAATGCAGTCTACTGCGGTCTGATTTGGTTGCAATTAACATACGGAATATGTAAGTAATGATCATATCTACCCTAAATTATCCCAGACATCGTTTTTCTCTGGACAGTCGAAAAACACTGGCCAAGATTCTCTCACTTCGTTAGCTGAGGAAATGCGAAACTATAATCGAAAAACTGATGCAGTCAACATAAATTTGACAAGTGATTTTTTATTCCACGGGCACTTCTGCAACAATCCGTAAAATCCATAAAGGAGAATTTCAACCCTAAATCTTTCCAGATGAAAAATAGGTTAAACTGTGATATTTCCATAAAAATTTGTCATGTTAATGTCCAGGGTTTGTTAAATAATTATAATTTAATTGAATTGTTTGTGAAGGCAAATAATATTGACGTCCTCTGCTTATCGGAGCATTGGCTTAAGGATGACCATTCTATAAATAATTTATACTTTGGTAACTATGAAATGGCATCTATCTATGCTAGAAAAAATAAAAAACGGGGTGGTGCCCTCATTTTAGTTAAAAAGGGGCAATCATTCTCAGAAATAGAGCCAATTAAAAAGATATCAATTGAAACTGAAATTGAAATTTGTGCTATTCGCTATCATATAAATGATACAAAAATTGCTATTGTAACAGGGTATAGACCACCTGGTGGTAAAATTAACACTTTCATGGAATGCCTAACGCAGACACTCCACCTTGCATCTAAAAGATCTGACTTCATAATACTGTGTGGTGATTTTAATATAAACTGTCATAAATCGGATCTAAATACAAAACTACTATCTGACATTTTCAATTCATACCAGATAAGCAATAATCCTCAAGGTGCCACTAGAATTTTCACTAATAAAAACGCGGACACTACCTCATCCTGCATTGATTACATGGTGACCAGCCTACCTCAACCAAAATGGGAAATAAATTTGGTCCAACCAAATATAGCCGATCATTTGGCACACATTCTGGTATATAAAGAAACAAACACTGTATGCAATAAGAAAAACAAAATATCATATATTGAGAGGCGTAGTTTATGCGATGACAATATGACCGAACTACAACATCGGTTAACTCGTGAAGATTGGTGCCAAATTTTTTATTTACAAATAAATGAAGCTTTTGAGTACTTCTATAACACACTGATTTGGTGTTTCGATGTATCATGTCCAAAAAAGCGGTGCTATGGGAAATCCTACCAGAAAAGCTGGATAACTCATGAAATCATTGATGAAAGTAAAAAATTAAAGGAAGTGTTTTGGCTTCTCTCAAATTCCCAAAAATCTGAACCTCACTTGATTGAACATTATAAATCAAGATTGCGAGAGCACAAACATAATGTAAAGTTGGCAAAAAATAACTATTTTAAGTCTAGAATAAACCAGTCAGAAAACAAAACTAGAGAGACTTGGAAGATAATAAATAAAGAATTAGAACGAAGCACAAACAACTCGAAAAAAACAATAACTCTCAACTATGATGATGGGTCTAAAATTGACTCAGAGGAAGTAACTGAAATATTTGCTGAATATTTCTCAAATGCAGCTGAAAATTTCATATCAAATCACTTCGGGCAAAACTTATCTCTACCCTGTACTGTTACTGAAAATATTACCATTATTGAACCGTTCCAATCTTATCCGGTTACGGAATATGAGATATCGAATGTCCTATCAGAAATGAAAAACAAAAAAACGGCAGGCTTTGATGAACTATCAATTATAACAATTAAGAAAATATTACCATCTATTGTCGTTCCTTTAACATACTTAATGAATCAATCACTTATACAAGGATACTTTCCAGAAGTTCTGAAAAAATCACTCGTTAAACCTGTATATAAAAAAGGAAACCTCACAGAAAGGGACAACTATAGGCAAATATCTTTGTTATGCTCGATATCTAAATTATTTGAAAAAGTTGTAGCACGTAGGGTTATGGATCATTTGGAATCAAATAGGTTGTTATGTATGTCTCAGCATGGTTTCAGGAAAAATAAATCTATAGAAACAGCTTCCTATCATCTTCTGAATTATATTTACACAGAGATTGATAAAAAAAATTATGTGATCTCACTATTTTTCGATCTATCAAAAGCGTTTGATACAGTATGCGCGGAATTTCTCATAAAAAAACTGTCATTGTTCGGGTTTCCACGAAATATAATAAATTGGATACAATCCTATATGACAAACAGAGAAATGGTTGTAATCTGCAATGGAGTTACATCTGAGTCAAAGACGGTAAAACTCGGGGTGCCACAGGGCTCTGTTCTAGGACCTCTACTGTTTCTTCTCTATGTAAATGATCTTCCTCAACATATAAAGGGAGGCTACGTCACAATGTTTGCTGATGATACAACGATAACCATAGCAGGCAATAGTGCTGAGCAACTCATCAGCAAATCTGAACAACTGATCAGTTCAGTACCTGGTGCCAAAGAAATAAGCTCATTCTAAATACTTCTAAATCGATCAGTGTTAACTTTCACTTCAGAAGAAATATTCCAATTGGACGACACTCTAGTTATGACATTAAAACTTCTGAAGAAATGAAATTTTTAGGGACGTTCCTAGACGCCAATCTAAATTGGGAAAGGCAGGTGGACTATATATGTGCTAAGTTAAATAGAGCATATTATGCCATAAAACAGCTGAAATCCTGTTTGGATAAAACTGCCTTACTCAGCATATATTATGCCATGGCCTACCCTCATATAAGTCTTAATATTATGGCTTGGGGCAGAGCAAGGGATTTTTCCAGAGTCTTCATAGCACAAAAACGCATCATAAGGCTAATCTTCAATATGGATTTCCGGGATAGCTGCCGGCCAGTCTTTATAGACAAAAAAATATTGACAGCCCCTTCCATCTTCATTTTTAAATGTATTTCATTTGTTAGGAAAAACAATAAATTATATGATAAGACTGCTTCAGATCACAGTCATAATACAAGAAACGGTGATCTTCTAAAAATCCCACAGCATCTCATGACAAGCTATAAAAAATCCCCTCAGTATAATGCCATTACGTGCTTCAATAAGCTGCCAAATGAAGTTAAAAAAATCACAAGTGACAAGGTATTCCATGATTATGTTAAAACTATGCTTTTAGAAAGAGGCTATTACAGTTACCAAGATTTTTTAATTGACAATCTCACAAGCAATCAAATTCACAGTGGACGAAATGTTATTTAGATTAAATTATGTGAATGATGTAAAATGTTTAGTTAATTTGAGGGCATCTATGCTTACTTGTATATGTGTGTATATATGTGTATATGTGTATATTTAGAGGTGATTCTGTGTTCAATCTCCAACTCTTTTTATCTTTACTAGCCTGTAGAACAACTGACTTACCATATATACCCAAGTGTATCAAAAATGGTGAATAAATATTATTATTATTATTATTTTTTTTTTTTTTTTTTTTTTTTTTTTTTCACCGTAGTGTGCGCTGGTCAGGCCCTATCCCCCGAAGCCCCGATACATTCGGGAGGGCGCGCCAGCATAATCAACCAATGACCACTCCCCACACCGTGGGGTAAGTGATCATTGGGTCCGAGAATCATGTGCCCTGAGCAAACGCAGTGAGCCAAGAATGACAGCCTTCTGCATTTGTGCGGCTAAGATTTCTGCCTTAGTGCGGCAAGCCGGTATGATTTTGATATTCGAGAGTAGAGAAGACATCATTCCACCAAGGACTCCAATAATCAGAACGACCATCTTGACAGAGTGATCTGGATAGAGTCTGCGGAGTTCGAAGAGAAAATCTCGATATTTTATCCGTTTTTCCTCCTCTTTTCTGACGATATTCGTCTCGCCAGGAGCTGAAAACTCCACGACAAATATCGTTTTGGTCTGGTGATCGAGAAGGACTACATCAGGCTTATTAGCTTGTATGAGCCTGAGGGTGGGGAACGAATAGTTCCAATAAATTCGGCACTTCTCGTTCCCCACAACGGATTCAATATCCCCCGGAGCGTAGGGCAACACCGGTGTCTCGTCAATACCGTAAGAGTGCCGTAGATGGTAATATAGCACTCTCAGGGCCGCGTTATGTCGATGGATATAGGCCGAGACCGCATATGCTGGACATGCTGATAGCAAGTGCATTAGGGTCTCGGGCGCCTCGCGGCAGGCCCTGCACCTTGTGTCAGGAACCTCTATACCCATCACGCGACTGCGGTAGACTAAGGTGTTGAAGACACCATCCTGGCAAGCCATGATGAACCCCTCAGTTTCCGACTTCAGCCCACTCGACCTGAGAAAAGCGAACGTCAGGCGCTTTGATAAGCCAAGGTCTTCAATGTTATTGAAGAAGACCCCATGCATCGGCTTATCCCTGTGTCTCCGCAGAAGTAAGGTGATCTCTGCGGCTTTTATCTGAGCTTTTTGCTGAACGGGTTCCAACTCGGTGACAGAGTTGTAGTCACCTCGTTCAGAGTCGAAAACTATACCGAGTTCATCAGCTGCTCGAGCAGCTGCCCTAAGGAGAAATGCTCCAATTCCTGCTCTCTCATGGTCACGGACCATGCAGAGAAGGGGATCCGAACTCCTGACGACTTTACAGGCTGTATCCAGTATCATTCTGTCATGTAGACACTCCAAACTCAAAAGTCCACGACCTCCCTGTTGTCGGGGGAAGTACAACCGTGGAACGGACGATTTGGGATGCAAACTCCTATAGAGCTGCATCATTTTTCGGGTCCTTACGTCGAGTTGATACAGCTCCTCCCGAGTCCACTTCACTACTCCAAAGGAGTAGAGTAAGATTGGAACGGCAAGCATATTTGTTGCAGCTACTTTGTTCTTCCCCGACAGTTCCGATGACCAGATCTGTCGAAGTTTGTGCTGATACTTGCCGCGGAGAGAGTTTTTCACTGCAGTTACCTCTTGTGAGTGGCGTTGTTCCACCCCGAGGTAAGTATACGTCTCTCCGGCATCCAGATGGTGTAGGATGCTTCCATCTACGAGCTGCACATCCTCTCCGTAGTCCCCGCATCGTCCTCTTTTGAGATGAACCATTGCACATTTGTCTATCCCGAATTTCATACCGATAGCATGCGTGTACTCTTCCACCACCCTCAAGGACTGATAGAGATCCTTCTCTCCAGAGGCATAAAGTTTAAGATCATCCATATAAAACAGATGGGTGACCTTGTGCCTCCGGTTTCCGAGGGTGCCACAGTTATATCCTCGAGTCTTTCTGAGCGCAACGGATAATGGCAATAGTGAGATGCAGAATAGAAGGGGGCTGAGGGAATCACCCTGAAATACACCCCTTTTGAAAGTGACCCACCCTGTTTGAACTCTTGCTTGACCAGATGTTATGGTGAAGCGAGTTCGCCAAAGTGGTGTCAGTTGTTCAATGCATCTCACTATGTTGTCGGGTACCGCAAGGCATCTGAGCAAATGCAAGATGAGCTCATGCGAAATTGTATCAAATGCCTTACGGTAATCGATCCAGGCCATAGAGAGGTTACGCTTATATTGTATCGAGTCCTGCGTTACACATCTATCGATGAGCAGGTTCTCTTTACATCCAGCGACTCCTCTCTTCGACCCTCTCTGCTCATATATCCGTTCGAACACTCGGTCAACTGCGGTGAGTATTCGTGTGTATAAGATGCTTGTAAACAACTTATAACACGAATTCAAGCATGTTATCGGTCTGTAATTCTTAGGAATCGACAAATCTCCGCTTTTGGGGATAAGAACGGTCCGCCCCTCGACAAACCAATCCGGAATCGGCTGCTCTCCATCGAGCCATGAGTTGAAAACTCTGGCCAGATGGTGGTGGGTACTTGATAGTTTTTTCCACCAATAAGTGTTCAGCCCATCTGGGCCTGGAGCAGCAAAGTTCTTGGAACCAACGAGGGCCCTTCGAACGTCATCCGGGGTTATCGGGTTGCGCAGTTCATTGGGCTCAGGCTGTCGAAGCTCTCTGTTGAAAGCTTCGAACTGCGCTAGGGCTGGAGTGTCTAAGTTGAGTGGCTGCGGGTGTTCATAGATATCCTTCCAGAAGGATTCCACCTGATCAGCGGTCGGCGGATTATCCACAACACGTGGAGGCTCTTGGAATAAGCGAGAAGGTTTCTCGCGGAACCTAAGGTTTTCCGCGATACTTCTCGCTCGCCTCACTAGTGACTTCTTAGCAGCCACTAGCATTCGTATCCTATCAAGGCAGTGCTGTTTGGTGGTCAGCAGCACGCCTTGGCTCAAAGTGTGATGGATACGTCGTAGATTGGCGGCTATTCGCCGCACTGCGGGCGTGAAAGGCCTGTTGGCTGCCCTGTAATCCATCACACATTGGATACGAGACGCGTGTTGTCTCGCCGACGTGATTTTAGCCTCCATCTTGTGTACACGCCGTTCAATCTTCCGAGCCGCAAGGCCGGGATTTCGTCCTTCCGATTCGGAAAGCGATTGGACGACGTTATACACGGCGGTGTTGATTTACCAGATGTCAGCCTCTTCTGTTAGAACACTATGAACCTCCGCATCCAAACGAGCCAGTTCTTGTGGCTTCAGGGGCTTAATCCTGTGGAGCGCCCTGCGTGTTCTGATTGTCGTCTCCATTGGTGGTATGGTGCTGGTCTCCTCTTCAGCCGTGCCAACGGGTGGTGGAACTGCCACTTCCACCACTTCGTTAGCAGGCTGGAAAGGAGCTATATAGCCCTGCCGCCGAAGATAGGATACGTAATCCCTAAGGTTTTGGGCGGAAAAGGCGGCATGCTCCGGATGTGTTTCACACCACAGAGCATGCAATCTCGCCATGTACCCTCTTCGCGCGGGCTCACTACTCTCGTAGCAATGCATAAGGCTATCTCTTAGTTCATGCGTCCACTCAAAACGTCCGTTTTCATTGCCAGGGTTGTCATCAGTAGGCAAATCATCGTTTTGGGCCCCACCACCTTGCCTCTGACCCCTCCGAGCGGGTCGATTGTGGGGGCCCCTTCCTTGATTATTGGGAACCAAGTGTTGGGTCCACCGGGTGGTTAGCCCTGTGGACCCACGGCCGGCACCGGAGGAGGAATAGAGTTCTCCTTCCCGGGTGCGCCTGGGCTGCCGGTCCGGTTTTGCACCAGTTGCTCGGGTAAGTGGTGTCGCAACTCACCAAAGGCCAAGGGTGTTAGTGGCCATCCCTGCTATTATTATTATTATTATTTTTTTTTTTTTTTTTTTTTTTTTTTTTTTTTTTTTTTTTTTCACCGTAGTGTGCGCTGGTCAGGCCCTATCCCCCGAAGCCCCGACACATTCGGGAGGGCGCGCCAGCATAATCAACCAATGACCACTCCCCACACCGTGGGGTAAGTGATCATTGGGTCCGAGAATCATGTGCCCTGAGCAAACGCAGTGAGCCAAGAATGACAGCCTTCTGCATCTGTGCGGCTAAGATTTCTGCCTTAGTGCGGCAAGCCGGTATGATTTTTAGATTCGAGAGTAGAGAAGACATCATTCCACCAAGGACTCCAACAATCAGAACGACCATCTTGACAGAGTGATCTGGATAGAGTCTGCGGAGTTCGAAGAGAAAATCTCGATATTTTATCCGTTTTTCCTCCTCTTTTCTGACGATATTCGTCTCGCCAGGAGCTGAAAACTCCACGACAAATATCGTTTTGGTCTGGTGGTCGAGAAGGACTACATCAGGCTTATTAGCTTGTATGAGCCTGAGGGTGGGGAACGAATAGTTCCAATAAATTCGGCACTTCTCGTTCCCCACAACGGATTCAATATCCCCCGGAGCGTAGGGCAACACCGGTGTCTCGTCAATACCGTAAGAGTGCCGTAGATGGTAATATAGCACTCTTAGGGCCGCGTTATGTCGATGGATATAGGCCGAGACCGCATATGCTGGACATGCTGATAGCAAGTGCATTAGGGTCTCAGGCGCCTCGCGGCAGGCCCTGCACCTTGTGTCAGGAACCTCTATACCCATCACGCGACTGCGGTAGACTAAGGTGTTGAAGACACCATCCTGGCAAGCCATGATGAACCCCTCAGTTTCCGACTTCAGCCCACTCGACCTGAGAAAAGCGAACGTCAGGCGCTTTGATAAGCCAAGGTCTTCAATGTTATTGAAGAAGACCCCATGCATTGGCTTATCCCTGTGTCTCCGCAGAAGTAAGGTGATCTCTGCGGCTTTTATCTGAGCTTTTTGCTGAACGGGTTCCAACTCGGTGACAGAGTTGTAGTCACCTCGTTCAGAGTCGAAAACTATACCGAGTTCATCAGCTGCTCGAGCAGCTGCCCTAAGGAGAAATGCTCCAATTCCTGCTCTCTCATGGTCACGGACCATGCATAGAAGGGGATCCGAACTCCTGACAACTTTACAGGCTGTATCCAGTACCATTCTGTCATGTAGACACTCCAAACTCAAAAGTCCACGACCTCCCTGTTGTCGGGGGAAGTATAACCGTGGAACGGACGATTTGGGATGCAAACTCCTATAGAGATGCATCATTTTTCGGGTCCTTACGTCGAGTTGATACAGCTCCTCCCGAGTCCACTTCACTACTCCAAACGAGTAGAGTAAGATTGGAACGGCAAGCATATTTGTTGCAGCTACTTTGTTCTTCCCCGACAGTTCCGATGACCAGATCTGTCGAAGTTTGTGCTGATACTTGCCGCGGAGAGAGTTTTTCACTGCAGTTACCTCTTGTGAGTGGCGTTGTTCCACCCCGAGGTAAGTATACGTCTCTCCGGCATCCAGATGGTGTAGGATGCTTCCATCTACGAGCTGCACATCCTCTCCGTAGTCCCCGCATCGTCCTCTTTTGAGATGAACCATTGCACATTTGTCTATCCCGAATTTCATACCGATAGCATGCGTGTACTCTTCCACCACCCTCAAGGACTGATGGAGATCCTTCTCTCCAGAGGCATAAAGTTTAAGATCATCCATATAAAACAAATGGGTGACCTTGTGCCTCCGGTTTCCGGGAGTGCCACAGTTATACCCTCGAGTCTTTCTGAGCGCAACGGATAATGGCAATAGTGAGATGCAGAATAGAAGGGGGCTGAGGGAATCACCCTGAAATACACCCCTTCTGAAAGTGACCCACCTTGTTTGAACTCTTGCTTGACCAGATGTTATGGTGAAGCGAGTTCGCCAAAGTGGTATCAGTTGTTCAATGCATCTCACTATGTTGTCGGGTACCGCAAGGCATCTGAGCAAATGCAAGATGAGCTCATGCGAAATTGTATCAAATGCCTTACGGTAATCGATCCAGGCCATAGAGAGGTTACGCTTATATTGTATCGAGTCCTGCGTTACACATCTATCGATGAGCAGGTTCTCTTTACATCCAGCGACTCCTCTCTTCGACCCTCTCTGCTCATATATCCGTTCGAACACTCGGTCAACTGCGGTGAGTATTCGTGTGTATAAGATGCTTGTAAACAACTTATAACACGAATTCAAGCATGTTATCGGTCTGTAATTCTTAGGAATCGACAAATCTCCGCTTTTGGGGATAAGAACGGTCCGCCCCTCGACAAACCAATCCGGAATCGGCTGCTCTCCATCGAGCCATGAGTTGAAAACTCTGGCCAGATGGCGGTGGGTACTTGGTAGTTTTTTCCACCAATAAGTGTTCAGCCCATCTGGGCCTGGAGCAGCAAAGTTCTTGGAACCAACGAGGGCCCTTCGAACGTCATCCGGGGTTATCGGGTTGCGCAGTTCATTGGGCTCAGGCTGTCGAAGCTCTCTGTTGAAAGCTTCGAACTGCGCTAGGGCTGGAGTGTCTAAGTTGAGTGGCTGCGGGTGTTCATAGATATCCTTCCAGAAGGATTCCACCTGATCAGCGGTCGGCGGATTATCCACAACACGTGGAGGCTCTTGGAATAAGCGGGAAGGTTTCTCGCGGAACCTAAGGTTTTCCGCGATACTTCTCGCTCGCCTCACTAGTGACTTCTTAGCAGCCACTAGCATTCGTATCCTATCAAGGCAGTGCTGTTTGGTGGTCAGCAGCACGCCTTGGCTTAAAGTGTGATGGATACGTCGTAGATTGGCGGCTATTCGCCGCACTGCGGGCGTGAAAGGCCTGTTGGCTGCCCTGTAATCCATCACACATTGGATACGAGATGCGTGTTGTCTCGCCGACGTGATTTTAGCTTCCATCTTGTGTACACGCCGTTCAATCTTCCGAACCGCAAGGCCGGAATTTCGTCCTTCCGATTCGGAAAGTGATTGGACGACGTTATACACGGCGGTGTTGATTTGCCAGATGTCAGCCTCTTCTGTTAGAACACTATGAACCTCCGCATCCAAACGAGCCAGTTCTTGTGGCTTCAGGGGCTTAATCCTGTGGAGCGCCCTGCGTGTTCTGATTGTCGTTTCCATTGGTGATATGGTGCGAGTCTCCTCTCCAGCCGTGCCAACGGGTGGTAGAACTGCCACTTCTACCACTTCGTTAGCAGGCTGGGAAGGAGCTATATAGCCCTGCCGCCGAAGATAGGATACGTAATCCCTAAGGTTTTGGGCGGAAAAGGCGGCATGCTCCGGATGTGTTTCACACCACAGAGCATGCAATCTCGCCATGTACCCTCTTCGCGCGGGCTCACTACTCTCGTAGCAATGCATAAGGCTATCTCTTAGCTCATGCGTCCACTCAAAACGTCCGTTTTCATTGCCAGGGTTGTCATCAGTAGGCAAATCATCGTTTTGGGCCCCACCCCCTTGCCTCTGACCCCTCCGAGCGGGTCGATTGTGGGGGCCCCTTCCTTGATTATTGGGAACCAAGTGTTGGGTCCACCGGGTGGTTAGCCCTGTGGACCCACGGCCGGCACCGGAGGAAGAATAGAGTTCTCCTTCCCGGGTGCGCCTGGGCTGCCGGTCCGGTTTTGCACCAGTTGCTCGGGTAAGTGGTGTCGCAACTCACCAAAGGCCAAGGGTGTTAGTGGCCATCCCTGCTTATTTATTATTATTATTATTATTATTATTATTATTATTATTAAGGTGGGGAGGAGTAAATTATTCTCACATAAATAGTCTGAACATTGTTCATAAAGAAATTTTTGAAGATAATTTTGGTAAAGGGAGAACTTGCCCAAGTAATCTATACAAAAAAATAATTTTTTTGATATCATACAAAATATATTGTTAAAAAATATTTTTGAATACATTCGAAAAATTAAATTAAATTACAACTGTAGCCAAACAAATTCAGTGAAACTATCTGAGTACGAGTATGGAATGTTCAAAAACGAAGTGAAAAATTGGTTAAATTTATAGAGACATTGAATGACAAACTTCATTTTGTGAAGGAAATCGGAGTTTTTACCCACTTTCTTGGATTTTTTTGTGATGAATAACTTCATGTATAGGTGTAGAAAGAGCATCACGATAACTTACTGCGTAAATTCAAAGTATTTTTACAAAGAAAATGTTCTATTCATCAGTTTTTTGCCGTATAAATGAAAAATCCCATTTCTACACCTACATACAATTGTCCAGTTCAGTCCTATTGTAAAACAACGATAAAAATAAAAACAACATTAAAAATTAATTAGCGCTCCGGGCGACTTCATTGATTGCAGTGGCGCATTTGCTTTTTCAGCTGCAGGAAAACCCGGAAAAACGTGCAGCACCACATCGTCTGAAGATCTTGATCTGCCAATGTCCTCTCTCCCATAAAATAAAATGTAGGGTGTCTCCAAAGGCTCCAATAGATTCAATACATCGCCAGAACACTTTCTGACATGACTATCGTCAAACTTAAACCAGACACATTCTAAAAACCCTCAAACGAACTAATATCTAATTCAGTTTTGAGCAGTTTTGCTTCGAATTCCTTATCCTATCAGTCCAATGAAGGGGAGAATCATCCTATCCGTATTTACTCAGAAGAAGATAGTAGTGGCAAACGTAGTTGCAACAATAGATCGGTGATACATTCTTCAATCAAAACTCTTGGGTTCAATAGTTTAAAAAATCTTGAAAACACCTGTTTCATGAACAGTATAATCCAATGTTTATCAAACACGGGATGGTTGCTGGAATACCTAAAAAAGGATGCATACATGGAAAATATCAATACTAGTATTTCTAGTATGAAAGGTGTTTTAATCAAATCGTTCGCAGAAGTTATCAAGGAATTATGGTCAGAAGATTCATCTGATAGAGTAATTAACACAGTCTACTTCAAAAATCAGATTCAAAGATTTGCCCCTCGATACATGGGTTCTGCCCATCAAGACGCTCACGAATTCCTTCGATATCTTTTAGAAGGTTTACATGAGGACAAAATTACTGAGAAACCTGAACCAATCTTTACTGAGATTGACGAAAAATTGAGCGATAACGGAAAAGCACAAGAGTCCTGGCAGAGATATTTGAATATTAACAACTCCAAGATAGTAGACTATTTCGTTGGTCAATTAAAATCCACTATGAAGTGCACACACTGTGGACACTCATCAGTAATCTTTGATCCTTTCTGGGATTTGTCCCTTCCCATACCACAAAGATCTGGCCAAGTAAGTTTGTCACATAGCTTGGAATCTTTCACAAGAGAGGAAATTCTGGATGGAGATGAAAAACCAATGTGTTCGAGGTGCAAGCAAAGGAGAAAATGTACAAAGTCCTTATCAATCTATAAGTTTCCCCGTATTTTAGTATCTCATTTGAAAAGATTCTCTCCGACGGAAAGGTTCAGAGGCAAATTGAATGTTTCCATTGACTTTTCTTCACATGGATTAGATATGAGCAGTTATGCAGCAGATAATGTGGCTCCTTGTCATTATAATCTATATGCACTTTCAAATCCCAGTAGGACTACTTGAAACGGACATTACACAGCATATTGCAGACACCCATATAGTGGCACATGGCATGAATACAACGATTCACACGTGTTCCCAATTTCGCCAAAATCAATTGTGAGCAATGAGGCATATGTCCTCTTTTATGAACAGGAGGAAACGAAGCAGCACCTTTGATGTGTTTTTTTTTTCTTCTTTTTTTTTTTTTCTTTTTTCCTTTTTTTTTCTTCTTTCCTATTTTTTATAATCTTAGTTCTTTGAATTGATTTGTATTTCTAGTTGTGTCACAATTAAACATAAAAATATTAAAATGAGGAATTTAATGTATTTTCAAACTGCAATAACTTCGACGTACGCATATATTGATAATTACCAGTCTTATACTCATCTACTAATATTGTCGATTATATTATCATGTTACACTTTGGCACCTTTCATTCCTCAGAATGAACGTAAAAACCTCCTAAGCACAAGATAACAGTGGTGTCGTGTCAATACCGTAGAAGTGGGGTAGGTGGTAATAAGGCACTTTTAGGGCCACGTAATATCAATAGATACAGTCCGTCTCGTATTTCTGATATGTACCGCTCTTGATGGAATCAGATGTGTCAAATCACTTGTACACTTCCCGTGGAAGTATCTGTAGAAGAGAGACAAATCTCTAACCTTTCTTCGATGTTCCAGACTATCAAGGTTGCAAGTGATGTTCACGTCTCCAATCAGGCGAATGTCTCTTTTCTGGATGGAATCCAGCAGTTTCAGGGTATGTTTGGGGGCGGAGCTCCATACATGAGAACAATACTCCAAAGAAGGTCTGATCTGAGCTTGAGAAGCAGCCTATGTAATTCCAGCGATATTATTGTGCCAAGACATATTGGTTTCCATTTTAACCCCTCACAGACTTTTGGAGAAAACTGATCTACATCCGCGCCGATGTCCGGGAATCCAAATGTAATGACGAGACAAGTGTGCTGTCGTCAGCAAAGCAATATATAGGATTCTTGTTTTTTCCAATAAGTCTTTGATATACAATAAAAAAAAGGATTGGAGACAATATGGATCCCTGAGGAACACTAGCGTTGATGGTGAATGGATTCGAGAGATATCCATCGACGGCCACTTGCAGGGAACGTTCTTTCAGGAAGCTCGAAAGACATACATGAAAATGATTCAACAAGACATAGCATCAAAGTTTGGCCAGCAAACCCTCATACCACACACGGTCAAAGGCCTTAAAAATATCAAGCGCCACAGCACTTGACTCTCAATGTTTCTCGATTGTGTTATTCCAAATATGGGTGACATACGATAGAAGGTCGCCTGTTGATCTTTGTTTTCGAAAGCCAAATTGATGATCGCTCAAGATGTTGAAGCCTTCCAAATATTTAAGGATATGGTGGTTCACGGCTTCCTGCATGATTTTTTATATCACTGATGGCAAAGCGACTGGTTTATAGACGCTGTCGAAAAGTAATTTCCGGCATTATGGATTCTAGTGTGGGAATAGTGGGTGGTGCCTTTTCAAGAAAATCAACTGTGGAGTGGGACGCAAATTGTTCAGCTAGTAGATTTGCTTTTTCTATAGCTGTTGTTGCAATTGAACCATCCGCTTGTGATAATGTGTGAATAACAGCTTAGGCTACCGACCAGAAGAATCTAGACCCGTTGAAATTGGCAAGCAGTTTATCCCTAATTCTCTGATTGTGAAGTTCTTTGCTTTCATTTATCCCAAGTTTGCAGCTATTGCGAACATTAACAAACCTAGTTTGGTTTTCGGCACTAGGATTTTTGCGCGACAGCTTGCTCGCAATATTTGATGAACCAAGGTTTGCCGTTAGAAGGTCGTTTCATTGAAAAAGGAATATATGTATCCATAGATGATAGAATAACTTTCGTGACTTCAGAAGCACAAGTTGATGGATCTTTAGAGCTGAAACAAACATCTAGCCAGGGAAAATTTCGGAAATCATCTTGAAAATCCTCCCATGCAGCTCATATGTAATGCCAAACTTTGCCCGGCTTGGATTTTTCCTCAACATTTATCGGTAATTCACTCAACACTGAAATGAGTTTGTGGTCATAAGACCCCAGTGGAGACTTTTCAGTGATTATGTGAATTTCTGGATTGGTTGTTGAGTATAGATCCAGAAGACTAGCATATTCTTCATTGCAGTCAGGAATCCTGGTTGGCTCATTTATAATCTGAGAAAGTCCGCTTCTTATTGCAAAAGCCTCAGCTTCGCGACCTTGCTCGTCGTTGATATTTAAAAATTTGAACCATTCGATATTGTGGACATTGAAGTCACCGAATATGGAAATTTCGGCACTGGAATGATTGATTTGCAGAAAGACAATAGTGTTTGCGAGTGAAAAGAATAGTGCCCTATATTGTGTATCGCTAGTTGGTCGATAAACTCAGCATATGTATTTGGTGATCTTCTGTGATATTATTTTGAATCACATAATATCAAAGTTTATGGGTTCCAACATTTCCTCTCATTGATAGGACAGATCGCTTCTGATAAAAAGAAATACTCCAAAGTTACGTCTGAATCGGAAGGGAAATCATATCCAGGATATAGGAAACTGACGGGGTTTGTTGAAGCACTGACTTTGGTTTCTGTGAGTGCAGGAATATGAGGACTATTTGATAGCATTGAGTTTATATTTGAGTTGAGTCCTCTGATGCTGCAGAAATCGATTTTGAAGTTACTAGTGGGTCTCTTAGCAACTGCAGTTATCATGCTAAATGCTATTTCCCTATGAAATGATGTTAGGACCCTGCTGACTATCAGAAATAGTGGCAGGATGATGCCGTTAAATCAACCTCCACCCGGAGATCCTATTGGGGAGCTATTTTACCTCCGGAGTATTTTGACCCTAATAGCGCCATTATGCCTCTTCCTTATATCCCCACCCTTGAAATCGAAAACAACGACACAGCAACGAAACGTTAACCCGAAAGCAACTTCACGCTGTCCAAGCCGTTGCGATGATATCTCACCGGGCAATGCCAGGTGGGATGAGCATCTACCATCTATTCCTGTTATGCGACTACGGCATACCATCCTGGTAAGCCATGATGAACCACTCAATTTTCGACTTCAGTCCTCTCGATCTGAAGAAAGCTAAGTTCAGGTGCTTTGATAATCCGAGGACTGCGGTGTTGTTGAAGAGGGTTCACGCATTGCCTTATCCTTGTGAGATCTCTGGGGCTTTCATGTTGCTGAATTGGTTCCAACTCGGTGACAGAGTTGTACTTGTCTTGTCCAGTGTCGAAAACTAAACAAAATCTTACAGAAATAATGCTGATACCTGCCGAAGAACGTGTTTCGTCTTCATTTTCTACTTGTAGCAGAAAAAGAAGCTGTATAAAAGTATGTATTTTATTTCGTATCTCATTAAGGCCGCATGTGTATTCTTTTCTCGGCCCAACTATATCTCCATTAGATCATTTCAATGGGAGTACATAATAGATATCAAAATACGTTCGAAGACTGTATCGAGGAGAGATACAAACATATATGAAATTAAATATTTCGAAATACAATCTCGAAACATTCATCTCTCCCAACGTACCTATAAAGTAGGTTCTGGTAAATACCTGCCGGAAAACAAATATTTCCCTGGCTGATACCACGTTGGACATTGAATAATATCTGCCCTACATTTGTGCAAGATACCTCACTGAGACTAATTTCGCAGATGTGTCTTGGTCATCCAGCAGCAGGACCATGCTTAAATCAGTCGAGTACATCACCTACAGAACGGTTTCTAGGTACCTCGAAACACAACAATAAATCACACTTGGAAAACGTGATGGAATTCCATGGCACTTTGACCAGAAAGTACTCAGTAGAATGTTCATATTATATCCATTCGAATCTTATTTTCAGTAAATAAATGAAGATGTTTCAAAGTCTATCTAGAAAAATTGAGTATCGATAAAGTTTTCAATATATGATAATACTTCGAATGTATTGCATGCAATCGCTGAAGAGGGTGTCTAGTGGAAAAAATGGTACTTTGAGGACCATATCGGTCCGATGAAACGGCATTTTGAAAAAACATTGTTTTCACACATCTTTGAATTTTTATAAAATATTTTCGCTTTCTCTATTTATTTAAATTGAACATTGGTATATGTAAATTTATCTTCATCAATCGACTATCTTCTTCAGTTTCGGCGATCTCAGTAGTGATCATCGAAAAAGTGGCCACCCCATACATACCCCATACATACATTTCAAAGGAATTCGATTATGGCAAACCGAGTGGTATGACCCACTATATTAGCAAATTATTTGAAAATTCTGATTGTATCCAACCTAAAAATATAATGGAACCACTCGGTGTGACACATACACTGTCATTATAAAATTTCTTTCGTGGTCATGACAAAGCTTAATTGTTGAGGTTCATTTGTTCGATTTGAAGAAAAGATATTATCTTGTAAAATCAAATTTTCATCATTAAATTTCAATAATGAAGAGTATCGAAGAGTTGATGAGTCGAATTTAGAACAAAAAGACTGTATCTCGACGCGCATTTCGCAAACCAAATCAGCATCATCAGGAAATGTAGAACTCTTTCTGACATCTCCCGATGATGCTAACTTGGTTAGCGAAACGGGCGTCGAGAGACAGTATGTTTGTTCTGGCGAGGAAAAGTGTGTTTAATTGTACCAAAGAGGTCTAATAAAAATGTGATTTTCAGGAGGTGGATTTGAAATAAGCGGTTCAAAATTCCCAGGGGGAGGTTCAAATATTGGTGCAGCTGGTGTATACAATCTTTACCGAAATGGAGGATTTGGAGTTGATCTTAAAGGAGGATATAATCAAAACTTTGGCGGACCTAGAGGAAATGGTCCCCCTATTGTTGATGTAGAAATTAAAGGAGGATATGCTTTTCCATCGGGAAGATAACTATTTTTCATTGTAAAATCATTAATAATTTCCATTTGTCATTGTATATTCATTTAGAAATGAAATTTATTCCATAGAAGTTTCGTGGAATTTGCCTCTATTTTTTTAATATACTTTTTTTTAAAACAATCATGACATGTCTTTTTCACTTCGCCAGCTATCTTTCTAAAACGGCATCAATGGCATTGACTGAAAGCTCAAAAGCACGAGTAACAATAAACAAACAATAAAGATAAACAAAGATTCCGCTGACGGTTCATTGCATAGTCAAAAGCTAACTGTCTGTCTCTTTAGTTTTCACCCTAAGCAGACAACTAAATGAAATCAATTTTTAGGTGGAGTGAAGGGACAAAAATTAACAGTTTCTTCAGCCGTATCAGTACATTTCAGAAATTTTAAACTTTGAAATACCGTATATGTACACACCACACGCGTTAAAACATAACTGACCACTCCGACACTGTAACATAAATTCCGCCAGCCGATTGCAGTCAAATCTTATTGGCCAGCGAAAGTTGAATTGTTTATTTTACCCAATAGATGCAAATGTGCATGTTGACCATTCTTTGATCACGTATCTATGTTTGTTTGGGTTACTTCGTTTTTTGGATGGATATAGTTTAGTTGCTCTATATAAATTTTCGAAGTTGTAAGAAAATATTCAGTGTAACCTTCTTTTACTTCTCCTTCTTTCACAAGATTGGTTATATTTAAAATGAATAAATGAACAATTTTACTTTTCAAAACTGCTTTCATTTCGATCCACATACAGATTTTTTGAAGGATATGTTTGCTAGAGTTCATACCGGGTAGTTCAAACATTGGAGAGACTCATATTAATAATAAGTATTCATTTTGTAATAAAATAAAAAATTGCACACAGAAGGAGCAAGTACTTTCAAATTGATATCAATCATGCTCAAAAAACAGATAAAAACATATAATACAAACAAACTGATACGATTAAAATTTGCTTGAAGTCAGCTTTGAAGCTTTGAGATTTTTCTTCAGAGTAGGAGCAGATAAATTACGATACTCTGCACAAAGGTATCAAGTAAAGAAAGGATGCCTCGAAAAATGGAGAACGATGAACAGGAACAGAAAATTTATGATTTATGTTTCTCAGTGATCTGTTATGAATGTACTCCCTTCAAACTATTCTTGGGGTAAGGTACTTGGGTAGTCCAGTGACCAAAATCTTGTCGACAAGATAAGCGTAGTGAACAAAACGTGTTTCTTCCAATTTCAAAAGTTGCAATTTTTGCATTTTTTACAACCTTACAAGCCTTTCATGTAATAAACGCGGTTCATAAACTATGTCAGCATAGTTACTATGCGAGAGAGTAAATATTTTTTCAAAGGTAGTGTCCAGATCCTGTTTGAAGAGAATAGTTTTTCAAGGCGTATATACGAGAAGGTTATCTTTATGACAACACCTAATCCACTGACGATAAACTATAAAAACACAGTATTGTCTATTTTCGATGATAGTTTTATATTTGTTGAGTAGTTTCGGTCATTACACCATTTTCAAAACTAACTAGATTACATTCAAATATGAGTATTCATACCTACATTGCCTATACCTATCATTAATAATTTGATAACTACATTGTCTTTACCTGGGATAACCTCAATTGATAGCAGTATACCGAAGAACATAACAAAAATTTTTTATAAAACGTAGGTTTTGGGTACAGGGTTATAGGTTCAGAAGAGGACTATTGTCCTCATTGAATTATCTTTCAAATTCCATCCAATTGAAATTCAGGAAGCAGATTATTTAATTCCAAACCTAAATTAGACAAAGGGAAAAGATCTGGTATATATCGAATTGAATGTGGTGAATGCTCCGCCATATATATACAGGCCAAACTGGTAGAAATTTTGATATAAGGTAACATGAACATGTCATTTCGGATAAAAAATCAATGTATGAACATCTTCAAAATTCGAAACGCCTTGAGGAAATCGTCTGTCTAGAACACACTGCGGAGACTATACTATGTCCTTTACGGAAGACTGACTTGACTGTTCTTCAACAAAGTCTTGTATCAGGGAAAGTATGACCCATTCAGTGATTTTGAGGAATGTATGTATCAGATTTATGGGGCGAAGATCACTGAGGCCACATACTTTTGTAGAGAGCTTTTCAGGAATGTATTTGACAATTGATGTCTTCCACCGCTGGGGAATACAATCTGTTTCAAATGATGAATTTATTATATGCGTAAGGGACGAAGGCAATCTTTAATCGACATTTGAAACATTCCAAGAGAGATTTCATAATGGTTTCATTCAACACCCAATATCTCTTTCTGGATCAAAAGGAATATTTTAATCATTTATCCAAGAATAACACTTCCATCTCTTATTCACAACTTTAATCGAGTGGTGCTTTTTCCATGCAAGGCTGGTCACTTTCTTCACAGTTTCTCTAAAAAGGTCATACTGGAATAGTTTTTACTGTAAGCTTTCAGAAAATGTAGGATTTGATTATTAGATGTCTATCAAAAGTATGGAAAATTCATTGAACCAAAGGAATAACAATGTTTTCATTAAATGCAGGAAAAACTGGAAATGTTCAAATAATCTTTCAATCCGAGCGATGCGTAATCAAGTCCATCTTCAATTTGTTTTCCAAACACAATTAAGGTTTTTTCATTCCATTCAATCCAGTAGTGGCATAATCATGTAGCTGAAATTGCAAAGGGCTCAAAACATTATTCCGAACCGGAAGAACTGTACACACCTGAGCAACTTTTGATGTTGTATAAAGCTCAGATCAGACTTTCTTTGGAGAATTGTTTTCATATATGGAGCTCCGCCCCTAAGCATAACCTGAAGCTGCTGGATTTCATCCAGAAATGAGCCATCCGCCTGATTGGAATAGCGAACATCATTTGCAACCTTGATAGTCTGGAACATCGAAGAGGGGTTGGGAATTTGACTCTCTTCTACCGATACTTCCACGATAAGTATTCAGATGACTCGGCACGTTTGATTTCACCAAAAGCGGTACATATCAGAAATACGCGACGGACTGTGGCTGCTCATCGTTTTCAAGTTCAACTCAGTACACCTTGAACTTCACTGTTTGAGAACTGTTTCATTTGGAGAACTGGGTTTATGTGGAATAAACTTCCTGAGGACGTTTTTCCGAATGGATTTAATCTCCAGCGATTCAAATTCAATGTGAATCGCTACTTCCGCACAGGCACCCCTCTGATATAAATCTCACAATAATTCCAGAACCACACGATATAAACCCAAAAAACTGTATATTCTTGGGAAATCTTTTGATAAAAATTATTCAAGTGAAAAGATAAGGTGTATTCCACATGAAAAACCATAATTTGTAAATCACAACTTTATTTAGCTATCCTACACCCACACATCGTTGATATACCCTGTATGTTACTCAAACCCTATTATCTACATAAAAAAGGGAAAGTTTTTGAAACAACTAGGACAACGACAATGAAGTTGATGCAGTATTCAATAAAAAAAAGAAGGAATTCCAACACGTGAAAGCTAGAAAAAGTCAAGGCTAGATATTCTTTTACTCAGTGGCAGGGCACTAGAAGTTAAAAACAAGGAAAAATCGATAAATGTGTTGTTACGAAAAATAAAGCAAAGTAACAAACAAGTGAACAAATTATTAAAAAAATATTTTTTTACTGATAATAAGAAAAAATATCTACCTCATCGGCTAACACACTATAAGAACATTGAGTCACTAAAAATCGTTTTATAATTTGTACATGAGGTTTATTAGTTCCCGCATAATCGGATAATCTCTACTTTTAATCCATCTGTTCGCGAAAAACTGGATCAACTTGAAAGAACTATATCATGTATGTCGAAAAGTGTTACAATATATTCACTTTAATGAAAAGAATAAAAACACTTTTGTCTAATTACCTCTAGTTGATTTTATTTACACGACCGATTTCGGGTTCAACCCCATTATCAAGTGAAAAACTAAAATGTGAAATTTGAAAACTCGGTTATATCGGTAGTTTCTAGATAAGATGGAAGAACAGGTAGTAGAACGAACCAGGGTGCCAACTTTAAAATTCGACACTGAAGATCATAGGGGTTGTTTAACTTATAAATTCAATAGTGGAGACCTACATAAATCGAGTTGCTCGTTTAGGAGTATATATTTCTGGTTTTTAATTGATTTGTTAATTTCCATGGTCCAAAGTCATTTTCTTCCTTTTATTACATATTTGTAGGATTTTAAGGTTATCTTTACTTATCATGTGTTTTGATTCTTGAAAATGTTGATACATTATTTTGTAGATTTTTTGTCCAAACAGACGTGTACACGGAGCCTTACGTCAAAATTTCTACCGATTGGGCCTGTATATACTGCAGAGCATTCGCCATTCTATATATACCTGATTTTTTCATCCTATCTCGTTTGGGTTTTGCATAGAAGAGTTCTGCCTAAATTATTACTACTTATGAAAGCTGTTATTATTTTGTATTATATATACTCAGGTTCCATTCGAAATATAATTTTGTTTGACCTCCTAGAACGTTATTTCAAAAATCCTTATTAGGGAATAAATAGGTTTCAACTAAAACAAATTAAAAAAATGTCAAATTGTCAACAGTTTTAGATACGTCTTGTCCAAAAAATATTAAAACTATTTTCTTCTTGGAAACATTTTTCTGACATGAAAATCTATAAAAGGTCAAACTCGGATTACAATATTATAAAATATTATAGTAATGGTAGGAATAAATTAGGTTATCAAATATGTCAAAGTTTTCGAAAAGTTTTGTATTTCATATCCAGTTGGATAAAATATTTGTAGTTGTTTGAAAAGTTTGGTTCGTCAGCATAAATTGGCGAAGGTTCTACCGGTGAGAAAGTTATCAAAGTGCTTGAAAAGATGGTAATCGGTTGGCCAGAAATCTGAGGATAATGATGGGTGTGGCATGAATTCGACGCTCAACTTTCGGACGGTGATTTGTAAAACGTGCGGACGGGCGTTGTCATATGGAGCTATAAAAACATATGACATAAAACTAATACCAACTAAATCGTTCAAAGAAATGATAACTATTTTGAATATTTCCTCACAAATAGTCAAACATTATCTACATATTATTTCCAGACTGTTGAAGTCTCTATAGTAGAAGCCGGAGAAAATAAGTTCAGGACCAAGTCTGTTTAAAACATATTTCAACCAGCTATTAGTTCAAAGAAATGAAAACTATTTTGAATATTTCCTCACAAATAGTCAAACGTTATCTACATATTATTTGCAGACTGTTGAAGTCTCTATAGTAGAAGCCGGAGAAAATAAGTTCAGGACCAAGTCTGTTTAAAACATATTTCAACCAGCTATTAGTTCAAAGAAATGATAACTATTTTGAATATTTTCTCACAAATAGTCAAACATTATCTACATATTATTTCCAGAGTGTTGAAGTCTCTATAGTAGAAGGTGGAGAAAATAAGTTCCGGACCAAGTATGTTTATAGTTATTTATGTATCAAGGGAATTAGGAGGGCCTTAATTACCGATGGCAATGTTTGCGTCCCGAGGGCCTCTGGCCCGAGGGACAGCAATTGCCTGAGGTTATTAAGGCTCATTAATTCCCGTGGTACATAGATAATTTTATTTCTGACCGATTTCAATAAAATTTTGTTCATTGTTGAAACGGAAAAATGTACCAATTCATTACCTTCCCGGTATATTTGAATCAGGTACCGTTGATTATAGTAGTTTTCTTGTTGCTAGGTTGTTGCTATGTTACTTGTTTATAAACAGAACTTTGTTATTAAGCTGTGTTTGCGGTGAAAACGTGTTTTCTACCCCAAATATAATGGAGGATATTTTGAAAAAAGCTGAACAAGCAAGAGAATCATTAATTCCATCGAAAAGTGAAGCCGTATACCAAAAAGAATACAAGATATATCTGGACTGGCTGACACGGAAAAATGTTATGCCAAAAGATGTCACTGAAACTGTATTTCTGGCATATTTTCAAGAACTGGTAAGGAATTTTCTATGTTTTTCGGTAGATTTGGTTTATTCCTTTCAGTCAGAAACGTATAGTCCGAATTCTTTATGGACTAAATGGTCAATGCTAAAATCGATGGTGACTATACATGAGAAACGAGATATCACCAAGTTCAATGAACTACAGGCTTTTTTGAAACGGAAGAGTAAGAGTTATAAGCCGAAAAAGTCTGCTGTTTTATCTCCTGAAGATGTTATCAGATTCCTAAAGGACGCTCCTAATGATATTCATTTATTGCATAAGGTAATTTTTTTCTTATTTTCCTTTTTGTGTGTATTTATTTCCTTTTTTTTTTGTTATAGGTTGTTTTGATTATGGGTTATTTTGGAGGATGCAGAAGTCAGGAACTTTTGAATATGAAGATATCGGATATAGAGGACCGGGATTCCGTTATGGTAGTGAACGTACCGGAAAGTAAAACTGGTGTATCGAAGAAATTTACAGTTGTGGATGAAAAAGAGTTCTCCGCTTTGCCTTTATTAAGACTTTATATGTCTTTGCGTCCTAAAGGTATTGAACGATTTTTTTTGAGCTTCCGACAAAATAAATGTACATCTCAGCCAATTGGAAAAAACATGTTTGGGAAAATCCCCAGCAAAATCGCAATGTATTTAGGATTGCCAAACTCATCTTCCTATACGGGACATTGCCTTCGTCGCACTTCTGCTACTGCTCTAGCCAATGCAGGAACAACTATGACTAACTTAAAAAGACACGGAGGTTGGAAAAGTTCCACGGTGGCGGAGGGATATTTGGAGGATAGCATCGAATTGAGAAATAAAACGGCGCGTATGTTGTCTACTTTGTCATCAGAAGAGGCAGGTACCTCGACTGTAGTGAACAGAAGCTCCAGCCATACAAAAGAAGAAATTGTTTCCAGTGGCGGAAGTAATTTTCAGGGAACATTTCAAAATTGTACATTTATTATTTGTAATGACGTGAATAAATAAAATATGGTTCAGTTTTCATTTCTATTTATTTTTATTTCTGACCGGGATATTATAAGCTTATATCGTCATAGTTACGCTATCAATAAAGAGGGTCATAACTCCCTTGGGACATTATAGATTTTATAATTCCCTCTACCTTTCACAAGTAAAAATGAATAGAAATGAAAACTGAACCATATTTTATTTTATTTCTGACCGGGATATTATAAGCTTATATCGTCATAGTTACGCTATCAATAAAGAGGGTCATAAATCCCTTGGGACATTATAGATTTTATAATTCCCTCTACCTTTCACAAATAAAAATAAATAGAAATGAAAACTGAACCATATTTTATTTATTCACGTCATTACAAATAATAAATGTACAATTTTGAAATGTTCCCTGAAAATTACTTCCGCCACTGGAAACAATTTCTTCTTTTGTATGGCTGGAGCTTCTGTTCTTGATAACATCTTTAGGAGATGAAACAGCAGACTTTTTTGGCTTATAACTCTTACTCTTCCGTTTCAAAAAAGCCTGTAGTTCATTGAACTTGGTGATATCTCGTTTCTCATGTATAGTCACCATCGATTTTAGCATTGACCATTTAGTCCATAAAGAATTCGGACTATACGTTTCTGAATGAAACGAATAAACACAATTACTACCAAATCTACCGAATAACATTGAAAATTCCTTACCAGTTCTTGAAAATATGCCAGAAATACAGTTTCAGTGACATCTTTTGGCATAACATTTTTCCGTGTCAGCCAGTCCAGATATATCGTGTATTCTTTTTGGTATACGGCTTCACTTTTCGATGGAATTAATGATTCTCTTGCTTGTTCAGCTTTTTTCAAAATATCCTCCATTATATTTGGGGTAGAAAACACGTTTTCACCGCAAACACAGCTTGATAACAAAGTTCTGTTTATAAACAAGTAACATAGCAACAACCTAGCAACAAGAAAACTCTACTATAATCAACGGTACCTGATTCAAATATACCGGGAAGGTAATGAATTGGTACATTTTTCCGTTTCAAAAATGAACAAAATTTTATTGAAATCGGTCAGAAATAAAATTATCTATGTACCACGGGAATTAATGAGCCTTAATAACCTCAGGCAATTGCTGTCCCTCGGGCCAGAGGCCCTCGGGACGCAAACTTTGCCATCGGTAATTAAGGCCCTCCTAATTCCCTTGATACATAAATAACTATTACTTGTGAAAGGTAGAGGGAATTATAAAATCTATAATGTCCCAAGGGAGTTATGACCCTCTTTATTGATAGCGTAACTATGACGATATAAGCTTATAATATCCCGGTCAGAAATAAAAACATATTTCAACCAGCTATTAGTTTCTATTCAAATGGCTTGCTTTGTGCCAAGTATGATCACGTTTCTACTGAATGCGGTTACGACGTGACGAATTTACACTTAAAGAAATGCTGCAGCACGATTTTCACATAGTCAGTGATGATTTAATGGTCGATTGATTTACCAAGTATCGATAACACTTCCTTGGGTTTCCATAAATAAAAACAAACGATTTTCTGTTTGTATTGTGTCACTTTCTATTGTCAGCAAGACAATCTATACTAATATTATAAATGTGAAAGTTTGTGAGGATGGATAAATGTATGTGTGTATGTTTGTTTGTGGTTCTTTCACGCCTAAATGACTGAATGGATTTAAATGACATTTTACATAAATACAGGTTATACATCAGAATAACATATAGGCTACATTTCATAAAAGTTTTGTGTAATTATGATCATAATATAACGATAAGTATTGAGTAAGTCGGAAAAATTCTTGCTCCCTGAGAGCTATCTTAACGTGCGCTGCCTATACCGTTGGAGTTACATGAAGATAATGTACCATAAGATTGTTTATCTTAAATAAAAGTCCGCGATATCATATTTCTACCTCTTATGTGGTAGCCACCATATGCGAAATACTGAGCCATACTACGATTGAACTTGATACTTTTTTTACAATGCACATTTTACAATATCTGTCAAACTTATATAAAAATTGTCCTTTTGAGTATTTAATGTAGATGAACTTTATCTTTCACACTAAGCAATTTGCACGAATCGAGTTATCACGATAAGATTAACTTGATTTTTCCCCGTTGGGGATGGAAATTCCTGATTCCCGTTCTTGATGCTTATTTACGCTATACAAAGAACCTACCTGCATATTTCAAGATTCTAGGTTCAGTAGCTTCGGCTGTACGTTAAGAGAAGTGTACCAGTCAATCAATAGGTACCTACCCACTTTTACAATACTAGCTGTTCCCCGCTGTTTTACCCGCGTTACCGTGAGAATTTACCCTATATGTCATTCCAGATAATGATCTATCTATATACCAACTTACGTTTGAATCAGTTGAACTGTTTAGGCGTAAAAAATAAAACACGTAAATACATAACATCACATTCATCCATCCTCATAAACTGTACGCATTTCTAATATTAGTAGGAGTAGGATTACCAATGTATTTCATTCTAACCCTTCCAGTTTTTTTGTTGGTGCTATTCAATATTGTATAAGTCAGTATCGATTGATTTACTGACAATCTTATATTAACGTACAGCCGAAGCTACTGAACCTAGAATCTTGAAATATACAGGTACGTTATTTGTACAACATCAAGAAAAGGAATCAGGAATTTTCTTCTCCCAGGGGGGAAAAATAGGGGTTTGAATATCGTATTGAATTTCGTCAGTTTTGAAGTTGGATACCTGAAGTTTTGGGTTAATAACAAAATATATTAAAGAAGAAAGTAATACAAGTCATGAAATTATGAAACAACAATAAAAATTAATTGGCGCTCCGGGGCGACTTCATTGATTCCAGTGGCGCATTTGCTTTTTGAGCTGAAGGAAAACCCGAAAAAACCTGCCTTGTAACTATTTGTTACGAAACTTTTTGTCACGAAACTTAATGTGACAAATCAAATCCTATGCGGGCGAAGTCGAGGGCAACAATTAATAATTTATATCGATGGTATCGATTCGAATCCAAAACTAACCTTTGTATGACTGCAAGCACGTATAAGGCAACTATTATATAGTGAAACATGTGTTGTGGTTTTGTAAACTGTTAATTCCATAACTTCATAATCTTGAATGTTGGTCTAACCTTCATTATGAACATGCCCGAGGAATCTATTGTATAATAAAACACGTGTTAAGGTTTCGTAAACTGTTATGGAAGTATCAGACCCTCAGAGTAATAATAAGACATAATGTTGCCATGCCTGTACGGTGCCTATACCAATACAATACATGTGTTTTGAAACGGGTATCGTACTATCCTTTTCTGTACAAGTTATGGGCGAGGTAGTAACTATTTGAACAGAATACATTTTCACCTGAAATGATTTATTTTATAAATATATAATATCTCTCCGATTATCAACTAAACCGACCGCCTCTGTTTTATAGTCCAACTTACTTCCCGTAAACAAACAAAGTTATGCTGCCTTCAATGTAAGGATGAAAAAGGCATCTCTATTGTCTTTTGTTACTCTGAGATCAGACCATTTCATCACATATGGTGGGATTTGTATCCATGGAAATTTTCCTATTACATCAGTATTGGGCGAAGAAAATCTATTATAACTCTATAAAAATGTAACTTTATAGATTCGACAGAAACCGTTATTTTGACCACAAAAGGTATAACAGCAAAGAATATATACCTAGGATATATTATACCTACTGTTGTAACCGACTACAACTATAGCTATTGCTGAAATTCTTGTAGGTCTTTAGCAAAATAACTCCGCTGATATGAATCACGAGTGTCTGTGAAATTATATCCATCAATCACAAGATACAGGCTCCGGTACTCTTGGGATTATTGCCACCATTTTATTATCTAAAAGTTTGAAATGGGTGAGATATCAAAGTCGGACAAATTTTGTATGAATAGAAATAAAATTTAGTACTTCATTTAATTTCGTTTGATTTTTCAAAAATGTGTCACTCTACACCTTCAAAAGAAAAAAACATAAGCAAATGTCATCTACGTCGGGCCCGGGCGTAATTTTCAACAGACAGAAAGATTGTTCAATGCAAGATTTCCAGATAATCTGGCAAAAATATCTCAGGCAATTGATTGAAAAATTTCAAACACTATAAGGAGTGTAGATAGAGCTAGAGGAGCGGGAAAAAATCTGCATAAAAAGTATTTGTTTTATTGACGCATACACTTTTTTCTTAAACGGAAATATAAACCACCAAAATGTGCGATATTGGTCAGACAAAAATCCACATAATTTTTGAGAAGGTCACACTCAAACTTCTGATAAAATAAATGACTGGGCTGTAATATTGAGAAAGCATATTGTTGATCCCATATATCTAGAAGAAAATCTGACTGGCAATTTATATTTGGAAATTTTTCAAATCCTCATTCACCCACGGACTCAAGAAATTTTGACCAACAATCAAGATGATTTCGATAATTCAGTTGTTGGCCCACCCTTTTATTTTTCTAGACCTGCAAGGGATTGGTTGGATCAGACATACTCATCCTGTGGACTGGAAGCCTCGGTCCGCTGAAATGGTCTGCTCGTTCACAGGATTTGACTCATCTCAATTTTTTCGTTCGGAAATATAACAAATCGAAATTCATGTTACCCAACCTGAAACAGTACGGTAACTTGCAGACAGAATTACCGATATTTGTGCTAGCATTCCTAAAAAACATTCCAAAATGTTAGAAATGGGTTAAAGAATAAACTGTCAGGGGGTTCAAGAATATTTTTATGAAAAAGTGCTGAAAATTATTCATTTATTTTTGTTCGATTCTGGTATCTTGCCGCGTTCGAAAGTTAAGAGTGGAGAGGGACTATTTACGTCCGCACTGTATAGAGCAAGTAAGTCAAACCCATATTTCTCGAATTCTCCAGATTACCTCAAACAAGTTTTCAAATAGGAGATTATCTGAATAGATAGTTCATTTTATATGCGAACTACCATGTAGTAAATAGTTGAATGAACGAATATGAGTATGGGCTGATATTTCATGATTAATGAACTACATACTGTGTGTATAAATTAGAATGGTACTAGATTCAAGAATTTATTCGTTCTGCTTGCGAATTTGTTGTTCAGCTGACCACGACCTCGTTAGTGAACTAATAATGTATAATTTTTGTTTCAGATGATAGAAGTGAGAGACCTAATGATTGTTCATTCTTATATCGCAAAACTTCATAATCTTGTGTGTTGATCCAACATTCATTCAATTGAGGAAAAGGAAGCTTTCGTTCGTAGAATTAGGTTCACAATGAGCCCACCACAACTACCTTTTTTCAGATTGTCAAAAGATTTTTTTCAGATTTCACTACTGAAAACAAATATTTTTTTCAAAAAAATACCTGAAATTTGTAAAAAAAAACAGCTTTATGCTCTTACAATATAGATTAGACAGATGAACATAGAAATGACAACCAGTCACTTATTGAATCCACATTTTTTCAAATTGCACATAATTTTTTGCAGTTTTCCATTAAGTTTGATTTCGACCCGTTGACTATTCCTCCAATATTTGTGACCTCTAACTATACTCCAAAGCCAAGATTATTTATGATATATTTTTTAATATACATACAAATCAGATGAAGACGTAGAATAATAGACTAACCCCAAAAGGAAAATCCTGGAATGTAGTCATTATCTATCATCACAATATTACCGAATATGATGAAAATGTAATGAACACTTTAATGATTAAAGAAGTAAAAATGTACGCCACTTATCACAATAAGTCCTCAAGTACACCCCTGGTTATGACGCACGACAATGACGTAACTATTTACATTTTTCAATTGTTATTATTTATAATTCATTTTGATTAGAGTATTTTGGCTTGTTTGAAGGTGGTTGACAATATAAATCAATATAAATTGATTTGAAATCCCTGAAAGAATCAGTAAAAAATTAAAAAAAGATTAACCGAAAAATAACAATTCAATTAACCAAAGAACTGAAATTGCAAAGAAATAATATACAAGCAACAACCAAAAAATAAAAAAACTGAAATATTAATACAAGCTGAAAATTAGAACATATTATTAAAAAGAAATGAAAATTAAAAATTAAAAGATTCCAAACCAAGTTATGACTCGAAGTTTTGATTGTTAGTATCCACAATCATTTTCTGTTGATAACTGGACTTATTCCTCCGAGATCTGACTATTCATAGGTCATTCGAGGGCTTTCACCTACCTCCTCTTCCCTCTTTCCGCTTAATTGGTTTTAGCCCGAGATGACCGTTTGGCGAGAGTTGGTCGTTTTCCGCTTGATTAGAGGTTTCCATATGTTACGTATCTCTACGCTAGCTTAGCTAAATGCGTTGTTGGACAACATATACGCGGCTTCTTTGAATTTTCTCCTAAACCAGTGATCCTCCCGAACATTGGTCCTTCGAGCTGGATTTCTTTGGAGTGTAAAACACATAATTGAAAGAGACAGTATCGGTAAATTAGACAACGAAAAGTGGACATTTCTGAACCCTTAGCAGCAGAACGAGTAACAGTAAAAGAAAAAAACATTAGAGAAGTTTACGGAATTCAAAAAGCTTTGTACATCTAGAGCAGGGGAAATGCGCCACTGGCGACATAAAAAACAAGGTCAACGAAAGCGATAACAATAGCTGGGGTAGGAGGATAAGTGTATTCCTTATTTTCCATTCATTGGAGTAAATGCGTGTTCTTTTATCTATGTCACATACTAATCATTACAGTTTTTAATATTCCTCTTTGAAGATGATCACTTGGTGATCGAAACACGGGTCTAGGTGTTAAAAATAACGATTTGGTGTTGGGAAAAAACTCCAGTAATATTTAATCATTACAAAATAAGTAAAATAAAGGAACTAGAAATCAAGCGAAGTAACCTAACTTAACAAATGAACTATTCATCATTAAAAAAATTACAGGGGAATATTATGAGTATTCAAGTCAAAACTGAAGACTCAAAAGAAGTTGATATTCATGCATAAAAATGCATTTTTCAAAGTGATAGTAGGTAAGGTAAAAAAAAATTAGCAGGAAATCTGGTTGAGAACAATATAGTTCGTTCTTTACTGGTTCTAGGGGGGCCAAGCCGCCAGTTAAATTGTTATGAAAATGGCGATTTTTCGAAGTGGATACAAAAAACGGCCGGAATTTATTTAACAACACTTTCAGAACTCTTATACATTTAAATGTGGATATTAGTGCGGTATAAAAATTTCATTTTTTTATTTAAATCAAAATACACTCAAGTGTGATGCGACGGAAATTTCACCTTTGGAAGTTCCCAAGGAAACTTACGCAGTGTCGTGGTCATTTTTACAGAAACGGTTTGAAAACCAAAAATTAATTACACTGAGTCACCTCAATACTTTATTGCATTTTCCACCAATTGAAAATTAATCTTATATTACCCTAATAAAGTCATTAGATGAACTAAATGAAATCATAAAGCTTTAAAAGGTTTCCGTCAGCCTGTAGATACATTTTGGAGAATAAATCAGATAACATTAAAAACAGAATGAAAATAAGAAAGTGAATCTGATGAATTTTCTAAATTGGATAATTTTTTTAAATTTCCGAGTCAAACGTGTCAATTAGGTATTACAGGTTCTGGAAACGAATAAAATAACAAATATTATTTCGAAATGATATCTCAAAACAGTCATTTCCCTTAAGGTACCTACGCAGTAGGTTCCGGTAAATTTCTGCCATGAAATAACTCGTTTCCCGACTAATACCACGATGAACATTGAACTATATCCGACCAGACTTTCATGCAAGATATCTCACAAAGGTTAGTCTTGCAGAAGCTGAAAATTTGTGAGAGTTCAATTTTGAGTATTTTTTTAGTATAATAAGGTACTCAAAGGTATTTTAATAAATAAATTCATTCAAAAGGTATTCTCTTTCCATCTTTATGAAAATGTATAACAATAATTGTTTCTGAAAAATCAGCATATTCCCTTTATAAGATTGTTGAAGAATCAAGAGCTACGAAAAGTGAAGCAAAGTGCAAAGTAAGTGTATATGTATCCAATGGACCGTAGCTGGCGCTTGACATCCCCCTAGAACTGCGTAAGTGCCAAATGTCAGCTAAACTTGATCTTGTGCAGGTCATCGTGAAAATAAATGTACACTGAGGAAAAACGTCGATAATCACGACGGAAATATCGATAGTATCAATCAAAGAGTTCATCTACAATGTAACCGGGGGA
This sequence comes from Leptinotarsa decemlineata, assembly GCF_025532065.1. Lineage (NCBI taxonomy): Eukaryota > Metazoa > Arthropoda > Insecta > Coleoptera > Chrysomelidae > Leptinotarsa > Leptinotarsa decemlineata. The sequence goes on from NW_027412525.1 coordinate 1,346,525, forward strand.
CAGCTCACTTACTGCAAATAAAAAAAGAACCCTAACATGGTTATGATTGTCACTATCAAAGATTTACCGATCAGTTGAAGTAAACTGGGGCACTTACGGTAATAATCCTGACTATGTTTTAGTTATAAACATTTCAATTGTTCTAGACTACATAATAGCGTCGGCTTCAATGAAAATTAATTTATTGTTAATAAACTCAGTATTTATCATAATTAAACTGTCAGTCGTGACATAAAGTCATAGATACTTTTATAAATGAATTGAGTGCTTCATTTTGTAATGTTGTCCAGATTGTGATTCAATTCCATAACGGACATTTGGAGTACAATCTCAATGGAAAAAAAGTTTTTTTGTTTAATGCAATATTCATATGAAAGTAGTTATTTCTGAAGTTTTTTTTGTTTGTTTATATAAAAGTACTTAAGTGTTTCAAGAAGGCTTTTTCTTCCAGTTCGTGTATCTCAAAGTTACTTCTTTGCATGATCTACACATCTTTGTAGTGAGTTTATTCTGAAATTAATTGCTTTCTTCTTTTCTTCGGAATATTCCGAATGAATATTCCGAGAAAGAAGTATAAAGCCGAAACATTTCCCAAAAATAAACAAAGTATCTGTTTACCTCAATTAATTATTTTGCTAGTGATTACATACACAATTAAATAATCTATCCGGGAATCAATAGCAAAGAAACAACGACGAACTCTAACAGATATCAACATGAGTCTGATGATTTTATCAGGAGTGGTATCTACATACATAGGCAGGAACTTGCTAGATCCTACATAAAGAAGAAGAAGAGTGAAAATTTCGAATTTCAATTCGAAATATTTATTTTTCTTATACGAAAGAAACTATCATTTAAAAATCACTGTTAAGGTTGGAAATGATTCAAATAGTGCTTCCTAGTGAACCAATAAAAATAAAAATTACCAATTCATTTTGATCTTAAGCCTACGTCGAGTCTAGTTTATATTTGTATAGTAGTTGTTGCTCGCGACTTCACCCGCGTAGAATTTAGTTTATCGCATTGAGTTTCGTGACAGACCATTTTGAACAAATAATAACAATATTTTTTCATCATCCCATAACTTCCGGTTTCCAACTTCAAATCTGACGAAATTCAATACTATCTTTCAACCCCTATTTTCCCCCATCTATGCTTATTTACGCTATACAAATAACCTACCTGCATATTTCAGAATTCTAGGTTCAGTAGCTTCGGCTGTACGTTAATATAAGAGCGGGCAACATATATTATTATAAGATGATGATGATGTTGATGTTATTGTTTTAAAGTTTGATTTGGATTTTGAAAAATCTAAGTTTTTAATTTTCATTATTTTATTATTATTAATATTACTTGTGATGAAAATTTTACCCGGCTTGACTCTTATGTTGAGTTTAAATCCTATACCACAGTGTATAGAGATTTTTCTCGACCTCTCAGGTGGATTCAGGCACAAACACATGATATATATATATATATATATATATATATATATATATATATATATATATATATATATATCAATTGTCAAAATAGAAAATTCCTTAAATCTAAGAATATCCTAAATCTACAATGAACTATTCAAAGTGAATACACGAACATATTTGACAAATGTCAATTTACTATTGCAGGTCACTGTATTTCTACAGACTCGAGTTTTTGATTCAGAATTTAATTTTGAGGGTCTTGTTCAGTTCTTGGATACTTTCATTAATATATGCATATATTATTTAGAAATGGTATAGTATAATACCTTACCTTTCCTCCAACGCTGGTGTGTGTGGTGTGATATTTCTGCGAAGCTGGAACTCATGGATATCTTACTAGACTTGGCTGGACAGGTAGGTTTTTTCACTGAATTTATTATTACAAATCAGTATTGACTACTATTCTGTTTACTTCTTAATTTATATACTATATATTTCAAATTTTACGGAGAGAAAAATTTAGCGTGGCGTCTCTTTCATTACCTCAAGAAGAATCCTGTTGTTGATAAAAAAATTTAAAATCTATCTCGTTCCCCTAGTTACCATCTATCAATTTTCACATTTTCACAAGTTTTCAACTTCTTTATCAGGAAAATTATCTATTCTACTAATTTAACATTGGCTCTTAAATTTAGATACATTTTCATTTTATAGTTTCGTACAAAAATAGTTAACCTCACTTTTATGTAAATATAAATATTTTTCAAAAGCATCACTTGATGTCAGTTTCCAAGGAAATGATTCACAATAATAAATTTTGAATTTTACATCATTCCTAAATAATAACAATTAGTTTATCATGCCTTTTTCGTTTTTTCATCACAGATGTTAATTTAATTTTATCTGACATTTCCTTCTAACCTATATCGGTTATCAGTTTTTCGTATTTCGATGTGTTTTGATGTAAGAATCTCAATATTTGAATTTCCCACTCTTATTTGCTTGTTTCCGGTCAAAGCTGTGGGTTTCAATATATATATATATATATATATATATATATATATATATATATATATATATATATATATATATATATATATATATATATATATATATAATATATATATATATATATAATATATATATATATATATACTTCAACAATACAGTAACTAAAAAAATATGCCAACTGCACTAAGTGATGAATAGCTTCGAGAATCAAATTATGTTACCTATGAAGAAATTTGCAAAACTAACACAACCTTCAACGACGTCCGCCCTCACGGGTCTGCCCCCATTCGGGTTATGTTCTTAACGATGGCGTTTCATTGCTTAGACCGCCCCTCTACCCCCGCACGTCCCCCCCTCGCTGTCTTACAGTAGACGCGACGCGTAAGGACTTACTGCGTTGCGTCAAGTTGATCGTATCGTGATAACTTTTAAACAATTCTTTCAAATTACTTAGATAAAGTTTACCTATATTAAATACTTAAAACGACAATTTTATCAATTTTCATAAGAACTTGACAGATAATGTAAAATGTTCATTGTAAAAAAGTATCCAATTTAATTGTATATATGGTTCAGTATTTTGCATATGGTGGCTAACACATAAGAGGTAGATATATGCTATCGCGGACTTTTATTCAGAACTATTTAAGATAAATAATCTTACGGTACATTATCTGCATGTAACTCCAACGGTATAGACAGCGCACGCCAACATAGCTCTCAGGGAGCAAGAATTTTTCCGACTTACTCAATACTTATCGTTATATTATGATCATAATTACACAAAACTTTTATAAATTGTAGCCTATATGTTATTCTGATGTACAAGCTGTATTTATGTAAAGTTTCATTTAAATCCGTTCAGTCGTTTAGGTGTAAAAGAGCCACAAAGTTACATGCATACATATATTCATCCTCACAAACTTTCACATTTATAATATTAGTATAGATGTTCACTTAATAAATATGGTGAAGAAACTCTGAATTTGATCTGATAAAAGTCTGAATTCTATGTCGAAGTGAGAACACACATATTTTATACAATACATTTTTCACCCACACTTCATAAATTAAAAATGTCAACCTTTTTTTCTATAAATATATAGTTTATATTATTTGTATTTTGCTCACTTAATGAATATGGAATAAAAGTCTGAATTCATCAATGCGTATACAAAACCAGGATTAATGTCAAAAATGATGATTCCAGAGGCTATAATCACTTTCAGAGAAAGTATATCGAGTGCGTTTGGTACATACATATACATTACGTATAAAGCACTCTTTAAGGTGTGGTACACTCGTCAAACTATGTCCTCGACGAGAAAAATATGTTATGCAATATCAATTTCCTGTAGACCGATACTATAAGAGTGTTGACCTTAGATCATTGTTTTATTGAATGATGTCAAATAATATTTACTAAAAGTAATTTGAGATAATTGGATATCTGGATATTTTATTTTCTTAGTAATGGTGTTAACAGATTTCTGTTTGACTATTTTTTTGGAAAATTATTATTTGTTTTGTGAAAGCGACCTGTGACTGGTTTATCGATTTTCTTCTGTCCTCAGTGGAATTTCTTAAAACTCTCACCTTCTGGACATCATTACCTTTTTTCAACCTATCATCAAGACAATTGAATGCCTTAAATTCATTGTATATGAATTCAATAATTTCTATAAATAATTATTCGATTGATGTTCTTCTTCCAACACTGACATGTATGCTCTTTGATGGGTAATTTTCCTGCCTTTTCCTTTTCCTAAAAATTGATACAGTTGTAACTGTTACAAATGGGGATTGAATATTCTTATGCCGCACCTGGTTGAATATTCAGAGCCACTCTAGCTCTGAGGTATATTCCCAGTAAGTGGAGAGAAGTACGAGTAGTATTTATACCCAAACCAGGTAAGATGGACTACACATTGCCAAAAGCATTCCGACCAATTAGTCTCACACCGTTGTGTTTTAAAAACTCTGGAGAGGCTATGTGAGCGGTACATAAGAGATGAAGTACTAGTTCACAATGCACTTCATCCATATCAGCATGCATATACTCCGGGAAGGTCCCTCCACCATGTGGTGGAGGGCCGAATCATGTGAGGGAGCGTTTGATAAAACAACATTTCCAACAATTACCCAGCAATTACACTCCAGGAATGTACCTATGGTAGTAGAAGAATGGATACTCAAGATGCTATGTGGTAGAGCAATAAGTATCAATGTAGAAGACATCATAGTGAGAGGACTGGTCATGAGGGGATGTCCACAGGGAGTGGTCTTATCACCCCTTTTTCAGAACATAGTTCTGGATACCCTGATTAATCACCTCAACAATAATGGATTCTACACAATTGCATATGCACATGACATAGTTATCATGCAGACCGGCAAATTTGTGGACACACTGTGCGATAGAGCGCAGGATGGGCTCAAATTAATAGAAACATGGTGTAAGGAACACTCACTGTCGATCAATCCCAAGAAGACTGAGATGGTCCTTTTCACCAGGAAAAGAAGTTTATCGGGCCCAAAACAAACCAAAATCTTGAAAGCTAACTAAACTTATCTGAAGAGGTGAAATACATTGGTACTATCCTCGACAGGAAGCTAACATGGAACTCTCACCTACAGAGTAGAACAAAAAGAGCATATGTGGCTAATGAGCAATGTCGAAGGACAGTGGGACGCGCATGGGGTCTTTCACCCCGTGTACAGTAATGCAGTAATGCAATTGAGCCCAGGTTTGTGTTTAATAAACCCTACAAAATACAAATAAAACAGAACACAGAGTCAGATGCTACAAATGCAATACGTATATATACAGACGGATCAAAAACCAAAGAAGGCTCAAGGTGTGGAGTGTACTATATATGATCAGAATGGTACTTACTATATAGTACCAATACACAATGAGACATGTGAATAAAAACTAGCACTTTCTACCTAGCATATGCTAGGTCTAGTAAGTATTTGGTCAAATCAGTGTGAATAAAGATTTGTAGAAAATACTAGGGCAAGTCTAGTGGAATCCGGAAAAACCCAAGCACTTACTCGCAAGGTAGTACATGCTAGACCAAGTAAATGCTAGATTTTAACGTTCCTGTCACGACACGTTCTCCCCTCCACTACCTTTTAGTCTACTCCACATCGGCGGCCCCTCTCTCACTTTTTTCAACCACGTGCTAGAAGATGTATTCATCATCAGAAGAATCTGACAGTGATTTTAATAAAATAGAAAAAATTGATCGCACTCTGTTTGTACGTCTCCTTTCGGATCACATTGTCTTACTTAGCAAATCAAAAACCCCTGCTGTGTTGAAGGCTAAGAAAGAAACTTGGGAAACCTTACGTTATGACTACTGTAGTGCATTGGGGAAACAAGTTACTGTAGGCCAACTAATAAAAGCATTGAACAATGTGAAGTCTACCGTCAAGAAGACAACTGACGTAAAAGTGACGGGAAACAGAAAAATAAAACTACAACCGTGGGAAAAAACATTCTTGGAGTTAATAGAAGATGATAACCCAGTATTCCATAAAATCCCGGGTAATATTTCTGTTGGCACAAGTGTCGGGCCCCCAGTTCAGCCACCAACCAGTGATGACATCCAAGAAAGTTTGCCGAATACAGAAACTGAAGGGAAATCAAATAAAAATGAAGAATCGAAGAGCCAAGAAACAAAGAAGCCGATGAAAACTAAATCTGATGCCGACCACCACAAAAATAAGATCAGAAAAAGTGAAAAAATTGTGTCGAATCATGAAGCAGATGAAACTGAAGACCTGTCCACACCGCAGTTGCAAAGGATTGTTTTGTTGCAACAATACAAACTGAATAACATCATACTGGAGAAGGAAACTATATTGTTGGAAACCATGAAGAAGCAAACCGTTGAAAAGTCTACTCAAACTGATGTAACTGTTGATGATTGCCATACTCATTCACATTGTAATTAATTGTAGGCTACATAAGTTGTATTTTCCTCTGGATTATAATAATGTAGGATTCTTAGGATTATAATTCTTACCATTGTAATCAAACTTGTAATTTGAAATAATTCAGTAATGGTGTGAATGAAAACTAGTATATAAAATAAGATGATTTTATTCAGTGAATAAACAAATCCATATCTCAAAAAAAATTTAAAAAAATATACAAAATTGTGTGCAAGTAGGTGCTTGCGTGAGAAAAACATGAAAACGTTACTAAGTTCAATTTCACAAAAACAATTTCCTGACTGAATATTCAAATACGCCATCATATTGGCACGCTTGTCTTTGTCTCTTAATGTTGTGTCGGGATTTTCATAACGAACCACCCCAGGTTGGTCATCTTCATTTGGGACGTTATCTAGATCTCCATACTCAAAGTCATCCTTTAGCTGCTTGGCAATGTTGTGTAGCACAGCGCAACTGACTACCACTTGTGGAATGTTGTTTAATGCAACTCTAACACAGTTTCCCAGGATTGGGAATCTCCTTTTTAACTGGCCAAAACACCTTTCTATTATAACCCTTTCTCTAGCATGAATTAGATTGAACTCTCGTTCTTGATGCATTCGTGGAGGCTTGAATGGTGTAATCAACCACGGCGATAAACCGTATCTTGAATCTCCTGAAAGACAAACTGCTCCATCATACTGAGACACGATGTCTCTGACATGACTATTCCTCCACACTCTGCCGTCGTGAACACTGCCGGGCCACTCCGCACCAATACTTGTAAACTGTTCCAATGCATTGCATGTTGCCTGGACATTTATACTAGGATATTCTTTTCTACAACTATACTCATCACCGTGCAGCCCAGGCTTTTGTATCTCAATTTGAGTACAATCAAGGGCACCAATTACAGACGGCAAACGAAAATGTCTCTGCCACAAAACTTTAGCCTCGGTCATATCTTCAGTTGTAGTTGGAAACCGTATCCAATTATGTAATTGTTCAACTACTCTACTCATCACGTACCTTATTGTCTTGTTAGCAGTAATAAGATGTACACCCACATCTTGAGCTACACCAGACTGAAAGCCAGGATCAACCACAAACCTCAGAAATATTTCCATTTGCTGTCTTCTGGAATTACCACCGCCACGAGTATCACTTTCTTCAAGAAACTGTGCCGCAAGGAAATCAACACTCTCACTGTTAAACCTTAACAGTTGATTACAATTACGTTCGTTTATTCCAGAGCGAACAGAATAAATTTTACGTTGACGAATAGGCACAAACTCAGCCATGATCAACAACAAACTGTGGACTGAGCAGACAGGTAGTAAATGCTAGGAAAAAGTCTAGTATGCCCCAGACCAGGCTTGAAAATATCGAAGCATATGCTGCAGAACAATCTACTTCAAAAGTTTTATTCACACCATTTTTTAAGCATTTACCACTCGTCCGGGAAAACTCTAGAACTTACTACCCCTAGCAAGTGCTAGTGTGTTTATTCACACAAAACGTAGTATTTACTTAAGAAATTCCTAGTATTTGCTTATACTAGTTTTCATTCACATTACTGAATACTCGCCTCAGCACCGCTGGTGACGTCATGAGATTGCAAACACATTGAATGAGAAACTGATTTATCCTTCCAACGTATATGCTTATAGAACTGAAAAAAGCGTTTCTTTGAACACACCTGAGAGTAGTTTATCAGCTGATGTTTCTTTTTTAAATTGTTAGGTTACATTTTCATGTCACGCAAATGAGTGACGGTTAGCTTAAATATAATATGTTTTAATAATACAATGATGATTTAGTGTTAGTATAGTATAAGTAACAATCAAGAATAGGCATCTTCAAGGTGAGCATTTTTATTTTCATGAAACGGCTTTAAGATATATAAAATTTGAATTTCAAAAAAAATCCAACCAAACTAATTGTTATTGTTACCTGACCTGATTCCAATTATTTTGAATCAAACGTTTTATTGATTCCTCAGATAAAAATATAAGTATGTTGGGACTCTAATTTCAATGAAAAGGCCAGTAATATAAACGTGGAAATATATGAGAGTATGTGTTATGAGAATCAAACTTGATAACATGTTTCAAGATTACTCAAGTCCCTTATTCTGTAATAGAAACTCTCCTATTTATATTTATTTCGTTGCATTGTTTATGTGAATATAAATTGGTATATATATTTCTGAGATTAATAAGAATTTGAATAGTATAAAACTTGTCAGTAATCTTAGTTCATTCAGCAAATTAAGTGGAGTCCAATATAACCAACTACACTCTTGTTCGTATTTAGAATAGTTTCCTTGAAGTTTAGATCACCTGAATCCACTGATGTGCAATTCTTGAAATTATATTCTTTTAGGGAATTTCGAATGAAGTTATTCTCGAACTATTGTATATGACTGTTCTATATAGACATACATCGAATGGAAAATCTCATTCAGACTAGAATTATCGAACACCAGTTTTACCATAGCATAAAAAATCTTTTACTTTTGATCAAAATTTTTATTACATGAACTATATGACCACCCCTCTAATGAAGTTTTCTAATTAGAAAAACTCATGAAACCATCGCAAATGTCACTCATCACACTAAGTGATCTAAAATGCAGACTACAGACTAATTTTAGTAGATTCAAGTAGATGTAAGTAGAGTTAAGTATATATATATACTGTTAGCTATCCATATTTTACGTGTTACTGTTTTTGGTATATTCGTAAATAAATAAATACTAACATAGTGAACTGTGAATTGTTCCAGATTCTTGGAAAGTACTTCAATGATGAGTAAGATGGCAGATAAAGTGGATATAACTAAGAAAATTTTAGAAACAAGAAAACAAACTGAGGAACTGAAAGCGCAGCTGCAAAACCTAATTGATACAGGAAAAAATGTTATGGATTCTGGATTTCATTCAGGTATAGTTAATTCAGTTGATGGGTCCAGTGGAGGAGAAGGAAATTCGAAGTCATCGCCAAACAAAGTTCAAATTATAAGATCTTTTGATGTGCAACATTCCAGTCATACCAATAAACCTGAAACTTCGAAAAACATTCCAAAAGTACCTTGTAATAAAGAAAACATAACTAAAAAGGAGTCTCCAAGAAAAATACGAAACTATGACGTTACAGAAGCTCGACAATACATCAAAAAACAACGTGAGAAACGTTTGGAACAATTGAAATTTCAAAATGAAGAAAAATGCCGGATAGAAAATCAAAAGAAAAAGTTACAAGAGCTTCATAAAAAGTCTTTGGAATTAGTTACCAAAAACGTACAAGCCAAAAGAGAGAGATCTAAATCCAGAGACAAAAATGTTTACGTTCGACCCCAAGAAAATATTCGGAATGAAAGTGTTAAAACCGGTGTAAAGCAGACACGGTCTCGATCAGTTTCTAGAGAAAGGGGACAACAAAAGGCATCAGAAAAAATATCCCATAAATCCAGAAGCAAATCAAATACAAGAGATAATTATGTTGCAAAAAAAACAACTGAATGTGATAAAAAGAAAGAAATTCAACCCAGAAACCCCAATTTGTTATATCCACCTCTGCCTGATTATATGCAAAGGAAAATCACTAATAGAGAAAAGACTGACAATAATAAAGTAAATGAACAAATTGAATCTCATAGAGAAATACTCATTCCAGAAGAAAGTGAAACCAAATCTGATGCAAAAATTGGCACAAATGGGGCAGTCACTCCAATCAAACATTTAATGCCAGTTAACCTATTCAATTCTCTCGAAGATGAGTTACAAAAAATCAATTATATGCAAGAAAATCATGTTGCAAAAGAAAAGTCATCCACTGAAACTAATGAATTAGTTGAAGACTCAACAGACAATAAATTGTCCAAGGAACAAAAGCGGCATATCAATGTTATTTCAAATATTGCCCAACATTTTGATAATTTCAAAGAACAAATTGAGAGCCCAAAAAGAAAAAAAAATGAAACTATCAAAAATTCTGTTTTCAGCCAAATGAATACCAGTAAAAATAATTTAGAAAAGGAAACTCAAACCTTAGAAGTTAGGAAAGAATGTCCGGAATGGCTACAAGAGCAACCAGTTCAGGCCTATCCTTTCAACTTCATCAATACTGTGAAGAGGAAGTTGCAGTATACAGTGAATTCTCCAAAACCATCAACTGATGTTGCAGTTCACAGTTCACTAATTGCAGACATGTCTGCAAATACTCAGTTGGAACACATGAAAACTAGAGAACAGTTACGGGAAATCATACAAGAAAGTACAAAGTCTAAAAATAATTCCGAAATGAAATCATTTATTTCCCACAAACGTTTGAACTTGGATCCAAAATCAATTGATCATTTGGAATTAATTCCTCAAAGAAGTATTAACAAAAATAATTCAAGAAATCATCAAATTCATGAAATAGATAGCAGAACTGTAACTCAACCAACAGAAACAAGTAGTGAATCAGATACGTCCAAAAACATTCCAGAAATATCAAGTGAGAGTGGAACTTCTCTCAAGAAAAATGCAGAATCGGTCAAGAAAAACTTAAATTCAGAACTGAAACTTTCCATCAATACTGATAAAATTAGTAATATGAGACTTATACCTCCAAGTATCAACTCTAATATATCTGTGCCCAAATATAGCCTCGAAATATCAACTAACAAAGGAACTCCACATTCCATTCCCAAATCAAAAGTAGGTGAAAAATCCAAATCCCAATCTAGTCAAATTATATCCACAGAGAAGGAAAGAAAAGGATTTGATAAATTGTCTGTACCCTCTGTAGAAAATGAATATACATCTGACTTCCATTCAGGTAGTGATTTAGATCTAAGTTATCAAGACTTGGCAAGGAGCCGAGATTCAATAATAGCTTTCAATAGCCCCAAATATGAAACACAAATCGTTACATTGAGTCCAGATTATATGAGAACAAACTTTTGTACAATTACCAGCAATAATATCAATTTGGAGAATGAACAGAATAAAAATATATCAGAATCATCTGCTACTTCAAGTAAACTGAAACATTCCAAAAACATTCCGCAAACCATCAGTTCGACTTCAAAATCAGATGTATTTTCTAATGAACCACATTCCAAAAAAGTCGAATATTGTAGTAAAGACGAATTGACAAGTGTCCATTCGAGAAGTGAAGCAAAAAAATCTGGCAAAAGTTCCAAGTCATCCCTCGAGTTCACTTCACTCCATACAAGCTTCCATCCTTCTAAGACTCTCAGCAACCAGTTATCCAAATCTGACAGCAATGTTCAGTCTATTAATACACAAAGGGGAAGCAGTTATTTTTCGAAGAATGATGAATTAGGAGTTCTGCCATTAAAAGAGCCCTCTGTATTTCTGACAGAACCTGAAATTATTAAAGAATTTCTAGAGGAAAATAAAGATATCAACAGGTCGACTAAGAATATGTCTCTGAAGTCAAACATGAGCAGACCAGTTGTGGGTGCGGTAAGCAATTGATTTTATGATTTAGTTATAACACTTGAATATATTAGCATTCTCTTCATTACTGGAATCTTCTTCATGAAAAACTGTAAAATGAATATTTTTCTGTCATAACGTAGGCGTGTGTAAAAATATCCTATAGCTATGATGAGAATTTTTCAAAATACTTTTTCAAAATAAAATATTCCAGTGTTTAGAAAGCTTATTCATCATATCATCGCATTATTTCGTTCCTTTTCTTTTTCATTGTTGAAGTCATAGTAAGAAATTTGTATAGAGTCTTTCATCAGGGACTTCCGAACTTTGTTAATTGATAATAGCCATCTCGTTGAAGCTACATCTGTCAAATTAGTTGTCATTTATTCAATCTATTTCATCAAATCATAATGGACGGATATAGCAATAATTTATGTATTTATTCAAAGTAAACATGGTTGTTCTGTTGTGGCAACATACCACGTGCTTCGTCTATTTTAAGGTCGCCATATTCGCCCTACCGAGAGGACTGTTCGCAATGCGTTAGATAAATTTGAGCCCACTGGTTCAGTAAACGATCGACCAACACCCGTACGTCGACGAAACGCAAGATCTGCCGAAAACATCGCCGCTGTCTGTGAGAGTGTGCAGGAGAATCCGAGGCAGTTACTTGGACCTGCACCCGTACCAAATTCAAATGACACCGAAACTGAAGGTAAACGACTATAGACAACGACGTGGGTTTGCTGAATGGGCTCTGGAGCAGTTGGTAACTGACCCAAATTTCCATCGAAAAATCATCTTAGCCATGAGGCTAATTTCTGGATGAATGGGTCATCGGTCCATATTTCTTTGAGAACGACATTGTCCAGGCTATCGCTGTCAACTGCGAGCACTATTGGTCAATGAATACCAACTTTTTTTAGCCTGAATTGGATGATCTGGATACCAACGACATGTGGTTTCAACAGAACGGCGCCACGTGCCACACAGCTCATGCCACATTGGATATTCTGCACGAATGATTTGAGGGCATGGTCATCTCACCTAGAGGAGATTTGAACAGGCCACCAAGATCGTGCGATTTAACTCCGTTAGACTTTTTCTTGTGGGGTTTTCTTGAGTCCCAGGTGTATGCAAATAAGCCACAAACCACTGCTGTCCTCAAAACCAACACAACACATGCTATCAGTCAAACTCAGATTGATTTATAAGTCAGAGTAATGGAGAATTGGACGTTTCGGATACGCTCCACCCAGAGAAGACGTGACAGGCATTTGTATGATGTTATATTGCATAATAGCCTCAATAGGTCTTTCAAACGAATCAAAAATTTTGATGATATCTCACACAAGCTTTGTTTTATTCAAATTTAAAGATAGGAAGGGCTTAATGAAAGACCCTATATAAACATAAATTACCTATTATGGATTTGATGGAAGAGCAATCTATGCATTAGATCATTTTTCAAAAAAATAATAATTTTGTCACACATCAGAACTGTAAAAAACTAATCTCAACACTCATCATGATGTTGCAAACTCATTTCTTTAAACCTGCACTGAGAATAGTGTTTTCGATATTTACTGTATTTGGAAAATGGAACTTTCCTTAAATTTGTCCTCAAATATAAAATTTCATTCCTACCTACTACTGGCTCATTATTTTATTGCAGAATGGTACCAACGAAATTCATTTGAAATTCGAAGCAGAAATTCATCTTCTAAATGACTTCAACGAATCGTTGCGACAGTTTTCTGCAGTAGAGAAGGTAGATTTGAGTTGAACCTAGTGAATTATGTACTGAAGTTTCATTATTTTCAGGTTTTTGAAACTTTGAAAACCAACAATGAACTTACTTCTTCGAAAATTCTTCAGAACCAAGATACCCAAACTTCTGCTATGGCAAAACTATCAACGACTTCTAGAAGTACAGAAATTGATGCTGGCTCCGACAAATCTCGCATGAGTGGAACGTCTACTATTAATTATTCAAGGGGATCATTTGTCACCTCTGCCGTAGATGATGATTTCAAAATATTCAATAACTCAGCTTTACAACCAGAGAGTAATAGTTTGATTTCAACTACCAGAACAGATGTTTTACCTATGAATGTAACCAAAAGCTCATCCCTCATCAGAAGCAATGATAATTTGTCAAACTTTGAAAATATACAAGCTAATAATTTTGCTGGATTGTCCCTCAATATGGTAAGTTTAAATGCCAATATGTACAGTGTCCGTATATCTGTATGATGTCAATATGCATCACAGAAAGTACAAGGTTTTTGAATAATATTTAAAGCATACCAGAGTGAAGAATCATAGTACAACAGTTATTCACTAATAATTCCTCGATGGTGTAGTTTTTTTTTTAGAAGATGAGCTTTCAACCACCAATGATTAATTTTTGATAATTTTTCAGCAATGTGTTTCATTTATTGAATATATTGGGTTCGAGATAGTATTAACTTTTTATATTCTTATTCTGGAAGTAGGTTAGGTTAGGTTAGGTCTAAAATGAGTGGGTGTATTCGACCCTCCACCACAACCCGCAAGGGTTTAATGTAGCTCATATCTATTCACACTCTACCAAATAAACCCAGCTTCTTAACGATTCTGATTAGTTTGTATGGTGAGTGGTCTTTCAGGTCAGATGGTAAGAGTACGGCTCTGCCGAACTCTAAAAACCTGATTCGGTCCCCAGCGGGGCAGGCACAAAGTATATGATCTGCTGTTTCATTATTATCCAAACAGAGGCGACACACACTGTCTTCTAACAGTCCAAGTCTCTGCATATGATGATTCAAATGACAGTGACCTTTAAAAAGGCCTATTAGACATCATGATTCATCCCTACTGTTTGGTATCAAGCTTCGAAGGAAGAGCCAATCCTGGAAGATTCTGCCAGAAGTCCATAAATCTTCTTGCCATCCAGGTGTTCAATATTTGCAAAGCCTAAAGCGAACATCGTCCAACGTGCTTTGGAGGATATTACAAGCTACCCTTCTCGAGGTGGACCTTACCAGGATAACAAGGTCATCTGCATAAGCGACCACAGAATGGGAGATAGTACCCCACCTTGAGGGCAGCCCCTGGTGACCCTGAACCTAATGGCCTCTCCTTGAAGTGTTGTAGTTGCAGTTCTGTTTACCAGCAAGGCATAGATCCAGCTAATTATGGTCGATTCTATACCTTTCCTAGCCAGAGACAATCCTATAGATTTGAGTAGTGCATTGTCAAATGCTCTTTCAATATCAAGAAATACAGCAACCTCAATTTCCTTGTTGTCCAGGGATTGGGAGATTTTGTTAACAAAATGGATAATTGTGAATTTGAATGACAAAGGATTGAATGAGAAGTACCTATTAGTACAAAGGAATTTTATAATTTTGTTTCCTATTCAAAGTGTTATGAGGGTGGTGATTTTTCTCGAACTTAACAAAAAAGTTTTATCAGATTGAAAAATAGACGAATAAATGTAATTCAAAATATTTTGTCAACTATTTAAAAACAATCACTCTTGATTTCTGTTATCAATTTTATCTAGTTACAAAACAAACTTTCATTTGACTTCAGAAATATTATTACAATTCACATATTACAATCTCAAGTAGTTACTGGCAACTTCAAACACTATGCCTCAGGCTTTCAGAAACCTATGATAATTTTTTTTTGTGAATGCTAAAAAAGAAACATCAATGATGAAGAAAAAATAAGCAGTAATAGAAGCTTTGAAGTCAAGCAATTTGACTTGATATGACCCCATCTCTAAGGAGTTCAGAGATTGGAAAGTTCAAGATTGTTAACGTATTTTCAAAACCACTTTGTTTTCAGAAACTGTATAAAAACTTAACTGAATTTTCCTACTTACTTAAACTTACAAGTGTATAAAAATTATATCAATCGAGCAAGTTCAAGCTTGCATTAAAGGAGTTTTAGGAATACTACGCTCATTTGTGCTATAGTAATGTCTCCATTTTTGTTTTCATAGTTTGAACAGCTCATCAAGGATGAGGATGCTCGTTTAGAAAATTTGAAGACAATTTTAAAAATCAGAGAACAAGTTTTGCTGGATCGAACTAAAGGAGAATTGGCCTGGTTAGAAATTCAAAGAAAGTTAGTATAGATGTCATAATTTGTGAAATTGAAGTAACCTTTCATTTTCTCCTCAGACATTTCAAAGAAACTGGTCAACTTCAAGAAGCATCTGTGATCAAGAAGAAACAAAGAGGAATACTGGTAAATCATCAAAAAGAAAAGCATGAAATGCAAAGGTAACATACTTACGCCCTCAAAGCAGAAATAATTATAGAGTTTTCACAATGATTTTTTTAACGCATTTTGCTACAGGGTTCCTAGTGTATCAAAGAATTGTATTGACTACCTCGAGTGAACTACACTAAAACAATGAAGCAGACCGACTATCTGCCAATTAAACTACATAACCTTATACCGGTGGATTGTAAGACATTCAAGACAAAAAAAATTGAAACATTATTTAAAAAATTCACTTCTTGTAAATCCACTTTATAATATTGAAGATGTTTTCTCCCATATATGGACTTAATATTTAGTACTGTCTATTTAACGTACTACCTTACACAAAGCCTAGTCTCTAGGATTATCTCATTTTAACAGAATTCAATACTTTTATTTCTACAAAGCTTTAAAATTTTATATACATTTTTATATTACTACACCTCAGTCTTGACGTACCTATACAATTATGTTGTGAATTTATCTCATAAACATTTTTGTAATTTTTGAAGGTCAATAAATGAAAAAAACTATTCTACAATATCTTTTATATAGCATTAGGTAAAAACAATTAGATGAATGAGTAAATCATTAGATATTAGATAAGTTATTAAATTATTACCTACTGTTATATAAAAGATATTGTAGAATAGTTTGATGTACTGAGGAAGCAAAACACATTTTAAATAAAGTTCATTGGTAAAATTCTATAATTATTATTATCATGGACAGTGATAATAATTTTCATCACCTAATTGTCAGAGTATTCATAATTTAAAGCAGATTTATTATATTTATTTCTGCTGAAAAAAATTGTGGAAGGTCATTTACTTACAGAAGAAGTAGAAAAGGTCCAGGAAGTGAACCCAATCGTACTTCTAGTCAGGTTTCAATATGAGGTCTATATTTTTTCACAATTATAGTAAATAATTCATTATAACCTGCAGAGGTCTTATTTTTCATTTTGTAAATTGGTATTGGTGTTTTTTCTTCACTAGTACAAAAAGGGACATATTTTGACCAAAATAAATTAACATTTGAAGCGCTCAGTGAAATTTTGTGCTACTTTTCATAGATCTGAATTTTTTTCAAGGCCTGATTCTTTATTTTCAGAGTTCTTTATTTTTGACGAGTAATTATTCATTTTTGCTTTTTCAACTTCTTCTTCTTTGTGTCCCTTAACTTTTGCCTAAAATAAATCCTTAAGAACTGAATTGTTATCTTGAGAATGTGTCAATACCCAAAACTATCTGTCAACTCCTTACTTGATTCAGAGTTAAATGATGCTCCTCTTGGCTCATTAATAGTCTCGTTCTTGACACATTCATATTTTCGGGATAAATCCTCCATCTTAAAACTGAGTTTCCACTATGTACTTCCTCAATTCTATCAATATTTTCCTTTGTATTAAAATATAAGCAAGGTTATCAGCGATATTTGCTTAAACAAAATTACACTGATTACTTGATTTTGGGATATTTCTGTCCTTATGGGCAATAGAAGTTGATCTCTTATAGTAATTTTTATTGGTTGAAACTCTGGTAGATAGTTTGAGATTTTCTCGTGAATTGAGTTTAAGATATCAAGGAGCAATTCATTATTCAGATTAAGTTCAAAACAGTCTATGTTAAATAAGAAAACTGGTCACACATAACTGCTTTTACTGATCTTCTAATCTATATCAATTTTCTTGAATTCCTCATGCCAGTTGATAAATGATAATATTTGTTTTGCTTTCAGACAATATAGAAGTTTTTTCAGTAATGTTATTCATATGTCATGTTTCTCTATTGTGGAATAAAAACTGAGTTCATCTGATGTTTGTTGCAAAACCCCAGCATGCAATACCGTACCTGGTGAGGCTCAAAAGTAGAACTGTTCAACATTTCTAATAACAAAAATAGGATGTTATTAAAATTTCATCTAAACTTTCAAAAGCATCTGTGACTTTTTTACATTTTTTTTACTTTTACTTTATTTGACAAATCTTCTCTTGGTCTACCTGCTGATCTGATGAAGATTTCCCTCACTTAAGGAAGGTACTTTAGAAATCTGCATTTAGTAATTTACTTAACTATTTATTAAGATAAGAGTATATTAATGTCCTCTCGAAGTGTAAACGAAACTTGTAAGCTTACTGAACTTAAAATTAAAGTGTCAACAATAAGTGTTGCTCTGTATGAAAAGGGCATAAGTTCAAAAACTTTGAAAACACCATAAATACGGTTGCATATCTAGCATATCTATCTAGGTATATTTGAAAACATTTCAGAAATTGGTAATTAATTTGAAGAATCAAAACAGAAAAAGGAAATATGATTTAATAATTTATTTAATATTAATTTGAAGACACTTTTTCAACTCTGATTATATCCTCCGGACATATCTCAAATTCAAAAAGATTATCTTATCTATTATTCAATTCAATAAAAAATGTTATCAGTGTGAATGTACGACGTGAAATAAACATTCAACTTCAAGAATAGATTTGTTATTGTGATTGTGTGTGTCAGTAGTTGTCAGCCATCAGTGATTCTAGAAATTAAACAATGGCTAACTGGCTAATTGTGTGTCATAAGGTTGGAATTTTTATGAGTGAACTGAAAAATATTTCTCAGAACTTTAAGATTAGTTAGCAACCTGCATTTATTTCAATCACGTCTAGTCAGAATAAAATGTTGATTTAAATAATGTCGAAGAGGTATACATTTTGTTGGTCTTCAATATAAGCATAGATTTGGAATTTTTTCTGCATTTCAGACTGAAACAAATGCAAAAAGCAGCTTCGATCGAGAGGAAAATAGTTCTTAAGGAACAGAGGAACTTGATTAGGCAGCAACTGTCCACTGATAGTATGCTTAAGAAAATGAAAGTCAGCACCCCTAGAGATCGTAGACTATCTGGTCCATTAAAAGTAAGTCTTCAGTCACATTATAACGAGTTGCAATATGTGTTTTACTATACAATAGCTTCAATTCTTACTAAATTTAGTTGCTATTAGCTATTGCCCACTAGTTCATTCGCAAAGACTTCAGTTCTTGTTTTTTTTTACAGAATTTTGTATGAGCAAAAAAAAAGTTAACCAATGTTTCAGCCAAATAAATGTTTGACGTGATTCTTTAAATTAATGTAACTTCTGATTTATGAACTGATTCAAATCAAAATCTAAATGTTAAGTGAAATTTACCCCAATAGATTTGTGAAAACACAAACACAGAGACAGCGATCAGTTACACATTTATGATACGTATTGATTGAACACGCTCAGTAAAAATTTCACAATGAAGTATTTTTATTGAATATCAGGCAATTCCATCACATTGATTCAAAAATGTTTCCAGGTGATTCAAAACCACACTGAATCAATCAGATCTGAAACGTCTATATCGAAGAGGAGTTCTACTGATAGAGAAAAAGAAGTTCTCAGTATAACTTCCCACCATTCGATGATAAGCAAAGTTTCCGAAATCTCAGAAATTGAGGTATCCTCGAGAGGTGTGCAGTCCGATCCAGAATCAATAGAGCAGCAATCAGCTATGAAGAGGTTAGTTTGCTTTTATTTTTAATACTCATGCACAAATAGTCAAACAGATTGGAATTCAGCAAAACAAGCTCATCATCCTGCTGTCTGATGGATGGATATAATTTATTTTCCAAGGGTTGGATGTTTTTTCGTAACACCCTGTAACAAAATGATAATAAATAAAAATTCACAATCAAATTAATATGATGAAAGTAATTCTCTTGTCCTCTTTTGTCGAGAGAACTAACTTGTGTTTCGTCTTGACAAATATGACCCAATTTCTAGTCTTGTTGAGAAACGATTTTACAAAAATAGAATATCTTGTCAGGTTAGGAACACTACCTTTCACCATCAAAGTAAAACAATATTCGTATTAAGTTTCGTTTGAAAGGAGACGTAAAATCAAATGAAATATCGAGATTTATCTCTTGAAACTTCTTAGACTCTATCTAGACCAGCCAATTAAGATGTTTGTCGTTGGTGAACTGATGCCCTATGACAAAAATTTTTCCTGGACAAATATAGAAAGCAGGCTTACTTGTTTCACTTTGTGGTAAAACTTGGAGGTTTAGGTCCCAAAGAAATCCTTTGGATTTATGTGATGATTGTCAGACCAATGATCACTTATGAAGCAAGCGCCTGGTGGCAAAAGGCTTTACAGAAAACGCTCAGGCGAAACTCTCTGGCTTACAGAGACAGGCTTGTCTCCTCTACACGTTTTTCTGGAGAGAGAGGCTAGATGGACTGCATAAAGACTTGTGCATATTGCTAATGGCACAAATCAATTTAATGCAGAGTGCAACAGACTGTTGGTTGACACCGGAAGTCACAGCATTCTGGAAATGACCTCTGACTTTATTCCTCCAACTGTCAACTATGAACTGCCTTATAAAGTACTGTTCCCGAGTAGAGAGGACTGGTTCCTCCGGATCCGGAGGAGCAGATAGTTGTTGGTTCACAGATGGAACAAAAACACCTTCCGGTTCCAGTGCAGGTGTTTTTAGTCGCAGACCCAGGACAGAGATATCTACCTGCCTAGGAACCTATGCGACTGTATTTCAAGCGGAAATTTACGCTATTGAATTGTGTGCGGAGAGATTGGAAAAATCATTCCAACCTCATACACAAGTCAATAAAAATATGTTAATGAAATAAATAAAATAAAACACTTTTGTCTAATTACCACTGGTACATTTTATTTATACGACCGGTTTCGAGTTTGACCCTATTATCAAGTATAAAACCTCTTACACATAATAAAAATATTGTCGGACAGTCAAGCGGCATTGGAAGCTCTTGGCTCCTACCGAGCAACATCTAAATTGGTAGCAAATTGCCAAAAACGACTCTCCTTGATAGGAAGACTTAACAGATTGTCTATGGTCTGGATTCCTGGCCATATGGCCTGGAATACAATGAGGCTGCTGACTCCCTTGCAAAGAGGGTGCTGCTAGCAGCTTCATCAGACCAGAACCTCTCATTGGCTTTGCCAAACAAACATTGAACACCTGGATGGCAAGAAGATTTATGGACTTCTGGCAGAATCTTCCAGGATTGGCTTACTACAAGGCGTTTATTCACCCTTCGAAGCTTGATACCAAACTTGAAACCAAAGTTGATGGACTACAGTAGGGATGAACTACAATGTCTAACATGCCTTCTTACAGGTCACTGTCATTTGAATCATCATATGCAAAGACTCGGGCTGTCGGAAGACAGTGTTTGTCGCCTCTGTTTGGAAAATGATGAAACAGCAGAGCACATACTTCGTACCTGTCCCGCTGGGGACCAAATCAGGTTTTAGAGTTCGGCAGAGCTATACTCTTACCCTCTGACCTGAAAGACCACTCACTATACCAACTAATTGGCTTCGTTAAGAAGCTGGATTTATTTGGTCGAGTGTGAATTGTGTGAGCCACAATGAACCTTGCGGGTTGCGATGGAGGGTCGAATAGACCCACTCACTTCAGGCAAAACCTAACCTACTTGTTTCGCTACATTTTCTTAGGGTACACAATTCTTAGACCCAATGATCACTTATTTCAGAGAGTGGAAAGGTCATTGGGTAATGATGTTGGCATACCCTACGAAGGAGTGTAAGTGAAGTCTTGATATGAACATATATGTTCAAAAGGTTCAGTTAACGATTACTCAAACAACGAAGCAAATATTTTCTTCAGCCCAACCTGTGGTACTCAAACTATTGTTCATGTAGAAGAATGCCAACCAATCAAACCAAGAGATTCCAACCATAACCGATTATTTCTACTGAAAAAGTATAACTGGGAGGTCTGGCAAAATATGAATATAACACTAACACTGATATCTCACAAATTATCAGTACAAAATAGGATGTTACAGTTTGCAATAACTTAAATACATTTCACTAAGCGTTAAATAGTAACTTTATTAAAAGTTTCCTAAAACTCTAAAAAAAAAGCATCGAATAAATCATTGTTTTGAATATAATTAAAGCTCTTGTGTCTCAGTATTTTCCTAAACCCATATTTAAAAAGCATTCGCATGCATTCAGACACTGTGAAAGAGCCGGTGAGATACCCAACTTTGATTCTGCTTTGATGAATTAAAAAAAAAGGTACAAACATGAATGGCCACCTCCTTGAAGTTTGCTGAAAATGCCTTTTACACAAATATTAACATTGGTTTCAGGAACATCTGTTGTTAGAAATCTTCTCCTAAAGGTGCGTATTCACCAAAAAAGCGAGCACGAGCGAACAAGAGTGAACAAGCATTCTGCATCAATAATGAGCACAAATGCTAGCTCGTGCTAGCTTTTTTGGTGAATACGCACCTTCAGACATATTTATTGCGCACGCACTGCTCGCACAAAGTAGATGGATCAACTACGACTACGAACTTGAAGATATTCGCTCTGGTGTGGACGAGACATCAATATGTCGAGCGAATACGAGCAAACATACACGAATGCTCGCTCGTGCTCGCTTTTTTGGTGAATACGCACCTTAAGATGTCATGTAAACATTTTCTTCATCTGCATCTTTGTTTTTTTCCTAAGGTCAAAAAAATCGATATGATAACTGGCTTTTTCGAACTCAAAATGTGCCGACTTTTGTCAAGAGTGGCACCCAGTCTTATATGTTTATTGAACTTCAGTTCATTATACAGACTGGTTTAAAGAAATCCTACTATTACTGCCTCAGAAATGGGAAGATACAATAAAAATGATGATTCAAATTACAACTATTAATGGCCGTTTTTGAGATATTTGAAATAAAACAAAATTGACAGATTTCATTTTTTAGCTTCAACTCCTTCATTTCAAATAATTTGAAAACTAAGCAAAGGAACTTTTTATAATGGAAGACATATAAAACTCAAAAGATTTTTGTGTATACCCATGTTTTCGTAAAAGAATAGAAGTGTATTTCAAAAACCAATTATCACCACAAATTTGACCATATATCAACACATGTATTTATCGATGTTTCGTCCTCAAAATTTGATCACTGAAAAATTTCTTTCGATAAGAGTCTGAATTTTCCAATTCCATCATAGGGAGGCATAATGAAAAAAATCTATATAAAACAACTGAAATAAAATGAAAACTTTACATTTATATATCTTTATTTCATGTCTTACTAGAAAAACTTGTTTCCAATATTTTTATTTGCCGAAAAAAGCAGAAATGAACATTCATGTTCCATAAAAAATAGTTTTCAAACAGATTCATTTGAGTTTTTATTTCAAGTTGTTTTCTACTGTACAAGCCAAAAAATGAACATCATGTGCATTCACTAACGTTACTATCCAATAATGAGTTTTTTCCCAACTAAAATGAGAATTAATTATTCAGAATTACCCTGAAAGAAATATATAAACTGATGTTGTTGTGATGCCACATGCATACCATCTCAAGTAATCGAACAACAGGATGGAGGGCCATCTGAATATAACTTTTCAAAAAAAAAGTTCCTAATCCAAACCTATTATATATTTATTGAAAACACTTGGACTTGGATATTTTCACAATTCACGTTTTGTGGTATGATTTGAACAATCATATGGAAAGCAGTGCTGAACAATATGTTCAGCTATCTTTATTAAATGAGGTGAATCTGTTTATGGGAACGATGGGATTATTAATTTTGTTTCTTAGTATGTTCATCTATCTGTTCAGACTGTTGAATTTAGTTTTTTCACATAGAACTAACTCAACAAGGAGATTACAAATATTGAGAAATATAATTTCTATCGATATAAAAATCACGTAAAAAATTTCAAGGTAAATTTTTCTAAGTCTCCAAAGTTTCACCAGTGAACCATTTTTTTTTTTTTTTCAAAAAACTTATCAAGTATATTTTTATCACACTCCTACAAACAAAATATTGAAACTTATATCTCCATCTGAAATTAAAAATGCTGTTGATGTTGAAATTTTGAGATTCTTATATATTAGCAATAATATATTTACATATGATCCTGTCATTTTTTTTAATATTTTTTTATTCTTTATGAATTTTCAATTTAAAATATATTTGAAATTTCATTTAACAAGATGAATTATGCTTCCATATCATTTCCAAAGTTTTTTTTAGTCATCAGCAGTTCCTCTAGAAGCAACCCTCAGACGTCCACGTGAGACTTTTGCATGACAAAGGGAGACGAGGGTCTCAACTTTCAGAATGTAGGATTAAATAACATTATCAAGGACCACCAAAGTCCATTCAAATAACAGTTTCAATCTATTTTTTGTGTGCTGTTAATTATAATATAACGTATATTGAATTGCTGCAGAAAAGATACCCATATGTTCAGTTATTTTGATGTATAATTTTCGTATTCGGAAGTCATGATTACTTAAAGAAATATGATATCTCATCATTTAATTCAACTCTGTCTTAGGCAAGCATTAATTCATTATTTCTTCGAATTTATGAAGTGCCTATTAACTCAATGAATATTAATTGAAGAAAACATAATTATATCATCCCATTTTCTCTTGTCTTGCCCACTTTGTAAGAAGACTTATACATGATATATTTAGCATGAAGAGTTTGTCAACAAAGGCGGTTTTAAAAATAACTCCTTAATTATGGTTGTTAAGGTTGTTATTATGAGAATTAGAAATGATTAAAAACAAACTACCTAATATTAGATATCCTGTTGGAACCGATCCAAAAGTCTGTTTTGTGTTAGGAAGTTTCCTATACAGAGGAAATACATGTTTGAAAATTAATCAGCACTTCATTCAGTTGGAGACTGTTATTAGTTGAATGACAAATATGTTTGTCACTTCATGTTAATTCATAAATTGTTGCAAGCTCAATGTTTTTGTTGGATCCATCCTGAATGGAACTTCAAAATTCAGATGTTCGTGTTATGTAATTTGTATGTTTTAGGACGTTGTTGATGCGAGAGGAAGCTCTTAAGAAACGTAAAAAGGCGGCTGAAGAACTGCTGCAATGGCACAAAAAATTACTAGAGGAAGAAAAGAGGATAGCCGAATTGGAGTCTACTGCAAGCGCTATAATTTCTCAACAACCTACTACTTCCAAACCACTTGAGAAATATAAGTTCAAAGGAAAACAACTGAATCAACTATGGTATAATTTAACAGGCTGTGAAAAGAAAAAATTCATCGAAGATAAAATCTACCCTATGTCTCAGATGGCTCTGGAAAGGTTTTGTAAGAGTGCCAGAGAATATTCCAATAAATCTAAAAAACTACTCAGGAGGACTAGTGATAGTGAAGCTAAATTAAATAGTAGTGTTAGTGAAAGCATTCCAGAACAAAAAGATTCCCACCCCATCAGTGGTAGAGCGGCAGCAGATTCCCCCATACATAGTCCGCCAAAGGTCGTCTCTTCAACTGATTATGTTTCTGATTTTGATGTTGAATCAATCGAAGATATTGTCAACAATGAAGATGTTGATGTAGTTGATCAGAGCATCAACCTGTTGATTGACAACTTCAGCAAACTTGAACAAGATATTTCGGCTCGTGGTAGTAATCATTCCAAACACTCTGATGAAGAAACAAATATTACAGAAGATATCAGCAAGGATTCCAGGTTTGAAAAAAGCGAGTCTGAAGCTGAAATATCAGTAATTGAAACAAACAGAGCATCGAGGGAAAGTGAGTTGAAATCTTCATCTGAGAAAATGCTATTGGAAGAGATAAATACAACGGAATCAGAAGTGATTTCTCAGAAAATCAATCATTGTATTGCTGCTGTTGCTGAGGAATCTAATATAAGTGAATATATTGAAACGGGTAAACAAAATTCCTATAAAGAAAATTCAGTTTCATTGCTGAAAGGATCTCCAGAAGCTGATACAATAAAATCAGAAGATAATGATCTTACTGATGAGAAGGAAAATGGTCAGAATTTACACATGCTGACAGTTAATAAACCTGTTACTGAAAATTCAGAAACCCTCACACAATCTTCCCTATTTATAAGTGAAGCAAAGGACAATTTGAATGATTCAAAGGAAATTCTACTCATATTAGGAGAAGCTGAAACAAATAACTATGTTGATCTGACAAATGATGGAAACATTACAAATAATTTAAGTGCAACTGAGGATATACTTTCAAGATTGAGTCAAGTTATAACAGATCTCTCTTTGGAGAAGAAATCTGATATTGAAAAGGATAGTGATCTAGTAAATGAACTAGATAGAGTGAATGATTCGTTACAGATTTCTAGAGATTCTGATCTCAAAAGTTTTTCAGAGAAACTGTCTTCGCCACCAGCTGAAAACAAAGATCTTAGTGAATCTTTAGACTTATTAATGAAAATCAGTCAATCAGATGAAAGAATCCAGTCAGATGAAGAAACTGGAAAACTGTCACTTACAAACTCCAATAATATACTGCGAGATGTATCAGCTCTAGAGGATTTGACTGATAAGTCAGCTGATAAAATTATTGAAAACTCATGTGTCCAAGAAGAAATCAACATAGATTTAGCTGGAGTTTCTAGGGTTAACTTGGAGGGGGATGACTTGCCAGTAGATTTGAAATGTAGTCAAACGTCACCTCATTCTGTTGAACCACTTGAAATCAGCGATGAAGATAATGGAAGTGTGTTGCCTTCTAATGTTGTTGATGAAAAGAAAGTGACTCCTAATGAAGTTGTGGAAATTGAAAGTGATGAAAATATTTCCACTGACGAAACCAGAAAATCACCAGTTGTAGAACTTGTGTCATCATCCTCGAATGAACATATTCCTTCTGAAACGAAAACAAGCGTCACAGAAAACTTGGTGATTGAAGAACTCCAGTCTTCTCCAACAAACAGTGAAGGCTCATCTGGTAAGCCAAGCCTGGATTTGAGTTACGGGATCATTGAGTCTGCTAGAAGTAATGAAGCAGACAACTTTGAGAAGTACATGGATGATAAAGAGTCGGAACCTATTACGGCCAAAGAAGACATCAATTCTTATGAAGAAAAGGAGCTAGATTCATTATCATCACCTACTGATGGTGGATCTCCCAGAGAAAAAGCGGACCTAAATGAGGAGTCTATTTCGACTGAAGAGTTGAAAAGCAGTGTTTCAGGTTGTGAATCATCTGAATTCAAATCCAAAGATGTCAGGAAACGAGTGTCTGAGATTATGGCAGAGGCGAATCAATCTTCTAAAGGAGACAAAAGTCCCAGGATGCAGGATTTGTATGTCACTACGTATGATTTGATTTCTCCTGCAAGTTCACCTGAACCTGGTGAGTTTTTCTTTATTTCAATTTTTTTCATTGAATAAATATTACCTTTTCAAAATTAGATATTGATTCCAAACGCCAGACCTGCAATACTCTTCTCGAAATGTGTTTAACGAACCAAGTTGGCATCTTCGGGAAATAAAGTAGACCGAAGATAAATCTACTTCATCTCTTGAAGATGCAAGTTGGTTGATGAATAATGCTTTGAGAAAAGTGTTGTGGTTTAAGTGTTTAGAAGTAGTTCTTGTTTTGGATGCAAATGATGATGATGATGATAATATACTTTATTGTGCATACAATAAATCATGATTACGAAGATTTAAATGATACAATATAGTATATAATGTCAAATGAATTAAAAAACAATACGTCCACAAATAATTGCAAATGAGTCTAAAGCTGTATAAAAATCTTGATAACAAAATTAACAGATTAAAGTAGTTAATGTACCAGAAGGAATCTTCAGAGTACTCTTCAATATTATAATAAAATTTTTTCACCATAAGGTTCTCCACTGATTTTTTAAATTTGATAAGGATTCTATATTTTTTATTTCAACTGGTGAATGATTATATATCTTACAGTCATTTTAAATAAATGAGTTTTCAAAGTTGTAGAAGGAAGAGTAAGTTCAATTTGAATTTGAATATCACTATTTTGGGGAGTATTGTAGTATATTTAATGGAAGCCGAACATGTCTAAATGTTTCTTTATGATCAATACTGTTTCTAAGATTATAATGATTCTGCAGTTAATATTTGATAGAATTTAACAGTTAATATTTGATAGAATTTAAGTAGTGATTTACATGGCTTGTTATATCTCTTTTTTGAACTTTGAATATGTTTTTGAAACGATAGTTGCTGCAACTACCCCAAAATGAACATACCTCAAGTGAATTTCAAATACAGAGTGATACACCATTTCATCTATAGAACACACTAATTCTATCAATATCATTTCAACTGCTTAGCAATCAGAATTTTTTTTAATCTTGTTGAATGTTCCTCGAATTTGGGTTTATTGTCAACATGGATTCATAAAGATTTTGCACAGATTGTATTTTTTATTACTTCCTAATTAATTGTCAAATTTCATAAAGAGCACTTGATTGTGAGTAAATTGTTTTTTTTTTATAATAAACGAAAGACGATTTGATTCACACCAGTTGAATACTTTTCCCATATCTTCCTCAACACACTTTTTTGAGTCTTCAATGTTGGTATTGTTCCACATTATAGTTGGGCCATCAACATATAATGTAAAACTACCTAATGTATCAACATTTGTTAGATCATTCACATAAATTAAGAAAAGAACTAGGCCCAGAACCGTGCCTTGTGGAACCCCACATTAAACTTGAATTTTCATCAGCTTTCACTATTTGACTACGATTCAATAGAGAGAGAGAGAGAGAGAGAGAGAGAGAAGAGAGAGAGAGAGAGAGATGAGAGAGTCCTGTAAATAAAAAATATTTAAGTTTTTACAGGAGTATTCCATGATCAACACAATCAAATGCTTTAGTTAGATCACAGAAAACTATGTCACGTAAAAGATTAAATACGGCATTGGTAGCGTTTTTTTTTTTTTATTCATTTTGAATTCCAAATTGTGAGCGGTTTATGATTTTATGTTTCTGTGAAAATGTATTACCCTCAGTTTTACTAATTTTTCTCCTATTTTTGCTATAGTTGGAATGAGAACTGTTGTAGAACTATTGTTCGATACTTTGAAGGTTCTTCGGAGTCTCCTCCTTTATGTAGTGGAAATATAATTCATGTTTTGAATGGCTCTGGAAATTTTTCGCTTTTGAATGAGTGATTTATAAGGTGAACTAATATCACCATGCTTCATCTGGTAGGTTCTCAATGATTCATATAGAGATTTCATCAATTCCAGAAGATTTTTTATTTTTCAAACCAGAAACAACTTGTGTTATTTCACAGTGTCATATAAAATAAAAGTTTCGTTGATTCTTTTAAATTTAATATATTTGATAAGATCCTGACCAGGTCTAAAGTTATAACTGAGATTTTCTGCATATATTACGAGGGATTGGTACTTTATGTACTTAGCAAATGATTTGTCAATCATTTGCCAAATTTCTTTAGTCTTGTTGTCTGACTTATTTATTTTGTTCTTGTAATATTTTTCCTCGGCATACTTGATAATTCGCTTATAAATCTCTCTGTTTAAAAAAAAATATATTTTTATGCATGTTGCGAGCTACCACCTTTTTGTTTTTGTGCTTTATTTTCCTTACCGGAAATGAATTATTGAATATATTCAAGAAGTATCTAAAACTGTATGAATTGGGTATTTTCATTCTGAATATTGTCCTATTTGACTGTAGTGCAGGATACAAAGAATCTATTGAAGTTTTCCTTGTGATACATTCTTTCGATTTTTAAATTTTTTGGTTTCAAACAAGTATTAATTTCCTACAAGAATACTATATAGAGTATCAGAGAGTCTTGAATTAATTACATTGCAGAATCTTCAGAAATATTTGTACAAATATAATCAATGATAGTGAAAAGTGTGTAGTTGATTTAACAACATATTGAAAGAATTCAAGATTTGCTAAATATTCAGTTTCAGTATTCTGAGGGTCGTATAAATCAATGTTAAAGTCACCAGTTATACCATTTTCGATTATAATGGCAAATTGTCAAATAAGTATCCTAAGTTGTTAAAAAATATGTTGATATCTGAACTGGGGGCCCGGTAAAGGCATGTTAAATAAATATTCAAATTTTCAGAGTATACAATGGAAACCTCAAATGCTTTCTTAACTGAGTATTAAATTTTCAAATTTAGCAACGTTTTCAACTATAATTAGTTCTGTAGTGAATTTTTTGTTGATATAATTGTACCATGTTGGAATTGGGATCTACAGTATATTGATGATATGGAGTAATCAGACAAATTGAAGAGTTCATCTGGTTTTAACCAATGCTCTGTTGTGAAAAGTATATCAGGTTCTTTTGAAATTGATTGCTTCCTTCCTTTCTTTGGAAGATTCCCACATTTTTTTGTATCAAGATGGAGTAGTAGTCAGAATAATGAACATATTTCAGAGAGGTGCATATGATATGACCAGGATCTGGTGAAAATACCAACTTTCGCATCAAATGTATCAAACTTTTTGCATTTTTCACTTTTCCATATTGGTAGTATACACCATTACGTTATATTAGTGAAATTTCAAATTATTTAAACTCTGATTTTCAATCGGTTTTAGTTTTCTATGTGCTCTTTGAAGAGTAACCCTCAAGGAAAGTCGATTGGCATTTAAATTCTTAATATGAAATCAGTTTTCAGTTTGATTTCATCAAAAGTGAAATTTCACAAAAGTGCTTCAGTCTCCAATTAAAAACTTTCAAAACGATAGAAAACTTATACCTGTTTGAATTTTTGACTATTCAAATGCCTTTGATGTTTTTTCACAAACTTTCTATCTTTCTATCAAAAATTATTTTGCTTTAATTACCAAACCTCTAAATGTAAATTATCAGATCCTCGGCGGACAGTATAGTCAGATATGTCCATCAATGTTAGTGCAAAAATTTTTGCCATCTGGCAAAAATTCAATTAAAATTGTAGCAAATGCAAAATACAATTAAAAGAAAATAATTAATGAATTTCAATTTCTGAAAAATTGTTTTCCAAAACAAATTTTCGAAGGTTGAAATTCATTATTCATCGAGACCAGTTGAGTCAATATCCCATTTTTCATTTGTTGAAGTAGTATTCTGATTTGATTTGAAATGTTTTTCTCAAAGGACAAAAATTACAAATTTTACAATTTTTCTTTAAATTATGATTTTTTTTTGCAGTATCACCTACAAGAAGAGAACCTAACTTCCTACCGTCAACAAGCTTATTCGGTAATGAAGCTGAGGAACTTTTGAAAAAACAGTTAGCCATAGAGCAGGAGGTAAGTTAAAAAAATTAATCATTTCACTGAAAAATTTAATTTTTCATCCTGAAATGTCAAAATCTACAAAAGGGTGATATTTTTCAATTTTTATATATGTCTAAATGTTGATAAAACAAATATAATAATGTTTGAAACTAGTCATTCCAACAGTAAACTTCTAAATCATATCAATTTGAATAATACCGTAATTGATTGCACACGACACACTAAACTGCTCGGTCTTTTTATTGGGAGTAATCTGAAATGGAATGACCATATAGACACACTATGCGTGAAATTGGCGAGAGTATGTTATGCATTGAGTGTATCCTCCCATCAATGTAGTAAAGATATACTCAGGCAACTATACTTTGGATGCTTTCATTCCAACTTAAAATATGGCATTATGCATTGGGGGACTTCACCTTTCGCTTCTAGAGTTTTTGTCTTACAAAAAAGAGCTCTTCGTATTTTGGCAAATTTAAAATCAACTGATTCATTTCATCAGTTCGGACTTCCATTGTCTAATATAATATAAATTGATTTGAAATCCCTGTTATTTTCTGGTTGTAGCTTGTATGTTATTTCCTGGTAATTTCAGTTTTTTTTTAATAAAATTGTTATTTTCGGTTAATCTTTTACTATTTTCAGGGATTTCAAATCAATTTATATTATATTAGACAATGGAAGTCCGAACTGATGAAATACACCACGAAACATTGTCAACCACCTTCAAACAAACAACTGATTCATGTCGAGTATCATTTACAAACTTCCAAGTTTTAACAATGATATCAGTCTACATCTATGAAGTTTGCTGTTTTGTTTTCAAAAGAGGAAGTTTTTTCAATCATAGAAAATTAATCACATCTACGAAACTCATAACAAACTGTTATTAGTTCCACCAAAGCATTTAACAAGTAAATACCAGAAAGGTATTTATTACTATGGATGTAAACTTTTCAAAAAGTTACCAAATTCGAATGAAGAATGCAAAAAATCCATTAGGTTCGAACAAGAAATTAAAGAACTTCTTTTTACAAATATGTACTACAGTGTTGAGTAATTTCTAACTGACTTATAACATTTAATTTATATTTTCATGTTTAGTTATACAGGCTGATTCACGGTGGATGGCACATTAGACGTTTCTGGTGAACCAGACAACGGATCACTTTGAAAATTCAATGGAGGGCATATTCGGACATTCTCTAGCCAACTAAAATATTTGGTTTGGAGTTAGGTGATACTTGGACACTTCCCACACGTCAGCCTAATCTCCGTTACTTCAATACAGGGTGGTAAAAAAATACAGTTTTTTCGTTTGCTTGAAAAAGTTGCTGAAATTTGATTATTTTAAATGGAACACCCTGTATATTATTGAAAATTCGTAAAGCTGCTGAAATTTGCTTTCTTTCTATGTATATCATACCTATACCTAACTAGTCAAGTTTCGGACTTATGAACATTTATTTGTGAAAATGTCCCTTCAGAATGGTATTTCCATTCGGTATTTGGTAAGCAGGCCATGATTACTATTTGACAGTAGCGTTGTGACATTCTCCTAATAATATCGACATTTTCGTCACTTCAGAAGTTGCAAATACCTTCAAAACGATGGAACGAAACTATTCAAACGAAGTTCTTATGAATTTGTTTATTATTTTTGGACAGTGTGACAAAATTATCAGCAGAACATGTAGAAAGTTCAATGAAATGTATCCGAATCTACCGCCAATGAACCTCAAGAAATTTATACGAATTCAGAACAATTTCAATATGTTTGGATAAACTTTAAAAAAGCACCAAGAAACTTGAAATTGGAAATATTGATATGAATAATTATAAAAAAGTAAAACAATCATGTGGAATATTTCAAAATATGTTCGAATCGCTGGCCGTTCACTTCCAAGCACTTTAAAATGCGGGTGTTGACTGCTTTCGTGGTGGCAGAGCTGATTTCATTGGGATCCAAATCTTCAAATGTTTGGGCAATCCTTTCTAACAATTCATCTCTCGAACGCACGGGTATTTTGTTAGCTTTTTCTTTAAACATTCCCCACAAATAAAAATCTAATGGATTAAGATCGGGTGATCTCGCTGGCCAATTCCATGGTCCCAAGCGCCTCATCCACCGATCGTCAAATAGTCTATCCAGTTCTGCGCTCACTTCTCTTGTGCAATGTGCAGGAGCTCCGTCTAGTTGGTACCAACAGTTTCGATAATCTTCGAGTGGCAGATTATCCACGAAACTGTCTACAGTATTCTCCAAAATATTCAGGTAGCTTCTGGATGTTAATGACTCCTCGTATATCACGTACCTCAATTTGTTGTCCATCAACATGCAGAAGACATTAAAACTAAATTTTTCTTGAAATCCGGCTTCTTTTGTGACGTGAGGATTTTCACTGGACCAATAATGACGATTTTTTCTATTGAAAATCCCTTCTCTCGAAAATTTCGATTCATCAGTCCAAATAATTTTATTTAAAAAAAGTGGATCTTCTTGAATACGTGTCAACAACATTTCACAAAATTCTACTCTCTGTTGAGGATCTTGAGGCTTCATTGCTTGAATTTTGGTGAATTTATAATCATGCATTTTATGTCTTCGCAAGATTCTTTGAACCAATGAATATTTTATACCCAAATCTTCTTCAGCACTTCTTATCGATGACTCGGGAAATGCGTGAAAATATGCTAAGACATTAATCTGGTTGTCTTCGAAAGTTACGGGTCGAGGCAAGTTTCTTGGTGCTTTTAAAGTTGATCCAAATGCATTGAAATTGTTCTGAATTCGTATAAATTTCTTGAGGTTCATTGGCGGTAGATTCGGATACATTTCATTGAACTTTCTACATGTTCTGCTGATAATTTTGTCACACTGTCCAAAAATAATAAACAAATTCATAAGAACTTTGAATAGTTTTGTTCCATCGTTTTGAAGGTATTTGCAACTTCTAAAGTGACGAAAATGTCGATATTATTAGGAGAATGTCACAACGCTACTGTCAAATAGTAATCATGGCCTGCTTACCAAATACCGAATGGAAATACCATTCTGAAGGGACATTTTCACAAATAAATGTTCATACGTCCGAAACTTGACTAGTTAGGTATAGGTATGATATACATAGAAAGAAAGCAAATTTCAGCAGCTTTCCGAATTTTCAATAATATACAGGGTGTTCCATTTAAAATAATTAAATTTCAGCAACTTTTTCAAGCAAACGAAAAAACTGTATTTTTTACCACCCTGTATTGAAGTAACGGAGATTAGGCTGACGTGTGGGAAGTGTCCAAGTATCACCTAACTCCAAACCAAATTTCGATATCATAGTACTTCTTAACTAAAAGATATCGGCATTTTTAGAAGTCATGATTTTCGAAGAAAAAAATTGAAATTAGTTTTTATTTCGAAAACGGTAACAGATAGGTATAGGGAAATATCAAGAAAAGTTGTCGGGCAATTGTTGGAGATTTTAAAAATAATATTATATACAGAGTGTTCCATTTGAAAAATCAAAGTTGCTACTGCTTTCTAATAGAAGCGGCAACACCGCATTGTCGAAAATATTTTAGTTGGCTAGAGAATGTTCGAATATGCCCTCCATTAAATTTTCAAAGTGATCCGTTGTCTGGTTCACCAGAAACGTCTAATGTGCCATCCACCGTGAATCAGCCTGTATAAAGATATGTAACTGTGACACATGTCTAATTCAACAGTATACATGTAATTCCTACTTCTCTGCTCACACCTGATCACACCTGACATGTTTGCTCTCCTTCACTTTTTATTTTATTCACTATATAACTCTCTTAATATGTGCATTGTGTGTGTTGTTTATGACAACATTATTGTATTAATTTTTAGATAATGACAATTCTGATAACCATCTGTTTACGATGTAAAAATTGTATAGAAGCTTTTCTGCATGATATATGATAATAATAATATATTTATTGCCATGGGTTTCCTATGAAACATCAGCAACGTCAAATTCAAAATTACAATTTACAAACACACATATAAATATATAAGTAAATACTTATAATAAAATCAAAATTACCATTAAAATGTATATATATATATATATATATATATATATATATATATATATATATATATATATATATATTTCAATATTAATAGAAGACATAAAGCTTCAAATCCTTTTTGTAGAATTTAATATTGAAATACTCATAAAAAGGAAAATTAGTTGCATCAATCAAAAAATAAAATAAAATATATATAAATATATATATATATATATATATATATATATATATATATATATATATATATATATCATCACTTAGAGTACGTTAATTTGTAGCTGTTACAAAAAACAAAAAAAAAAAAGTATGTATATATAACTCATACGTTACACTTTACAGACATTGTATTATTCGTCAAGTGAATATAAGGGATTTTCAATCAGATATTCCTTCAAAGTTCGTTCGAAAATACTCATGGTATTGATTTCTTTGAAATGTGGAGGCAGTGCATTATATATTTTTATACAGTTATAGTACGGATCTTTCTTAAATAGACTTGTTCTATGTATTGAAATGCGTAGATGTTTCTCTTCTTACTATATTGCAAATGTATTGATTATTTGCAGGTATTTTCTAGCGAATATTGCAATATTATATATTTATGCACAATGAACAGCCATAATTCATAAATTGAAAAATAATTGTCTGCAAGAGGTATCATTTTTCAGTTAAGTATAGTTATTATGATTTTTTTGTGATAGATGAATATATGCTTAGATGTTGGTGCACGATACCAAAATATTACGCAATTCTTTATCTATCATAATCCCTAAAAATTTGAAGGAAAATGTCATCCATTTCGGAATTGTTTATATTGATATGTAGTGGGGCTTCCATGCCATTTCTGAAATTTATATAATTGGTTTTATTATTATTAATTAAAAGATAGTTCTTTTCATACCACTAAACAACTCAAGACACTGTTGCATTAGATGTTTCATTTAGAGTATAAATATCCCTTTCTGACACAACAACTGAGATGTTGTCAACGAACAGAAAAACTGAGCTAATGTCTATTTGAGGTCTAATGTGGTTGATAAATATGAAGAAAAGAATGGGACCGATTATGGAGCCCTGAGGCACTCCTATGACAGTTTGTACTTTTTCAGAGTAAATAATTATGTACATCTGGGACTTTCTGTACGGTGTTTATGTTATGGATGTTAGTTAGAATGTATATTGCAACAATGGTGAGGATTTTGATTTCTTAAAATGTAGTCCTGCATGATTCTGTATAATCTGAATTGAAAATGAGGTGTATTAATCTTTTCTGATTAATAAGTACTCTAATATTGTCAGAGGCTTGTCTCCATACAACAATATTATAACTCATCACTGAGTGACCTAAAGAATAATAAACATGTGTTAATGAACTTCTCTGTTAAGTGAGGATTTGAGATTATTTATAACAAAATATGATTGATTCAGTTTTTACACACATTGTTTATTTGATCCTACCAAATAAATTTGTCATCGATGTAACTGTTGATGTAACTTGAAGTAGACAGAGAAATGTTTTGGACATGAATATTTTCAAATTGAATAAAACCTCGACGATTCATGAAAAAATGCATTATATAAGCTTGGAATGAAATAGGTAATCATTATAGGAAATATTCAAACGATCTATTTCCTATAATATCTCCTTCACAAAAAATTATCTCCATAAATGGGAAAACAATTGTTTTAACATGTCAGAAACTGTTTTTAAAAGTAGGTTTAAACAGCATCTGTTCAGCATTCAGAAAAAGGTTTTAGCTATTCATATATCTATATCTTTATATTACCTTCTCTTTTCTTTTTTTCTTTCTTCTTTTCTTCTCTTCAAGCCCTCATTTATTTATTTTTATACATTTTCTACATTGGTGGAAGAGCAGATGCGAATGCAAATTCGCGATCTGAACCGAAAGCCATTTGCAATAAAATACAAAGTGTTTTTATTTTTCTCTCTCTTGTATTTTGTTATTATCTTGTTATTTATTGTTATTTTCATCAAAACGTTGACATTATGGCTCTTCAAAGATGAAGCAACTCAGAGCATAAATTTGTATAATTTGTTTCCTAACATATGACAAGAAGTCACCCCTAAAAGTAAAATCATGATAATCTCTGTATATTGTCATTTTGAGTACTTTGTAAACAAAATCTTCATTTTCTAACAATTGAGCATTCCTAATACGAATTTTGCCTCACCTTAACTATCAATTACTTTCATTTCAGATAAAAGCAATAACGGAACAACAGAAGAAGGAGCAACAAATTCCTCACATATTTGTCAGGGAAATTCCTAATAAACCACCCCCTCCTTACACACCACCCTCATCTTTGTCCACCGGAAATCCTGTTACTATCATTCCAACTCCCAGCGAAATTGAGGAAATCTGCAAATACTCCGCCAAAATATTGCACAAAGCCTACTTGTCGAAAAATCTAGAAAACATTTGCATTTCCGAAAATACTTTGAGTTTGATTTCTAAGGATATCATCAAGGAGTGTTACAAGTTTGTGTTTGATTTGTGCAAAGAAATCGCAAAGGAGCACTACAGCCAGTTCGAGGAAGAAAAGGGTCCTTCTTGGTTACGTTCGAATAAGAAAAATCGGTTAGCTGTACTTCAACCATTGGATGTGATCGGTTTGGAGGCATACATGATCAAAAAACTGAAAGAACTATTCGTTTATGAAAAATCCGCCAAACGAGAAAACGCCATCATCAAATGGAGCAGAAAAAAACGAGATCACGTGGATGAAATATTAGTGATGGAATCTCAAGCAGAAGAGCCAAAATGGATCAACTACGATAAAGATGAGCTTCTGGTCATCAACCAAGTTACAAATGAGATTATGAACAGTTTACTCAAAGAGACTGGTGAAGTTTTAAATAATATTTTTCTAAAACGGACTTGATATTTCTTTGTTTTTTACTTACTATTTTATTATTACCTGTATTATTGTTAGTATTATTTTCGACTGCCATAGTGTTTTTTATTGTAAATAAACTCATTTTTTCAGATTTTTTATTCAGTGTTTTTCAATTTTATGACTTTAACTGTATACCTATCAAAAGCTAGTAAGTTCACTAATCAAAAATCAGACTATATTTTTGAAAAGTTTTCCGTATATATTGCCCGTGATACTAATATTTTTTTCAAGACACCTCATCTTCTCCAGTGACAAAATTGCAACATTTCATGTCCTACAACCTGGACTTTCCTAGTTCCTTCATAATAAAACCTGTTCCCAGGTCTTCAAAAAAGTACATACCTTTTAAAGTGATAAAAAAGAAAGAATAAATTGGTAAAGAATAAAATCCAGAACAAACCCTGCACCCACACACCAGAACTGCAACACACTCTTGACATGCGTTTCACCAACCAAGTTGGCATTATCAAGAAATGAACTATACTCATTCCTAACTCTAACTTCGCCTATTTGTATCTAACATAGTGAACATTTAATGAACCTTTTTCCTGAAGTACGAAAAATCACTCACTAGCAGCGCTAGTAGTTCGTTAGGGAGAAACACTGCCTAATCCTCATATAAACATATGGTAAAGTACAATTAAAAAAGAATGTTATTAACACAAGAAGATGTTCCTGGAGCAAAACTAAAATTTGCAACTGTAAAGGATAACAATGTTGTAATATTAAAAAGTTGGCTTGCATGTCGTAATTTAAAAGTAATTGAAAAAAAAGTTAATCAATAGACAGGTTAGTATACACACTCTGGTAAAAGAGTAGCTGTAGATTCAAACTGTAATAAGAGAAATTTAAAATAATTATTGATTTCAGATTTATTTCCGAGTGAAATATGAATCAAATATAGATGGTAATGAAATAAATTTAATTAAG
The DNA here is from genome assembly GCF_025532065.1 of Leptinotarsa decemlineata. Lineage (NCBI taxonomy): Eukaryota > Metazoa > Arthropoda > Insecta > Coleoptera > Chrysomelidae > Leptinotarsa > Leptinotarsa decemlineata. The sequence goes on from NW_027412525.1 coordinate 1,385,687, forward strand.
TATAATAAATGAATATAGTTTAATAAACGATTGAGGTTATATCTCATTCTAATCAATGGTAATAACTATGAAAAGTTTACTATTCATTTCATGTTTAGAGCATACATATGAATATTTATTTATTTTTTGCATTGTTAAATTCACTCTCCTCAAAGCATGTATCCATTTCTTACATCTAACCTCATTAATATGAGGTTTTATAAATGATATTAAAAACAGTTTTCTTCCGGATATCGATTATCCGATGTACAATTCGCAAAACAACAATGCTTTGTTGGCATTATACTAGCAGAAAATAATGTTTTTCATCAGATTTATATTTTTAAATAATAAATTATATTACGTAAATAACACTGTTTTACATGTGAATAGTTTATGTTTGTCCCTACTACTAGCGCTGTCTCTCGTACTATTCTCAGGAAAAAGGCTCATTCCAGTCATATATGAATAATTTCTTGTGTACAAATTAGCGGGAAGTTTCTGGAAAGTTCCCGCTAATTTTAACAGAGTGGACTGTGAAATAGGACCTTTGTCACTGTTTCTATTTCTCATGCCACACTGCTATTTCCAGACTTGTGAAAGTATTCAAAAGTCGAATGTCAACAATATTCATTTATTCTACAGGCATTCTCCAAGGCATATTGAACAACACTAGACTTTTCTGGTCTCTGAAATTGGATGTGCATCTTGTTCTTTGAAATGCATTTGATCCTCTCGTTTATTCTGACGCCATGTACCCTTTGTCACAGTAATCACAGATTAGGGGCCGTTCAAGTATAACGTAAGCATAATTATTACAATTATTTACCCCGAGTATTTTTTAGTAGCTACAAAGAATCTTGAAATTTTTCCTTTCTTATACTCTTCAAATAGGTATTTTTTCAGATCACCTAGTTTAGACATTGTAGGTAACGGTGTATGCATGTAATCGGCGCTGAAATAACAATATAAACTGGCTCCTGGCAAACAGAATCGGGCGGTCGTTCTTGATGCGTGGCGCGTGGAGACTTCGTTTGTTGCCTGGCAACGGCAAGTCAGTCACATTACACACCGCTTTTTGGTTTAAAAATCGCGCTTCACGTGCGTGATACTTCGTTATTTTTGCTAAACCCCCTCCATCCTTTCAAGCCTAACGTGATTGATGGACGGCCCCTTACCCCCCCTTCCATGCTTACATAAACATTGTGATATGCATTTTTCAAACATAGACAATGCGCGGGTTGCCATATGTGTAAAAAAGTAAATAACTACTGCTGACGTGATCACCATCTAGACTCCCCGCCCCATGTCATCACCCAGAGCAGAGGCCCCCCTATAGTGCTTACGTAATACTTAAACAGACCCGACCTTTCATTTTTATGGTTATCCTACACTTGATTTGAACAAGAATTTTCGAAAGCTACTCTCAAGGTGTTTTTTTTTTTTAATTAGATAGTCTCTGGTCGGTTGGTTCGACGTGGGTGCTTTGTTCACTCACTCAAATTGACCGCCGTGTTGGTCGATGTTCAAAGCCGCAGGCTGAATGATCGATTTACACTTGCTATCCTCCAACCCATGTTAGGAATCACACGTTAAAAGGTAAGACCTCGTTAGTCCTGAGCTCGCACAAGTTTCAACTTCTGAGGGTTGTCATTCGTAGGGGTGCGACAACTGGTTAACAGAAAAACATTTTAAGTGTACAGCTTGTCAAGTCTCTTTCTAGTTTTGACAAGCTATATTTTGTTTCAAATGAAAAAAAGAACTCAGGTTTTTACTTTAAAGACATATGAGTCCTATAATGTACTCATGGTCAATTTAGTATCATTGATGAGACCTAAAGCAGTTGAAATAGCGCTCTTTGGTGTTGGATCACATACGCTTTGTTTTTGGCCGCTAGATTCAACTAAATTAACTTTCACTCTGTGTCTTTTTGAAAAGGTCAAAGATTCATAAAAATGTTCCACCAATTTTTCTTGTAGTGGATGATGGCAGCTATTAGGAATATATCTGTAAGTTAAAGTTATTCTTCTCGGAGCAATGAAATATCTGCTCCGATGTATCTTCTCAAAGCAATAAAATAATTCCTATAGACATCAAAATCTACACCCTGGTTACTTCTAATTACGGAAACATCTAATCTTGATGATTTCAGTTCCATACATTCAGGACTCTGTTGAGTCGAAACAAGAGTCTGTGTTTTAAAAACCAAAGTTAGTGGAAAGTTATGCAACTCTTCTCTTGCTTGCAGTTCAACTCTCATGATTAGATTAGTTATGAAAAGAGACAGTGGGTTTCTCATTCAAAAATTAGTAAAAATAAAATAAGTTGTACAGCTTCAATAATATTAAGCAATATTTCTCTATATCATGGCATAATCCAAAGCATGTGAAGCGACACTGAACTTTTCTGGACTATGAAAATAGCGTTCTCTTTAAAATGTTTTGGTTGCTTGTCCAACATATTGTGGCACATTACTGATTAACGGAAAGAGATATAATAGTTTTTTTAGCTTTTTGGTAATTTAACAAATTCTTCAAATGAAAATTATCCCTGAGGTTTCAATTTCATATATAAATAGTTGGTTTTCTAATTAATAGCACAAATGAAAGAACTATAACTTTCATAAATTATATTTACAAATGGTATAACATTTTTTCAGCAAGAACATTATTATTCAGTGTCCATTTCCTCTGAGGAGTCAGACTCTTCAGACTCCTCTTCACTTCCCTCATCACTCTCGGAGTCAGAACCTAGCCATTCCAATGAAGATGTGTCATCCTCGATGATTGTCTTCCATTCTTCATTTTTTTTTAAATCCAAAGAATAGAAATCACTGAATGTTATTTGTTTATCACCGTCTTCATACATGCCCCCATACAAGTATAAAACTCCATGCTTTATTGCTAGCCCACAGCTAGCTCTAGGAGAGGGTTGGAATAATTTGGAAATATGACCATTACTGAAAATTTCTGTACTTCCTGATGTTGCAGGTGCTGCACCCAAAGTAACTTTGAATATGCCATCATCTGATATTGTAGTAGATTCTATTTTTTCCTCAATATGTTCTATTTCCATATCTTGGTCATCAACTTCGTTGTCTAGGAAATAAGTGTCTAGGTAATAAGTATAATTTTTTAAAAAAGGTATAAACACACACAAAAATGTCACTACCATCAAAATTTCACACTCACCATCATTCATTTCATCTCCATCTTTATTTTTCCTTCGTCGTGTTTTATCTTTTTCTTTTTTGCCACTGAGACTAACATTCTTCCAAGTGAGCCTTTCCAAATCCAGTTGATAGAGATCATTAAAGAAATGTCCAGCAATATTTTCTTCATCATCTTCAGTATCAAAAACTCCACCATAACAATAAGCTGATAAGTTATTTGAGGCAGATACAATGGGCATGCTACATCTAGGCGAGATATGTATACCTCCTATTTTTGTTTGAACCCATTTGTACTTTAGACCAGTAACATCATTTTCTGAAAAAAAAAAAGAGAAAAATTAGATGGATAAAAATAGTTTTAGCAGTAAAAAAAGACATTGAAATAAAATTATCATACGGAACACAACCATGACACTGAATAATTACACATATAATACATATGGATAAACAAACCTAAAAAAATATTTGAATACAACAAACAGCATAAAAAATTGAAAAATACTTGTTTTCCTTACTGATTCATGATACATTTTTTTTAAATAAGATCAACATTATTTTTTTTAATTTCTTCTGACCAGTTATTATGAATAAAAACTTCATTATGAAGGAGTAATAATTTTTTACTTGAGATGCACTGTTTGCAACCTATAGTGAAGTAATGAATATTAATGGAGTTTATTCCCAACACCTCAACACGTTATTTTCAATACCTCGACACGTGTTTCAATCACCAAGTGATCATCTTCAAGAGGAACATTAAACTTGAAGATGGTCACTTGGTGATTGAAACACGTGTCGAGGTATTAAAAATAACGGTTTGGTATTGGAATTTAACTCTAGTAATATTCGTGTGATTTTTTTACCGAAGTTTGACTTGATTCTCCCTAAACCAAATCATTCAATTGTGTTTTACTTAGGAATACTGAAATCTGAAATAAATATTGATACAGAATATTTGGTATTGTTTGAAGTGAGTGAATACATTAATCATATTCAAAAAACACTTTATTGTGAGCTTTTCACTGAACGATTTTACAAAAACGCGTTTTTGTAAAAAGTATCGGCCAATTCCATCATATATAATACATAAATCTTCCATTTGAATAGCTGGTACCGGAAATACACTGGTAATTTGGAAATACACTTCTTTGTCCATTTTGTGATTGAAACACGTGTCGAGGTATTAAAAATAACGGTTTGGTATTGGAATTTAACTCTAGTAATATTCGTGTGATTTTTTTACCGAAGTTTGACTTGATTCTCCCTAAACCAAATCATTCAATTGTGTTTTACTTAGGAATACTGAAATCTGAAATAAATATTGATACAGAATATTTGGTATTGTTTGAAGTGAGTGAATACATTAATCATATTCAAAAAACACTTTATTGTGAGCTTTTCACTGAACGATTTTACAAAAACGCGTTTTTGTAAAAAGTATCGGCCAATTCCATCATATATAATACATAAATCTTCCATTTGAATAGCTGGTACCGGAAATACACTGGTAATTTGGAAATACACTTCTTTGTCCATTTTGTAGCGGTTTTAAGGGTCTTGAAATATGAATGTCTGCTGATTTCCACATTGAAAAAAAATATTCTCAGTTTTAATATAAAAGAATGAAATATATAATTCTCAATATTTTTGTGATGATTTCTTATTCTTTATCAAATTCTGACAACTAGCGATATTCTCTTTCTCAGATACATGATATGATTTGACCATGAGAAAATTGAATATAACTCCAAGAACTAGTATCAAAAAGGGAACTATTGTTTTAATTCTAAAGTTATAAGTTCAATCAAGCATTTCTGAAGTGCTTGTTTTGGATTTATTCTATACTAGAGGTTTCAGTGTTACCTTTTACTCTAAACTAATACTTTCACACTAATGTAGAAATAGCAAAGAAACTTTCAAACTTCCGCATTCACCTCTAACTCAGTATTGTGACACTCAACAAAACCACACAAATCCTTGTGCTTGTAGAGTTGTCTACTTTCAAAGGTAACTCTGGTTATGATGATAATATAGTTAAGAACAATTTTGAGGAACAAAAACAATGTATAGCTCTGAAATTATGAAGAATTGCAGTTGTTTATAGTAACCATTCCTTACTTTCTGGAATTAAGATGAAAGCGTCCGTGAGCACAATCCCTTTATCTACATCTTTTTTGATATTTTTTTTTAAGTATCCCCCATAAACAAGTATTCGCCCATCATTCATGGCTACCATACAACAGCCAGACCTTGGAGACGGTGCTGTTCCACTTGGTTCCAGTTTTGTCCATTTGTAGGTTTCAGTATTGAAGGAATATATATCATTATAGTATTTATAGCTCCTAAGATTATCGTTGTAACCACCAAAAACAAATAACTGTTTTTTGATGAATACCATTCTATGCCCACTTCTTGCACTCGGCCCATTGGGAACTGTAATTTTTTCCCATCGTTTGGCAGCAATGTGAAACAACCACAGATCTCTGTAGTGGTAAAATTGAGATTGTGTGGGAGAGGCGAATTCTCCTCCAAACACCCATAGCTGACCCTTGTTGGCTGATGTTACAACCATTTGATGCCCACATCTTGGAGGAGGACCCGCAGGAGCTTTCACAGCAATCCAAGTATTGTTAGGGATGTTGTAGAAAAACAAATCACTGTACAAATGAGTCTGAAAATGAAAAGTCAATGGACACGATATATTAAAGCATAATAAAGTAAATGTATGTTTTAAAGGAGTACACTAGTTTTAAAGTAAGTAAGTAATTTATTGGTGCTTTATGTAATGCAGCATTCACACAAGTCAATACATTCATACGTGTTTATAAATTGACAAGTTGAAATTTCTTACGAACAAGAGACACCTACACATATCCACAAGAACTGATACTCATAGAAGTAAAATCAGTTTGTTTCATTCAACAAATTCAGAGTTGCGGGGAAAAATTGAAACTGTGAAACTTGGAAGTAGAGTAAAAACGGTGAGTTTGGAAAAAATGTTTCATTCTACTCTTGAAAAAATTCTGGGAAAGATCTATGAAGTAATCTGGAAGTTTGTTGTGTGAAGATCAAGGTCCATCGAATTTTCCCTAGATTTATTCAACCTATATCGATGACATCTATGGTTTGAATTTTTGGTTAGAATCTTACTTGTGATGAATTTCTAATATGGAATTATAAATGTTTCATATTTATTTCTGTTCGCAAATCATCAACTCGATATCAAAACTTGGAGCTCTAGGATACTTTTGGAGATACTATTACTCAAAAGTCAAAAAATCAACTAATTCTGGTAATAAGAACTTTTGAAACAATACCTTTTTTTCATAATCCCAAGCTGTGGACCTGTATTGACTCATCAGTTAACCTGGCACATTTTGAGTTCATCCATCTGCATTACATTATAAGAAATTTGAAAAAAATAAACCAATTTTTGTGGAGAAGAGGGGTTTTTCAAAATGATTTATCTTGTTGACAAATTTTAATATCCTCATATTCATCACTGTACTAAAATGTATGTATCTCACAAAGTAAACACATATCAAGAGTGTTGATTCATCATTCCAATCTACAGCACAACTAACAGGTGTTTTGATTTTGATGGAGTTTGCCGTGGTGTTGACTATAGTACGAATCAATTTTGTAAGGCTGCTAATAGCCCTTAAAAGTGTCATTTAGTTACATAAACAATGTTTATAATAGTATATTGTTTGCTGGAAAACTGCAATATGTGACTGTTAAAAAAAGTCGTTTTCACTATTCATATTATAACAGTGGCCGTATCTCCAAAAGAAAACTGAAGTGTGAAGTTCTGACTTCAGATTTGTGATCAATAGACAAAAGAAAACAATTATACTAAAAATTTTGTCAAAAAATAACCCGATATTAAAATTATTCTTTATCATATCAACTAACATACCTGCCCCCCATTAAAATATTCTCCCCCATACAATATGAGCTGGTCTTTGTTTGGGTGAGCAACAAGTGTGAAATTTAATCTTCGAGATGGAGGTTCAACCAAAGTTTCTGTAACTTGCAACCTTTTCTTCTCTTCCTTTTCAATTTGTGCTACAATGCATTCAATATCATCCTGAAATAAGTAAATATGATTAATGAACGGGATTAAATCATGAAAACCAAATCACCTCTCCCATAACTTTCAATTCTTTTTTCATTTTATGAAAATCTTTTTTCTCTGTTTTCGCCTGAGTCTTTTCAGCACCTTTTCCTTTCTTCTTGTCTTTTTTATTTTTACCCATCTTCGAATATCAATTTACCAACAAGAAATAATGAAAATAACGAGTAAAATGAAATTGTTTACATACAAAAAAACTTATTTTCAATCTAACCACAGAATTGACAGAATATTGGAACACCTAACCTTAATAAACAAAACTGTCAAAACTATCTTTCTCTCTCACACTTACTGGTTCCTGCTTTCGTTCCAGGCCTTTTGAATCATGTTTAATAGTGGCGTGGGTGGTGGGTGTACAACAGTATTACCAACCACTATGCAAAATCATATCGTGTTCGCATTACACTGTAGGCGTAACATTTAGAACTCGAAACGACAGAACTCATTGCATAAGGTGTTTTCTGGCATTCAATCGTAATCGAGTGTGTATTCAAAAACGATTCGCTGTGGTTACGCCATAAGATTCGCCAGAATGGAACATCGACATAACCTTAAATAGAATAATTCAATTTGTGTCAGATGTCAAATTCAATAATAAAAACAAACTTTTCAATTTTCTCTAACGTCAATTATAATTGGATCTGTGCAAGTAATAATTTTCCAGCTTTATTTTGTACATCCTTACAACGTATTTGATGAAAAGTGTTCAGCAATCTATAAACTATAACGATCAAAATCTCAGAGTAACAAAAAACAATAGAGAGGCCTTTTGCATCCTTATATTGAAGGCAGCATAACTTTGTTTATTTACGGGAAGTAAGTTGGACCATAAAACAGCGGTTGGTTTAGTTGATAATCGGAGAGATAGTATATATTTATAAAATAAATCATTTCAGGTGAAAATGTATTCTGTTCAAATAGTTCCTACAGGAAATCTGATTTATTATTAATGATTTTGGAAATAGGGCCAGTTTTTTTACCACCTACTAGATTTTCATTTATGTATGGCTTTATAATAAAGTGCGTGGTTTACTGGGTTACAATTAAATTATTTCATATGAAGTAATTCATAACAATGATAAATGTTAATTTCAAAAGTAATGAACTTTGCTTTATAAAATCAGACGAAGAAATTTGTGATTTATTCTCAGATTTGAAAAACAAGCGGTAAGGTATCTAGGGGTCTTTGTGGACCGACATTATGAAAGAGGATATTTTGATGTTTTCAATGATAATGTTTTTATCTTATTCTTATAAATAAAGTTTTTGAAACTAGGTTTACATTATTTCATTATTTGACATATCCCAACCAAAAAATTATTAAAAAAATGACAACCAAATTTCTTATTGAATATTGTCTGTATGCAACGCTAGAGCCTCGTGCAAAGATATAAAAACCAAAACGGAAATCATATTCTTTGTTTGACGTAATTGTGTGACATAAGTTAGTTGTTGAGTGAGCAATAACAGATTTAACACCGGTTGCACAAGAATAACTATTTAGTATACAAACTGAACATTGAGCAGAAAGCTTTTTAATATGTTGATCACAAAATGAATATGGCACACATATGAAAAACATATTTTTCATTTTTGAATACAGTTTTTTTCATTTACATTGATGATTTTTCGTAATTGTAGAATTCATTAGCATGAATTATTGAAAAAAAAAAACATAATGTCGGTCCGCAAAGACCCCTAGATACCAATTTTGAATGAAATCACATAATAATATCAAACCTCAATCGTAATTATAAATATTCATGATTTCTAATCGAAAATTCTTTATATCGGACCTCACAAACCGTACCGCTTGTTCATCAAATCTGAGAATAAATCACAAATTTCTTCATCTGATTTCATGAAGCAAAGTTCATTACTTTCAAAATTAATTTTATCATTGTTATGAATAAGTTCATATGAAATAATTTAATGTTAACCCAGTAAAACACGCGCTTCATTATAAAGCTATACATAAATAAAAATCTAGTAGGTGGTAGAAAAACTGGCCTCATTTCCATAATCATTAATAATAAATCAGATTTCCTCTACGAACTATTTGAACAGAATACATTTTCACCTGAAATTATTTATTTTATAAAACATATATAATATCCCTCCGATTATCAACTAAACCAACCGCCACTGTTTTACGGTCCAACTTACTTCAAATGTAAACAAACTCTCCATAACCTCTCATTACCCACCACCTCCCCTCGTACAGAAAAGGATAGTACGATACCCGTTTCAAAATACATGTATTGTATTTGTATAGGCATGCCAACTCTATGTCTTATTATTATTCTGAGATCAAAATAAAGCAGAAACTGACAACTGACGTAACGTAATGTCAAATTCCGTTTCAAAACTAACCTTCACGTTAGTTCTGAATCACCATGAATACATTTCAAATCATAGTTGATGTGACGTCATCGTTTCAACGCCAGAATGGATGTATTTGAATCACAGACGAATACGTTTTGAATATATGAGCGCCAGAAAACCTCCATAGTAATGATGTAATCACTTAAACCCCTCTTTATGTAAAATATTTTGACAAAAATACTCGATCTACAGCACTCTTGATTCTTCATAGAATAAAGACATCCAACGTAATTCGACATTCCATTCACAGAGATGCTAAACTCAAACCAATGTTTACACTTGGAAACGATTCTTGTATCATTAATCAGCATGTTTACTGTGACGTGTACAATGTTGGGTCAATCTGATTCCTAGCGTTGAGAGTGTTCAACAAAAAAAAGCGAATTGGTTTAAACATCAGGGTTTCTATACATCTTTTTAGCTACTAAGATCCTGACTGAAGAATGATGACAGTTGTTCAAAATTTGACTGACAATGTCAAGTTGGAAAATTCTGAATAATAATCCCACTTGACATTCTCAGTCAAATTTTGAACAACTGTCATCATTTCATGTTTATTCTATGTTTTTGAACCATTTTATATTTTATTCTCACGTTAGTAAGTTCTCCATATTTATATATGGAGCCCAGCTATTGACTGCAACCTCATAAATTGAACCGATTTATAGTTAATCCAGTCACTAATTCTTCTATATATATATATATATATATATATATATATATATATATATATATATATATATATATATATATATATATATATATATATATATATATATATATATATATATATATTTCTCCATCTCCATACAAAAAATGTGGGAAAATTAATGTCTCCTAAAAAATATTCCCCTCTTTCAATTTCATAATTTGGATTACTTTCTTTTTTTGTATGTTTCTATAATTAAAAATTCACTCTTGATTGAAACATATACATTGTTAGTTAAATGAATTAAAATTGTTTCTCCTACACTTATTACAAGATATATTTCCAAAAGGTAGCACATTGGAAGCACTACAAGTTTTATAATCTGACTGACCGTTTAAAAGCCATTATCAACATTAGCTCTACAAATACGACAAAATACCACTTTTTAAGCTTTCTGGATCATACTATCAAACCTCCACTCATTTTTACACGTGATATGTCAGATACATTTCGTTTCAAAATTATTTTTGAACATATTTCATTATTTCAAAAGACTAATTGGAATTCGTTTTCGAATATTTCGAAACATGAAGAGGATTTATTTAGCAAAAAAAAATTGATATTCACGAACATTTTTCAGCACCTTATTTTTTGTGGGGGGAGTCAATTTTTCTTACTGTTTCACCTATAACCTGAGAAATTAAGTTCAATCGATAAAGAATGTGCTGAAGAGTAATGAAGGACAAACTGTGTAAACCACTGAAGTAAAACAAAATAATCTTTTTCGTTTTCAAAACCTAAAAAAAATTACTTGTGAACAACGCCTCAATTAGAAATATCTACATTTTCTTTGACACACATCTTAAGAATGAAAAGCCCAGATGTCATATTCCATAGTCTACATAAATACGCATGAAGAATGGTTTCTGATAATTCAGTTCAGGTTCATATTTCCGTTTTCTACTTTCCGCCTTAGCAATGGCAACTACGTACGATCAATATCCATAGAGCTATTTGAGATACACTTGTTACCTGCTAAAAGAATATATACGGATTTGTTAAGAATCATCTCAGGTTTTGAACTTACTTTAACTTTCCATATTGGTGTTGAAATTGGTTTACAGCCAATGAGATTGAAACATTCAAGAATCTTCATGGCATATGCTTTTTTACTTATCTTAATACTTCCATCCTCTTTCTGGTTAATTTCTATTCCTAAATAATATGTTGCTGGCTCAACTGTAATTATAAACTGGGAGTTTAGTTCTTTTAAGAATTCTTCTAGATCTCCGGAGCCAGAGGCTACTATTAAGCCATCAACAACATACAAGACTAAGAATAGTTTCTCGCTATTTCTTTGCCTGCTGTATGAGCATGGATCAGCTTCGTTGACTGTGAATCCTCAATTTGTCAGAAATATTTGAAGCGACTATACCCATATCTAGGAGCCTGTTTCAAACAATATAAGCTGCTTTTAATTCACAAACCCTGTTTGTAGCGTCGTTGTATCCATCCGGCTGTTGCATATATATAGCTTCGCCACTGGACTGAATGTTTGGCTATAATCGATACCCTGGCGTTGATTGAATCCTTTTACTACCAGCCTGGCCTTATACCTTTCAACACCTCAATCTGGATTTGTTTTAATTCGAAAAACCCATCTGCAAGGTAATGCCTTGGCTGTTTCAGGTACATTTGTTAATTCCCAAGTATGATTTTCTTTTGAAGAAGCTATTTCACTATCCATTGCTTCTTTCCACTTGATTCCCTCTTTACTGTTAACTGCCTCTTCAAAGGTCTCGGGATTTAACATATTGACTAGATCTTCAATAGACAAAACATAATTTTCGAAACGTGTAGGTGGTTTTAGCATTGACCTCTCTTAGATTTCTCCTGGTGTGATACTGAAGATCAGATTCCTCTATCCAATCTTCATTTCCATCGTAGGAAGTTTCTTCTTTTATTTCACGTTTCTTTATGTCTTCTTCTATACATCGAAGTGGCAATCTAATCGTCTCTGAACATTCAAGTATGCTCTCTTGGAATTTTACATCTCTGGATAATATAACTTGATGAGTGTTTCTGGCTATTGGCCTCATCAGCACGATGTAGCCAAGTGTAAAGATGGGCAACACTTGTTTGCCGAAAGCAGGAAACAACATACGCACGGAGTCAACAACAGGATGAGCCAGCCGCACATTTGTGGTTCCAGCTAGAAGACCTAGAATTTCCAGGCTACATCTAACATGACCACGTAGGCAGCTATAGCTACGTGCGTGACATCCGGGTCCAGGATATAAATACAGAGAGAGATTTTATCGAGTGTGTATGATTCAAATAAAAAATGAAACAAGTAGTGGACACAACACTCCAAAAAGGGGGCAAATTGAAGGTCGACTCTTTCAGTTGTATTGCCCATTGCATATGCAGTATATTTTCTGTGAAGATTCCTGCCAGGGGAATAGTTTAAGTTCATTTCTTTAGATTTGTTTACTGCCAGTCTTCAAGCATAGCCTACTGACTAATAAGAAAATATATTCTACTTGTTGAATTGAAGTAAATTTGATTTTTTTTTTCCTTTGCTCTTCAGTATAAGTTTGGAAAAACCTAAGAGTTACAATTAGTTTTAAATCGTTTTAGCTAAGAAACCATAATTTCCCCATTTTGAAACTCTGCACACTGCTGGTCCGTAAAGATTGGTATATACAAAGTCAATTCAAATGTCATATAAACTAAATAGTTACCGAACGTCGGTAGTTTCTTTGTATGGTTGAGAGTCAAGCCATTCATTATTTTTATGTGAGCAGTTTTATATGGTATCAACTAGTAAATTTATCAGACTTGGTACATTAGTCTTTCATTTAGTTGTTCTGATTGACTTTGTATAGACTATAGACTACTTCTGGGAATTTTTGTACGTGACTTTTCAGAAACTCAAAATCCATTTTTTTCAATTAGGAGAAAAGAAATAACAATTTGAGTAAATGCCTCAGAGTGATATTAAGTGTCTTTTGGAAAATCAAAATGGATATAAAATAGGTTAACACGAAAATTTATAATTTTATATGATTTTCAGACTATATGAAATATGCATATGTGCGAAGTTTTATCAAACTCTGAGACATAAGGTTTAATAGGTTTGTTGCTTTGACAAAGATTGACTCCACAGCAGATTCTCTATTGATTTAGCTTTGTTTATTTTTCAAATTGTGGAAGACGAAACATCCAAAAATAGTGAGAAACTACTAAGTATTGAAAAATAATACATCATTATTTAAAACTCATTTATTCAAAAGTATTCCTGTATGTTTTTTTTTGACATGTTTTCTGAAAGCACCTCTGGTATTGAATTTCATATCACAGCTTTCACATTCAAATTCTCTTAAGTTGCTATGAGTTCTTAGATGTTCTTCAAAACCACTAGTCATAGTTTTTCCACAAATATTACAAGTGTTCTTTTTGATTGTCCCTTCATGGTATTTTGAGTGAGCATCTAAATTTTTCTGGGAAGCAAACCTTTTATCACAAACCGTGCAAGAATAGTTTTTTATACCCTTATGGTTATTAACATGCGCTTCTAAATATTCCTTTCGCATGAAACCTTTTGCACAAATAGAGCAAGTAAAAGGTCTACTGCTATTGTGGACTTTCATGTGAAAATTGAGATTACTTATGGTTTTATAACTTTTACTACATTTTGAACAGGAATATTTTTTGTCAGTACTATGAGTAACCATGTGACTTTTATAATCTGAAACTTTAACAAATCCAATGTTACAAATAGAACAAATGGCTATGAATTTCTTGTCATGTTTGAGTTTAACATGATTTTTTAGCTTATTAGCTGAAGCAAATTTTTTGTTACAATAGTGCTGTTTGCACACGAATGGCAAGATTCCCAAACAAAAATTTTGATGTTCCCTCAAATTTGACTTTGTTCTGTGAGTCTTTTCACAATTGGAGCACTTCAAAGGGTCTATATTAACAATTTTTTTATGTACTTTCAAATGCAATAAAAACTTTCTTCTACTAATTGATACCAAGCCACACAAATCACAAAGAAATTTGCGAGTTTTGTGTCTTTTGATATGGTAACGAAAAAAACTCTGGAGGCAAAATACATTTTTACATAATCTACATCTGAACTTTAGAAACTTATTACTGTATAATTTTTTAGTGATTTTGACATCTTCATTTAGTATTTTTTTTTTAACTGAAATATTATTTTCCTTACATGTTTTCTTGAATTTTGTGATGAATTCTTCATTGAAATTTTCCAGTTTGAGTTGCAGGTGGTCTATTGTATTGATTAGTCCTAAACATTCACTGCACAGATAGTTTTTTTTGGTAGAAAAGGCCCCTACTATTTCTGTAATTTTATTAATCACTGGTCGTTGACTTGACATGGTGAGGGGATTTTCAGTGGTCAATAAGTAAAATTGAGTGCCCAGAGGAGTATAATTTATGTTACATACAAGGCACCTATTTGTCTGGTATTGCTGCCTCCTATCATGGTCCTCGCTATGATCTGTTACTTCATCATCAGATTCTTCAACTATAATGTCACTATCATCATTTGAATCTTCAGTCTGCTGATCAATAGGATTTATTATTGGAGTAAAAGGTATATTTGAAGATGTACCGAAGAAATTTTCATTATGGGAAACTGGCTGGCAGAACTGATTTTTATCATAATAATTATAAGAATTATAATCAGGAACAAAGTCACTTGAAGATTTATATCCATTTTTATTGAAAAAATCCGAGCTTTCTGGGGGCAAATTATCGATGTAGCCACAACTCTTGGTGAAAAAATCCAAATCATAATTTTTTTGAATGCTGCAGAACTTTTGAGATTTATCTAAATGGGTGGAAACCTGGGCGCATGATGGCAACTCATAATTTCTTTCACAATTATTTTGGCTATACCACTGATTGTTAAATCTAGTAAAATAATTTGCTTCTTTTTCTAGGGGTTTAGGACTTTCAAGGTCTGCATTGCTAATATATCCAACAGGACTTGGATTTTTACAAGATATTTCAATCATTTCCATCTTATCTGGCATTTTTATGTTTTTTGCTACATCTGGAATCAGCCTATTCTCCCAGTTCAGGTGCTCCAGTTGGTCTGTACTGGATGCATAGTAATTTTGCTGGCGATTTTGTATAGAACCAGTATTAGTATTATAAACATCCATATAATTCACAGAAGATAAAAAGTTATTGTTCACCTGAGGGATAGAATAGTTAGGCCCAATGTTAATCTGAGGCTGTTTGTTACTCTGGAGATACAAATTTGAAAAAGTTTCCATTGTAGAATATTAGTAAACAAAAAATTATCCATATAAATATAGGTTTAATATAAAATAAAAATGTTTGGGGAGGTTCGATGTTCGTTGACAGTTAAGGTTATTGTGATAATTTATATCAGCATAGTCGTCTTCTTTTAAATCATGTTGGAATTAAAACTTCTCTCTCTCTCTCACTCTAATTTATATGGCCGTTGCATCTCATTCGAGCGCATTTGGCCAAGGTGTTCCTATCCATAGTGAAGTTCTGTTCCATAGTGAACAGAAGCTTCGTCCGAGTGCGCAGCGGTCTTGCAAAAAAACACTCTCTTTTCTATAATTCATATAAAAGTATTTGTTTCTAAAGTATTTTTTTTCGTGTAATTCAATGTTTATATGAAAGTAGTTGTTTCGAGAGGACTTTTCTTCCAGTTTGTGTCTGAAAGTTTTTTCTTTGTATAGAGTTAATTTTTTGATATTTATTGTCTCCTTCCTTTATTAGAAAGACTCCGACATTTTTTTGTATAAAGGTGGAGAAGTAGAAAGCCAAAACCTTTCTTTCCCAAAAATCAATCACTCCTTAAAATATACCCCTTACAATTTAAATCTTTTTTTTTGTACCTTGGGAGCTGTCTGACTTGTCCATTCAGTCCAAATCTCCAGAAAACACTGCAGCCTCTTGGGCTTATTGCGTTTATTCTCCCATCTTCTCATGACACCCATTCATTCTATCAGTGTTGTTCCGTGTTGGATGTTCGTCATATTCTTCTGGGCGTAATTTTGTACGTCCATATATTGCTTGCCTCCTGAGATTCGGTGCCTCACATTCGCATAAGATGTGTAAAGCTGTTTCTATCCCTTCGTTGCATAATCTGCAGCTGAGGTCTCCAGTACAGCCTCATTTTATTCAGGTGTCCTCTAATCGGACAATGACCGGTTAGTAATCCTGTAATTATTCTGAGCCGACCCCTACTACATTGAAGTAGTTCTTCGGTTCTTTTATCGGACGCTTCCCTAATGAAAGTTCTACTGTGTTTGTTGCCAAGTACTTTTGTCCAGTACTCTGTGTGCTTCTTATTGGTCCATGTTCTAATATGGTTTCGTAACAATGATTTTGGTACCCCGAGAGCTGGTTCAGGACCTATATATGAAGTTGATGATCCGCGTCTAGCGCATTCATCAGCTTTATTATTACCTGTGATTCCTGAATACCCTGGCACCCAGTACAAAGTTAATTTGTTTCTGTTTGCAAGTTCATTCATTTCTTCATGGCATTCCCAGACCAGTTTTGATGTCCCCTTCGGGTTTGTCAGAGCCCCTAGTGCGCTCTTGCTGTCTGTAAAAATTTTGATCCGCTCATTTCTTTGAGGTCTCAATTTAATAAGCCTTGCACGCTGCAAGATAGCGTACACTTCCGCCTGAAAGACGGATGTGTATAGTCCTAGCGGATAGCTGTAGTTTAGATTTCTATCCGGTCGGTATATTCCAGCTCCCGTTCCATGTTTAGTCTTCGATCCATCTGTATACCAGGTGTTTTTTCCAAACATGTTTTCGGGATGACTAATGGTCTTTCACTCTTAGTTTTGTTTGTGTTAAAGGTGTACTTCGTTGTCATGAGGTCCGTGCACATATTCAATATGTGCTCCTCCACTTGTTCTGAAATTTCGGTTCGGTCCGATCTTTTGTAGTTCGGTGAGTTTTCCAGTCTGAATTGGCCCATCCTGGCCTCCCCCAATATCACAAAGTGTAAAGGAGGTAGATTCAGGAGTGTCTCCAATGCAGCTGTTGGGGTAGTTCTCATTGCTCCCGTCATTCCCAAATATGCAAGTCTTTGCACCTTGCCTAGTTGGTTGATGGCGGTCGCCTGCTTCATATTTGGCTACCAGACCAGAGATGCGTATGTTATCATGGGTTTAACCACCATCGTGTATAGCCAATATACCATGTCTGGTTTTAGCCTCCATGTTTTTCCATAGGTGCGTCTGGCGAGCATCAGTGCTACCTCCACTTTCCTCTTTATCCTGTACAAGTGTTGGTTCCAGGTCAGTTTGGAATCTAGGATTACTACCAGATATTTAACCTCCCCCGACACTTGTATTTCTCAACCTCGAAGTTTTAGAGGTCCGAGACCCTCTGTTTTAGTCCTCTTGGTGAATGCTACTATGGTCGATTTGAATGTGCTTATGTTAAGCCCTTCTTCTTCGGTCCATCTTGTTATAATTTTCAGGGCCTGCTGCATGCATCCCTTCACTACATTATTGTATTTACCCTGGACTAAGATGACTAAGTCGTCTACATAGCCCAGTGGTTTATACCCATTATGGTCCAAGAGACATAGTAGCTCGTCCATTACAAGGTTCCATAACATAGGGGATAGAACCCCCCTGAGAACAGCCCCTTGCTACCCGTGCCACGACTGTTTCTCCCATAATGGTTGTATATACCAATCTTCCCCTAAGCATGCAGTCTATCTTTAAATATTTTACTACCTATTTAATATTTTTATTCCATTGTTACGCCTGAACACATAATTCATATTTCATTCGTAATTTATAATTCCATCATTTTGCTAGTGTTTTTCATTGCCAGAGTAAGAAGTTGAATCAATTGGACTCTGAGCAGCCAATACTTGAAATAAATATTTCGAAATTGACTCTCGAAATATTCATCCTTCCTAACTACCTATACCGTAGGTTCTGGTAAATGCCTGCCGGAAAACAATTACTTTCCCGGCTAATACAACGCTGGATATTGAATTATATCCGACAGACATTTTTGCAAGATACTTCACAAAAGTTAATCTTGCAGATATTTATCGTTCATCAAGCAACAGGAACATGGTGAAATTATTCGAGTATGTTTTATTCGTTCTACGGATTAACTCTTTATAGAAGTTTTGACTACTTTATATAGTTTTATTTTAATAAAAACATTATATGTTGTTACAATTTATCAGTCATTATATTCCCAGAACACCTCTCATATGTCAATGGTCAAAAAACTCTTCTTCTTTTTTCATAACTCTGGTTAAGGTAGGTAATACAACATCCCCCTCCAAGATGATACATCTTCTCATCTTCAGCATAACTACTGACTAACCTTCGCGATAGCGTAAAGGTCTGACAACCGCTCTCCCAGAGCGTTATATTCTTACCCTGCTCGATATTAAATGGTCCCTCAGTTTTCATTGACGTTGGAAGTCGTACAGGCGTTTTGGGTTGAGTTGGGTGACTTTCCACTTCCTGAATACCACTCTCAATGTTTATTGGTCTTTGGGGTGTTATTTGTTGAGCAGTCGGTGTAGTTTCAGGAGTCGAATTGGTTTGTTGAATCCCTGGCAGTTGTTTCACTACTTCGTCGGGGATATTGCTTAGATATGGAGCAGAGATCAGATGAAAACGGTTTCTCCTTATGGCAGTCTTAACTATGTATGATCTTGGTTTAACTTCGTTAATGATTTCCCCATGTCGTTTCAGATCTGTGATCTTTGATGATTTAAATTCAGCTAATGCGATTGATGGTAGATTATCTCTCAATTTTCTTCCAAACATCATTTCAGATGGACTGAATCCATTCTCTAGTGGTGTGTTTCGATATAACAGAAGTGCCATCTCGACGTTGTTCTTATTCTTTTTTATTAAAGTTTTTGTGACTTTTACAGCAGATTCTGCTGCACCATTTGCTTGGTGGAATTGTGGGCTACTTCTTAATGTAGAGAACCCCCATTCTCTGGCAAACTGTTGGAACTCTGATGTTTCAACAGCCTGAAATTGTGTTCCACTGTCGGAACAAACCAGCTGTGGTATACCATATCTTGCAAATGTTGTTTTACAGATGTTTATTATCTCATGTGATCTCATGTTCTGAACAGGGAGTATTTCGAAAAACCTGGAATAGTTATCAGTTATGACGATATACCATTTCCCTTCAGTTTTAAAAAGGTCCATTGATATCACTTGCCATGGATAATCCGGAAATTTGGCTGGCAATAGAGGCTCATGATGGTTTGTCGAGTTTCGAATGCAGATAGGACAAGATTTTACTTTAGCTTCTACTTCTTGAGAAATTCCTGGCCACCACATCGTCCCCAGAGCACGACGACGAGTTTTAGTTATTCCAAAGTGACCAGCGTGTAATTTTTCCAACATGATTGCCCTGAGCTCGCATGGAATGATCATACGCCTCCCTCTAAGAAGGATACCATCCACAACAGATAGTTCGTGACGTACTCAGTAGTATGGTTTAACATCACATGATAATGCAGACTTGTGAGGCCAGTCTCCCATTATGTAGTTCTTCAGTTGGTTACAGGTTGGATCATAGAAATGCATTGCTTGGACTGACTAAACTTGTGATTGGTTGCATAATTTCACTCCTATTAGGGATAAATTTCGCTAGGAATGTTACAGTACCCATAAGGCGTTGAACTTCCTTGACATCTTTTGGTGCTTCCATTTCTACAATTGCTTTCACCTTGTCTGGATCTGGTGCTACCCCATCCTTCGACAACACAAATCCCAAGAAATCGATTTTCTGCTTACAGAATTCAGTTTTGCCCTTATTCAGGGTTATACGTGCTTTTTTGATTCTCTCGAGCACTTCTCTTAGGCAGTCATCGTGTTCCTCTTTTGTGTTTCCCCATACCAGTACATCATCCATATGGACTAGGGTATTTTTTTGCTCCTTCAAGGACTCGTGACATTCTTTTCTGGAATTCCTCTGGTGCTGATGTAAAACCGAAAGGTAATTTCTGGAATTTAAATCTTCCAAATGGGGTTAAAAAGGTTGTGTAGTCTCTTGATTCTTCGGTTAAATTAAGTTGCCGGAATCCATGATTTGCATCAAGTTTGCTAAAATATTTAGCTCCTCTAATCTCTGCAAGTTGTAACTCTACAGCTGGAATTGGATGAAACTGACGTTTGACACTTTTATTTAACCTTGACAAATCGACACAAATACGGACCCCTTTTCCTCTTTTCTTTATGTTTACTACCATTGGGGCACACCATTCGGTCGCATATGGTCTACAGGAACAATGACACCATTTTTCTGCATTTCTTCCAAAGCTTCCTTTACTTGGTCTCTCAATGGAACTGGAACAGTTCTTGGTACAGAAATAGCATATGGTTCAGCATTTTCATTTATTTCAATTTTGTATTCACCCTCCATATTGCCTAGTCCTTGGAATAATGAAGAGTATTCTGTGACCCAATTTGTCTCAGTGCTTATAGAATAAATTCTTTTTACTAAATATAACCCTTGGCATGCTTTTCTGCTCAGCAATGGAACATCGATCTCTTCAGAGATGAATACATTTTCTGTAATTTCCCTCTTTTTATATTTTAGTTATAGTTTTACTGTACCTAGAATTTTGAATCTTTCTTGCTTTTTTGCACTGAATACTTTATTCGAAGATTCATTCAAAGGTAGTTCATTAATTACATCCTTCAGCACTTGGACGGGTACCATTGTTACATCAGCAGCAGTATCCAATTTGAATGTGATAGGTTCAAGCATTTTGTCTTTGTAGCTTGCTTGTAGTTTTTGTGTCCACATATTCTTTTCATCACTAGCTTAGATTTCATGTACATAAGAGTTTTCGTCACTGTCGGGCTCTGAATCTTGTTGAATGGCATGTACATTTTTATTTTTGGACTTTTTATTTTTGTAACACATCTTGCTGTAGTGCCCTTTGTTTTTGCATGTACCACATTTACCATTTTTTGCAGGACAGTTTGCTAATTTATCATGCCAATCATATCCACATCTAGGGCATTTTTTCGTTTTCTCACCTTTACTTAACTGTTGGCAATTTTGGGGTTTCTGTAGTATTTTGTAAGACGATTGTTTTCTTATAGCAAAAACATTTGGTTCATTTAGGTTTTGTTTTTGACGGATTAGCTCTTCATGTTGTCTTAGACAGGTTACAGCTTTTTCGAGAGTAAGTGCAGGATCAAGTTGCAGTTTATCACTTATACTTGTATCTCTCATTCCGATAATCAACACTAATAAAACCATATCATTGTTTAGATTCCCCCAATCACATGTTTTCGATAATTGGCGTGAAGTTATCCACAGATTTCTGGCCACACATGCCGACGTAGAGGAAAATAAAAATCTGTGGTTGGGATACAAAATTATTAGCACCCGTACTAATATCTGTGGCTGGAAATACCTATTCACTATAGGTTGAACGTGAAATTATTAAGACTATTTGGTGTTCAACATTTTTATAGAGTCTTGAGTAGATTAAGGCGTTGATAATCCTTTTCTCATCAACAATACAGATTCAGGGAAAAATAAAATTGAAAATATTAGACTTACTTTCCAATACCCTATATAGAAATGATATCCGATGATGTGCGTCAATCAAAATCACACAACTTCCATAGTTTCTTGGGAAGATCAACTTGGTGATAACAGTTTTCTTGTCATCTAAACAGATTTCGAAAAAGAAATTGTTGAAACAATCAGACTCATTTTTTGAGATTCCTTGTGTTTATGAAAACCACACAACTCTTATAGAATCTTGAATAGATCAACACAGTGAAAACCGTTATCTTGTTACCTATACAGATTTCGAAAATAAAATTGTTGAAACGATCAGACCAACTTTTTAAACCCCTTGTAGAATTGAAACCAGATAATGTGCGTGCATAAAAATCGCATGAATCTTGGGTAGATTGACGTAGTGATAACAATTTTCTTGTCACCCGAACAGATTTTGAAAACAAAAATGTTGAAACAATCAGACTCATTTTTGAGATTCCTTGTAGAATTGGAACCAGAAGATGTGCGTTCATGAAAATTACACAACTGTTATAGAATCTTAGGTAGATCGATATAGTGAAAACCGTTTTCTTGTCACCCATACAGATTTCGAGAAAAAAATTGTTGCAATAATCAGACTCACTTTTTAAAACACCTTGTAGAATTGTAAATAGAAGATGTGCGTTCATGAAAATCACACAACTGTTATAGAATCTTGGGTAGATCGATAAAGTGAAAACTGTTTTCTTGTCCCCCATACAGATTTCGAGAAAAAAATTGTTGCAACAATCAGGCTCACTTTTTAAAGCACCTTGTAGAATTGGAACTAGAAGATGTGCGTTCATGAAAATTACATAAATGTTATAGAATCTTGGGTAGATCGATATAGTGTAAACCGTTTCCTTGTCACCCATACAGATTTCGATAAAAAAATTGTTGCAACAAACAGACTCATTTTTTGAGATTCCTTGTAGAATTGAAACCAGAAGATGTGCGTTCATGAAAATAACATAACTGTTATAGAATCTTGGGTAGATCGATACAGTGAAAACCGTTTTTTTGTCACCCATACAGATTTCCAGGAAAAAATATTGACACAATCAGACTCACTTTTTAAAACACCTTGTAGAATTGGAACTAGAAGATGTGCGTTCATGAAAATTACACAACTGTTATAGAATTTTGGGTAGATTGATATAGTGAAAACCGTTTTCTTGTCACCCATACAGATTTCAAGAGAAAAATTGTTGCAACAATCAGACTCACTTTTTAAAACACCTTGTAGAATTGGAACCAGAAGAAGTGCGTTCATGAAAATTACACAACTGTTATAGAATCTAGAGTAGATTGATATAGTGAAAACCGTTTTCTTGTCACCCATACAGATTTCGATAAAAAAAATTGTTGCATCAGACTCATATTTTGAGTCTGTAAATCTGTGTGGGTAACAAGAAAACGATTTTCACTATATCGATTCACCCAAGATTCTATAAGAGCTGTGTTATTTTCATGAACACATAACATATGGTTCCAATTCTACAAGGTGTTTTAAAAAGTGAGTCTGATTGTTGCAACAATTTTTTTCTCGAAATCTGTATGGGTGACAAGAAAACGGTTCTCACTATATCAATCTACCCACGATTCTATAACAGTTGTGTAATTTTCATGAATGCACACCTTCTGGTTCCAATTCTACAAGGTGTTTCAAAAAGTGAGTCTGATTGTTGCAACAATTTTTTTCTCGAAATCTGTATGGGTGACCAGAAAACGGTTTTCACTGTGTTTATCTATCCAAGATTGTATGAGAGTTGTGTGATTTTCATGAACGCACATCTTCTGGTTCTGATTCCACAAGGAATCTCAAAAAATGAGTCTGATTGTTTCAACATTTTTGTTTTCGAAATCTGTTCGGTTGACATGAAAATTGTTATCACTACATCAATCTACCTAAGATCCCATAAGAGTTGTGCGATTTTCATGCACACACATTATCTGGTTTCAATTCCACAAGGGGTTTTAAAAAGTGAGTCTGATTGTTGCAACAATTTTTTTCTCTAAATCTGTATGGGTGACAAGAAAACAGTTTTCACTTTTTCGATCTACCCAAGATTCTATAACAGTTGTGTTATTTTCATGAACGCACATCTTCTGGTTCCAATTCTACAAGGTGTTTCAAAAAGTGAGTCTGATTGTTGCAACAATTTTTCTCTCGAAATCTGTATGGGTGACAAGAAAACGGTTTCCACTATATCAATCTAGCCAAGATTCTATAACAGTTGTGTGATTTTCATGAACGCACATCTTCTAGAATCCTGCACTGACACCTGTCGGATATAATCCAACGCCCTCCGTGGTATTAGCCAGGGGAGTAGTTGTTTTCTGATAGGTGTCAGTCCATTAACCTACTGTGTAGGGAGTTGAGACTGGCCTGAACGAATTGTTCTTAGATAATTTGATTTATAGCCAGTCTTCAAGTATGCCCACTGACTATATGTGAAAATATCCAGTTAGGCATTAGCCTACTGCATAGGTGGTTGGGAAAGATGAATATGTCGAGATTTCATTTCGAATATTTATTTCTTATACGTATGATGTATTTCTCGTCGATACAGTCTTCAGACACGTTTTGATCGCTACGATATTTCAGTCAATGCCTCAGCCGTTGATGTTGATATGGATATTTTTTGGAAAATTTTTATTCGAGTGACTCTACAATATCTTTCGAATTCACTAATTATCATAAAGAGGTAATTTTACATTCGAGTAGATAGTTAAGAAGTAACAAAATTACTGGAAATTAATAATACTTGATAATTTTTATGCACATTTGATTCCACCAAGAGCGGTACATATCAGAAACACGCTACAGGCTGTGGTTAATCATCGTTTTGAGGTTCAACTCAGTACACGTCGAAGTTCACTGTTTGAGAAAGCTTCTATTATGTTACGTATTAGGAGGCACACTGATCAAATGCGCCTGACCTGTGGCCTGACTAAGGAAGCAATAATCATACAAATGGAGAAGAATAAGAAAAGATAGAGGTTAATTGCTTTTTTACAAGTCAGAGGAATTATGAGAAATTTCTTAAGGGATAGTTATCATGAACGTTAAAATAAAATTATGCTACAGTAATAAGTTGATGAAATAATGGTGAAACAGCTAAACAAATTTTTGATTTATATTTATTGTTGAATTATTTTTTCAGGAAGAAGATTCTGATTTGGAAGAGCTGGAATGGAGACTATACAGTCAAGTTTACCATTCTATTGGTGGAAATGAAGAAAATCCCATTTCTGAAAATGCCATGGATCATGTACCTTCTGCAAGAAATAATGTTAGGAAACCCAAGCGTTATTTTCAGCAAAAAGTTCAATCTGATTCACCCTATCAATCACGAACATATATTTCATTAGACAAAAGTCTAGTTGAAGAGAGTTCCACCTCTAAAATTCAAAATGATTTTACATTTGATTCTAACTCGACAACTATTATCACCAGTAGTGACAAGGATCAATTCCACAATAATATAACAGTTAATCAGTTCACTTTACCGGTCATAATAAATCCTGATAGGACCTTAATATCGCAGCCTGAAAAGTATATTACTTCTTGGTCGAAGGAGACCCTTAAATTGTTGAAATTGTCTAAAAAGGATAAAAAGAAACAAAAAAAAAGAATAGACAAACCAAAACAATCGAATGAAGTAACCATATTTTTATCTGACGATTCTGATGATTGTGTTATAGTAGAGAATAACACAATTACAAACACTTCTAGAAATCAAGAAATCAATACTGGATTTCCCAAAAAATATGATGAATTGGAAGGCGGGAAAAAACCTGAATCAGATGATGATATTGTTTATATCCCACCAGCTCCTATTGAGGTAATTGACATTGAAGAAAATGAAACAGAAATAAATCCTCCAAATATACTTGTCGATAAATCTGGTTCAAAAGATATATCGAAGAAGTCTACTATAGAAAATCAGTTGAAAAATTCCAGCAACCTAGAAGAAAGCAGAGATTTGGTAAAAACTCCAGAGTCAAATGCATCGAATGATTTCCTAGAACACCCATCGCCAGAGAATATCTCTACGGACTTCAATTTTAGTTTACATGGATCAGATTTTAATAATAGCCACGGGGATTTTGTAAGGCCATCAACAAAGCCTGTTGAATATTGTGAAACTGAAAGTAGTTGTAGTACAAATGAGCAGAACAGAGATTTCAGCAATACAGTTAAAACAATTGTTTTTGATGAAGTTGAGTTTCCCAAAGAAGATATATTTTCTGAAAAAAATTTAGAAAGTTTCAGTTCATTTATAACACCCAAAAGAAACACCAAGTCATCTAAGGAAATTTCAACCAACCAAAGTCCTAAAGTCGTTTGTGAAAACAAACAGGATCATAATACTTCATCAGATGATACCAGTTCTGAGAGTGATTATGATCATGTCAATGAAATCAAACTGAGGATTATTGAAAATGATCCAAAATATAAAAATTTACCACATTTATCACCTATGACCCGTTTTGAAGGGACACCTAGAAAAAGTATATCGAAGGCATTAACAGCCAAAAGTTTTCTGCAAAGTGGCTCAAAATTTGAGTTGGAAAAAATAGAAAATTCTCCTACATCTGAAGACAGAAATTATCAACTGAAGAAAAAACAAAGGAAGAAGAAGAAAAAATCATCCCAAAGAGTAATTATAAACTCTGAGGATGATGATGATGATGATAATCAATATTCATCAGGAAGTAATGAAGAAAATACAGAAAATAAAATGAGGCAGTCTGATTGTGCCCGTCTTTCCAATGTCGGTGACTCAAAGGAAAAGTCTCCTACCTCATCCAAACAAAAACGGAGAAAAGGGAAATCTGTCACTTCCGAAAATCATCAAAGAATATCAGACAATGAAATTATAAATAGTCTTCAAGAAAAATCAAGGAAAAAAAGAAAGAAGGATGTGTTAGTTGCTGAAAAATCACTAGAGAATGAAGCAAACGTTGCAGGAAGTGGTGAAACTGAAGTCAACCCTACATCTGACCCAAAAGAGGAAAATGATGAGTCCCAAAATATTGAAGATGGTAGAGATGTTGATGTAGAAAAGGTGATAGAAACGGTGATACTACCTGGGAAATTTAAAAAGAAGAAAAGAAAATCTGGTCCCGAAATCCTACAAGATGATTCTGGTTTAGAAATATCTGAAGGGACTGCGGATAAGTTGAAAAAGAGAAAAAAAAAGAGAGATTCAACATCAGAAAAACTACTGTCAACTGAAATGGAACAACAAATCTCTGTTGGAAATACAGTATTATCAACAAATGATGAACCCATAGAAAATAAAATTGATGATTCTTTGTTAATAACTGAGAGTAATTCTGAGCCTGTAAATTGTGAAATTGAACAGAATACATCTGGATTTGGAACAGACCTCATAGTAATCGATGATACTGAAAACAACCGTGAAGTCCAAGTAATCACATTTTCAGACTCTGAATCCGATTCAAATTTCCATAACTTGGAAGATATTAGTGACGAAGTCAGATTGGCTAACTGTTTCAGCAGTGTTGAAGTTACTGAGGAGAAAAATAGTACTGGAAAAAATATATGTGATAGTGAAATTTCTCAGGGAACTGCAGCTTTTGAAGAGTTCGATGTTCATAGAGTCCAGAGGAACCAGTCAGGTAAGTTCATTATTGTGGTATCATGTTTATGAATGAAAAATCATAGAGACCATTGGAAAGTGTTTTATGGTTAGTATTTTTTTCAGCTAAAAATGAATAGACTTAAGATAATATTTTTATCCAAACTCTCTATCCTCCGAAATGAAATGAAACGAGAAAACTAAGTATACAAAATAGAGTCCATGTTCATGAGCAACTCCATTGAAAATCACACATAATCAGTCTAGGAAAAACCTCATTTAAACATCTCAATCCTAAACTTGTAAGCAAATATTCAAAAGAGAAATCGTTAAGAATACATTACGAGGGTGATCTGAAAAGTTTGCGACCTAACAAAGATACAAGACATTTTTTCAGGTTTTTTTCAACATAGTCTCCTTTTAACTCTACACACTTCTCCCGAAAATGCTTCCATCTCTGTAATCCGTCTAAATAGTACTCGGCGTTTTTCTCTGCAAAATAATTGTTCACAAAGGTGATTGTCTCTTCATTTGACAAAAATCTCTTTACTCCGAGCACAATGTTTAGATGAGGGAACAAAAGAAGTCGCTTGGAACTAGATCTGGTGAGTAAGGCAGATAGATACTGATACTTTATTGTCTAAGAATAACTTCTTATTGACAAAGTGTCATAAGTAATCATTAAAGTAATGAAGGTACAAAATACAAGTAAGCATAAAAGTGGAAGTATAAAAATTATAAAATTAGTCGAGACGAATAAGATGAGATTAATGTGTATAAACAAATAAGTCGCAAAAAAGTAAAACAAGTCTAACAAAAGTAAAAACATGCGCCCGAGGCGCTCATCAGTCTACTATACAAAACTATAAGGTAAAATACAAGACAACAAAGACAAATCATCAGTTTTACATTTAAAGCGAATCGTTAAAAAACTCATCCAAAGTGTAGTATGCCTTATCAAACAGTAACTCTTTGACACTTTTCCTAATTTTTCTCTCTGAATTTAGATCTTTGATATTCTGGGGTAAATGATTGAAAATTTTTTTTGAGTTATAAATCAGGGAATTTTTAACTTGTGTAGTGTTGGGCTTAGGAAGATCCAAATTACCCATCTGTCTAGTCAGGTAACTAGGGTTTTTTATGGTGTTTCTATTTAACTTATGTTTTTTAAACATCAAACACACCGTCTCTAGTATAAATATGCAGGTAAGGGTCATTATTCTATGTGATTTGAATAGTGGACGACATGAATCTCTAAAGCCAGCCCTACAAACATACCGGACAGCTCTTTTTTGTAGCTTAAATATCATATTGAAAGATGCTTTGTCGGAATTGCCCCAGTAGCAGATCCCATATCTCAGGTGTGACTCTATAAATGCAAAATATGTTGATCTTGCCATGGTTGGTATTTTGCAGATGATCAAGCAGTTTAAACCGTAATTTGTGAATTTTCGCCATGGCAACCACTGAGGTATCCAGACAGTGTGTTGCCTTGGTGAAACAGGATTTTCTTTTTCTGCAAATGTGACCTTTTTTCGCAAGGTATGTGTTTATTATCCAATATACAGGACATTATTGACAAACACTGGTAAACAGAGAACCTGTAAATAACTTCATCCAGATAAATATACAATTACATAACTACATGAAAATAATACATATCACATCTAGGTAAAAGTACACATATGTTATTACATATAAGCACCGTCAATTTCATATCGTTTCGTCATTAAAATATTCTGTCAGATTGTAATAGGCTTTAGATGCCAGTCTTTCATGTAACTTTTTCCTAAAAGTTTTTAGAGAATCTGTGTTGTTTATATCTTCAGGAAGTTTATTATACATTTTGACACCGACGTAAATTATTGAGTCTTTGATCAGTGTGGATTTAGGGATGATTAATGATGACCTCATTGCATTCTGTGCAGTGCGATTATTATTTACATATAAAGATAAGTTTATTTCATCATATTAACTACAAAATGTACAATAGTGACAAGTCAAACTGACAAATAAGAAAAACAATAGTTGCAGTTTATACACACTATTACTATAAAGTAGCTATTTCTAAAATTTAAAAACAAAAAATAACATATTGAAAGGTTAATGTCTCACAATTCAAATACTCTTCGATGGAGTAGATACAGTTCCTCAATAACGAGTGCTTAACTCTAGCCTTGAAACAGTTATAACTTAAACTAGTTACGTATATTGGTATTTTATTATATAAATGTAGGTTGAGCGAATTTCGAGCTGATAGATCCATTCGATAAAATTGAGGCCTCAGGTGAGCACCTCTTTAAGGTGGGTCATTATGAAAGTCAGCATTTGTGAGATACTTAATATTATTTTTGTGTATTTCTAAAACGTTGTAGAGTATGAAAATACATGGCAAGGGTAGAATTTTAAGTTCTTGAAATGAAGGACAACAGTGTACTCTGTAAGAAACATTTGCTATTATTTGACTGACCCCATAAAAGTATGCCATATGTTAGGTGGCTGCTAAAAAGCCACATGCTATGCACATTATGTGCATAGCAAAAAGATAAGCTTGGAAGTAAAAAATGTAAAAAATCATTGATATATATCACGAAAAGAGTTAGTAGCAGTATGAAACCTTGTGGTACACCATGCGAAATGGATCTACATGTGCTAGAATTTCCAGATGTATAAACAACTTTCTTTCTCCCACATAAGTAGGTTTTCATCAGCTCTAAAGCTCTGCTACGTTTCTCATAATCTTTCAGTTTACCTAGTAATAGCTCATGATTTATACTGTCAAAAGCCTTACTTAGATCATATAAAGTTAGAGCAGACACTAGGCCTTTTTCTATATTCTCTGTTATTTGTATCAACTATAGCCATCTCAGCTTGGGTTGTCGATTTGTTAGACCTAAATCCAAATTGATTTTTATCAAGTACAGAACGAGCCTTTGAAGAAGAAATTGAAATTAAGTGGTTTTTTAATTAGCATCTCAAAAGTTTACTAAAGATAGGAATGATTGTTATCTGATAGTTATCTGAAATATTTGGATCGCCCTTTTTAAATATGGGAATGATTTTACTTGTTTTAAAGATGTCTGAAAATAGTCCTTTACAGAAATAACGGTTGAAAAATACAGTCAATGGACCAGAAACAAGGTGTACGGTTTCCTTAATTCTACTGTTTAAGTTATATTTGTCCAAGAAAGCAGAGTTTTTTAATTTAATTATTGCTTGTTTAACTTCAACCTCTGTAACTGGGCTGGGGAAAATAGAAGTGCTAGGTTTGGGGAGTGTAAAAAAGTAGGTTAGAGTATTAATAACACAGGAAGGTAGAGATTTTACAATTTGTTCAGCTACATCTGTGAAAAAGATGTTATATCCATCAGGAGAAATGCTGCTTGAGACTGAAAGTTTTTATTTAAATTTCATTCATGGTTAATTAACTTATATAGCACTCTGTTATTGCCTTTTATAAGGCAATATTGTAATAAATTGCCTGCATGATCAGTTATACAAGGATAGCCGTGATGTTGGTCAAGTCAAAATTGAATTATGGCTACCAGCGGCGGTCGGCGTTACTTTCTTTAGGGCATGATTTACAACACTAACCTCTTCCCTGAGGTTGTACGCCCCGAACAACATTCCAAGAGGGGACATCACAACCCATGTATGGACTCAGTCTCTCTATGTGGACAACTTTAGACTTGCTTCTGGGTGACAGTTGGATTCTGTACACCAGGTCGTTTATCTTTTTGGTTACCAAGTAAAAGTTCTTGCCATGGTCTCTGCAATTTGGGACACAAACCTTTCCGACGTTGGGTTTGGTAGATCCACACCGCATCGCCTTCCTTGAAACTCACTGGCAACCACTTTTTGTTCTTGCAACAGGGCTTCCGCCACCGTTTCAGCCTCTTGGTTGGGTAAGGCTACTACTTCAGGCCCTTTGGAGAAATACTCCATCACAACCGTAAGGTACTTGTTACCAGATTTGGTTATAGTGAGTGATCCCAGAATGTCGACTGCGATTCTCTCGAAAGGGCACCCACTGGGGTACTGCTTCAACTTTCCTCTTTGCCTTGTCTTCGGTCCCTTTCTCGAAGAGCATAGATCACACCGCTTACACCACTCTTCCACGTCTCGACGCCAATTGACCCAATAATACCTCTCACGCACTTTCGGTAGAGTTCTGTTTACTCCAAAATGCCCTCCATTGCGACTATCCTGGAGCTGTTCGAGTATATTCGGGATACACGTCTTTAAAAGGGTTATCCGGAATTTGTGGGTTCTTCCATCCGAGCTTTTCCATTTCCGAGTGGATAGCTCATGGAGTCCCATTGAAGCCAGTAGCTAACCCATTTCCTGATGCATTATCCTCGAAGCAATGCTACGTCTGGAACGGCCACCAGCGCACGTCGAGTTAGACGTGATCTTGGTCACGTCACAATTGAATTATGGCTACCAGCGGTGGCCGGCCTTACTTTCTTTAGGGCATGATTTACAACAATACCTAAAGAAATTTCTATTGAATATAGAATCATATTCACTTGAGTAATATTTCAGCTGAGGGGCAAATTTTCCTTGTGACACTATTCCATTTTCATTTTTTGAGAAAGAAAGTTTTTGGTTTTCTACTACTCCATCTTGATACAAAAAAGATGAGGGAATCTTCCAAAGAAAGGAAGGAAGTAATCAATTTGAAAATAAGTAACTCTAAACATGAATGTGTAGATCATGCAAAGAAGTAGCTTTCAGACACAAACTGAAAGAAAGTCCTCCTGAAACAGCTACTTTCATATAAACATTGAATTACACGAAAGAAAAAAAATTATTTCGAAACAAATACTTCTATATGAACACTGAATTATACAGAAGATACTTTTCTCTTTGCATGATCTACACATCCATGTTCAGAGTTACTTATTTTCAAATTGATTACTTCCTTCCTTTCTTTGGAAGATTCCTTCATCTTTTTTTGTATCAAGATGGAGTAGTAGAAAGCCAAAAACTTTCTTTCCCAAAAATTAATCACTCCTAAAAATATAACCCCTTCAATCCATTTTTATATTTTATATGTCTTGTAATGTATAAAATATCACTGTGAAATAACAAATGTTATTATTATTATCATAAATGAAAATTAATTCGGACATTACTTATATTGTATAAGTAGAATATGTGAAACAAATAACATAATATGGTTTTTCTTATCAGGTTTTCAGTTTTTCATGTAATCCAGAAATTTCTATTTCATTTTTGCTTAAATAAAATATATATATATATATATATATATATATATATATATATATATATATATATATATATATCGGATTAACATAAATAGTACCAAAATGAAGCGTTTATTGAAATAGTAATAACGATAATAGATTTCATTCATAAAATTTTACATTAAACTTGAATTACAATGTATTGAAAAAATCTTAAAGAAATACAGCTTTACGAACTATAACTAATCAATTCTTTGTAAATTGATTTATGAAAAAGTTTAAAAATTCAATACATTTTCAAATACTGTCCTTACAATTGTTTACAATTTTCACAATACTAGTCCAACTGATGAAGTTGCCTTTTAGCGAAATGCGTTTTGAATAAAATTTATTGTGATAATTGTACAATTATTATTATCATGGATAGTGTTATTGATTTTTCTCAAGTAACGGGTTAGTGTATTCATACGTTTTCAAATTTTTAATCTAAATACCCCAAACAAAAATGTTATTTCTCAAGACATCTCAGTCAGTTTTATCTCTTAAGATATATCACAGATCTAATATTTGAATTTTTTCAGATGATCCAGATAAATGGAAAATTTCCCACAAAGACCGTGCCACCTATTTAAAAATGGATGGTAATAAGGGACCGAGGTGTAACCGCTGCAGGCATTTTGGACATATAGCTTTGAAATGTACAGAAAAACCAGAACTGCCAAGTTGTTTTCTTTGCGGTCAAAGAGACCATAGAGAACCGAGGTGTCCAAATAAAAGATGTACACAGGTAGACATGAACATTGTATAATTAGTCAAATGGAGTACTTAGTTAAAAAATTGTGTACCTAAATCAATATCGATATACGAGGTATGTTCAGAAATTAAGGAAAATTTTCATTTTTCTCAAAAAATATTTATTTATTCATCAATTTCCCTCAGATATAATACACTTGGGTCGCCGTTTTTTGCAAACCTCGGAGCAGTTCTGATAGGCATTCAGTTTTTATCTCCTCAACTGTCGCCAAACGCCGTTTTCTCATGGGTCTCTTTAATCTTAGGAATAATAAAAAGTCACAGGGAGCCAAATTTGGTGAATACGGTGGCTAAGGCATAATAACGGTGTTGTTTTTGGCTAAAAAATTTACGAACAAGCAATGAAGAGTGAGCAAATGCCATGAATTGTTTTTATACAATGATTCGTCACCACTTAGGACCCTCTAAAACAAATCTGGATCCCTGTTGACGTCATTCAACATTTCCTAGGTGATGCTCATGCAATGTTTTTTTGGTCAAAATTCAGCAATTTTGGAACCAACTTTGCTGCTACACGCTTTATGCCCCAAATTTCCGAAAAAATTGTGTGACATGAGCCAACCAAAATGCCGACCTACTTAGCAACTTTGTTAATAGTAATTCGACGATTCTCCATAACAATTTTCTCCACTTTCTCAACATTTTCATCAGTTTTTGATGTGCTGGAGAATCCAGGCAAGCGTCACCATTCACATCTTCTCGACCTGTGAAAAGCTTATACCACTAGTAAACTTTTTTCTGAGTCAAAATACAATCACTGTATGTCACTGTCAACATTTCAAAAGTTTTTGAGCACTTAATTCAATTTTTTACACAAAATTTGATGCAAATTCTTTCATCCATTTTTTTGATAACAGAAAATCTCCGAAAACGCCTCTCACCAACAAACTAAACAGCTGAAAGTGTGAACATATGTTCAAAACGAGTGGGGCAACATAAAAAAATTGCCTTCGAAATTTAAACATTCACCTTATTTTTTGAACAGACCTTGTTTGTCAGGTGTAAAAAAAATCTTAGGCACTTATTATTTCTATACATGTAAATGAGCCCTGTGGATAAACTATGAAAGAATATAAGCATAAAACATCAAGCTTTTGAAATATACTATAATGAATTCATGTTGAATTCTTTGCAGTGTTTATAATTTTGGTATCTGTTGACCCAGATTTGATAATGGTTTCATTACTAATTCTCTTAAATGGTTTTTGTTAACGTGAAATGATATATCTATGTGATAATAAGAGTATATTTTCTTTATTGAATAATTCTTTTTTTGTAATCGGACTTTTGATTGTATTTTAGAAAACTGATATTTTTTCTTGTAGTGTGGAAATCATGGAGATTATTCGACAACTTATTGTTGGAAATGTTTCAAATTTCGTAATTACGTGTGCAGGTTATGCAAAATGAAGGGGCACGTTGAAAATACATGTCCTGATATTTGGAGAAGATATCATTCAACCGTAAGTTGATATACCACCTACTACTATTTATTTAATAGAACATTATGAATATTATTTTGAAGTTTAATATTGCAAAGTGGTGAAGCATTGAATTGATATAAATAACTTGATATAAAACACAAAATTACCAACGAAAGTTTCAACTCTAGTGTGTATTATGGCACCAACCACTTGTATTAGAAAAGTGTGTTCTGATGATTTTGAGATGTTTCTGTTTTCATATAAGTTGGAAATGTCTGTTGTCACATAATATTCAGTACATTGGAGATTGTACAATACATAATACAATATACTAAACCTATACTCTGTGAAACTAGAAATTTCCACTGGAAGAAAAATTGAATTAATTTTCTGTTCAAACCTGAACATATTCTTTTTACCTATGAATTGTTGAAATATACACTAAATTTAAGTTGTAGTTGCAACAGGTCTCTTCATAACCGTAAGTCTAAAATTCATGAAATCAGTATAATAAAGTTTTGAATAAGATATTTTAAACTTTGAAAAATATTATTTACGATAATGTATGAAGAAAACTATTAAAAAGAACATCTTCATGTCATATCTATTGGGTAAGTAGTAAGATTGTGAAAACATGTCTTTCTACGGCCGATGCTTGGGTCTATCTAGTTACTTTAATTGAATAACCTTATTAGCAACCCCCAAAATATTTGAAAAATTTTCTTCTCTTATGGGCAACGAACCAGAACTTTTACAATATCTGGAAAAATTAAACTACCACAGCTACGTATTTCGATGAAAATTTTTTCTGACATTATTTAGGAATATATTAAAACACAATACTACTTTTCCATTGCCACTTTTTAAGCTGTACAAGTTGGTGTTTACAGATATTTCATCTCTGAGAAACCATCACCAATTTTAATTTTTTATAAGGACCAGAAAAAAAATCACCTAGTATAATCTAGCCTCTTCAGCGAAAACTGATATATCACCATTATTCCTTAGTTAGTGAATTTAAAAACGTCATTTGAATAAACAACTTTTTCTTAATGCAACAGACTTTAAATCTCTTCCGGTTTCCCCTGCTGGTCCTCTTTATCTGGGACACATTATATGACTTTTATGAGCAGTTTTGATAATATTTGGAAATATCATTATACAATTTATTCGAAGTGTGTAATTTTTTTCAGACTATCGAAGGTCCAATTATTATATCTCAAGGTCAATTCAAACCAAGACATGAACAGTGGTGTTCAGGATGTGCCCGACAAGGGCATTTAGAGCATGAATGTAATAATTATAATAGAGAGTATCCGCCAACCACACCATACATCATTAATTATGAAGACAATTTGGCTGAGGACAAGAACAAATTGCCACAATCTATTGTTGCTAATGAAGACTCACAGGAGTGTGTGCCAAGAAATTTAGATGATTCTGCTCCCAGCACGTCTTCTGCCAATAACAGTGCTTTTTACCAACCCACAATTGATGCTCTTCTAATGTCTAATCAATTTCCGTTTCCAAATCAACAACAACCCAATCAGTTGTCAGTACTTGGTCTGTTACCACCTCCCAGTCAGATAGGTTACCTAAATCAAGTCTTACCCCCTTATACGTTGAAACTGTTCAGTCAGCTGCCAGTGCTTAGCCAGTTACAAACAATGGCTATGATGAATAAACAAAGTGTGGTTCCGAACCCTGTTAATCCCAACTTTATCAACGAAATTTCTAACAGGGTTTTGAATCCCTGTTCTGTTCCTAATAGTACAAGTACTTTGTCTTCTGTAAACTCCACCAATGAATATTATTTAGACAATGCCAAGATGACTAAAGTTATTGACGAGAAAGAAATTAAGAAAATAATACTTTCTGCCTCCTTCTCTGTTGTCAATGACTTTTTGATACAACAAATGGAAGAGTTAAGAAATACTGATATTCAACCTCGACTCTTAAAAAATAAACTATACAAATATGATAATGTAAATGCAAATAAAAGATCAACCACAAAATTCAAACGGGAGAAATCCTATTGGTTCAGACTCCTCAATATGTTCATCTTCGGTAAGCACAAGATTGGCGATGGTCAGCTACATGTTAATTATTTGAACAAGTATCTGACTCACCCGATAAAGTCTCAATTGGATGATCATAAACGACGGTCATTGTTGAGTTCATATTCTTATATTTTTACCTATGATAAACATAAAAATGTTAATTACTATAAGTGGATAAACATTCTGATTCAGAAATATGAGAAAAGATCGATTAATAAGTATATCTCATGAGTACAATATATCATGCAGTGATAGGTATTTAACAAAATGTAATATACTTTTGATAAAATTGTTTCTAAATTTTTGTTTCAAATAAATTCGATATTAATTTGTTCGATTTTTTTTTATTAGGTCTTCTTCATACATGGTATCCAGCGACCTGGAATATTCCGAAAAAATAAAAATCCTTGAAAGGTCACGGAATTACGTTTCTAATTTGTAAATTACTGTAATTTTTCGAAATTTTGTTTCATTTGGTAATATTGCATTTAGTGATAAACATGGTAAGCATGAATAGAAATTCTTGATGAGCACCAATTATATAGGTAATGTTTGGTGTTTTTGCATTCTGGTTCGTATATTACAAAGATTTGACTCCCATTTAAGATACGATAATATTTATTAACTTATCATGATACACTTGGTATATGTGGTGAGTCAAGATAAATGTGATAATCAAAATGAAATGAGAAAATAAATCAAGTGAGCGTTCATTGAACATAGTCAAAAACCTCTGAATAAAGTATTCAGAAAACACTTTATTGTGAGATTTTCACTAAACAATTTTACAGAAACGTAACACGTGTTTCGCCATACAATGGAGTGAGATTAAAACTCATCTTCCTCTTTGAAAATGATCACTTGGTGATCGAAACACGTGTCGAGGTGTTAAAAATAACGATTTGGTGTTGGGAAAAAACTCCAGTAATATTCATTACTACACCAAAGGTTCCAAACAGTGCATCATAAGTAAATAAATATTTGGAAAATGGTATTCACCTTTAATTGAAACTACCACACTTCCGATAACAATAAATTCAAACTATCAATTTGAGAATTATTACCCATGAATTTCTCTCAGATAAAAAAAATAAATGAAATTAAAATTGATCATAATAAGTCTGCATACATTATTCTAAAATTTTCTTGATTATGTACCATTATCATTCATGTTCCAAAATCTTCATACTAAATCTTCAAAATCTCAATAGTTAGTTGGGCACTGAAAGACAACGAATTAAACAAGAAAATGGGAAAAGGATATCAAATCTGTTGTGGAAGAGACTAAATGTGAGTTCATATTAGAACGATTGCGATAATATTTTTGCGGTTCCGCAAATTTGCCTCAATTGTCAAAATACCCAGTTCATGTTGAAGCGGGCAATATCTAGGGATCTCATTGTTGAATTTTAAATTTTATTACATGAACCTGAATGATTTCATACGACTCATACGAAATACGACTTTCAAGACCAGAACCCATCATATCAGAATATAGGACTAACAATTTTCTCAAGTTTTGTTTAATAGAAGCGTGTCTTCAAAGCACTTATCTTAACGTTACTGCCTGCAGGGGCGAGGGGTTCTTTTGCAAAATGAGTTTTCTTTAATGAGGGGCCAACCAAATTCAATAATTTATTGAATAATAAAAGAGTGACCCTGAAATAGTTGAAATGTTTCTCTGGATCACTAATTCTCATTTATTTCAGCCACAAGATTGTGATATTCTCCATATTTTCTTCTTTTTTTGAAAATATTTCCCACTATAAAGATGGGGTTTTATCAATGAAGTTTTTTACTGTAAAGTTGATAAAATTTGAACAACCTGACACATTCGTCCATTTCAGATTCAATTTCGATGTATGGGCTTAAAAAACGGGAGTCAAAGCAATATAACTACTTTGTATGATGACGTATAACATTTTGCGGAAATCGCAAAAAAGTTCAATTTTTTCAACTTTTTTACGATAAACACGACACCGTTTTAAATCACACTCTTTATGCGATGTTCGTTCCAACATGAACTAGCCTTAAAGGGTCTACATCTTTCCATCAAACAAGGACAAAATACAGGTTATTTTGTCTTTCGACTATGGGTAATAAGTTTAGGCCTAAACGCCAAGAAGAGGAAGATAAAATAAGATTTGGCTTTAGTTCACAGCTGCATAGCTCTCACAGAACAACCTAAGTTTGGGTGTTCTGTGGCTCTTTTACTCTGAGTGTATTCTACTGTGACGTTAGGCGTTAGTATATTGTGAAATGTGATACTATATAGTTATTAGATGATTACCACTTGACAGATCAAGGAAAACTTCAATTTAATTTAATGTGATTTATTATCTCGTAAGTTTGTGATAATCAAGCAAAAAAAAAAATACACAATGACTATCAACGATCCCAATCAAGAAGAATGTGGAGACAAATCAGATGAAACTGAAAAAATGAGCCTAACCTCATTTATTGAAGAGGTACAAGAAAAGTTGAATTTCAAAAAAGAATTGAGAATTTCAAATCAAAATGCCCTAAATTCACGACCAAGTGACTCTCATTTTAGTAAATTGGATTCAAGTTTAAAGAAAAACACTGCGTTTGTAAAGAAAATTAGGAATTTTTCCTCTGTTCATCTTGATAGTTACCT
The DNA here is from genome assembly GCF_025532065.1 of Leptinotarsa decemlineata. Lineage (NCBI taxonomy): Eukaryota > Metazoa > Arthropoda > Insecta > Coleoptera > Chrysomelidae > Leptinotarsa > Leptinotarsa decemlineata. Next base: position 1,425,361 of record NW_027412525.1, read on the forward strand.
CAAAGATATGTTTGGATTGAATTTGTCGAAATATATATCGGAAGTGGCTGCTGCATTAGTGGAAGCAAAACTCAAAATGAATGATGTTCCTGCGGCAGTTAAATTATGTAGTATCCTTCACCAAACTTATATAGAATTTTCACAGCATCTGTTCGAGAATTGGCAGAAAGTATTGGCGATAAAGCTGGGGGAAAAGATTCCCAATCCAAGTAAATTACGAGTCGATTTAAGGTTCTACGCTGATTTGCTACAAGCAGGAATTTTCTCAAATAAGAATGCTCTAACCTTACTGGGATCCGTTTTGATGAATCTAATAAATATGGATAAAGAAGACCATTTCAATGCTTCTATTATATTGAGTTTTTGCAAACACTGTGGAGATGATTATGCAGGTAAAGAGTTGTGAACAATTTCAGTAGGTATTACTATTTCAAACACATGTATGTGTACCTATGTGAAGTGTTTTCAGTGATATAACGAATTGACAGTTCAACAGTTTTAAATCAATCTTCAGCTTCAACTTCATACTATACATTATTTGAGTTGCATCTACAGTACGGTTCAACTGTCTCAAGCACTGCAGTTTTTTGTCATTTGAATTAAGTATTTACTTTACCCGAAAGAACTGAGAAGTATCAGGGTGTATACTACATGGAATCCTGTAAACCAATGTTTTGTGAACTCCAAATGAAGAGTTTTTTTTCTTTGATAATCTATTCAGTACTACTAAATGTTGAGCAAAATATTGATAAGTATATTAGGTTTACTGAAATTAACTCCTATGATTTACAAAATTTGATACTGCCTCTGTGACGTGATGTGACAAATCCTGTACCCCTGTGCTTTGTGGAAATAAATTGAATTGTAGGTGCTCACAGAAACGCTCCACCTCGTCTTTTAAATTTTATTCGAATTGATATATTTCAGACGTCACACAGGGACAATTAATAATATTTTACGAGTTCATATGGGACAATAAACCCTATTATATATCATATACTGCAGACATAGCACAGCACATACAGCTTCGGATTTTAATGAAAATTCAACTTGAGCGGCATATACCCCCTTATCCTGTAATGCACTGCGGCATATACCATCTTGTCTGCAAATGTGTTAAGCCTGAATGATAGACTAGCTGCAATCAAAGGTGTAAGTACATATTTGGTACAGATTGTTGTAATTCAAATATATAATTTTCGATTTTCAAAGAAATTTACAAGTGAAAATATTTATTTCCATTCGATAGAAATTGATGTTTTTCTATAAGAAAAACATGACGTCTGATTCAAATTAATAGGATTCATGACTTTTTACTAGAATTTGATGACATAATAATATCTAATATAAAAAAATCGTTCACAAGAAAACTGATTCCAAATATGCTACATGCTTCTCATCATAACGAATAATGCTTCTTACCATCGTTGACAGTTTTCAAGAGTTCCTGGCGTTTCAAGAATAAAAACAGATTCAGAATAATTTTGGTTGGTTTCCGGGTTTTACCGTGGTCTTTTTTGGTTATAATCTCCAAACGTTTCGAGCAACTGTGGCAGTCATCTTCAGTGGCGTGGTCGAAGTACTCTTCTTGACGTGTCAGTTGACACGTCAAGAATAGTACTTCAACATGTCACGTGTCAGTTGACACGTCAAAGAAGAGTACTTCGACCACGTCACTGAAGATGAAGTTGCTCGAAACGTTTGGAGATTATAACCAAAGAAGACCACGGCAAAACCCGGAAACCCTCCAAAACATTGACGCCAGCTGTGAAAGCTTACATTTCTAGATTCGGAATTAGTTATTGTGCAGTGATATATAAGAAACACAAAAAATTAACTATTTAAAATATAAAGACCTTTCAATTTTCAGAATGTCATGTTTGCAATAATCTAGCTATAAAAAAGGGATAGCCAAACTAAGATTTCCTCCATATCATTGTAATTTTAATGCGGTTGTGTTACTTTGGCACATACTTCAATCAAGAGTATGCTCTGAAAATATATCACCAAAATTGATGAATACAATCATTAGTTTAAAAAAGAAACTGCAAGGAAGTTAGAAAAATTCAGTATAAAAAATTATTGATTATGAAAATTCATAAAATAATTTTGCTACCTTTATAGGTCCAGTAATAATAATAATAACAGTTTATTTCAATCAATAAAGTTGTTCACAATGATACAAGTGGGTTGAATGCACACTATGAGACATTATTGTGAAGGACGTCAATGGGAGCGTTACATAATATATTATATATACCTGTATACAATAAACAATACTTTATAGACAGTCACAAGGATTAAAAAAAGATATAAGATTCAGTTGAGGAATTCTTCAAAAGTGTAGTAATTTTTTTGTACTCTGTGTTGTTTCATCATTTTTTCAAAAACATGTTTTTGCGTCAATTCACTTCATAACTATCGTAAAAGAGGGCAGTACGATGGCGTGGTGGTAGTAACAACTGTTCTCTTGTGTTATGGTTATGTAAACATTCATACATGTTATTCAACCTCTGTTCAAACACAAGCTTCTGGGATTAATGTCCCTGCCACTGTTAAATATTAAATTTTTCAAAGAAATATCTGTACGAGTCTCTAGAGTCCCCTCAATTCAAAATGCCACATTTCAGGTGAGAGTGGAAATTAATGATTAATTTCAATGATAATGATTTGAATTTTTATATTGGTATAGAGTGTAGAGTGTGACTTTATAACAAACATTCTCACATTTTTATATTTTTATACTATTTTTTTACTCATATACAATAATTTATAACACTAGAATTTTGTAGATATGTATTATGTATATATAGATATAACCTTTTTTTAGCTACTAAGAACTACCTTTACACAAATTGTTGATATATTCACTACATATTTTCAAATACAGATAAACCTAAGTATCAAAATACATTTTCAGTTACTGGTTTGAAAATGGGTTCTTTTCGTTAATACTTAGAAGTGTTTGCACCCTGTGTTTACAATCTTTATTATCCAAAATATCAATTCGATATATTTCTGAAAATGCTTTACCTAGAAGGCAAAGACTTTTGTGTACGTAACTACTGTTATTATAGTTCTTATATTAATGTTCATTTTATTTTCGCAGGCCTCATTTCCAGACGTATGCGAGAGTTATCTATCAAATATCAGATGAAAATTCCCCGAAGTGATTTTTTACCGCCAGAAAAGAAACAAAATGTTAGATGTCTTTTGAAAGATTATTATATCTCTCTTAGTAAACATTTGGTTAAAGACCACATAGAAATGCAAAATTTTGAGAAACAGAATATGCGTATTTTGCAAAACAAAGGTGAATTAAGTCAGGAGAGGAAGGAAAAACTTGAGTCACTTCAGTCAGCTTACGATAAACTTTTAACAAATACCCAAAATTTTTCTGATATTTTAGATGAAGATATGCCGACGTTAAAAGTGCAAACCATGCCAAAAAATGAGGAGGTAAGATATCTGCAAGTTTTCGAACACTTGAATAATTAATATTCTTTCAGAGTATGATTGTGACTGGTTCAGGAACAGATATGGAGGACGTTACAGTTAATATAGAAAATATTTGGTGTGATATTGAAACACAGAGATTTTATTGTGATCTTCCTGAACTGACTGTTTTTCTTCCTACATCATTTTTGAATAAAGGGCAAACTCCACCGCCAGCAGAAACTGTAACGGAAGAAGTTCTTGATTCAGATTTGCCAGTTGAAGATTTGGAAGAAGAAAGTAAGTTTATTTAATTTCATGAAGAATGTTTGACTAAAATCAGCAGTATTTCTAAAATGTGTGACAATGGTATTGAAAGTAATTTTTTAAATAACATTCTATTACAATACATACATTTTCAGGAAACAAAGGTTCTGGCTTTCTACTTCTCCATCTTGATACAAAAAATTTGATGTGTAGATCATGCAAAGAAGTAACTTTGAGACACAAACTGGAAAAAAAACTAAAACAATAACTAATTATCTTCTATAATATATCACGATTACGAACTGTTGCTGGACAGTCACCACATTCTAGTCTATATATGCCCGATTTTTTCCACTTGAGTGCTCGATTCAGTTTATGTCAACATTCCTTTTCAAATTCTGTAGGATACTTGTGGTAAAATGGGGAATGTTCCTCAATTTGGGTTATTACAGCAAATGCAAGTTTGAACAAAATAAAGTTGAGTTTAATTCACGAGTTTTTCAAATTCACTTCAAAAAGTATTCAAATTGATGTTTCAAATGTTGGATTTTAATTTTTAAATGGATTTGTTTCTAATTCACATATTGGCAACAGCGCCTATATCAAGTTGAAATAATTTATACGTACTTAGATATTCTACTTTAAAAAAGGAAAATTATCTTTATAAATCAACAATTAAGGCAAAATATAAATTATAGTTCAATACCACGTCCACAAGCCACATAAACAACAGTTGTTTCGTTATTTATTTATATAGAGGAAGATAGGTTAGGTGCACAAAATGTCATATGTAACAGAATATCTCGGAACATAAGTAAACAGAACAGCACGCCTCTGAAATATGTCATCTTTGTTTGTCTCATACAGGTAACAGATTATTTCATTCTTTTTTTAAGTATCCAAATAATTTTTTAAAGGGAAAGGTTGAAATGATAAGTTTAAAATACGTTGTTTTAGAGCTCTTTTATGAAACCTACTTGATTTTCGTCAGGAGGAACATTCCCCATTATAAATGAGGTTGTTCGGTTGAACCTATAAAAACACAGAATAAATGATTTGCCTTGATATGATAATGAGATAAAAGAAAAAGCTAAAGAAAGAAATAATGTATACTTAACATATAGAAGAAACCAAAGTGATGCCAATTCGATTTATAAAAAACTAAATGAAGGAATAAATTTAACTAGACTAAAAAAAAATTACTATAATCAAATCTACATAGAAATGCATAGAAATGACCCGCCTAAAATGTAGAAAACATAAAAAAATTGATAGATCCAAAAAAATTGATACATTTGTTAATGACATTCAGTTTGAACTCGATGGGAAGAAGGTGGTTATCGAAAAAGAAGATGAGATTGCAGAAATCTTCAACTTAATTTTTTGAAGCATTGTAAGAGATATTGTGAACACTATTGATTCACATATCTGTTTTATATAGTAATTCAACTTTTAACGAATTGCAATTGCTTTCATTATATAATTTGGATACGATGTTTGGAGAGATAATCAGGGATCTAATGTAGATATTATAAATATTTTCGTTATAAAAAATTCATTTGATGTATAAGACATGTACAATACTTTGGAGAAATATATCTTATAGTCAAGTTGATTTATTTTCTTTTGAAGGTAAAACAGAAGAACCTCCTGCAGTTGAGGAAGAAACAGAGGATGTAGCAACAACAACAGCTAGTAATAAAATAGTTTTAGAAGCATTTTTGAACAATTTACCCAATTGTGTCAATAGAGAGATGATTGACAACGCAGCAATAGATTTTCTAGTAACGCTCAACACCAAACATAACCGTAAAAAACTTGTCCGTAGTTTGTTTGCTGTGAATCGTACCAGATTAGATTTGCTTCCATTCTATGCCCGCTTCGTAGCTATTCTCCAACCAGCTCTGCCGGAAGTAGGAAATGAACTGTGCCAAATGCTGAGGCAAGATTTCAAATATCATGTTAGAAAGAAAGATCAAATAAACATCGAATCAAAGATAAAAGTCGTTAGGTTCATAGGAGAACTAGTGAAATTCAATTTGTATTCAAAAATAGAGGCACTTTACTGCCTAAAGGTTTTACTGCATGACTTTTCCCATCACCACATAGAAATGGCCTGTAATTTACTGGAAGTTTGTGGAAGATTTCTGTACTGTAGCCCTGATTCTCACCAGAGGACAAAGGTGTACCTGGAACAGATGATGAGAAAAAAATCTGTGATGCCTTTAGATTCGAGATACGTTACTCAGATTGAAAATGCCTATTACTATGTCAACCCACCAGAAGTTGTCACGATTGCGAAGAAGGAGAGGCCTGTCATGCATCAATTCATCAGAAAATTGCTGTATCAGGACCTACAGAAAAATAACACAGACAAAATAATGAGACTGATGAGGAAATTAGATTGGTCAAATCGAGAGATATCTACCTATGCAATCAAATGTTTGTCAGGAGCACACAATCTCAAATACTTCAACATCAGGTGAGTCTCAAGAAATAAATAATGCAACTTCTGAACTCAATACAATTACTAGAACAGTCTGGGTTTTTTAAAAATCTTAATTGGAATTATTATTTTTTCAAAGGACAAAACACAAGAACCACAGGAAAATCCTTGAAGCGCTCTAAGAGCGGTGCCTGTGCTAATCTTTTAAGAGCCTACCAGTGAAATTTTAAACTAATACTAAAGTCACTGATTTTTGGAGAAAATTCACTTTCCTATTCTTCATTGATAAATTGAGTAATATAATGAGTTTTGATACACTTTCTGCTTGGAATCGTGTGCTATATATCCTCTGCTGCTTTGAGATATTACCATCGTCCTCACAGTCAATGCATATACCACTGAAAATATCTGCCGAAGTAGCAGATGAAAAGTTAGATACTACAAGTTTCATTCGACCACATCCTACCAGCCAGGATTTGTTCTCTCTAATCATGACTTCGGCCCAGTCTGTAAAACAGGAAAAAGAAATATTCCTTACTAACCACATTGTGATTTTGAACTGAAGTTATATAGTAATTTTTAGAGACAATCCTCACTACAATATTAATCGTGAGAAGTGAAATTATATTCATAAAGTTTCTATTTTTCTCAAAATCCCTTTGGAGAATATTTTCCTTATTGATTTGTCATAATCGAAAACCATTTATGGCCTAACAAAAACAAAATCTACTTGCAAAATAGATAACAGACATTGAATATACTATTGAAAAATAAAGTATTTCATAATATTTAATTTATTGCCACTGACTGGTACATGATCTTCAGTCTGTACTTATTAGATCTTTATGATTCCATATCCTTCCATATCTTGCTTTTAGTATAGAAGTTTCTTGGTCAGTGTCTTAAAAATATGGAAATCTTAAAATTGGAATCAAGAGGAAAATATATTACATTTATATGGCTATTTTATCATTTGGCCAACAGATAGGTCTTTGGATAGGTTTTTGGAGGAAATTGAAAAATCCAAATATAATAATAACGAGATTACTGAGATTTGTTTTATTTTGTCTCAAACATTGTAGTAATAGGGACAGAGAACAAGTCAAGTCCTACAGGTTTTTTTTGTTCAAGATCTGTATGAGTACAATGAAGTTCCAGAACTTGTAAAAAAATATCATACACATTGTCAGTTCAGAAGGCAAGCTAACTGCCTATTTGACTGAAAACTAGCATTTTTTCTCAATATATTTGATGAATAGGATAGATGTGATGAAATTAAAATAGGTATTTGAACTATATTGTATTAATTTTTTTAAAATAAAGATTGATTGAATGAGATACTTTGTCACATATTTGGTTGACCATTTTACACATAGTACGGAAATATTTATTATTTCTATAAATAAAAACATTTAATTTATGGTCAAAGGAGGTATAAGAAAAATTAATAGAGGTAACAACTTTAGGCAGTTAATGTGATAGTTTGTGAGTTAATAAATAAATATATAGAAATAATATATTCTACAGTCATCCATAATCTGTTCAACAACAAAGATGAACTACCAACCACTTCAGAGAAGAATAAATAAATTATCTCAAATTTCATCAATTCAGTTTAATATTTCAACAGTCTCATTACATTATATTCAACCAGCTTGCATTAATTGAAATTTATTTTTAGAATACCCCAATTTTCTTATGACAACAATCAATTCTAATTGCCAATTACTAACTCGAATAAATTTAAATTCATTACTCATTAAAATTATTATCATTGATAAAGGTGAATTGAATTTCAGATGTCTGGCGAATTTACTGGCAGGTCTTGTAGCTTATCAAGAAGAAATTGGAACAAAAGTTGTTGATAACGTTTTGGAAGACATTAGATTGGGTATGGAAGTGAATCTACCAAAATTCAACCAGCGAAGAATTGCACAAGTCAAATATTTAGGTGAATTGTATAACTATCGAATGGTTGAAAGCTCCGACGTTTTCAAGGTGAGTGATTTCTCAGATTGATATAAATATCAGCTATTAATACAACTGTAAACATGTAAACAATAAATTTGAAATTTTTGTTCAATTCATTCCATAGATTCTCTATTCCATTATATCATTTGGGGTGTCCATGGATCCAACAGAAATATCTCCTTTGGACCCACCAAACCAACTGTTTCGAATTCGGCTGGCATGTGTCTTACTGGAAACTTGTGGTAAGGAAATTTCTATTTTATTCAAGATTTATTTTCACCATCATCTTTTACAGAAAAAATATAAAAGTTGTGCTTTTCATTTTGAGAAATATGAAATGATCTAAAGATTGAAAAATCATTTTTGTACCAAGTAGTCTGTATAAATCAATGTTCTGGGCCTATCATGACGATAAATATTTCTCGCACCAATAACTGAGCATGATGTGCACTCTACAGTTCTCGAATTTGATGTGCTACCTGTACTTTTTAATGCAAATACTTGAGGAGTATGTGCATGTTGATTTTATATACATATACTTCTCGAAAGCTTTTGATAGAGTTCCACATAGTTTGTTTATTGACAAATTATGTACATTTGGTATCACTGGTAACGAGCTCGAATGGTTTACCAGTTATTTATTGGGTAGTTTTCACATAGTTCGCTTACATAACAGAGTTTTTGAAGGATGTGTAATGATGCTACTACTTCGATAAGGTTGATAAACTTAGGGCAGAATTTTTGGAATTGAGTGGAAGCACATTTCAGTGAAGGTCTTGTCTCCAAATGAATGAACTCCGCCTTTTTCTCTTGTATATTAGGTTAGGTTAGGTCCAAAATGAGTGGGTCTATTCGACCCTCCACCGCAACCCGCAAGGGTTTATTGTGTCTCACACCTATTCACACTCGACCAAATAAACCCAGCTTCTTAACAAAGCCGATTAGTTTGTATGGTGAGTGGTCTTTCAGGTCAGATGGTCAGAGTACGGCTCTGCAGAACTCTAAAAACCTGATTCGGTCCCCAGCAGGGCAGGCACAAAGTATGTGCTCTGCTGTTTCATCATTTTCCAGACAGGAGCGATACACACTGTCTCCGACAGTCCGAGTCTCTGCGTATGATCATTCAAATGACAGTGACCTGTAAGAAGGCCTGTTAGACATCGTAGTTCATCCCTACTGTAGTCCAACAACTGTTTGGTATCAAGCTTTGAAGGGTGAATAAACGCCTTGGAGTGAGTAAATCCTGGAAGATTCTGACAGAAGTCCATAAATCTTCTTGCCATCCAGGTGTTCAATCTTTGTTTGGCAAAGTCTAAAGGGATGCCAATGACAGGTTCTGGTCCGATGAAGCTGCTTGCAGCACCCTCCTTTGCAAGGGAATCAGCAGTCTCATTTCCTTCCAAGCCAGTATGGCCAGGAATCCAGACCAGAGACAATCTTTTAAGTTTTCCTATCGAGGAGAGCTTCCAACACCGCTTGACTGTCCGAGAATATTTTCATTGACTTATGTATGAGGTTGGATTCTCCCAATCTCTCCGCACACAATTCAATAGCGTAAATTTCCGCTTGAAATAAATGAAATACAGGCCCATAGGTTTCTAGGCAGGTCCTTGTTTATAATCTCATGGTGACAAATATGAAGTGTATGTATGTGAGAAACAAAGGCAATTGTTATTATTATACCTGTGAAATCGGGAGTGCCACAGGGATCCATTGTGGACCGGAGCTGTTCTGACTATTCAGCAATGTTATCAACTCATATGTAGTGAAGTGTCCAAGGACGTATATCTTTGAAATGACCTGAATGCCAATGCTGATTGATGTGGAGTTAATTGCCTGTACCCGAATTCAGGCAAATGTGTCTATAGTTTTTAGTAGATCACAGTCTCCAGATTATTTCGATTAGGAGTGGAATAACATGGTACATGTGAGAAACGGTGAATGTAATCATTTGGGCAAAATTCTAGATAACAAAATTTGTTTAAACTTCAGTGTAATTGCTTTTCGAGTTTGGAAGCCGTGGATTTTTGGAATTTCTTCCTGACGTTTCGCTGGCGTGAGTGGCTAGCTTCTTCAGAGGTTTAACCATCATGGCTTGCTGTCCGATGACTACCTTTTAGGCTTCGTAAAGAGTATTTATGCCTTGTCAGGTAATCAGTTGTATTTGTACCTGTATTTGTACCTGTACTTGTACCTGCACTTGTACCTGCACTTGTACCTGTACTCGTACCTGCACTTGACCCTGGAACATTAACAATCTTGCTGCGAAAGTCTAAACCATTTTGTTTGTTTCAACTACCGTGTAGACATGATATCTCAGAAAGCTCTAAAAATGCTTGGTTTTGAGACCATCTCATGATTTTTATGTTTACACTACAAAAGTTTTATATTGCTTATTCAGGAAATACACTTTAATGTGACATTTCTACTTGAAAATTTACAAAACCGCGACTCATGTTCGGCCATACGATAGTATCTTTGGAAGTCACAAGTATTGGTCAGTTTTGTCGTATTTTATATTGCTCCTTAGTTAGATCCAATGTAGATTTTGGTACTGTAATCCATATTACATCAAACACATTCATAGTATTGAAACTGTGAAAAATACATTTTTAAAATATGTAGCTGATTATTTAAGATTTGGTAGTAGGTGAATGTAATTGTAATGAAGTAAGGAATATAATATCTTCACCATGCTTTCAGGATCGTCCGACAATTGCATCATTGACATTTTTTTATGAACTTCATCAGGGCACATCAATTGTTCTGAAATCCTTTCACTAATATCTTTGTTTGTTCTAAGTGAACAGAAGAGGCATAAAAACTTATTTTATGTACAATTCCATTCAACATATGATTATTTAGACACTTTCGTGTATGTTAAGATTAGGTTATGTTTTTCCAACAATTTGAATTCATTGAAAAGTCAAATGAGTCATTTAACTCTTGTGATAACATTTTTAATGCTTTGTAAACTGAATTAGGGTTTTCTTCCTGACGTTTCGCTGGCGTGAGTGGCTAGCTTCTTCAGAGGTTTAACCATCATGGCTTGCTGTCCGATGACTACCTTTTAGGCTTCGTAAAGAGTATTTATGCCTTGTCAGGTAATCAGTTGTATTTGTACCTGTATTTGTACCTGTACTTGTACCTGCACTTGTACCTGCACTTGTACCTGTACTCGTACCTGCACTTGACCCTGGAACATTAACAATCTTGCTGCCTGTTCGTTATTCGAGAATTCCTTAAAATTGGGTTCCATATTTGATTGAGGTTCACCGCTTCTTCTTTTCTGTTGAAATTCTCCGTGTGTTTGTGGATCTTTATTGCCTCCCGTACCAGTCGGCTATGGTATCCCTGGTTGGGGGCAATTAGTTCTGTGTTTTCAAACAAAATTATGTGGTCTCCTTCACTAAGTGCGTGTTCTGCCACAGCTGACTTGTCTGTTTGGCCTAGCCTGCAGTTCCTTTTATGCTCTTTTAGTCTTGTTCCCATGGATCGTTTAGTGGTTCCGATATATACCTTTCCACAAGTGCACGGTATGCCATAGACCCCCGCTGCTGATAATGGGTCTCTTTTGTCTTCAGCCTACCTGAGGCTTTGTTGTATCTTCCTCGTGGGTTTGAAGACTGTTTCGATGTTGTGTTTGCCCAATAGTTTTCCAATTCTGTCCGTGACCCTAGGGATAAACGGTAGATATGCGCGTGCAATCATCCGATCCTTTTTCGCTTTCTGAACCGTGGTGCCCTTTGGTTTCATGGCTTTTCTGGTCTCGGAGGCACTGTATCCATTCTATCTCAAGATCACTTCAAGGTATTTCAGTTCCCTCTCCAGATGTTCTGGTTCACATATTCTCCGAGCCCGTTCCGTTAGAGTTGAGATGAAATTCGAAAAGCAATGACACTGAAAACCTCAGCCGCGAAAGTCTAAACCATTTTGTTTGTTTCAACTACCGTGTAGACATGATATCTCAGAAAGCTCTAAAAATGCTTGGTTTTGAGACCATCTCATGATTTTTATGTTTACACTACAAAAGTTTTATATTGCTTATTCAGGAAATACACTTTAATGTGACATTTCTACTTGAAAATTTACAAAACCGCGACTCATGTTCGGCCATACGATAGTATCTTTGGAAGTCACAAGTATTGGTCAGTTTTGTCGTATTTTATATTGCTCCTTAGTTAGATCCAATGTAGATTTTGGTACTGTAATCCATATTACATCAAACACATTCATAGTATTGAAACTGTGAAAAATACATTTTTAAAATATGTAGCTGATTATTTAAGATTTGGTAGTAGGTGAATGTAATTGTAATGAAGTTAGGAATATAATATCTTCACCATGCTTTCAGGATCGTCCGACAATTGCATCATTGACATTTTTTTATGAACTTCATCAGGGCACATCAATTGTTCTGAAATCCTTTCACTAATATCTTTGTTTGTTCTAAGTGAACAGAAGAGGCATAAAAACTTATTTTATGTACAATTCCATTCAACATATGATTATTTAGACACTTTCGTGTATGTTAAGATTAGGTTATGTTTTTCCAACAATTTGAATTCATTGAAAAGTCAAATGAGTCAAAAAACTCTTGTGATAACATTTTTAATGCTTTGTAAACTGAATTAGGGTTTTCGGGTTTGAGAATAAATAAATTAAATGGAAAAAAAATTAAATTGGTTGTCTAATGGAACTGGCCTATACTTGATAAAAATCCATTGTAACACTTTATTGTGAGATTTTCTATTTACAGTTTACAAAATCGCGACACGACTTTCACTATACAATAGCTTCTTTAGGGTGTGTTTACTACTAACGTAGTTAGTAGGTTAGCACTCAACAGTTTACAAAACTGTAACACGTGATTCACTATATATTAGCTTAAGAAGCTATTAAATAGTGAAACACGGTTTTGGTTTTGTAAACTTTCAAGTCAGAATCTTATGATAAAGTATTAAATCCGTTGGTAATAATGAAATCCTAGTGTTTGTGTGGTGATCTTAAGCATAAACACTTGAGTTTTATCATTTTATTAGAATAAGTTTGAAGTTTTCTATTACTTTCTTGCAGGTACTTATTTCAGTAGCGGAAGCAGTAAAAAAAAACTTGACTACTATTTAGTGTTTTTACAAGCTTACTACTGGTACAAGAAAAAGCTTTGGCAAGAATCGTTTCCTCCGATGTTAGAACATCTTTTTAAAGAAACTTTGACAGCTCTCAGACCTAAACTGAAACTGTGTAAAAGTTACGAAGAAGCTGTAGAAGAGGTGAATAATATTCGTACCACCCTCGGTATTGAGAAACTATTGGAGGTAGACAGCACAGTGTTGGATGAAGATGGGTTGGATACCATAGCCGAGACAGACAACGAAGAAGGTGTGGACGACGAAACTTCTGAGGGAGTAACTGGACCAATAACAGACGATACCGCAACTGAAGATGAAACAGTTGATAATACCCAAGGATCAGATGATGAAGGTAAGTGATTTTTTTTGTAACAGTGTGCAGTGGTGGCTATATACAATATAAATGATGAATGTATATGTTTGTTGCCTGTGAAACATTTTTTCTTTATCCAAAAAAAAACACTGTTTGGAAACCGGGCTTGTTTTGGGTTTATTATTTGCCAGAGATTCCAGTTCTACCTTTAATATTAATATTTCTTCTTAAACAGATTATTAGTATATGTCTGTATAGTCACGAATATCTGTGTATAAAGATACATTTATAATCAACTTTCAAAACTCCTTAATTTTAAATGCATTCAGAGAGAGAGAGAGAGATATGTTTAATGTCATAAGAAATACATCTTATCGACAAACATTTTTCTGCTAAAAAACTAACTATAAATATTAATAAATTGTTAAGTACATATATATATATGTACGAACAAATAAAAGTTGGTGACATAGTTTATTTCTCTCAGTATGATGCAGTGGTCCTATATTTACTGGACTGTTAGAAATAAATAATCCAATTTCCTTATCTTCTTATCAGTAGGACTTTTTTGCATCTTTTTGTTTTTATATCCTGTTTTCCGAAGAAAAACTAGGTATTAAGTTGCATCAATCATAATTGGTTTTCACTATCACACCTGAGGGTCAAATAGGCATCAAATACCACTTGGTCAGATTGCAGCTTATAATATTCCACACAACTACATATAAATTTTATCTTTTAATTTGACGCTTTCACCAAGAATTTTTGCCTTGAACGTGGAGCAATGAAAACACAACTACCTGGGGCTTTATGTATACACAATGTGATCATTTGCTGTATGAAAGTGATGATTTGAATAATCCTTTCAATCAGCATTCCATTTCTCTATTCCAACTGTAGCAAAAATTATTGAGAAATCAGTCAAAGAATGTTTAAAAAAAAATTTAAACTTTCACGATATTTTAAACAAATATTGGTTTGGGACCATCAGAATTAAACTACAGATTTCATCTATTAGTGGTTTGATCTGTTTTAGGTGAACCAAATACAAGCGAGGCAGAACAAGATCCAGTATCAGAATCTTTAGCCATTCCTAAAGGCCCAAATAGGGTAGATTGTCCAGAAGATGACGAGTTTTTAAACGCACTAGATAAAATGGTTTCTGAAAATATCCAGGAAAGAATGAAAGAACCTATTAAAGCTGGCAACGTTGACATTTCGGTTCCGGTTGTTATGAAATCTAATGTCAAGAAAACTTATGAACAACTTCAGGTAAGTGATGGAATCGGCTGATATTTGATGACAACCCATAATGTATTCAAGAAACACTTTATTGTGACATTTTCACTACACAGTTTTACAAAATGGCAACACGTGTTTCGTTATACAATAGCTTTTTCAGATGTCTCTATACTAACGGAAATATACATATTCAATGATTTATATATATTTTCACAATTTGAAGTAATTGAATTTTACATACCCAATTAATGTTGAAAATGTGTACCCAAGTTCAAGAATGAATCAATTAACATCAACATAAGAAAAGAAATTGTACAAATTCATTTAAATAAACATGCCATGAATTAAATTACCTGAGTTAATATATTAGTTAATAACCAGTTTCCACATTTGAGAAAATGTTCTGTAACAGGGAGTTATTTAATTCTATTTGGTCATTTTGTAAATGATCCAAAATCTATCAAATTATCCAAGAAGAATTCGTTCAGGCCAGTCTCAACTCCCTAAACAGTAGGTTAATGGACTGACACCTACTACTACTCCCTACAACTACTCCCCTATGTATAAATCTATTTATTTCTAAAGGTTCTAAAAGATTGAGTTTCAAACTTTTCTAAATGTAATATGTCATAGTCATGATTGAACTCATCTCCTTCTGCTTAAAGATGGTTTGCAAATGTGGAATTGGTCTTTCTATTCAAGAAACTACTTCTATGATCTTAAATTCTTTGGGAAAATGTTCTCCTTGTTTGGCCAATACTTCAGTTAAAATCCATTCGCATTTTGGCTCACGCTTATACTTAATCTCCTGAGGTATAAGTCTTCTCAAACACTATCGTGTTCTTGATCTTCCTCGATTTCTTTATTGAGGTGTTGTGTTAATTTTCTCATCATCTCTGTTGATGACCTTTTCCTTATGTGTCCTATTTTTTCTAACAATTAAGATTTGATTACTCTCAATATATTTCATATCCAGCTCTTTTTTTGTTTCTTTATTTCTTTGTCTTCTTTCTCCTTCTGAGGTGATATCAAGACCTAGAAGTGTTCCCATTATTTTACTTTCCAGAATTCTTAAGTTTTTGTTTGTTTTTAATATTCATCACCAATGTAGCCATTGCATATGTGAGGATGTTTTGTATATCTTTAATTTTGTCTAGTTTTACATTTTTAACAATATTCTGTTTCTTCTAAAGACTTGGTTTTCTGGCCTGAATCTATTTTGATAGTCTGCCAGTATTTTTCTTATAGTTTTTGATTTCCCTGTAATTATATTTGCAAATTTTTTATATAATGAATGTCAAAGAAATCATTGTTCACAAAGCCATTCAGTTGTTCTGGAATAAGAAATTTGAATGTTTGTTTGAAAGTGGTTGACAATTTGATAATTCATATTGCAACCTCTGGCGTAAAATTAATCTATTGAAAACACTTTCCCAACAAGAGAACAAAAAATACAGTTGCTCGACTTACGTTTCGCTAACCAAGGTAGCGTCCTCAGGAGATCATTGTACTGCTATGTTAGTGTTTTTATATCCTAGTGGCCAAACTACTAGCTATTAGTATTACCTAACTGCACCAGTTAGTATTATATAACTACTACCTGTTATCAATCCTATGCTAAACTACCTGATTTAATACCTCTGATTTGTTATGTATTTCCTCTACATTGGTGATCGTGATCATCTCTAATATTTAACGTTTTTATTTTTATTCCATATTCAAGAATGGTATTTCTTCCTTATTTTCAATTTCATACATGAATTTTGTACTTGCAAATCTGTTGTTGAGGCAAAATACAAAATCCTTTACCTTACTCATATTTGTATCTTTTGATACTGTTAATCCTGAAATTTTGTTGAACAAATTAATTGGTATTAGCGGTAATGCATTTTTATGATTTCAAAATTATTTAAGTGATAGGAAGCAATGTATTTCTGGAAAATGAGAAAATGTTAATAAAAAACATTGTTTGTGGAGAACGCCAGGGATTTATATTAGAACATTTACTCTTTCTCATTCATATAAATTCATTTCAGAATTCCAGCTTTCTGTAAAGTTAATACTATTTGCTGATGATACAACTTTGATCTATCTCAATGAAGATTCACAATTGGTACACCAACAAATTAACTTCGAATTTTGAAGATCTTCATTTATGTTTTTCAATGAAGAGCCCTGTGACAACTTCCAGATTAGTGAATTCAATAGTTCGGAACATATGAAATGATTTGAAATCCCTGAAACAATTGAAAAAGAAGAATTAAAAATGAATAGCTGAAAATAACAAATATATTAAGCAAAAATAACCTGAAATGAAATAATAGTGAAATTAAATACATGTAAAAATGGAACGATTGAACAAAAATTGAAATTAAAGAAATAAAAATGAAAATAAAAAAGTTAAGGGATTCCAAGCCACGTTAGTTCACGACATTTCGATTGTTAGTATCTACAATCGTCTTCGGGTGATGACGATTGTAGATACTAACAATTGAAACGTCGTGAACTAACATGGCTTGGAATCTCTTAACTTTTTTATTTTCATTTTTATTTCTTCAATTTTAATTTTTGTTCAATCGTTCTATTTTTAGTTGTATTTTATTTCACTCTTATTTCATTTCAGGTTATTTTTGCTTAATACATTTGTTATTTTCACCTATTCATTTTTAATTCTTCTTTTTTAGTTGTTTCAGGGATTTCAAATCATTTCATATATTAGACAATGGAAGTCCGAACTAGTGAAATTCAGATTAGTGTTTGGATACTACAAAATCGAAAGGTTCACTAGTGTTTAGTTCTTAGTTATAGATGAAACTCTTTAATGGACTATCCAGATTGATGTGATTTGAAAAAAGTTAGCACCAATCATTGGTATTCTATATAAAATAAGAAACTATATAGTTTACAAAATAAAGTCTTGAAATGCATTTTCCATTTACTTTTCTTAGAACCAACTAAAAATCTATATAATGAGTCTTTTTCCTGAGAATACTATAGCAAACGTGTCACGAGAGGCAGCACTAGTAGTAGGGACAAACAATAAACTATTCACATGTAAAACAGTGTTATTTACGTAACATTAATTTATATTTTAAAAATATAAATCTGATATGAAAAATTATTTTATGCTAGTATAATGCCAACAAAGCTTTGCTGTTTTGCGAATTGTACGTCAGATAATCGATATCCGGAAGAAAACATGTTTTTTATACCATGTATAAAACCTCATAATAATGAGGTTAGATGTAAGAAATGGATACATGCTTCGAGGAGAGTGGATTTAACAGTGCAAAAAGGAAATAAATATTCATATGTATGCTCTAAACATGAAATGAATAGTAGATTTTTCATAGTTAATTACCATTGATTAGAATGACATATAACCTCAATCCTTTAGTAATTTATATTCATTTATTATATTCAATTAAATTTATTTCATTACCATCTATATTTGATTCATATTTCAATCGGAAATAAATCTGAAATCAATAATTATTTTAAATTTATTTTTTTTAAATTTGAATCTACAACTACTCTTTTACAAGAATCTGTATACTAACCTGTCTATTAATTCACTTTTTTTTCCAGTTACTTTTAAATTACGGCATGCAAGCCAACATTTTAATGTTACAACATTGTTATCCTTTACAGTTGCAAATTTTAGTATTGCTCCAGGAACATCTTCTGTTAAAAACATCTTTTTTAATTGTACTCTACCATATGTTCATATGAGGATTATGCAGTGTTTGTCCTTACCGAACTACTAGCGCTGCTAGTGAGTGATTTTTCGTACTTCAGGAAAACGGTTCATTAAGTTTATTCGACATTAATCCTATTTATAAATCAAAAGTATGTACCTTTCCGCAGTCCATTATAAAGGATAAAAAACATTCCACTACGAAATTTATGTAACAGAAATGTACATGATCATCAAACAAGACAGCTCAATAATCTGATAACAAGTAATCTCAGATCTGCATTTTCCAGAAATATTTTACAAAGAAATAATTGCCCATAACGAATTACCAAATGGTGATACAACATATTGAAACACTATTTGTTGTATTAATTTACATTATCATATTTGAATATTACTGGAGTTTTTTCCCAACACCAAATCGTTATTTTCAACACCTCGACATGTGTTTCGATCAGCAAGTGATCATCTTTAAAGAGGGAGATTAAAGTTAAAGTTTTAATCTTCCTCTTTGAAGATGATCACTTGGTGATCGAAACACGTGTCGAGGTGAAGGAAGATCAAAACTTTAACTTTAATCTTCCTCTTTGAAGATGATCACTTGGATATCGAAACACGTGTCGAGGTGAATATTACTGGAGTTTTTTCTCAAAATCTTCCTCTTTGAAGATGATCACTTGGTGATCGAAACACGTGTCGAGGTGTTAAAAATAACGATTTGATGTTGGGAAAAAACTCCAGTAATATTCATTACTACACCAAAGGTTCCAAACAGTGCATCATAAGTACGTGTCGAGGTGTTGAAAATAACGATTTGGTGTTGGGAAAAAACTCCAGTAATATTCATTACTACACCAAAGGTTCCAAACAGTGAATCATAAAAAATTATCATATTTGTTTGTTTTTATTATCAATCAGACCAATTCTGAAATAGCTTCCTTTGAAGTTATATATAAATATAAAACATTGAAGTTTCTTGAGAATAAATACATTTTTATTATATATTGCTTCCATTTTCCTTATTTTGTATTTTTTTTGCCCAGCCACTTGAGCTCCGTTTCATTGTTTTTTTATTTTTAGGAACCACCTAGTGAGAACGAACAAGGGAAAATTGGTTTCGTTTTGATGGTACGTAAAGGCAATAAGCAGCAGTACAAGCAATTTGAGGCGGAGATTGATTCAGAATTGGCCCAAAATTTAAGAGATCAAGAACAGGTTCAGAAAGAAGAAAAGGAGAAAGTAAAACGACTAACATTAAATATTACTGAAAGGTTTGAAGAAGAAGATTATCAGGAGATGATTCAACAACAAAATAGACCTGTTACACAAAACCTAAATAGAGAACGTAAAAAATATCAACATCCCAAGGGGGCCCCCGATGCCGATTTGATATTTGGTCCAAAGAAAGTTCGGTAGGAAGTGACACAACGAAAATTGGGTTTCAAACATGTAAGCATTACGCACTTTGTTGAACAATGCGATTTTTGGCAGAATAGAAGAATGTGACCCCAAGATGGAGTTTCCTTCAAGAATTTCAAGGGATCCTGTAACATTTTGATTCGGTGAAATAATATATGTTTCAATGGATTAAGGCAAAAAATTCGGAGTAATTTTTTTATTTTATTTTCAAACATACTTTGGACTTATTAGGTAGAAAATGCAAAGCTTTTTCCAGCATATGTCTCACTAAGACTTCTGAGATTCACTTAGCCTGATTGTGGTAAAAGCAGTATTGAAAGCCTTTTTTTGTACTTCTCTTATTAAATAAAATACTAAACAGGAAATACATTTTTGCTTTTCTTTATTGTAGCACATGATTTAAAATTGGTATAAATATGACTACCAATCAGACATCAATAAATACAAAAGTACAAAAAACTAATTCTAATCAGCATCTTGAAATTCCTCTTCTTCATCATGTCCATTTGTTGTCGTAATTTGAATGTCATGGAAATTGTCACGGATTCTTCTTGTGAGGTCATCTACATCTGAAAAATAATTTTTCATGAGGCAAGAGATACACAGACTCATCAGTAGATTATTATAATAGTTCTATGACTGAAATATACATTTTCCCATTCAAATCTCCAGGTCAGACTTGTTAATTTTGTAACTAGATGTCTCCAAATAGTCATTAGAATTATCCAAAAACTGAATCTACCCAAAACGTTGCTAAATTTTTGTCCGATTCAATTGAACGCCACAAAGATGTTTTTGATGGTCGCCTGAGAAAACAGTAAAATTGACAGTTGACTCTAATAAAATTGCCATAGCAGCCGTGATTAATCACGTGTACGAAGATAAAAAAGAGAGGCCAATTGCTGTCACGTTTATTAAACTCAGCAGAATTAAAATATGGACAGATGGAAAAAGAGGCATGTGCTATAATTTTCTGTGTCAAAAAATTTTTTCAGTACTTGTTTGGCAAAAAATTCCAAATTTTTACAGACTGCAAAGGTGGGCACACATACTGTCTGCTTTTGATACTTTGTTAATTCTGAAAATAATCATGCAGATTTTCTTTCACGATCACCAGTTGGTGGTGAGTGTGAAAGCATCCCAAAAATGTCATATTAACATTGTCATGAAAAATACGATAGTATTTCATATTTAAGTTTTGTATAAAATCACAATATACCTCTAAAGTTCAACGAAATAAAACTGGTCATACGAAAGGATCCATTTGAGTCACTTTTGAGTAAAATAATTTCTTACGTTTTCAATGGATGGCTAACAAAATGTACGAAGTCGAATATGCAACAATATGTTTTGCTAAAAAATGAGCTCAACTTCGAGCAAGATTGTTTACATTGGGTACACAGATTAGTTATTCTGGGGAATTTCAAAATTATAATATTAGACAATTACACGAATCCCATATGGGTATAGTAAAAATGAAGGGGCTAGCTCGATCTTACTTTTGGTGGCGGGTCATTGACAAAGATATAGAGAAATCGCGAATTCTTGCTAAATTTGTGTTAAATTTTCAAATTCTCCACCAAAAACAAGTTTAGCCGTTTGGGAATGGTCAAAAGATGTTTGGACAAGGCTCCATTTTGATTTTTTTCGGACCTTGTTTAGGTAAATACTTTCTCATTTTAGAAAATGCAACTTCAAAATGGATCGAGTATTGCGAAGTAAATAATATGTCGGCTTAAATCACAACACGAATTTCATGGAACACATTTGCAAGGTTTGGTTTACCAAAGGAAATATGTACAGATAACGCCCCAACAACACCCTACAGCCCTCACACAAACGGTAAGGCCGAAAGCGCTGTTAAAATCATGAATAAAGCAATTTTGAAGGGTCATATTGAAGGTACAACTGACGTGAATTTTGTAATAAAAATAGGTCTTTTTGCAGTATTGAAACACTTCTCACTCTACTATGGGTGTGGAATCTTTAAAATTACTTTTGGATCGAAGACTGCCATTGAAAATTGATCTATTACTCTCATCAGTTGAAAACACATGAAGGACTACAAATCAAATTCTCAAAGATGGGTAAAAGGGCACATTAAAAAAAGATCGGTTCTAGAACATATTTAGTGTCTACGGTTGATGGAGAAATGACTTGGAAAAGGCATACCAATCAGTTAAGATCGAGAATTAAAAGAAAATTGTTTCAAGAAAATGGTCAAATTCTGAAAAGTCAAGACAGTGAAAATTGTCCTAATGTAAACGACAGTATTTTACCACCATGGCCAGAAAACACTAATTTAGAGATACAGTTTTTTTTCTGATTGATTTGGCCGTTACTTGATGAAGATCAAATCATAAGGTGTAGTTTATGAAAATAGAGTCAAGTGACCGTCAAACCGACATTTCAGAAAATCACCAGATTAATAGTGGCAGATGTCTGTGGAGATGGAGTAAGTTGAATCCACCAGAACGATTTACTCCATTGTTAAAAAGTAACATGTATTAGTGTCTACTATTTCTATTAACGTGTATTTTCTATCAGGAAGAGATTACTTCACATCTCTTCCTGATAGTATATTAGGGAAAACTTTAGAGAACTCTCCTGCACTCAGACAGGTAAAAAATGGATCTCCTGCCTGAATGTATCGCAGACCGAATATGTTTTCTTTCAGTAATAAATGAGCAGCATTAAACATTTGTTTACTTATAACCTGAAAACACAAAAATTTCCATTCAGAGTATTGTTGATGTTAAATAGATATGTCACGTATATAAGTTGAGGAGAGATAACTTGTCGATATTTGTTGAAAAATAATGGAAATCCATATTTTATATGACTAGTGACAAAATTAGGATGAATATAGTGATAATTTAATAGAATAACTAGTATAACTAGAATAACCTAACAAAATTAACAGAAATATAGTAACAATTCTGAGAGTAATTCAAAATTTAATGATGTAATAAAAATATAAAGAATTTTCAATACCAATAAATCTGGAGGAAAACCAAAGAAGTCTATAGACTTTTTGGTTAAATCTAGTGACTATTTAGGTAATATACAAGTATGACCCACTTTTTTCTTATGGATTCACATAGGTAATCATTGTATTGTCTTTATTATCCCAAGAAACATTGAATGCTTATGAATAGTGATTAACTACAGATACAAATTTAACAAAATAATTAATTATTGAACAGGAAAATATCAATATGAGCAGTGAACACGGGACAAAAATATTGAATTACATTAGATACTGAAGATCTGAAATTTGGGTATAGGGTACCATAATTTTTATTGAAACATGAAGCTTTCATCTGCAAACACTTTTTTCAATGTTTTGAGGTTCTGAATTGTCAAATTTCATTTGAGAAATGGTTTTTTAATATATTTGCTGATTTAATATGGGATAATCCAAATTTAAATCCCTAATAATAATAATATGTATTTGCATCAATAAGAGGATTTACATAACAAGAAGTATTTGTCAATAAACAAAATTAATTCAATGAGTCTGCAGGGTATAGGTAATAATTCAAATATATTACAAAAATAATCTATAAACTAATAAAATGAAAAAAATAAATAAAAGGAAAAATAAATAAACCACCAGTCCACCTCTTGAAATTTATTTACATTTCTTAATATTTGGGTAACTGAAGTTTTATAATTCACATTCAAAAATGATATCTTCAGAGTGAATTTTACCTAATAAATTTGATTTAATAACATATGTCAGTAATTAGTTTTTATGTACTTAATTTTAATTGATATCATTTAGTATGAATAATCACATTTTGAAAAACCATTCTTTAAGAAAACAATCATTAAAATTTGTTTTGATGAGCTTTTTTGCTCACATGAATTTCATCATTAAAGATAACCTGTTAAATAAAAAAAAGAGCTTGAATAAAATATAGAAGTACCAACATCATCAATTAATAGACTGAAAAGTGTATCATATTCAGTAGGTAAAAAACAATCCTGTCATTTGTCTGGTATGAAATCCACAAACTAGTTTGGAATTGATATAAAGGGGCATAAACTGCCATGCAATATTCATTTTTGTAAATTAGCTTTCAAATTTATCTGAACTGACCCGTTTCTTGATGAAAATTGATAATACTATTCATGATAAAAATTACACAATTTTCACAAACATTTTAATTTCTAGACATATTTCGCTAACACAGTAGCTTCCTGGGTAGAAATGAATGAGAAGCTTTTTGCAAAATAAGTAGAAAAGATTTCAGAAATTACGGGTGGGCAACTTAAAAACTAAAATTCCAAAGGCTTTGGAGAACAAGTATCAGGAATATTTCGTCAATAAATAATAAATTGAGTAAAATTATAATTCCAATACAGCTTCTCAGGTGTAAAAAATATTGAAAATAGGTTCATTTGTCTCTAATGAATTCAGGGGCACTGTTTAAACTGAGCTCAGCACTTCACATTGAAAACCCAGATGTCAATTATTAAATTACCATATTTGGTATTACCAAGAACCAAGAAGGGGTGACATCTAGGTTTGATAATTCAAATATCAAACTTAAGGAAATCATTGATTATTATTACCATAAGGAATCATGGTTACAAATATTCCTTAATGGGATATATCACTATTTTTTACAATAAATTCAAATGATATTGTTCAGTAAGCCAGTATGATAATTATAAAATATATCTAAGCAGTTTTCTATACAATCCTAAAACAAAAAAAAAGTTTGAATGAAGATGTGTTCAAGTCAGAAAAGTTTTAATGAAACAGACTGAAATAATTACTGTAGGTGGATTTATTCATGGTTATGGAATATTTCAATAAGAATAAGGACTAAGGTTTTTATCAAATTTAATGATTAGTAGCTTTTTTGAAGTCTAGGTATTCAAATTAATTACAAGTCCATTTAATGAACTCCTTTCTCCATATAGCTTTTTGCAAGGCTTCATCAACTTCTTTATTTTTGACAGCAATTACAAACAATTTGTTTGATGCATTTTGAGTTGAATGAGTATACTCATAAATTTAACAATACTTTTTCGGGACTTTTTTATCCTTTACTTACAAAATACCGGCAGATGAATACAAACAACCGAAAAGTATTCTACCTTTCTATCTTATCCAGAGAAACACAAATAAACGGCAAAACAGTATAATATTCATTCTTGGGTAATAATGTATGTGTGTATATGTGACTTATCTTATTTGTATACATCTAAAAGATCAATAAATTGTCTTATCTTATCTTTCACACCACTTACATAGAATTGCCTCAAAATAACATCATATATAAATGAAAAAATCAAATAAACCAAATTACAATAATAATCATTTCCAAAGATAACTTTAAAAAATAATCTAGAGGGGAAATATTTTAAAGTTTTTAATTTGGTATTTCGACTTCAGTATCTGTTATTATGGTAGATTTTTCAAATTATGTCTGAAAAGCAATGAAAAAAGAGATCATACAAATTGTCTCGTTGTATATTGTGGTATATAATATTCATTCTGATTTCTGAGACCTTTATCATGGGCATTGTGTCTATATGTCAATTAGGAGATATTGAGGTCACCGTTTGATCCTGAGGTTATGAACGAAATTAACTAGATTAATTATGTTGAACATTTTCTGCCACCAAATCTGATATATGAATTGGAGATACATGATTTCTGAATTTTAAGTTTAAAATAAATCTTCTAAAATTTTTGTATTCTTGATAATGTGATTTGATTGAAATGTCTTGTTTACATTTTCTTTATTCATGATAATATTTAAACAAATTTCACACTATAAATTTTATTTAAGTCGCATTTCACTACACGGTAGCTTCATCAGTTGGACACCTGTCCAACCGTGTAGTGAAATATGTCATGACATGGAATAAAATTCATAGTTTGAAAATTGTATTATTATTATGGATAATGTTATTAATTTTCATCAAGTAACGGATCAATGAATTTATAATGGAATTTCTTTTGTTTTCTAGAATTTTGCTGAGCTACCTTAAGCCAATGACACCCTCAAATAATATTGGATTTTGGAACATTTAGCCTAAGCAAATTTTCACATTTTGAGAGTAGGTTACTTACCAGCATCACCTCCACCTCTTTCCATAATTTCATTCTCCTCATTCAGTTCAGCTTCAGCGTCTTCGTAGAGATTGTCATCTTCATTTGTGCTGTCATCATCCATATCCATGGCAGGATCAGGATTCAATTCCTAAATATTGTATATACGTTGAAACGTCTTATAGAATTCAATTTTTTTTCTTGTAACTGAGGTAGAAAACGTGACAGTGAGATATTTCCTTTCAAAGGATAAAGATGTTGAAAGATCCATTTTTGTGAAATGACACTTTTTACAATGATTGTGTGCTCTGGATACAAATAATCTTTTTTCTGCAGTTACATCTTAAATGGAATCAAAGCTTCACAATAACATTAGTATCTTTGTTCTTATTTGATTCCATTATAACAATACAAGAAAGTCATTGTTTTCAAGTCTCTGTTTCATAACTGAAAGTATAATTAAGAAATGAGAATTGAAACTTTCTATGTTTTTTACCACTTTTATTTGTAACTTACGTTACTACAGTTTCGTCCTATAAGGACATTTTCAAAATTATACATTAAATAAAAGTGGTAAAAAAACAGAAAGCTTCAATTCTCTTTTCTTCATTATGATCTCCTACCACGTAGTAATGGCTACATTCATCAATTTATTGATAGTAAATGTTTCATTTCATTTAATCATATTTACTTCATAGAGTTAGGTCTATTATTCCAGTTTTGATGTGTTATTCTATTATAAGTAAAAATATTCATCTTTTATGATTCAACAGGTTCTACACCCATCAGGGTCTTTGTACCAAATAAGTACGCCACTGCAAGAGACAGATTAAGGCAAAAACGTCAGTCATTTCCGAGAATGTAGTGCCTAGTATTTTAGAATTATAGTATAATAATGATGATGAAAAAGTTTATTTGACCAAAAGTGACTACTCAAATAATTTTTGGCATTTTCTGTATTCTCAATTACAAGTTATAAAAAATATAATTGGTGTAATATTGAAAGTCATTAGACAGATTTCAAAGAAGAGACAAAATATTTATTTGCTAGTAAGAATATATGATTTTCAATGAGTGCATTCATTTCACCAACTCTGATCCACTAGAATAAAGGTTTGAAAGTATATCTATCTTTCTTCAAGGTTATAATGTTTAATTTCAAAACCCTTTTCAAGGAAATATAAGCTGTCAATTAAAAAAAATCAATGTTTTTTCATGTTAGACACTTGAAAAAATTACTTTCCAATTATGATATTCAAATGTGGCTTGAAAGTTTTGATATTTATAGTAACATAGTTTTGCAATAAGGTAGATATAATGAATACTGCTCGACCTCAAAACATTATAAAAATCTATTGCAACTTTACCTGACAGTGCATTATAGCCTCGTAAAGCTGTCTGACAACTTCAGTATCATCATTAGTTGAACTTGGTACTAATAATAATTCTGAACACTCATGTGATACTTCACAATAACTATCTTCACTGTCAGCTGCATCACTGTCATCTGCATCAGGCGATGAAGGATCTTCCCCTGAGAAATTCAAGATAACAAATAATTAGGTTCAAAGTTTTGAAAGATGTTCATAAGGTACCTGGCATATGAATCTTTCCTGCAACCACTACATAAACACATTCTCCTGGGTAAACAGAATCATCTTTCGAGATACCATGTAATACTATATTGGGGTACTCTATCGTTAGACCAACATCCCCGTTCCGTTGCCAACATAAAGTTCTTTAAAAAGGGTGAGTTATGTCTTGACAAATTTTACTATTGAGAAAAAACTTACTGCTCACTAACGTACAGGGTTCCGTTTCCAAGATCCTTTTTTTCTAATACAACTCGAATATTTTCTTTCTGGTACTTAATATCTGATTCCGGATATTTAAATGAATTTATAATAACCATTTTTTGTAATTTTTGAAATCAATAAACTTAACAATGAAAACAAACCAATGACTACAATATAGATGAAGATAGGAACATGCAATGTTCTTCTTCCCTTCTTCTAAATTTTTCTGGATATCCCGCCTTGATTAGTTGTCCACAAATCGAATTCAGGTGAACCGCAAGGTTCCACAATCTGAAAAAAAATAGAAATTGTAATAGAGAACTTCTTACAAGTGTAAAAGGGCAAACTTCTAGTTTACTACAATAAGTTACTGTGCGCATTAGAAATATTTTTACGAGGAAACATAATCTGTTTATTGGAAACCAGCAGCCGTAAAATTTTGCCTTAAAAAAGGTTATGAATTTAAATCTCTGAATCTGTATAGAAATATTATATTTTTTTTATGATGATAGAAGGAAGGTGAAAATCGAAAAGGTTATTGAAAAACTGATTTCCTACACATAAAATGACTGAACCAATACTTGAAGGGACCACAATATTCTGTGATGGGTAAAGGAATGCAGCCAATAACAAAAAATGAACGAAATGCATACAAAATATAAGTCAACAACACAGATCAACAACAACAATAACAGTTTAATCTTCCTCTTGAAGATGATCACTTGGTGATTGAAACACGTGTCGAGGTGTTGAAAATAACGATTTGGTGTTGGGAAAAACTCCAGTAATATTCAGATCAGTATAACAATTTAATCTCTGACATGGTGGTGGATGGACGTGTTGATAATGACCGTTCACAAAAGAAGTAACATGGACGCCATTGGGGGGGATATAAATCATTTTATATAATGATTCTCCGACGTCTGAGTACGTACATCGAACTTAAAAATATATATGTAGTGTTTGCCATTGATGCGATTATTTGTGCATGAGAAGAGTGAACGCTGGTTATAATAGCGCCGTAAAAAAAGCTGACACCAATGAGCTAGTCGAAGAAGAATAAGAACATAATATAACCTCAAACATAAAGTTGTTAATTATTTTGATAGCATTTAAGGTATTCCATCTTTTAATTTTTCCATCCTGAGTGCTTTTTATACGAGGCAGCATTTCGATTCGTGGTAATGGTAATGCTTCACAGCTGCCCTGAAGCGAGAAGAGTCTATACCTGCACAAAGAAGAATATATTGAAGAAGAAATGGAAAAACAAAGAATACAAATATATTAAAAAGAAGAAAAAATGAAGTACAATATTATGTAAAACAAGATTTTACTACTCCTTGGACAAAGTTTTTATTATAGTTATTACTATAATAAAAAGAGTACTGGTTATAATAGCGCCATTTCTGGAAGCTAGGACCAAAATTGAGAAGAAGAATTGTAATAAGCGATTTCGATTTATTGTTTTTCCTATTTCACCATTGTTATTAATAACGTAAAGAACTTGTAGTCGTAGTATTATAGTCAGTAGTATCTCACTGTTTGGATGAGAAAAGTTGTTATTTTTATCTACTTTATTTCAAAGATGGAAGAGAAGTACTATACTAATTAATTAAATTTAAATTAAATTTAATGAACATCAGAGTCAAAGCAATAAAATATCGTGAGACCACAAATGGAGTTACCAAAGATTAGTTTTTACACAGAAATATCTTTAATGATGTTTGGGTTCGGAGACAGTCACACACCAAATCAGGAAACTGTTCTTCTAGTAGAAAATATTGTTTTAAAGCAATTGCGAACATTGGTACAGGAAGCTCTGAAATACTCAGATGGAAAAAATTTGAAAGGAGAAGAGTTAGTGTTTTTAATGCGCCACAATAAACAAAAAATGAGGAGTTTTGTGAAGTATCTCATCAATAAGCAAACCAAGTCAGCAATTCAAAAAATGCAGACGAATGTGGTTGAAATCGATAAGATCCAAAAACCAAAAGGACCCCTGATGGAGTTCATTGAGAGAATTGATGAAACTGGTGAATTTACAGATTTGAGTGAATTTGATGAAATTAAGTACCAACGCCAGCTGCGTGCCGATAGGATCTCCTTAGCATTAGATGAAAAAAAATATCTGGAATTTTGTAAAGCTCGATGTGCTTCATTCTGTAGTCGAGATACTACTCAAAGAAGTTTGGAAAAATTGAGACTTTGGGTGGACCCCAAGAAGAAAATCAATTTCAAAGTTGAAGCTTTAGATGTATTGGCTTATTATGCTTATCAGACTGTTGCTGAAATAACTGATTACGCACTTCTTGTTAGAATGGATTCAAAATGTGGAACTGACCCACTGAAGCACTTACCAGGATCATATTATACTGCTACTATGTTTAGTGGTAAACATAGATTTGAGGAACCTAACCCAGACTACAGTACTGTTCACAGTAGTCAGCCTCCAATAAGTGTCAATGAAATCAAAGAGGTAATGAGAAGGGTTACATCTCCTCAAGCTGGAAGATTGAGTTTTGGGGGAAAGCTGCCTGAGACACATTTTTTATTTGCCATTTGATGAATCAATTCTTATTTACCTATTGCAGACCAATCTAGTTATTTTCAAAAACTTCTAATCAATTACATTTTCAAATTTCTTCAATATTTCAATTGTAAGGGAGAATAAATACCCAAATTACATTATTGTAAGAAGTAAACTGAATAATTGGAGAGGAATATCGCAAAGTGATTTGTCCAGAAAATAGTACTGTACAGTGAGATTTTTATACAAACCCTTATTAATGTTTGATGTGCTGTTTAGTAAATTGTTTATGTAAAATTCCGAGAATGAAATGGTTTAAGTAATTATTTAACGAGTTTTCAATTAGTTTTTGGAAATGAAAAAATTCTCAATAACTTTTGCCCAACATTTCCTCAATATTTGGTGTGTAAATCTATTATTATTATTATTATGTGATTTTGTCGAATGAATATTGTTTGTTATTTGTGTAGTTTCATTTTTGATAAAATACTTTTTAGCTGGAACAAAAATTATCGAAAACAACTATTTTCAAACATAGTGTCTCCACAGTGTGTTGAAAGAAAAAATTTACTCTTTATTTTAGGCAAAAAAGACATTCTTCATAAAAAGTTCTGCAAAGAATAATACCAAAAATTCAACCATCAGTTATATTATTATATGAATTTTAATCGGAAGTAAATTATCTCTATTTTTAACAATATCAAAAATTGTAACTCATATTCTTTCACGGCTGGAGTCACAATTAAAGAGAACAAAATCTGACTAGTAGTCCGTGGTCGAATGGATTATGAAGTATCAAACGTTTCGTTTGCTACTACAGCAAACGTCATCAGTGGTATGTGTGTTGACTGCGAGGACGAAAGTTATACAAATTCAGCAAACAAACCCCAATAAAATATGGAGTACCACAAGGCAGTGTTCTGGGGCTCTTGCTGCTTCTGATATGTATAAACGATTTGCCCTCTTCTATGAATATGAAAACTGTCTTATAAGCCGAAGGCACACCATTTTTATGTAAACAATAATAGAAGAGGAAGCCCCAGTTGCCCTCAGGTACTGAGGGATTCAATGTAACTAAGTTACATATCAATGAAACGGCTTCGATGGTATTCTCAAACTAGGGACATGGTACTGAAGTTTTTAGGAAGTCACCTGGATAGCAACCTAGGTACCTATTGACATTACCTTGGTTAGTCCTATATACTAACTTGGTATGCCTATGTAAAAGAAAATATTAGTAACTATTCTACACTTAGTGATATTCATAATTATAACATACATACATATATATCTGTTTAAAATATGTTTTTCCGTTAACCAGCTGTCGCACCCCTACGAACGACAACCCTCAGAAGTCGAAACTTGTGAAAATATATATTTATATATATAATTATATATATACAATATTATATATATACAATATTATATATAATTATATATATATATATATATATATATATATATATATACATATATATATATATATATATATATATATACATATATATATATATATATATATATATATATATATATACAGGGCTATTCAATGGGGATCTCATAAACGATAAGAGATAGAGTGTTGGTTGAAGTGTGGCAAAGTTGTGTATTTCAGAGACCTATTCAATGATGTAAAGAAATCGAATATAGCTCTTTTGGTTCTGGAGATATACAGGAAAAACCAAATGATCCCAAATTATTTTTTTGCCTATATCTTCTATTCGCAGACATATTGAAAATCTGTCCACATTTTGCTATTGGCACTTGATGTCAATATATTCATGAATCTTTTATACAGGGTGTCATCTGACTTGGGCCACCCCCATCTTTGAATTTTTAAATACGGACCTGTATTTTCTGTTGTAGTTTTTGGATCGTAGACGTTCACTTCATACTGAGAAATTAAATTCAATTTTATATTTCGGGATTTTTCAGTAATATTCGATTATAATTGTGTGAATTATTCCCTTTTAAATTACGGCCCTGGAAATTGGTTGACTGAGTTGAATAAAAACATAATAGCAACTTTCACGTCTCTGAGCGTTTTCTTCAATGAACTTCAAACAAGAAAACCTTTTATGATTATTTGAAACATATCTATATCAAAAATAGATTATATGTGTTTTAATAAGCAGAAAATGAAATGATAGCAATAATAACATCCGAAACGAACACTATAATTGTAATGAAAATTGAAATGAAGTAATTTGTATAGGTACCCAAAAAAATTATTGGCGCAATAAATGTTCGAATTGGAGTCCTTCCATTTCGAGACATTTTTAAACTCGGTTTTTCATATTATTTATTGCCCTTAATACACTTATTTGCTGCATTGTTGCGAAATCATTCAAAATCCTTAATCTCGAGTCTTCCACATTTTCTATCTCTCTCCCAGCGTAAATCCTATTTTTCAATGTCCCCCATAGAAAATAGTCCAAAATAGTAAGATTTGGTGATCTTGCAGACTATCTTATTGTCCCATTATTTGTCACGAAATGGAATGACTCCAATTCGAACATTTGTTGCACAATTAATTTTTTTGTGTATATGAATTACCTCATTTCAATTTTCATTATAATTGTAGTGTTCGTTTCGGATGTTATTATTGATACCAATTTTTTTTCTGCTCATCAAAACACATATAATATATTTTTGTTGTAGATGTTTCAGATAATCATAAAAGGTTTTCTTATTCGAAGTTCATTGTAGAAAACGCTCAGAGCAATGGAAAAAATATGAATAGGTACCTAAAAATGAAAAATAACTCTTGAAAAACTCTACGGTACATAGGGAGACTTGAAAGTTGCTATTGTGTTTTTATTCAACTCAGTCAACCAGTTTCCAGGACCGTAATTTAAAAGGGAATAATTCACACAATTATAATCGAATATTACCGAAACATCCCGAAATGTAAAATTGAATTTAATTTCTCAGTATGAAGTGAACGTCTACGATCCAAAAAATACAGGTCCGTATTTAAAAATTCAAAGATGGGGGTGGCCCAAGTCAGATGCCACCCTGTATAAAAGATTCATGAATATATTCTGAGAGCCCACATCAAGTGCCAATAGCTAAATGTGGACAGATTTGCAATATGTTTGCGAATAAAGAAGATATACGCAAACAAATAATTTGGGATATTTTGGTTATCTCCAGAACCAAAAGAGCTATATTCGATTTCTTTACATCATTGAATAGGTCTCTGAAATACACAACTTTGCCACAATTTAACCAACACTCTATATCGCTTATCGTTTATGAGATCCCCATGTACAGCGGACCATAGAAAGACAAGTCTAATAATAATTCCTTGCTTTTTTACGAACGTTAAACTTTCATGTCCATCAACTACAAAAAGCAATTTGTCTTTAAGGCTCGCTTTTACATGCGTCTGTAAGTGGATCATTTATGAAAAGCAGATGTTATCTAACCTGATTTTCGTGCAATGCTCAAACTACCGGTTTGAGCTTAGTCTATGAACTTCTGATTCATGGTTTTTATCGGACAAATTCAGTTCCGGGATAAATTGCCATTTGCCCTCGGGTAAAACATTTGTCACATGAGACCTCTTTTCAGCACTAGTTGAAGCCCCATCCTGCTTACATACAGTAGTAGCAGACACCTTTTGGGGTCTCTATGGATAAAGCTGGCTATTCAACATTGTAGAGTTTATGCGGAGAAATATTATTGCTCTGGATGATGTCTTGATGAATAATAATAATATTAATTGCTTTTATTGACAAAATGCAGTACAACATATAGTAGATATAAAAAAAAACAGGCAGTTCTTTTTGTCAAAAGGCAAAATTCAGGTTCTGATCTTGTCATTTGAGTAACTCAATCAGAACTTGCTCTTCTATTCAACCGTCTTCATAACAATAATTACAAATGAATTCTAATCATTAACCACTTATGCTATCACCTATCCTTATTTCGTTCAATGAACGACAATGAAAAAACAATAAATAAAAATAGAAAAATGTTGGCAAATTATTTTACCTAGAAACAGATATTTGCATGTATATACACATAGGCATTTATATACCTACACACATATATAAGTAATATAAAATAAGTAAAAGTAATATTAAAAAAATACATCTACTTGCGGCTTGTTGAAGTTTTGGGCTCTCGCAGCTGAAGTCGCTGTTGGTTTTCTAAAATATATAAAATAATCACACAAAATATTTACAATGTAAAATTCAAATTCATATATGTATGAATAAAAGTTGAAAACTAATACATAACAATTTAAAACAAATTTATAATATGAAAGGGACACATTATGTAATATTATGGTTTCATATAAATTATTCGCTATCTATGAGTCATAGTAATATATGTATAAATAAATAAAATTCAGAAGCAATATATAACAATGCTAAATATTCTTTAGTTTATTTTTGAATAATTCCAGGTGTGTATCTCTCAATTCGGTTGTCAATTTATCAAAAAAGGCTTATTCCTAAGCAATTGCGATTAGAACTAGCACAATTTTTTTCCTTGGTGTAATCGGCATCGACTACATTGGTGATTAGCCTCGTGTCCTGGGTAGGCAATGTTAATAACTCCCTGGGCCACCTAGGGAGCATCATGACTATTCGCAGTCCGTCAGCCATGTAATGTTGCAGAATCATCCCAACTTCAACTAGATAAATTATCTCGAGAAAAATATCTGGTCGAGGTTGGGATCGAACTTACGACCTTCCAGCTGTGAGTCGGGCGCACTACCACTGCACCAATTCACCATTAACTAGCTAATTTATGTTATGGAATCAGCAGGTTGTTTTTATTATGCGTGTTATAATTATGAATATTACTAAGTGTCGAATAGTTACTGATATTTTCTTTTACATAGGTATACCAAGTTAGTATATATGACTAACCAAGGTAATGTCAATAGGTACCCAAGGTTGCTATCCAGGTGAATTCCTGAAAACTTCAGTATCATGTCCCTGGTTTGAGAATACCATCGAAGCCGTTTTCTCTCTATTGATATGTGACTTAGTTACATTGAACCCCTCAGTACCTGTCTCGATTATGTCTTGCTGGGCAACTGCGGCTTTCTCTTCTATTATTATTTACATGAAAAATGTTGTGCGGCTTATAAGATAGTTTTCATATTCATAGAAGAGGGCAAATCGTTTATACCTACATATCAGAAGCAGCAAGAGCTCCAGAACACTGCCTTTTGGTACTCCATATTTTATTGAGGCTTGTTTGCTGAATTTGTTTTCATGGTACACAGATTTTATACTATTTTTCACATAGGATTGCATCAACTGCAAATAGTGAAGCCATAGTGTTCAAGCTTTTCTAGTAAAATATTTTGTGAGACACAACGGAAGCTCTACTCAGATCAACAGTACTCTGCCAAGGTTGCTCCCTCATCCTCGAATCCCCCTCACGGTTGTCTGCGTCGAAATCCCGCCAACCATTTATTGCCTGCCCTTTTTTGTTATTATCAAAATCATGACGAATATTATTCACGTCTGCAAACTGGTAGGCCAATTCCACAATTTTCTTCCGAGTGAACCCAAACAATCTTTCTTTCCAGTAGTTCAATATTTTCAATCACTCTAGTTCTTATGTCAAGACACTACTGTGCCTACCCATACCTAAAACAAAAAAATAGTGATTATATTCACCATATCAATCGCATTTTTTAAATTTATATTAGAGACGACATTAGTTGTGTCGAATGTGAAGTGAGAGTAGCCGAAACTTGGTTGCGTTGTACTCCAACATTTCGAATGATGCAGTTTTTTTTTAAATAATCGTTCGTCAGGATCTGCCAACCGGGAACGGATGAGTGGGTTTATTATTGGGAATGCAAATGTTGTAGAGACAATACTTTTATTGAACTTGTCATCGGAAAAATCTTGATAGCTATAGGTAATATTTTCAGACCTCTAAACTCTAGTATAAGTAAATTTTTTGATCACATCGCCGGAAATCTTTCTTCAAATATATTTTCAAATTTTAGAAGCATTATATGCAACGGTGCAACTTCAAATTTGATGCATGCTAATCTGCAGTGGGAAACAGTCAAGTATCACATCATATGCCGTGTTAGGAATCACACGTTAAAAGGTAAGACCTCGTTAGTCCTTAGCTCGCACACGTTTCTCAACTTCTTAGAGTTATCGTTCGTATGGGGGCGACAGCTGATTAAC
Source organism: Leptinotarsa decemlineata (assembly GCF_025532065.1). NCBI lineage: Eukaryota > Metazoa > Arthropoda > Insecta > Coleoptera > Chrysomelidae > Leptinotarsa > Leptinotarsa decemlineata. The sequence goes on from NW_027412525.1 coordinate 1,461,855, forward strand.
GGAAAAATAGATTTTTAACAGATTTTTCAAACAGATATGCGATTGGGTCACAAATTAAAAATAGATTTTGAGAATACAAATATTATGAAAAAACACATACTTAAAGATCTCTAAATGACATACCTAAATGCTAAGCTTCACCTTGGCAAATTATTTTTGTTAGTAATGATATAGATACGAAAGAAATTCCTGACAATTTGAATAGTAGGTACCTATAATGACATCAATATACATTTAACTGGTTCAACAAAAAAATGTTAACTCAGTGGGCGAGGAGTTACTAACTTGTTCGATTGATGACCTATTTATTTTGTAGAAATTCGTATTGAATATGGAATTAAGAAAATAACTTTTAGTCTAATTTCTACTAAGTATATTATTTGTTATGACCGGTTTCGGGTTATTAGACTATTTTCTAGTTAGTCGAAAGTGTTAGGAATCATACGCTAAAAGGTAAGACCTCGTTAGTCCTCAGGTCGCACAAGTTTTGACTTCTGAGGGTTGTCGTTCGTAGGGGTGCGATAGCTGGTTAACGGAAAAACATATTTTAAACATAAACATTTATTATTTTATTTTGAAAGGTTTATCCTTTGTACAAAAATTTAAAACTTTTATGTGGTGTTGGTGGAGGTCAGAAACAGTTTCTTACCACTTTCCGAATCAATAAGTTCAGCCATTTATTCATCAGAATGTAGCTAATTTTATAATATCACTGCTATTGCATATTTTTTTATTCCTTTGATGGATAACAATAATATATTATTGTTTTGAATTGTTGCTGATATAAGTCATAGAAAAAGTACAGTATTCTACCCTGAGAAATTATTCGCTCGTTGACTTGTTATTGACTACATGTAAAATTTTTCAACTTTACTTTTTGAGTGAAACCACCAGTGTTCAATTTCTCATTAGCACCTTTTTAGATCACTTTGAAAGTGATACAACTAAGTAATTGATTCAATACCAACCATAGAAACTACGTTTGATTGAAACGGGTATTTTTTTTATGAAAGCTTAGTTCTATTGAAAACATTTTTCAATGCTATCTCTCGACGGGCGTTTCGCTAACCAAGATAGCACCATCAGTAGATGACTGAAACCCAGTTGATGTTAACTTGGTGCTGATTGCTAACTGATGATGTAAGCGAAACGCATATCGAGAGACAGCGTTTTTGTTCTCGCGAGAAAAAAGGAAAATCGATTCAGCCGTTCCAAAGTGATTAACAGGTATATATATTCGTTTCAAGAATCTGCAAGCAAACGATAAATATGATAGTTTCAACAGAAAATGCATTCCTAATCCACACGAATTCATTTCTTAAATTACGAAATGTTCCTGGGGTTAAATTTGTTGCAAACACCTCTTTTTTCATCCACAAGTTCTAAAATGAACTGTGGTTACATACTGTACATGTGTGATGTGTCACGTATCCCTACAAAAATATCTAGAGGCGCCAAATCAGGTGATCCAGTGGACCATTTTAAGGGACCACGTCTGCCTATCTACCAGTTAGGAAATTTGACAAAACCTAATGAGTTTTCAACTGATGTTACGTTCGTTCCAGCGAGATGAATTACCTTCTCATTACGGAACGCTGGTTTAAAAGTGCCTGAAAATTATCCAAATTGGCCGATAGGCCTCCTAGATCACCTGATATGACGCTTCTAGATGTTTATGAGGCAATGTATGACATCTGAAGTGTATGGTATATAACCGCCGTTCATTTTAGAACTCCTGGATAGAAAAAGAGATTTGTATTACCTCAGGAACATTTCATAATGTAAGAGATACATTTGTAAACAGACATTATAGGAAGACAGTAAAAATTAAATTAGCCAGGCGGTTTGACGTGGGTGCTTTGTTTTTCTCTCGAATTGGCTGCCGTGTTGGTCGGTGGTCCAAGCCTTCGTTTGAACGAACGATTTTCATTTGCTATCGTTCAACCCGTGTTAGGAATTACACGTTAAAAGGTAAGACCTCGTTAATCCTTAGCTCGCACAAGTTTCAAATTCCGAGGGTTGTCGTTCGTAGGGATGCGACAGCTGGTTAACGGAAAAACAGATTTTAAACAGAACGAGGTATCACGAGACCCCCGTTTCCATTTAAAAAAAAAAGAAGTTGGTAACACCTTCGGTGATGAGTGATGCACAAAGTAGTGAAAATGAAGTCTTCTCACGTAAATTTTATCCGACTTTGAAACCTTGTTCAGTTTAAAAGTCAAGATTGAGAGGCGACTATTATTCCGACTGATTTTGACCAATATATTTCGATGTATCTATTGAAATGTTGTTCGAGGATGGATGTTATTCAAAAATACCAAGTCTTCAGTCATTTTACACAGCGATTACACATCTGGGTGTTAAATCAATGAAAAACAGCACCAATCGAATCAGACTGTAGCCGTTTTAATAAGTTGGTTCTTTTACAGGTAGGTGCCGCCATCGGACAACAATTGAAAATCGCCGCGCAATCGCTACGTTTACCAATTTATTCATACAGTTCTGCGCGTGCCGTAGTTGTGGTTAGTTGACTTTCTCGTTCCTAGTTTCGAAGTGTTTGTTTGAAAATGGCGTTCAATGGAGATGGTCCTCACTCGAAAAGACAACGGACAGAAACTGATTCTATTAATAATAGAGTAAGTCCTTCAAATATTTGAAATATGTAGAAAATGCATAGGTGCATGCATATTTTGCTTGATAGGTTATGAACGGCCCCTTCCCTCGTAAAAATACTGTCAAACTGTTTTGAATCCACTAACTGTGCAAGAAATTTTTAAAGAAAATCTTGAAGCAAGTCCAGTTTCTGTCATTTTTGTTGATGAATAATTTCCGATGTCTGTCGTTTCTGTCATTTTAAGTGTTAAATAATTTTCGACGTCAGTTCTACAGAGCTGATATGATTTGTTTACTTGGTAAAAATATAACTGAACTCAGCCGGTTTTATTTTTTTTCTAAAAATGAGATTTTTGGAAAAATCATCTATCCAAAATGTTTCAGAATAAAAAAGGTATTTACATAATCCTGACCAGTCATCACTAGCTTAATGATTTAATCACAAATCATGAACTTTTAACCGGAAAACTTCAATATGGTTGGATTTTGATCCAAAATAGTTTTCACGGTGATTATATATACATATCCATTTATATTTTTGATTGTGTACGGTGCGAAGCTATAAAGATAAGATCAACGCAAATTTTACCAATTTTTGACAGTTCACATGAAGCCCCTTGGTGTCAGAGCCTTCTACTCTTATAATTTGTTTGTTTTCATCATTTTGTCAAGTATGTACTGTGTTGAATATATATTTGAGGGAATACAGATTAGAATTTTTGTAGAGATATACAGATTCACATGATCTATTTTTAAGGGTAGGTACTGAATAGAAATCTGTCCTTCGAACACTGCATACTGCAATTTTTAAACAGGTTCGATTTTTGATATTTCAAGTCGCGTTAAAGAAATAAAAAAATTTGTCCAGAATTATTTTTTTAATCCATACAAGTATCAAGTTTTATATAAAAATTCATATTTTTTATTTTATTCAATAGTTTAGTCTTCACACGAAATCATTTTTTAAGTAGTTGGAAACAACTTTTTGGCTTTCTACTTTTCCATCATTAGGCAAAAAAAAATGTGGGAAAGTGTTAAAGAAAGGAAGATAGGAAATAACTATGTTCTTTCTTCCTATTTTACAAAAAATTGGAAGAAAAAGCTCTCTCGTTATAAGTAACTACTTTGTGATATGAACATTAAATTGAACGTAAGAAAAAATACTTTGGAAACAATTGTTTTTATATGAACATTGAATTATACAATAAAACTATTTTGTATTCATTTTGTGCTCCGAACATTTATTATGGAATTGAATCAGATATCATTCACAGGATTGCTACACAATATAGTATATGAAAGAGGAATATTCTCACCCTCAATGGCGGACATCCGATGTTTCGAAATAATACACTTGCCTTACTGCCTCGAAACAACTACTTTCATATAAACATTTAATTACACGAAAGAAAAATACTTTAAAAAAACTACTTTTATATAAAAATTGAATTATACAAAATACTTTTTTCTGTCCAGTTTGTACTCTACACATTAATATTTTCTTATTTGATATCTAGTGTGCTAGCATGAGAACAAACGATTTGACATTTCTTTCTGTCAGAACAAATTTAGTGAGATAACTGCGTTAAATTTTATTACAAGACAAAACAATTGGAATTATTCGTTTGTCGATGTAGCAGACATTGCTTGATACATTCCCAACTACTCCAATTACTCATGGAAAAAGAACCGCATCGAATGCTGTTGTCAATTAAAGTGGTAGTTAATTTTACCAGTTTGGACTTCCATTGTATAATATGATATAATATGATTTGAAATCTTTGAAGGAACCAATAAAATTGAATGAAATAATAAAATTAAAATGAATGCTGAAAATAACAATTATATTAATTGATAAACATGAGTTCCCGCCCGCTCAAGAACATATACAGGAATCCTTGTTATGGAAAGGTCTAAACTTCGCCATTGCGCCAACGTCTGTTCCCACTTTGGATATAATTACTGCATGGAATCCACCAGTTTCCTTATTGGTCAGACCGAAGCAGTAACATTTAGATGGAAAATCAAAAAACAGCTGGATCGAGAACCAGTTCCAACATCCAACATCAACGATAGAGAACTAAGATGTCTGAACGGCCTACGAAGATATACCATCATCAAAATCATATCTGCAGATAAGGGAAACGCTACTGTTAGGATGAATACCGATCTCTACGAACAAAATATGGAAGATGTTTTTCATAACGGACAATACACGAAGATTGTACGGGACCCTACTGCATCAATTGAAAGTAATTTGTACCAGACTTAGGAAAAACGTTGAGTCTTTTTTTCGGAAAAATAAAGATTATCGCTATCACCGCACTACAGAAAGCCCCTTCATCTGTATCCACAAAATCCACAAGAAGGGTGTCCCGCTCGGCCCGATCATTATTTCTAGAAATTCAGCTACTTGAAACTTGTCCAGGTTTTTACTTCTAATTATGCAACCACTACGAGGAAAAACTTCATTTTTTTGTTTAGACGTGGAAAGTCTTTACACCAACGTTTATGTCGAAGAAGCAGTTCAAATCATACTTAGCAAGCTATCCGAAGACGAGGACCTGGAAGATAGAACCAACTTACCTATAGAAGTAATCATGGACTTACTAGTATACTGTGTATGGAACTGCTATTTCCAACTGAATGAAGAATTCTTGACGCAAGATGAAGGACTGCCAAAGGGATCGACACTTCCACCAGTTATAGCCAACATATATATGGAATGGTTTGAAACTCTGGTCATTGAAGAAGCCCACACGTTTGGTTGAGATACGTTGACGATACCTTCATAGTATGGAATCATGGGAATACAGAAATAGACATCTTTCTGAAGGACATCAACAGCGTAAAACCTTCCATCACCTTCACAATGGAGAAGGAAATCCACAACGAATTGCCATTCTTGGATGTATTGGTGAAGAGGACCAACACTAAGTGGGAAACATCTCTATATCGTAAACCGACTCACACAGGCCAGTATCTGAAACACAAATCTAAGCATCATTAATCTACCAAAAAGGAATCATCAAGACTCTAGTAAATCGTGCTTTCGGGCTCTGTAATACAAAAGAAGATTTCGAGAAGGAACTAGGAATCATCAAAAAATATCTTCATCAAAATGATTACTCCAAAGTGATGGTGGAACAGATTTTGACTTTGAGACAGCAAGAGCCTCACAAGGAAGATAATCCGTCACAACTAGTGCTTGCCCTTTCATACGTCAGAGGATTGTCGGAAAGGATAAAAAGAATTTGTTCCAAATATAACATCAGAACCTGCTTCTGATTCGGAAACACCATCCGTAGCAGCCTAAGGAAAACCAGTGGTTCCAAGTTGAATCATCCATAGGGAGGAACAGTGGATTAAAAAAAAGCTCAGAGAAGCTGCATATATCCAACGACGCTTTCAGCCAAGCTAAACCGGTGAAGCGGAGGTTAGGAAAGAGGGAATAGATGAAAGCGTTCGATTGATCTATAAATAGTCATCTCTCGGAGGAATATTCCAGTTATCATCCGAATACGATTGTGGATACTAACAATCGAAATGACGTGATTTAAGTTGGTTTGAATTTTTTTTCAATTATAATTCACTTCATCTTTTTTAATTGTTCAATTTTTAATTTTTCACTTGATTTTATTTTATTTTATTGTAATTTCACACGTTTTATTGCTTAATATAATAATTATTTTAGCTATTCATTTTAATTGAAAAGAACTGGCCGAGTCTTGATGAAAAAAAAAAACTAATCAATAAAGTTTATTGTATGATTTTAACTATAAAGGGTTTCACAAAAACCGCGACACGTGTTTCGCTATAAAATAGCTTTCTCAAGAGTTTATGCTCTAGGAAGTTATTGTATAGCGAAACACGTGTCGCGGTTTTTGTTAAACCCTTTATAGTGAAAATTATACAATAAACTGTATTGATAATTTTTTTTCTATTCATTTTAATTCATTTCAATTCATCCTATATCATATTAGACAGTGGAAGTCCGAACTAGTAAAATTCAGCATGAAACATTGTCAACGATTTTCAAACGAAAGAAGTAGTGTTATCAAAATATCTGAAAAAGGTCAACCTCGTTGAATACATCGATATCCCAAAGATAACGCTACATTGGCGGCAAATGGAGAACATTCACGTATGAGCCTTTGAGATTTGTCGTCTCAACTGAATATAACCCAGGATGAACTCAGAAGATGCTTCATTTTCCACAGGATCGAGTCTTATTAAACCGAAATTCTTGCATATATCGAAAATGAGCGAGGTTACCGATTTGGAACCCGTTCAGCAAAAAGCTCAGATAAAAGCCGCAGAGATCACCTCACTTCTGCGGAAATACAAAGATAAGCCAATGCATGTGGTCTTCTTCAATAACATTGGAGACCTTGGCTTATCAAAGCGCCTGAGTTTCGCTTTCCTCGAGTGGGTTGAAGTTGAAAACTGAGGGATTAATCATGGCTTGCCAGGATGGTGTCTTCAACACCTTAGTCTATCGCAGTCGCGTGATGGGTATAGGGGTTCCTGACACAAGGTGCAGGGCCTGCCGCGAGGCGCCCGAGACCATAATGCACTTGCATGTCCAGCATATGCGGTCTCGGCCTATATCCATCGACATAACGCGGCCCTAAGAGTGTTATATTACCATCTACGTCACTCTTAAGGTATAGACGAGACACCGGCGTTGCCCTACGCTCCGGGGGATATTGAATCCGTTGTGGGGAACGAGAAGTGCCAAATTTATTGGAACTATTCCCTCAGGCTCATACAAGCTAATAAGCCTGATGTAGTCCTTCTCGACCACCAGAGCAAGACGATAATTGTCGGGTAGTTTTCAGCTCCTGACGAGACGAATATCGTCAGAAAAGAGGAGGAAAAACGGATAAAATATAGAGATTTTCTCTTCGAACTCCGCAGACTCAGACCACTCTGTCAAGATGGTTGTTCTGATTATTGGAGTCCTTGGTGAAATGATGCCCTTTCTACTCTCGAATCTTGAAATCATACCGGCTTGCCGCACTAAGGCAGAAATCTTAGCCGCACAGATGCAGAAGGCTGTCTTTCTTGGCTCACTGCGCTTGCTCATGGCACATGATTTTCGGACCCAATTATAACTTACCCCACGGGGTGGGGAGTGGTCGTTGGTTGATAATGCTGGCGCGCCCTCCTGAATGTATCGGGGCTTTGGGGGATAGGACCTGACCAGTGCATACTTCGGTAAAAAAATAATAATATTAAACGACTTTATTGCTTCCATCTATAGATTGAAAAGAATACATTTAAAATATGAATTTGGCCCAGAGCAAAAGGCAAAGTTCAGTTTATGAGATTATATAAAATCAGCTCATAAACTGTTCTTCCACTTAACCTTAAGTATATCGCTAGGTGTGTTGAACTTAACAATATAAAATATAAAAGTTCAACAAATTACAGCTATTTTTAATCTAATTTCCATCGTACGTATATCAGGATTACATTGAAAACAAGTGTTTGTTATAGGCCTTCTTGAATCTTTGCAAACTGTAGGATTTGAACATGATAGGGACCTGATTGTATATTGAACATATTTTATACATAACTACGTCTGAATATTTCTAATCTGAAGATTGGCGGTGAAAGGGTTCCTTTATATCGGATATTTAGATTATTTATGTCGGATCGATAGGTGATTTTTCTGTGCAAATATAAGGGTGTTTTATAGAAAATAATTTTTTGAAAAAGAACAGCGGCATGTAATCTCCTATTGCTCATATTTAGCCAACTATCATCTTTCAATTTGTGCATGTGAAATATGTTGTCTTCTGCGGATAACAAATATTATTCGTAAGATTAAATTTTGTATTTTTTGTATTTTTATTTGATATTGGCTGGACAAGAATGGACCATAGAGTACATCTGCATTATTAAATATGGACAGTATTAATCACTCACACAAATTTGATTTCATTCGAATAGGGAGGAAATATTTACTGCCATATATAGTTTTGAGAGTGAAGTATGCACGTTGAATAAGCTGATTTATATATTTTTCAATATTATACCTAAACTTTTAGATTCACTTACGTTTTAATGTACTTCATTTTTTATTACAATACTTATATTGTCAGAAATCTCATCTCGTTTGTTTTTGTTCACAAAAAGAATAAAATAAGGTTTACTGCAATTAATACTAAGACAGTGATCTCCTGCAACTTCAATAAACCTATGCCTCATTCATGAGGTCACATGACTCCACACCTCAAGCCCAAAATCGACACCAAACCGTTACTTTTTGGGATGCATTGGACGCTCCTGGATCTAATGTAGATTCGTATCGTTCCAAATTCAACAATTTTGTTTGTTCACGGACCCATTCATCCAGAAATGGGCCTCATCGCTGAAGAACCCATTCAGCGAGCATACATCGTTGTCTATGGTCGTTTACCTTCAGTTCCTGGCTTAGTAGAATTTTGTACAAGTGCAGGCCCAAGTCACGACGTAAAATTCGCCAAGTTGTGATCTATGAAAGGAAAATTTCTTGTGAGCAACGCGAAATGGACTGCCTCGGATGCACACTCTCACAGACAGCGGCGATGTTTTCGGCAGATCTTTTTATTCGACGTTAAGACGACGAATGGATGTTGGTCGATCGTTTACTAAACCAGTGGACTCAAATTTATCCACGACATTGCTAATAGTCCTCTCGGTAGGACGATTATGTCGACCATGAAATTGGGAAGCGCGCGGTATGTTGCCCGAACAAGAACACCCATTTTGGTGCCAAAATCTTTCTCAAAAACCAATCTCTTCAAAAATATACCAATTTCAATCTCTCAGATTTTTTGGTTATTTTCTGTTGGTTCTCAAATTATGCAGATATGATCTTTTTCTCGATCGATCCTATATTTTCCATTTTATCTTCTCCTATTCTCATTTATGCTGATTTTTTGGGAACGATTTCCACCTTTCTTGGAATGTTCAGAATTGAAAACACGTGGTTTGATTTTTTTCCTATTGAAAATAATATAAGTAATACACAGTAATGAATTTTTATTGTCCTCTCCAGGAAACGATCGATTTGTTCTTGTTTCGTCAATTCGTGATTCGTCACCTGCCCCAAAATTTCTTGTTTCGTCACCTGTACCTTTTTGACCTTTTCGCAGGTAATAATTTATTCCGCATTCTTCAACTGGGATTACTAGGGCCATAAATGTCCGTAAACCTAAATTCTTTTTAATGCTTATTTGCAATAATATTACAATAATCTACACTAATATTATAAAGAGGAAATATTTGATTTTTCTGTTTGAAGAAGGCAAACTTTTCCAATTTCTAGACTTCATTTGGAATCGAATAGTTTAAACCGTATTTAATTATTTTTAAAATAAAAATAAAAAATGCATAATAGAAGCCTCTTAATCACTAGCGCAGGTGCAAAGATGAGGTCACGAAACAAGAACACCTTAACCAGGTATATTTTGCAGTTGACGAAACAAGAATAAAATGGGTCATACAGGTAAAATTTCCCTAGGTGACGAAACACGAATTGACGAAACAAGAAACTACCAAACGATCATAACAAATATACGCTATAAACGACGTTGTTGACGATTATTATTACATTGTGTTTCATGAAATTTAAATCCTAAGCACTATTTTCTGCCGATATCTATTGTTACTATTTACTTTTATACGGAAGGATTCCAAATCTGTCAATCTAGCACAACAAATTGGGGAGATAACAATTATAAAAACAATGATCTTATATCAATATAAATTTCACAGTTCGGTAATATTTATGCAGAATGAGTGTACCGACGATCATATAATTTTATGATGCTTGATACCAAATAATATAAACAAACATTTCACTTGATTGTTCAAGCTTTGAATGTTTATATTCGTCAAACATAAATAAAGCCTGGCTCAAATTATACATTTATAATACTGCCAAAAGTATTTTGATTGATTAGCATTATGCAGGTGCAGTTCAATAATAATAGTAATAATAAATTTGAAATAAAGGTATAAATCTTTTTCGTAGAACGTATTTCATTTTTTAGGAGAGGTACAAACCAAAAATCCCAGCTTTAAAATCAGGGTGTTTGTTTTCCATAAATCTTGATCATCCAACCGATGTTATATAAAAAAAATTATAGTGGGAAAGGGCTCAGTGATCTATTTGGACTTTGGAGAACTACTTAGTTAAGGTCTAATGGCCCTTTACATAGATTTTTTTCAAATTCGATCGTCAAAGCATTTTATAGAGTATAATAGTATATAAGTCAGAACCCTTATTTTGTAATATACATGTTATTGGAGATACAGGATGTTACATTTCTAATAAATGTAATGATTCTTATAATTTACAAAAAAAATTAAAAAGTGTTTTGTATACAGGGTGTTTCAAATTCGATCCTAACCATTGGGATCTTGGAAACTATGAGAGATACGAAGATGGTCAAATTGGAGCAAGTAGCGCATTAACCTGACTAACAATATGCCGTTAAGAAAGTTCTGAAATTCCGAGTATATCCGGAGATATCCGAAAAAAAAATTCGGAAAATGGTTTTTATTTTTTTGTGGCTTTATTTTTCGAAGGAAAATAAATTACTCTTCCACATTGCCACTTTTTCACAGCTACATAATGGTGTTTTCAGATTTGTTATCCGACGTTTCGTCTTCCGGCCACCATCATCAACTTTATTTTTTCTTATGTTCTGTTTTAAATAGAACCAGATTTTATCTTTTCAATGATGTATCGTAATTTATCATTCTTTTTCGAAAAATGGAGATATTCAAATGAATTAATTCTTATCATAATAGGCTTTGACTTTGATGTTTCTAAATTTGACTTTCAATTTGTTACACTCAATGACATTTTGTTATTGTACAAGTCATTGAATTTTTGGCGAAAAATGGCTTCACGAATGAAGAAAAAAAGAGATATGATACAAATTTATTACAAATACAATAGAAACAGTGTTAGGACATCGGAAATGTATTTAAACTTGTACCCCGAAAGACGACAACCACATCGAATTATGTTCAAGTTATTGGATCAAAATCTTACCGAGTTTGGTTCATTTGAAAAGCCGAGGAAAAAATACGGAGACTATTTGGATGATCTACCTTTGGCTAACTATAACAACATCTGGTTTCAACATGATGGTGCTCCACTGCACACTACCAGACGAGTATCTAATTCCCTGACTGAAAGGTTTGGTGATGAATGGATAGGGAATAATGGGCCGGTGAGGTGGCCAGCAAGGTCTCCAGATTCGGATGTTATGGATACATTATTCTGGGGTACACTGAAAAATTGAGTTTATGGTCAGAGGGAATATCAAAATATTGAGGACCTTCAACACAGCATTGCTAGAGAGTTCGAAAGATTGAGAAGAAGGGAATTAATCGTGCATTGAATAATATTCGAAGAAGGGCACATTGTGTTATCATGAACAACGCCAGCATTTTGAGTTTTTGCTGTGATTTACTTTTGTCTTTACATTTTAGTTAATTATTGTTATTTGTTCAAAGTTATATTTCCATTGAAGAGGACACAATGTCTAATTTACCTCATACGTACCTCATTTATTAAATTTCATTGTTGATTCTGTCTCCGTATTTTTTCTTTGGCTTTTCAAACGAACTAAACTCGGTGAGATTTTGATCCAATAACTTGAAACTAGTTTGATGTTATTGTTGTCTTTCGGGATAAAAGTTTAAATACATTTTCGATGTCCTAACACTGTTTCTATCGTATTTGTAATAAATTTGTATCAAATCTCTTTTTCCTTCATTCGTGAAAGCCATTTTCTCCCAAAAATTCAATGACTTGTACAATAACAAAATGTCATTGAATGTAACAAATTGAAAGTCAAATTTAGAAACATCAAAGTCAAAGCCTATTATGATAAGAAATAATTGTTTTCAATATCTCCAATTTTTTGATAAAGAATGATAACTTATGATACATCATTGAAAAGGTGAAATCTGGTTCTATTCAAAACAGAAAGAATCCAATATAGCGCCCATTAGAAAAAATAAAGTTGATGATGGTGGCCGAAAGACGAAACGTCGGATATCAAATCTGAAAACACAATTATGTAGCAGGGGAAATGTGACATTGTGGAAGTGCAATTTATTTTCGAATCCTTCGAAAAATAAAGTCCGAAAAAAATAAAAACCATTTTCCGAAATTTCTGTTTTTTTTCGGATATCTCCGGATATACTGGAATTTCTCAACGGCATATTGTTAGTCAGGTAAATGCGCAACTTTGCCCCAATTTAAACATCTTCGTATCTCTCATAGTTTCCGAGATCCCAATGGGGAGGATCGAATTTTAAACACCCTGTATGTAGCAAGCAGAATCTCGCTGAACATTTCTTGGCGGGTTCAGTTATCAAAATCTTGGGTATCACCGAAAAATGAACATAATTGAAGATTGGGAAACAGAATTATCCTGAATTTAAAGCTTAGAGAAAAACTCAAATTTCAGAGTTGTTTTGCTAGCTTAACAGGGTCGTTTCAGTTTCTTCAGTTATTTATATTGGGCTTTTTTGCGGAATAATTCGTAAATAATATTACTTTATCGAGATTGAAGGAATTCAGAAAAAAGGTTTTAACTAAGGTGGCAATGCTTGAAGCAAACTCGAATTACTCGAGTTTTTTTTCAAAAAAAGTGAAATTTCATTCATTCCCGATACAGGGTCAACTTTGTAGAGGGTGGGTAGAATCCAAATTCAGATTTTTATATAAATCGGTGCAGTTTGACAGAATTTTACAGTATTGCCGTGTTTTACATTCTATAATTAGACTCTACACCAAAACATCATTGTAATTAGTTTTTTATGTTTCAGATAAATACTGGCTTCGGTGCGTCATCAGATGAGCCACGCAGAAAGAGAGCAGACGATACAAAACCAAATCACATACTGCTCTTCACAATAATAAATCCCATGTACCCCATCACAGTGGTAAGTGCAATCAGGCGTTCATCAGATTTCATCGACGGAGCAGGGTAATTCCGTAAAATCGTGTTTTTGCATTTATTGAACGCTTTCGTTACGAATGTTATGCAGTAGCGGCCTCAATCATTGAGAGGCTTCGGGCGGCAGAACTTTATGGATCACTTGACTATTACGAAAGCTTCTCATTGAAGAAGCTTTCATTTTTCCAGTATAGATTAACTATAAAAATTTCGTTAGAACAAAACTGTGAACGAATTATTAAAATATCTCTACAAATGAGAAAGTTATCGGCAATTGACGTTGCGCCTGCAAGAATGATTCCGTCAGGCGTGTGACTCATTCTGCTCATGTCGTATTTCATTCATTACGATGGTCGAACCTGAAAAATACTCTTACAAATATTTTATAGCAACAATTGCGATTGCTAGATCCGATGATGTCAGCTGCCAGTCGTTCTACGCTAAAATACGAAAAATTCTATGATCCATTTTCCTAGTGTACATTCTTTTACTGATTCCACTATTTTGTTTTATATTTTGAGTTCAATTAGGTTGATCTGTCATTAACAATGCCGTCAAACTCCTCAAACTTTTAGCAGCGTATGACGGGTGGGCATAAACATTCATGTAATTGAATTACGTTTATATTCCGTCAAGTACGCATTTCGAACTGTGCGTTCGAGTTTTTTTGTTGTTTGTTGAAATTGTTTGGTTGTTGTTCATTTGGAATTATTTTTTCAACGACTTTGCTCGTACCAGAATAATAATTGCAGATGAAAAATTCAACAACACTGCGGGTTTTAGATTACTTACTTGCAGTGGCGTAACTACAGGGTGGCAAGCCGGAAAATGCCACGGGCTCCCAGCCGGAACGGGCTCCCAGTCAGAGGAGAATCCCAACCCAAATACGGTGTATGTCCATTGTACCGCTCATAATTTAAATTTAGTATTAAATGATGCAGTAAAAGAGGTCATAGAAATACAAACATTATTCAAAACTGTGCAACAAATTTATAATTTTTTGGGCCATAGTATTAAACGATGGAATATTTATTATCTAGTTTTATATCTGACAGACCGGGGTATAATCAAATTCAGTAGCATTAAAAACAATGAATCCAACTAGATGGGCAGGACACTGTTATTCCATGTTTGCTTTAAAAATTCGGTTTGTTGATGTTCAAAAAGCGCTTACAAAAACTATTTTATTAATGATGAGAGGGATGAAGCTATCTTGCTGTAGAAGAAGATAGAAAACTACAATTTTATTATGTTGTTGGTTTTCCATTGCAAAATCTTACAAACTATAGACGAGGCTTCTAAAGCACTTCAGTCTTGAGCCATCGATCTTTCAATGCTTCGAAGCGTTTGCAAATCAGTCTAGAACAACTTGAAAAGTATCGACATGAATTTGAAGATTTAAAAAAGAAAGCAAATATTGCAGTGAAGTGGTTTATAAACTCTGAATTTCCTAAAACTTGTCAGAGATAAGTGAAACGTCATTTTGATGAAATTTGTGAGGATGAACGTCTTTAAAATCCTGAAAGCTTGTTTGAAGTGATCGTATTTTATCGGGTATTAGACATAATAATTAATCAACTGAAATCGCGTTTCCTTGAAATGAATGGAATTGTTTCCAATTTCAGTGTCTTGCAACCTGCCACTTTGCAAAATTTGAACGGTACTGAT
Organism: Leptinotarsa decemlineata; assembly: GCF_025532065.1. NCBI lineage: Eukaryota > Metazoa > Arthropoda > Insecta > Coleoptera > Chrysomelidae > Leptinotarsa > Leptinotarsa decemlineata. Next base: position 1,477,112 of record NW_027412525.1, read on the forward strand.
TTATTGGAAAAGGCTTTGGCATTTGTCCATCTATAATAAAGAAGATATATTCATCTCGTTTTCCAAGGAAATGCTCAGTTTTCGATTCTCTTTTAGACACGAAATAGAAACTTCATCTTCTATAAGAGAACTTGCTGACTTATTAATAATAAAAAATCATTCTATATCTTTAAGCTTTCCTGAAGTGTGCACTGCATTTCTATTAATTATTTCTCATCATTCCTGTGACTACGGCTGGTGCCGAGCGATCATTTTCAAAACTGAAATTGCGTATATCAAATTGCTTTTTTATTTTTCAAGTCATTTTGACTACTCTATGTGCCCATATCAATTAAATGCTGACTGTACTTTAAATTAGGTACTTTTAATTTGAATTATTAGAAAATCAAGTACCTAAGTATAATTATAAAGTTTGTATGTACCTACTTAACGTAGTGATGTATTATTGTACTCTTACAAGTAAAAGTGTATAAATAAGTATTATAAAATAAAAAAATAGTATTATTGTTGGTTCAGCTTCTTTATATTGGGGGGAGGGGGCCCATCCGATGAATTTGCCAGGGGCCTTGAACGGTATAGTTACGCCACTGCTTACTTGAGTCTAGTTTTGACCTGTAGTTCAATTTTAGATATAAGTTATAAAAAATTGAAATTTCTTCTTGCTGGACCGCATTTGCTGGACATGATAGCAAGTGCATTAGGGTTTCGGACGCCTCGCGGTTGGACTTGCACCATGTGTCAGGAACCTCTATACCCATCACGCGACTGCGGTAGACTAAGGTGTTGAAGACACCATCTTGGCATACCATGCTGAACCCTTTAGTTTCCGACTTCAGCCCACTCGACCTGAGGAAAGCGAAAGTCAGGCGCTTTGATAAGCCAAGGTCTCCAATGGTATTGAAGAATACCCCATGCATTTGCTTATCCTTGTGTTGTCGCAGAAGTGAGGACGACTTGGAATGCAAACCCCTATGGGGATGAATCAGTTTCGGGTCTTTACGTCGAGTAGATACAGCTCCTCCCGAGTCCACTTCAGTACTCAAAACGAATAGTGTAAGATTAAAATGACTAGCATATCTGTTGCAGCAACTTAGTTCTTTTCCGACAGTTCCGAAGACCAGATCTGTCGGAATTTGTGCTGATAATTGCCGCGGAGAGAGTTCTTCACTGTTGTTACCTCTTGTGAGTAGCGTTGTTCTACCACGAGATAAGTATGCGTCTCTCCGGCAACCAGATGGTGTAGGATGCTTCTACTTACGAGCTGCACATCCTTTCCGTAGTCCCCGCATCGACCTTTTTAGAGATGGACCATTGCACATTTGTCTATCTCAAATTTCATACCGATATCATTCGTGTATTCTCCCACCACCCTCAAAGACTGATGGAGACCCTTCTCTCCAGTGGAAAAAAGTTTAAGATCATCCTTATAAAACAAATGGGTGATCTTGTGCCTCCGGTTTCCGGGGGTACCACAGTGCAACGGATAATGGCAATAGTGAGATGCAGAAGAGAAGGCGACTAAGGGAATCGCCACGAAATACACCCATTCTAAAAGTGACCCACCCTGTTTGGACTTTGCCTTGACTAGATGTTATGGTGAAGCGAGTCCGCCAGAGTGGTATCAGTTGTTCAAGGTATCTCACTATTTTGTCAGGTACCGCAAGGCATCTGAGCAAATGCAAGATGAGATCATGAGATGTTGTATCGAATGCCTTGCGCCACTAGCATTCGTATCACATATTGGATACGAGACGTGTGTTGTTTCGCTAATGTGACCTTGGCCTCCATCTTGTGTAAAAGCCGTTCAATCTTCCGCAAGGCTGGGATTTCGTCGGAAAGCGATTGGACGACGCTATGCACGGCGGTGTTGATTTGTAAGATGTCAGCCTCTTCTATTAGAACACTATGAACCTCCGCAACAAGCCAGTTCTTGTAGCTCCAGAGATCTTATTCTGTGGAGCGCCCTGCTCTCTAGCCGTGCTAACCGGTAACTGTCACTTCTACCATTTACTTAGCAGGCTGGAAAGGAGCTATATGGCCCTGTCGCTATATCAAAAATAGGGATTTTGATCAAAAGAAGGATGACCTTGAAAATAAGATTAGGGTCAAATCGTTGTGACTTGTTGTATTTTGGTTTTTAGGAGTTCTCATACTTTTTTCTCACTCAGTATGAGCGACTAACAAAGTAAGCGAATGATAAGTGAGGGTTGGCGGATGTCTCGGGAAATCCCCGAACATAAATGATGTTAGTAACCGCCGAAATTATTTTATCATTTCAACTTATATCTTAGAATGAAATGAAGTTTTACATGTGAACTCTTTTATTGGGGTCACTACTCAGAGTTGCCCTGCTCGCCACCCCCATAGGGCCGCCTCTGTATGTGCACATGCACGTAATGGACACATGATATTTATTTCATGAACTCTGAAACGGCATTGCGATCCGGATTACGAGAGATTTCATTTTCAAAAGATTAACATTATTCGATGTTAGTAAAACCAATGTTATCTGGGATTACAATGCCGTGCAAACTTTTCCTGAAGCTCGCTCGATTTTTTTTCACAAACAACATTGTTACCCCTCAGGGGTAACAATACAAACATTTTAGGGGCTGGATAAACTGAAAAAACAGTGATATGCGACATACGAATATACAGTATATTTCAAAAACGATAATAACCTCAGTATTTCAGATCAAGAAGTCAATATCCAAAATTGTCGAAACATATCGATTTCTGAACTGAAGAAGAAACTAAGCAAAGAAGGGGAGCTGTGTGTTACATATATCTGGCGAAGACGTTTGATAAAATGAAGAGGGACCATGTTTGAAAAACCTCACAAGAAAACGGAATTCATAAAGAAATGTCTGATATGTTGCAGGCTTTATACGAAAACGAAGATTTTATTGCAAAACGAAGAATCTATATCTATAACTTCCCTAACAAATGTAGGTGTAAAACACGGATGTGAACTTAGTTAGCCCTTTTCTCTTCTCATTACATGAAAAAATGTACAATAGGAAATTGCAGGGTGAAAAAGTTGAATCAAGGGAACTATTGTTTGCCGATGATATGGCCATTGGAGTAGGTTCAGAAAAAAACCATAACACAATGAGAAAATTATTCAATGTAGCACTGGAGAAGATAAACAAAAATGATGAAAACTATATTTATATCAACAAAACAACAAATACAAAATGTACATAGAAGGTAAAGAAATAGAAAACGTATAACTATAGTTATACGTAAGTAGACCCTAGGATCAGGTTTCAAAGTTGTCACAAGATAGAAAACATTGAAATAGATTGAAATAGATTAAATATATGTTAAGAGTTAACAGACCTTCGAGGTCTCTTTACAAGGATCCCATCTACGGTATGGACAGAAAACTTGAACCTTATATATATCTAAGATAAACCCCTAATAAGCCTCACTGTCTTAACTATTCAAAATGAGTTTTGCCATTAATATCTCTACTCGACCTCCACTAGTAGTCTAGTTGGCAAGTGCAATTTCAGTTCGTTTACATCGAGGTGTCATTCGATTCGTAACTTCACACAGAGTAATTCACGATTTGGGTCAAATTGTGCTGATAAATAGTTTAAATGTTATATAGTGCATTCCATTTAAAACGAGCCACCCTGAATAACTTTTGGTATAATGATTTTCAGGAAAAATAAAAAACACGTCAACAATAGTATACATTTTGACATATTCACATTTGATATTACTTCCCCAATCGCACCCCCAAAACATGTCACTAATTTTTTTTTAAATGGATCACCGTATATTGTTTCACATTATCAGATGCTCCATGATGAGCAGATTTCAACAAAGTATAAAACAGATGGTTTGAAGCTTATGATTCGGGAGCTACAAATTATTTGAGTTGAAAACGAGCCACCCTGAATAACTTTTGAAACAATAATTTGCAGGAAAAATAAATAAACAGGTCAACAATTATACATGAGGCCACATTTTCAAATATTCGTTCTAGAGGCAAATATGCAAGCAATAAATCAGAAAAAGAATTTTTTTATTAATTCTTGGATCAAAATCTGATGACTGGCAAATGAGAAGAAAAAAAATTCTATTTCTCTGCAATGCCTCATGATATCCTCTCTCAAATCTTCTAATGTTGTTGATTCTATCTCATACACTTTTAGACTTCAGATGACCCCATAGAAAAAAATCTACAGGAGTGAGATCCGGTGGCCATTCTGTAGGACCTGTATGAATATATCCTCAGAGGGGAACCCACTATTCTATCCTTCTGAATCAATTTAATGTAATATCTATGAATACACGACGACTTTTTGTCACAATCTCCTTTCTTCACAAACTGCTAAACAATAGATCTCGTGCGCCCCTCTTTTACAAATGATCAACTTCCGCACCCCACGCCTTAATTCCAGATACCAAACGACATTTTACTGTGATCTTGTCAGAACAAATAACAGTTTGAAAGCACTATAATTCAATATGTGATATGTGCGATATCAATCACAGTTCTCAAAGTTTTATTTTAAAATGTATTCTCACTAGAACCTTTTCACTGTGATCACTTTTTCTTTTCGCTTTTTGTGATATATTTCTATTTCTACCTATTTTTCTTTTAGTTGTAGCAATATTTTTTTTAAACTGATTATACTGTTTTGCATATATTTTCATCAACACCTTTGTACATTTCCTGAAATTGGGTGAATGTCTGTTGGAAATAAAGTGCTATCAATCAATTGCCCTATTGATGCACGGTATTATTCGATTCTCCAACATAGCCAAATATTTATCACTAGTCAAATTATCATCGACAAAAAAAGTCCTATGATTTGGTCACCTAAAATCCTGCCCAAACATTCAATTTTTGAAGTCGTTGGGTATGAACTTGACGGTATAAATGAGGATTCGTATCACTCAAATATCGACAATTTTGCCGATTCACCTCTCCAGTCAAACTAAACGTACATTCATCCGAAAAACAAATTTTATACAAGAAACTCTGATGCAAGTTGATCCGTTCAGTGAGACTTTCACAAAACTCGATACGTCTATCGAAATCATCTTCGTTCAATTCATGAAGTAGTCTAATTTTATATGGATGGAATTTGTACTTATGAAGGATCCTGAAAACATTTGTACGACTGATTCCTGATTCTCGAGATAATTCAGTAAGAGATTGTGAATTTTCCATTAGTCCAACGTGCCCTAAAACTGCAGTACAAATGGCTTCATCGTTGACAACTCCTGAACGGTTATGGTTTTTATTGTTAACAGATCCAGTTTCCATAAATTTGTTCATTAATTCCGAAACGTATTTATGTCGCGTATGGGCTGCAGCTCTAGCACTATTTCCATTCTGGTAGTACAAACTGACTATTTCAATCCGTTCTCGAAGCATATAAACCATTGCTTCCCAAGAATTCACAAAAACAGAAACACCAATTGTAACTTCACCTGGTAGGTAATCGGTATTGTAGAATGAGACAAATACAAAGTGAAGAGAATATCGAATTCAAATTTAACTAGGCAAAATAAGATTTTTTTGAAGTATACTTCACAAAAACACCTATGAAACCAAGACTACAGTGCATGGCTTGTTTTCAACTCAAATAATTTTTAGCTCCTGAACATTAGCTTCAGACCATATGTTTTATACTCTGTTGAAATATGCTTATCATGGAGCATCTAATAATACGAAACAATGTAGGGTGATCCATTAAAAAAAATTGGTGACATGCTCTGGGGGTGCGATAGGAAAAGTAACATCAAATGCGAATATGTCCAAATGTGTCCCCCTGTATACTATTGTTGACATGTTGACATGTTTTTTTTATTTTTCCTGAACATCATTGTACCAAAAGTTATCCAGGGTGGCTCGTTTTAAATGGAATGCACTTTATGTATAGTTATGGTCTTACTCACCTCATAAGGGTTAACAGACCTTCGAGGTCTCTTTACGAGGATCCCATCTACGGTATCCACAGAAAACTTGAACCTTATGTTTATCCAAAATAAACCCCTAATAAGCCTCACTGTCTCAACAAGTCAGAGCGAGTTTTCCCATTTCTATCTCTTCTCAACCTCCACTAGTAGTTTAGTCGGCAAGTGCAATTTCACTTCATCTACATCGAGGTGTCATTCGATTCGTAATTCACGATTCGAGTCAAGTTGTGCTGACAAATAGTTCAAATGTTATATACATATCACTTGAACAAAAAAGAGAGGTTCTTTGTTTGTATTAAGGTCGATCCTAACTGCACATGAATAATTACAAGAATTAATGTTTCCATTTATCAAAAAAGTTGCTTGTTACATTAAAAGCAATATTGTATTTCTGTTCGTTGTTACAGTATTAGATGTGTAACCTTGGATGGAATAAAAATAGATTCTGGAATACTTGAAATCTAATTTCACTATAGATATTTGAAAATCGAAAAAAAATTATAAATCGACCATTCGTATAGTACATTATGAATGTGTGATTTCAATTTTTGAAACTTCATTTATTGAAAGTGATCTCAACATTCGTAGTGAGGAACATTTTTGTTCAAGTGGCTTGTTTTATAATAGATATCTATGCATTTTGCTTATCTATTGTGTTTTCAAATGTTATTCTAACCTCATAAATTACATAGTACGATAGATACGCGTACATTGTCAAGTGTTTATATATCAATATCGTGAAGTTTTCATGTGTAAACATTGTTACTGAATAATTCACGTTAGATAAAGTGACGTAAAACTCGAATGTATCAATCAGATAAATCAGTTTTCGTTCTTGATTTACAACTACGAAATTGTGAGATAAGGCATACCCGAATTAAGAATATTAAGATTATTTTTACCTCCCTATGACGGGTGGAAAATAAAAGTTTACTTTTGAATGACAAATGGCTATTCACATGAAAAACAAAAGATGATATAAATTGAGAAGCCTCATAGCAAAGTTTAAACATATCAAGAAATTTCTTGAAATAAGATACTTGAGAATTTTATACACTGGTGGAATCACAATTGAGGTACGGAATAATAGCTTGGGGAGGTGCCTACAATAATCAAATGAACGGACTTGATCTACTCCAGAAATGGATACTAAGGATAATATACTCTAAAGATCGAATATATTCCAGTGATGGAATGTATCAACTAGCAAAAGTTTTAGATACTGAACAATTATTTTTGAACGTCTTGATAGTGACGCAGAAGAAAGAAGGATCTGAAAATTACTGTGTGCACATATATGATACTCGGAAAGGAGATAACCACCTCGCAGTGCCTTTCGTCTCTAAAACAATATACCAACGTTCATCATATTTCCTCAAACCCAGAGTATACAGTGCAGTTCCCACTGAACTGAAAACAATCAATTCGCTAAGCCTATTCAAGAAAGAACTGAAAAATTGGACTTCAAACTTTCCTAGATCATTCACCCATCAACTGATTGATATAAAGAATAATTTCTGAAATAATACAATATGTCTTCGTTTCCATTGTAGACTGAGTTTTCTTCAATGTAAAAGTATCGATACTATAATTTTCAAATAGCTTCATTTATGTATGTGTATACGGTAATTTTTCTTTTCGTCAACACGTATACACTTCTGTCCTTTATTATTTTCTATCATTATTTTCTTTCAATGTTCCACGACAAGCATATTATGTTTCTGTCTGTAGATTATCACTCATATTTATTATTTTATATTTCATTTCATGATACAGTGTGACCCATTTAAAATGGAACCACCCCTGTAGAATGTGCATTTTTCAATCAATCTCAATTTTTTTTTATTGAAATATTAAGCATGAAAAACTGTATCTTGACACTAACTTTCACAATTTTAGTTTCATTTCCAAGGCACTCTATGGTTTTTTTTGTTTGTCAAAAACGGCAAAAGTTTATTAGGCAATTTTTGTTTTCAAATTTGACTACACCACTGGATTCGTAGTCGTTATAAATCAAAACTGTCAAATTTTCATTAAAAAATATTTGTTAACAACGAAGTTACAACAACTTCAATTTTGGAAACAAAGTATTTGTTTGTAATTTTTATTCAGATTATAGACATATTTGAGATCTGACAACACTGTCATCACCAAGTAGAACACCAGTGAATTTGTACAGTGAAAATCCGAAGTCAACAGCTCAATGCGTTCTACAGTTATAACTCCTGAAAATATGGTAATGTGAGAGATTTGTGGTGCAAGCGTTTTGTAATAAAAATCTGACTACGCCACTGGATTTGTGGATAATATTCCCTTAAAATCATTCATTTGAGTGTAGGTTACGAGAAGTGTATTCTAGAATAACAGAAAATTAAAAATTAATTTTCAAGTTATGCAGTACTTAGTACATTCTTCCGCATAGCCGCTAAAATCAAATTGATTTAAAGCATGGAAATCATTTATTCAATAATAAAACAGAGAGCAGGACAAAAATTGTTCCCTGTAAATTCTTCATAACTCAGCTAAAACAATCTTTTAGAGGAGATATCAATAATTTGAGGAAGCTGAACTCATTAGCAAAGGTTTTATAATAAATCAACAGTAGGCTGTGATTTTGACAGTTAATCATAAATAAAATAATAGTTGTTAGTTACGTGCATTTAATAATGGCTTTGCAATTATCATTAGAAGAAAGAATTGAAATTGTGAGAATTTCTGGGGACAATTATCATAGTGAAAGAGAAGCAGCTAGGATATTTAATCACAGACATCCAAATCGACTTCCCATTGACAGAAGCACCGTCAGTAAAATTAACAAAACATTTAAAGAAACCGGTGCAGTCAGCAAACATATTTTAAAAAATAATCACCGAAGAAGAAATTTAAACGAAGGTGCTGTTTTAGATTATTTTAGAAACCACCCAAACAGAAGTTTACGAGTAGCCAGTTTGGATTTAAACTTACCGAGAGAGACTATTCGACGATGTCTTAAACAAAACAAAATGAGAGCATTTAAACCTAAATTTCTTCACTCTTTAAAGGCAGGTGATGAAGTGAAACGTATGGAATTTTGTTTGTGGGCACAAGGCGAGTACCTGAATACAAGAAATTTTTTAAACTGCATAATGTTTAGTGATGAAGCTTCTTTCAGCACCAATGGGGTAGTTTCATCGCAAAATGCTCGGTATTGGGCTACGGAAAATCCGCACTGGATCATAAATTGTAAAAGTCAATATTCCGAAAAAGTTAACGTTTGGTGTGGTATAGTACAAAAAAGAATAATAGGTCCATATTTTTTTGATGGAAACATAAACGGGCAAAATTTTTTGGAATTTCTAAATAACCAATTATCGGACGAAATAGATGAAATGCCTCTTGCGGAACAAGTAAATTTATATTTTCAGCTCGACGGCTGTTCCGTGCACAATTCGAGGATTGTTAAAGAGTGGCTAAATAACCAGTTTCCAAATCATTGGATAGGACGAGGTAGTGACTTAATTGAATGGCCACCTAGATCGCCTGATCTAACAATATTAGACTTTTTTCTGTGGGGTATTCTGACACAAAAAGTATACAGAACAAGACCAACGAATCGAGCTGAACTCATGCAAAGGATGCGACAAGCTTGTGCCGAAATTACAGTTCAACAAATAAGAAATAGTGTAAATGAAACTAAAATTGTGAAAGTTAGTGTCAAGATACAGTTTTTCATGCTTAATATTTCAATAAAAAAAATTGAGATTGATTGAAAAATGCACATTCTACAGGGGTGGTTCCATTTTAAATGGGTCACACTGTATAATACTATGTAAACTATGTACAAAAATATCTTTAAAACCATTTTACCTACCTACTTAAATTATTATGTATTATATAATTAACTATGTCATTTGTTCTAGTGAATAAATATTTTATTGAATAGAACTGGCCGATACTTGATGAAAATCCATATTAAAAACTAATTAATACAGTTTATTGTATGATTTTCACTATAAAGGGTTTTACAAAAACCGCGACACGTGTTTCGCTATACAATAGCTTTCTCAAGCATAAACTTTCAGTTGACACAGGTGATACTCTGGAAACATCTTCATTCTATTGAGGATGGGATTCCACATTGGGTTCCTTCTTTCCTATTACAATTGTCTGTGTGTTTATGGATCTCTATCGCCTATATTTTTAGCCGAGTATAATATCCTTCGGCTGCGCTAGCAGCTCAACTTCCCTGAAGAGGATTTAGTGATCTTCTCTAATCGCATGTTACACAACTGTTGATATATCTACCTGTTCGTTCTGTGATTCCTTTGGTTCTCTTTTATGCTAGTACTAATGCATTTCTTTGTGGTTCCTATTCTAACCGTACCATACGAACGTGATAAACGATATACCCCAGCATCTGTAAGTGGTTCTATACGCTCTTTAACCGATCGAAGATAATCCTTTATTCAACTTATATCAAACGGATTAACAATATCTGAGAGTTTCAAATCCATGAACTTGCAAATGTACAATAACGATTGAAAAAATATATTCACTTTCATTTCTATAGTACCGCAGCAAATAGGAAAAAATCTAGACAGGACAATATAGAAATCATATTTAAACCAACATGGAAAAAAAAGAAATTAGCTGCGATCGGTCAAGATTCGAAGAGACCCTCTCATAGCTGCTGGGATAAGTCGCATACTCCGTTCGAGTGTTAAAGTAAACATAGGAACCTCAAAATGATCAATGGATACTAGAATAAAGGATCACCAGAGCAATAAAAAACTTAGACGTATTTTTTATTTTATTTATTGTTTTTATTATTGTTATACTTGAGTACCAAGTTTGTAAAATAATTTTCAAATACGACACTTTGGGAAACTAATACGCGCTAAAACATATTTGTGACATCACAAGGGATGTATGCGTCGTTGTTGCCAAGTGTGAATAACTCTGTATACTCTCGATTGCATTTAAACCTGATTAAATCGTTCGTTTTCATCAATTTCATAGGTATCTGGTAAAATATGAAATCAATAGTTTCGTTATGCTATGAAGATCATCATACATTCTGCATTTACGTATTTTATCCCCAGGAAGAATCTTTATGTTTATTTCGTATCTCTTCGCTTTGACTGCTCGCATTTCAACAAATGCAAACTATGAATTATTCGAAGGAAAAAATGCCACTACCAAAGGGAGATTATTCCTTCAAACTTTGATTCCTTTTCAATCATTATACAATAATTATGACACAACACATTCAAAAAGCATGTGTTAATGTCGTATAATCGATCGAATTCCACAAATAATTTCGATCTACATGTTTTTTTATGTAGACGAGCTGACAGGCGAATGCACAATGCAAATGACAGCGGTAAATATATCTTGCGAGATATTTTGCTCCATAGAACTGTCTCGGAAAAAAATACCACATTTCGTAACAAAATGGTATGACTGATGATTGGTGGAATAAAAACATACTTCAAATACAAAATTTTGTCAGATTTGTAAAATGAATCATTGAAAAAAAACTCCCACATTCCGTTTCAAATATCTATTTGACGCTGTTGTGTAAACTCTGACAGTATTATCAACGGCGCGACGTCTAATTATGGCGAATAACGACGCAGCCAACTTCTAACGTCAATGACTTCTGAGAAAGTAAGAATTTTGCATTACATGAATTTTTGTTTGAAAAACAAGTGCACACTTGTAATGATAATCAGAAGGGTTGCAGACAATCGTTGAAAGAAAACCAACATGATGTTACGTGATTTTTGGCTTTTCTTAGTAAGCGATAAAACAGTTTAGGTGTATGCACCGACTAATATCTCAGTGGAGTCGGGTGTGGGTCTTATTATTAGTATTAGACACAAAAAATGGTATGAGAGGGCGCCAAGTGATTTGAAAAAATATAACATACACCTCTCTTAGAGTTGAAATCACTAAATCCAATTGGCTTACTTGCCAACCTATATGTTAGTTGAAATAAAAATAGGTGAATGGTATAAATATGTCTCTATAATAGCACAGTAAATATTTTGTAACACAAATTATACAAAATTTAGAGGTTAAAGGCCAAAAAAAACTCTCGAGAGAAAGGTTCCAGAATAAAGTCGATAAAAATCAACCTTTATTTCAGAACGCAACTACTTATTCGTAAAACTAAATCAAGGTAACCAAATATAGGTATATATACATATATATATATAAATTCTAGGAGGCTTTAAGAAAAAATACTCGGCTTGTTCCCACACAGCAAGTGTTTTCCTTATGTGCGCGAATAGACAAAAAATAAAGAAACATCCACTGGGTGGTACTTATCAATGGATCCTTAAGCGAATTCTATCGGGACGTTCCACGAGATAGGGTGAGACTTCCTCCGTTCCCGTATCAGCTGTCTTATGTTTGATCCCAGACAAAGGAAAAATTATCCAATCCTTTTATCACCTCGAAGACTACCACAAAATCCTATTCCTCGGGAGAATTGGAAATACAAGTTGAAACAGTATCATAAAACGCCTAAAAAGTCATGGAAAGTGTTACGGTCTGATCTAAACAGAACGCGGTATAAAAAGGAATATAATTTTCCACAACTCACCTCATGTGCAAAAACCCGACGCAACCCTGAGACGTTGAATATTAATATTCTATAGACTTATCCTCTATTACTAAAGAAAATTCGGCGATATCCAGACAATACTATAATCCAAAACGAACTTCGCCAATTTGGAATGCAATAGTGAAAAATCCGTTAATAACGATACATAATATGCACTATTCATCCAATCTATCCAAAATACACACAGTCACTGTTCGGTCGACCGAAACATCCGATACGGTTTTTTTTTTCCGTACCTACTTTTTTTTCCCATAAAATTCGCATTCCCAATTGAAATCGCTCATTTTGACCGGCGAACGAAATAAATGAATTCGCATGTGTGAGGAAATTCACTATACATACCGAGTGTTGTTTCGCGGCGGTACCCTAGTATTTTAAAACCTTTTATAATTCATTAAAACACGTTACAAACTCCCCTTTTACTTCCCCAAAAAAAAAAAAAAATATATTTACATATATACTCTTTTTTTTTTTTTTTTTTTTTTTTTTTTTAATCTAACTTGATATCTTTAATATGCCAATTACCTAAAAAAGCACCCGATACAAAATCAGTCAGTGAATATACATTAGGAGAAACTTTCCGGGCTACCTTGCACTTTATAAACTTAGGCGCTAATTTTGACGCAAAATAAGCCGCCTTATCGGACAATTGATAGTTTTTCTTCCAAACTATTTGACCAATTTCCAAATTGAGTGGTCGTCTCCTGAAATTATAACGATTCGCACTCTTTTCGTAGGCACTAGTTAACCGGGACTTGACTAAATCATTAATTTCCCTTAAACCTTTGACATGGTCAGCTAAACATTGCCTATCTGCAAATTCAAATTCGGTATTTTCGATATTTGGACCCAATTTATTATGAACTTTTCCCGAAAGATATAACTCACGTCCAAAATTTAAGTAAGCAGGACTATATTTCGTGACTTCGTGCACTGCGGTTCGTAAAGCAAATCCGAATTTGTGAAGATCTTCATCCCAAGTGCGATGATTATCCTTTATAAATGACCTGATCATGGTTTTCACAACACGGTTAACTCTTTCAGTTGGATTTGCTTGCGGATGGTAATGAGCATTGAACTGTATGTGAGAGTCGTAAGAGGAAACTAGCTTTTTAAAATGATTACTTACGTATTGGCGACCGTTATCGCAAATTATTCGCTCAGGTACACCATATATCATGAAAATATCTTTTTCCATATGATTTACTATGGCTTGACTAGTAGCGGACTTGATAGGAAAAAGTAAAACATATTTGGTAAATAAATCTGCCACAACAAAAATGAAACGATTTTTCTTCTTACTGAGTGGAAGTGGACCTATAAGATCAGAGCAGATTACTTCCCATGGACGAGATACTACTCGGGCACTCATTTGACCAAATGGTAGTTTTTGCTCAGGCTTCTGAGACTTGCAGACTTGACAATTCTTTATATATTTTGCTATATCAACGTTCAGTTTAGGCCAGTAATATAATGATGCAACTCGATTTTTTGTTTTGAAATACCCTAGGTGTCCTGAAGTTGGAGCATCATGACATTCCATGAAAACTTTCTTCCGAAGAGATTTGGGTACCAGTAATTTCCAATCATGGTCAGGATCAGAAGATGAAGTCGACTTCACCAGCTTGTAAAGTTTTCCCTCCCGTTCACACCACTTAACATATTTTTCTGGCACGGAACGGATTTTGTATAGAAGTTTTTCATACCATGGATCATAATCATCTTGAGTAACGTCAATATACGCTACCGCTCTTGATAAGGCATCGGGTACCACGTTCAATTTACCCTTACGATGAATTATTTCAAAATCAAAATTCTGTAATTGGAGAGACCACCTAGCTAAGCGACCTGAGGGATTTTGAAGTTTATGAAGCCATAGAAGTGAAAAGTGATCCGTAATGACCTTGAATTTAACTCCTTCAACGTAACAACGGTGCTTCTGAATTCCCCATAAGACTGCTAAACATTCCAGTTCCGTGGTTGAAAATTTGGATTCCTGAGAAGTCAAGGCTCTGCTGGCATAAGCAATCACGTGTTCACCGTCCTCCAAATTCTGTGTCAACACGCAACCTATTCCCACCTGTGAAGCGTCACACTGCAAAATGAATTCCTTCGAAAAATCCGGACAACTGAGTATGGGCGTAGAAATCAGCAACTCCTTAATTCTCAAGAAAGCAGAATCGGCTTCCTCAGACCAGACAAATTTTTGGTGTTTGCGAGTTAGTTGACTGATGGGCGAAACTAGAGAAGCGAAATTTGGAATAAACCGCCTGTACCAACTGACCATTCCAATAAAACGACGAACCTCTTTGACTGTCTTCGGAGTTGGATAGTTCAGCATCGACTCAACTTTCTGCGGATCTGTTCGGAGACCATGTTCGTCGACAAGATATCCCAAAAATCTCAACTGACTCTTCACAAACTCACATTTGTTTCTGTTAACTGTCAACCCCGCTTGTAAAAGTTTATCAAAAACTTTTCGTAAAACTTCAAGATGTGAAGAGAAATCCTTGGTAGCTACAATGATATCATCCATATAAACAAAAACTGAGTTTTCCAATTCGGCCCCAAAAATAGTATCTACAAAACGTTGCATAGTTGCAGGAGCATTATGAAGCCCGAAAGGCATTCTATTGAAATGAAATAAACCCTTTCCTGGAACTGTGAACGCGGTTTTTTCTTTACTGGAAGGATCCAACAAAATTTGATGATATGCACTGTTCAGATCAATTGAACTCAAAACCCTAGCATCTCGTAATTTATCGAGTATACTATTGATGTACGGAAGTGGATAAGCATCTTTTTTTGATACCTGATTGACCTTCCTGAAATCTATACAAAAACGATATTCATTGTTCGGTTTTTTCACCATCACCACTGGACTGGACCAAGCAGACTTTGAAGGCTCAATAACCCCAAGCTGTAACAATTTATCAACTTCCTTATTTATCAATTCCTGAATATACGGAGAAACTGGATAATATCGCTGCTTTATAGGTAGAGCATCCCCTGTATCGATCACATGACAAACTCCCTTGGCACAACCTAAATCGCTTTTCATTTTACTGAAAAAATCGGTAACTAGCTCATTTAACTTAGACCTGTCCTCCACTCCAACCAGACATAAACCTAACAGATTTCCATTATCCCCAAATTCCCACGAATTATTTGAAAAAGAACCGACAATGTCCATCTGTTTACAAAAATCTATTCCTAAAATGATATCAACCTCAATATCTTCTACGACTAAAGCTCTAATAATTCTTACTTTACCTTCTAAGTCTACTGGAAGTAGGATAGACCCCAAAACTTTACATTCGTCTCCATTCGCAACCCTGACTTTAAAATTATTTTTTTCTAACCTAACAAGATTGCCTAACTTCAATAATTTAGGCCAGCCTTTATTACCTATAATCGTTTGCGCTGCCCCTGTATCTAAAAGTCCATAAAAATTGATTCCATGGATCTTCACATTAATATATGGACGGGGATCATCTTTAGATGTACAAAATATTGCATCTATTTTACTTTTCCGATATTGAACACTTATAAAATTTAACCATGCCCCCCAAGAATCGTTTTCCGGTTTATTCAATGAGGAGGTCCTAGAAGACCGGATACTTAATGACCTCCTGAGCCGTTTCCCCGAGGATTACAAGTACATTGAAACTTAGTTACATTCGGTTTTCCGCAGCGAAAGCAAAATTTTCGCGAACGAGATTTTGAACATTTAGAAAAACTATGTCCTACCTCTTTGCAATTCCAACACGTCAAGTTGGCAACATTAGTACTGGAAATATTATTTATTGAAAGCAATGGTCTTGAACTAGGACCGGCCAAATCGGTTTCAAGGACACATAACCTTCGATTGGGTACAGGACGACTTTCGGCTAAGTGTTTAGTTTTCTCTAATTTTTTACATTCTTGTAATAAAGAATCAACCGAATTGATATCGTGTAGACGTGAACCTAAACCGTGAATATAATAAAAATCTATATTTTGACGCAAAATTTCCAATTTTTCCGATTCAGTTGGAGAATGTGGCAGTCTCTTGAATAAATTCATCATTCGAGCAAAATAAGTACCAACCCCTTCGATAGCTCCCTGTACACTAGTACGAATCTCCTCTTTGAGATCTCTTTCGAATGTAAAAGGCAAAAATTCTTCTTTCAAAAGTTTAACAAAATCAGACCAAGAATTAACATTATCTTTCACTAAACGATACCAAATTAATGCATCCCCAAAGAGTAAATCTGTAATAGAGTATTTCAGTTCCTCCTCCGACACTCCTCGTGATATCTTGTATTCTTCCACCCTCTCAAGAAAAGCATTCACTCCCAAACCTAATTTATCTTTTGAATTTCCACTAAACTGAATCCCCCATTTGTGTACCGGAACATATGCTCTGTGAGTAGTTTGATTATTACTTAAACTAGTGGATGAAGATGGCGTAATCACTAAGTTATTATCATTATTCTGTCTACTAGTACTATCACCCTGAGGTTTGCTAATAAAAATTTTATCATCTAATTTTGTTTCCAACTCATTTAATTGTTCGAACAAATTAGTAATAGAACTTCTAATTGTATCATTGGTTCCTCCTACATTAGTTAATCTCGTTAACCTGCCGTACAAGTGAAGTAACTTAGTATTGACATATTTCTGTTCTGTGCTCCCAACTGAAATATTTTTTTCCTCAAAATATTCCAATAAATTGACAACCTTTCTATTACAACAATCTACTTCAGAAACAGGATCTAAAGTCAAATTCTCATCAGTGACCAAGTCTCCCCAAGTTTCATTGTTCAGGTTCTCTTTTAGTTTTTTCCTCATAACCTCAACCGTGAGAGCCTGAGTATTCACCAAACCCCTAACCTTGAGTTCGTAAATCAACTCATCCCTAGCCAAACGATAAGGATCCATTATGTGAACTAAATATTGAACAAAATGACTATAACTATAACCGTAAAACAATATAAAATGTGAGTGTCCTTAAATTTTACTAAATATTATTACTATTATCCCGATTCTCGAGAAATAAAAATGCTTTGTGGACAAAAACAAGCTGAAGGCTGATAGAAACTCGGAAAAAAATTGAAAATGTGCCAAGTTTTTTTTTTCCCAACCTACAAAATACAGTCGATATATCATATACAGTTTCGAAAAAAATAAAAAAATGATTTCAAATACAATTCATGAAATATTCCAAAAATTCAACTAACATAAAATTCACTAGAAATTAATTCAATACAGAACTCAAAAATCGGGCCCCCAAAGTTGAGCGCCAATAAAACTGTTACGTGATTTTTGGCTTTTCTTAGTAAGCGATAAAACAGTTTAGGTGTATGCACCGACTAATATCTCAGTGGAGTCGGGTGTGGGTCTTATTATTAGTATTAGACACAAAAAATGGTATGAGAGGGCGCCAAGTGATTTGAAAAAATATAACATACACCTCTCTTAGAGTTGAAATCACTAAATCCAATTGGCTTACTTGCCAACCTATATGTTAGTTGAAATAAAAATAGGTGAATGGTATAAATATGTCTCTATAATAGCACAGTAAATATTTTGTAACACAAATTATACAAAATTTAGAGGTTAAAGGCCAAAAAAAACTCTCGAGAGAAAGGTTCCAGAATAAAGTCGATAAAAATCAACCTTTATTTCAGAACGCAACTACTTATTCGTAAAACTAAATCAAGGTAACCAAATATAGGTATATATACATATATATATATATATAAAATTCTAGGAGGCTTTAAGAAAAAATACTCGGCTTGTTCCCACACAGCAAGTGTTTTCCTTATGTGCGCGAATAGACAAAAAATAAAGAAACATCCACTGGGTGGTACTTATCAATGGATCCTTAAGCGAATTCTATCGGGACGTTCCACGAGATAGGGTGAGACTTCCTCCGTTCCCGTATCAGCTGTCTTATGTTTGATCCCAGACAAAGGAAAAATTATCCAATCCTTTTATCACCTCGAAGACTACCACAAAATCCTATTCCTCGGGAGAATTGGAAATACAAGTTGAAACAGTATCATAAAACGCCTAAAAAGTCATGGAAAGTGTTACGGTCTGATCTAAACAGAACGCGGTATAAAAAGGAATATAATTTTCCACAACTCACCTCATGTGCAAAAACCCGACGCAACCCTGAGACGTTGAATATTAATATTCTATAGACTTATCCTCTATTACTAAAGAAAATTCGGCGATATCCAGACAATACTATAATCCAAAACGAACTTCGCCAATTTGGAATGCAATAGTGAAAAATCCGTTAATAACGATACATAATATGCACTATTCATCCAATCTATCCAAAATACACACAGTCACTGTTCGGTCGACCGAAACATCCGATACGGTTTTTTTTTTCCGTACCTACTTTTTTTTCCCATAAAATTCGCATTCCCAATTGAAATCGCTCATTTTGACCGGCGAACGAAATAAATGAATTCGCATGTGTGAGGAAATTCACTATACATACCGAGTGTTGTTTCGCGGCGGTACCCTAGTATTTTAAAACCTTTTATAATTCATTAAAACACGTTACAATGAAATTAGCATTTAGCGAAACAACCGCTCAGCGAAGGGGATCATCAAATTCGTTTCGGGAAAGATACGCCAGTAGCGCCAGCATGGTCAATTTCAATGGAAAAAAGAAACCATAAATCTCAATCCAATATGGAACTCAATCCTAGAATTGAAATAGGACCATAGCCCCCCGACTACCATTAACGGCTTCTTCGCTTCCTCGGCTTGCCCTGCCATCTTGCTCAGGATATAAATACAATTTCCAACTAAAGACAACAAGGCGCATAAAAAGCAAAAACTGGGTATGTTTCCTATCTTCGTACATTATGCGTTTTTTGGTTTTTGCAAATTTTCTGGACCATTACCATTCAGTGGTGAATGTTTGGTGAAACGAACGGTGTGCTCTTTTATCTTCTGTGTACCAATTACCGGTGGAGGCTACATACATTTTTAGAACTAATGACCTTTCTACGCCTTTGTAGAATAGTGACGAAAACAGAAGAAAACATAGTAGTGAAACAAATATCATTTACTTAATCAAACAGATAATTCCATTTGATGTTTTCATCTGCAAGTGCGGTTGACATCATCATAGGCGGTGCAGCAATGCCGCAGACTTCGGCAATACCCGAAATAATCACATAATGAACTGTATGGACTCTTTCATACGGGGAGCTTCACATCTCCCGCTTCTATATGGGAGCGTTTATCACTCCTACCTACCGGCCATTCACACCGGGAGCCTTTTTAGTTCCTGGTTCCTGGCTCCTTGAGGTCAGTCATATAATGGATCGCATGCGGGCTGTTATCATATACCTTTTCTACCGTCGAATAAACCTCTACGACAGAAACGTCAACGATCAAGAATGGGATGGGTGGATGAAGTTGCGAAATCTACGTTGAGCCCCTTGCAGACCGAACTTTTATCCCATAGATCGGGTCAGTTGCAGACAGCACTAACAGTTCCACATCGTAATCTGCCATGATACATAGTGTGAATGTGTGAAGCGTAAACGTGAGACGTGGCTCCTTGGCTCGAGGTGTAGGAGACGTGAGAGCTCTCGTCACCCGAGACGTAGCGGCTCCCGCTCTTCCCCTGAAAGCTCCATTGGACACGTTGCATTTTGGCGCTGAGAGCATTTCTTTCTCTCGGGAGCGAGAGACGTGAAGCTTCCCATGTGAAAGGACGCTTAGACATTGGTCGTGAAAGCCTACACATCATGATAATTTTATTTATCTATTTATTTTTCTTTTTTTTTATTGAAGTGAATTTCGGTGATTGTCATTCATACAAGCCAATTCATTCATGAATTTATGTTTTAGCACTTTTCGATCCAATTTTGCGAAATTTTGACATCAACCTGGCCCAAAAAACTCGTTGGATTGGCAACACTATTGTAATAACGGCCATTGCGATAGTAGTAGTAGTATTCATTGAGATCGAGGTCGATCACCCGTTTTTCGGTGTCGATGGTGACCTAAATAGGGGAGTTATTTTCTCTAAAAGTGGGTTGCGAAATTTTGGAAAAAATGGTGTAGTGAAATCCTAGGTCGGTATTTGGTACAAGGGAGTTTAAAATTAAAAGTGTTGGTGTTGAAGACACCCCGGGTCAACAGAACCTATGGTTGACCACGAACCACCCAAAGAAGCGTTATGTGGGTGTTTGTTATTTTTTTTACTAACCAGTTGATATTTAGAGAGTTCACATATTATTTTGTCTGAGTCCACTTCCTATTTGCAAAGAGGTTACATATTGTGGGGTTCCTGATTGTTTAGCTAAAGTTGATAATACAATTACAGAAAAGGGCGAAAATTTGGAGTTATACACCACTCTCCCTAAAGTAAAAGTAAAACTAGGAGTATTTTGTACGGAGTTGGCGCATTTGTAATTATTCAACAGGTTAGATTAATGGTAAATGGCATGGTAAAATTGGCGGCATTTCCTTTGTTCTAGTTTAATTCATTTTATAGAATTTAACATTTTCCTTTTATATAATATTTTACACGTTTTCATTTTGTCCATGGAGTCGTTTTTCTACTTATTATACTTTATATTTGAAACCTTGGACTTTTATTTTCTCTTGGTCTGAGAAAAATACCATCCTCGTAGAGTAGGATGAAGTTAAGAGAACAAAAAAATACAGATAGGATACTTTTTGTCAATCTATCGAGTAGAGAATAGTGAGTTAAAATCATTTTAATTAAGAATAAAAATTCAATTCTGGAACCACATAATGTAAGAGAATATAAGTACGTATACCAAATGATCAGATTTCAAAAAGACTGGCATTCGTGCGACCGGCACGAACCCTACAATGCCTTTTCGGAATTGCCTAACTACCAAATTTGATGTGGAGAAATCTGCATCTGCTGACAGCCACTGCTAAATTAATAATAATAATAGATAACACCATATATGAATAGAATACACATATATCGGGGTGAGGTATTCCAATACTTTGTCGGAACTGCCTAATTTTTGTACTTTGTTACACTGTCCGAGAAAAGGATAAAACCAGCATTTATTACACTATTGAGGGTACACATGTCCACTCTCAACATCCGACGTGGAATTACTTCTGAAGAAATTAACCACGCTTGCTAGCGAAGCGTCACGAGAAATTACATAATTTGACGATTCTTAAGATAGTTCTGTAATCTGATCACGAACGCCCAGCAACATTTTTATTTAAATTAACTCTGTCATTCGATTCATACATAATTTTAATTTGTTTTGTTTTTTGGCCATCTTTATACATCCCAAAATATTAAATATTATAACACAAAAACCGATTTTTATCAATATTTTCCAAGCAACAAAAATAGTGTAGAAATCTTTCTACTGTCACATAATTCACCATTTGAGCTGATGTGATATGAATACCATTCTACTTCCATCAGACTTTCTTCCGGAATAACTCTCGTTTTATTGTGTGATAGGTCGATCCTTTTTATAGAACATTATTTTAGGAACTGGGTCACTACACACCGATCAGTAATTTTAGGTACGTCCCCTAATTATTTCAACTTCCCTTTAAATTCAAGATATTCCTGGAACTTCCAACCGTTGATAAATGTGCCACCTTCATTTCGGCTTATGTTTAGACGTTAACGTCATGTCCAGAGTGCGTTTCTATTCGTTTCACATGTCAACGGTTTAGTGTTTCCCGAACACCTGTTTAAAAATGTCCCGGGAATTGCATACGCAAATTCCGTTGAATATTCTTCCACAGTAGACTATTTTCTAAATATCAAACAAATATCCCAAATGATAAATAACAATAGTGGGTAACTAAAAACTGTAGAATTTGTAACGGGACTTCCTTGAATGGATGCAAAAAATTCGAAATTGTACCAGCAACAGGTCTGAGTTTTGGAAATATATTTGAAGTTATATTTTTGGGTCCTCGTTTATTTTGTTCCATATGCCAAGTATAGAATATCTTACATCTTATCTAGTTCAATTTTCAGGTTATAATAATAATAATAATAATAATTGCTATCAGCATGTCCAGCATATGCGGTCTCGGCCTATATCCATCGACATAACGCGGCCCTAAGAGTGCTATATTACCATCTACGGCACTCTTACGGTATTGACGAGACACCGGTGTTGCCCTACGCTCCGGGGGATATTGAATCCGTTGTGGGGAACGAGAAGTGCCGAATTTATTGGAACTATTCGTTCCCCACCCTCAGGCTCATACAAGCTAATAAGCCTGATGTAGTCCTTCTCGACCACCAGACCAAAATGATATTTGTCGTGGAGTTTTCAGCTCCTGGCGAGACGAATATCGTCAGAAAAGAGGAGGAAAAACGGATAAAATATCGAGATTTTCTCTTCGAACTCCGCAGACTCTATCCAGATCACTCTGTCAAGATGGTCGTTCTGATTATTGGAGTCCTTGGTGGAATGATGTCTTCTCTACTCTTGAATTTCAAAATCATACCGGCTTGCCGCACTAAGGCAGAAATCTTAGCCGCACAGATGCAGAAGGCTGTCATTCTTGGTTCACTGCGTTTGCTCAGGGCACATGATTCTCGGACCCAATGAACACTTACCCCACGGTATGGGGAGTGGTCATTGGTTGATTATGCTGGCGCGCCCTCCCGAATGTATCGGGGCTTCGGGGGATAGGGCCTGACCAGCGCACACTACGGTGAAAAAAAAAAAAATAATAATAATACTTTTTCCGTGTAGACAATATACATTGTATAGGAATAGTCAATAAAAGAAATAAAAATAAAGATAAAAACAGAGTATAAGAAACATACAAGTTGAAACAACACCTTAAAACTAAAATAATGCCCTACTTATCTAATCTAAAAAATTCATTCAATGAATAAAAACATTGTTCAATTAGAAAACTCTTTAAATTTCTCTTAAAAATCACATAATTATGTTCTTCCCTTAAACGATCGGGCAGTTTGTCGAATATTTTTATTCCAATGTATTCTGGTGCAAATAAAGTTATTCTTAGTCTTGCATATGGCACATGAAATCTATTTTTTGTTCTAGTGTCATAGTGATGAACATTTTCATTCATTTTGAAATGTGTTTTGTTTTTGAATATGTAGCTGCATATTTCAAATATATAAACAGATGTGAGTGTTATGATGTGATACTTTTTGAAAATTTGTCTGCAAGATTCTCTCCTTGAGACATTCGCAATACACCGTATAATGCGTTTTTGAGCAATGAATACGTTATGAGTCATGGATGACCCACCCCAGAAGCAGACACCATACCTCAGTCTTGAATCAACTTGAGCATAATAAATGCTCATTAGTTGAGTGGTAGTTAAAACTGTCCGCAGATTCATAAATAGAAATTTCATTGAATTAAGCTTAGAAATTAGATGCTGACAATGAGCATTCCAGTTCAAGTTTTCATCAAGAAGAATACCCAGGAATTTAACACTTTTATTCAATTTTGAGTATGTCACATTATCAGCACTGAAACTGAAGTCTTCCATCCTATTTTGTCTATTATGAAAACGAATAATATTTGTTTTATCCGAATTGAAAAATAAATCATGATAATTGAAAAATTCTGATATATGTTCAACTGCAGAAGCACATTTGTCTTTCAATATTTCATCATCTGATGCCGAGATGATCATAGAAATGTCGTCGGCATAAGCTGTATAATGAACTTCAGAAACAACAGAGTCTATATTGTTTACATATAGAATAAAAAGGATTGGGCCCAGAATGGACCCTTGAGGTACTCCCATATCTACACTGAAAGGCTCAGAATTTATTCTCTGGATTTCATTTTTGACCGTACACTGGAGAGATACATATTGTCTCCTACCTTCAAGGAATGAGGATATCCAGTTGAGAGATGCACCTCTTAGTCCATATCTTTCCAATTTCAGTAAAAGTTTTTGATGATTGACGCAGTCGAATGCCCAACTCAAATCACAGAATATCGCTGCCGGGCATTCACCTGCCTCAATATATCTAATTACCTCATTATATAATGAAAAAATGGCAGTATTAGTTGATTTTTCTGCACGAAAGCCATGCTGCGTGTTTGTTAATATTTTGTGTAGATTCAAAAATGAAGTAAGTCGATCCAAAAATGCATATTCTAATATCTTTGATAGTCCATATGGTACTGTTACTGGACGATAATTTTCTATTAAGTTCGGGTTGTTTTTCTTCAAAATGGGAGTTACTTTTCCGATTTTCATTTCTTGCGGAAAGACACCTTTTACAAATGACAGATTAATCAGATATGTTAATGGTTTTATTATCGTTGGAAGAATTCTTTTCCAAATGTACATGGGAATATACAGGTTAATAAAAGGTTCATTCCAAATTGAAAGTATTTGTAAGAATATATCTATTAAAGAAAATGGGTCTGGATTGGAGCATTATCAGAACGTTGTCTTCTGCATGAGTAGGGAAATTAAAAAAAAAAATGGAAAAAAAACGATTTTTTTACGTAGCTGAGGTTTTGCACGGGCTAAAAAGTTTCTCAACTCCTGAGAGTTGTCGTTCGTATGGGGGCGACAGCTGATTAACGGAAAAAACAGATTTAAACAGATATTGTTAAGCTGTTTCATGACAACATGATGTTGGGATTTTTCTGTAGAATCACGTGGTACATGATTTGTTTTTTCCTTGAAATCAAAATGTAATCTTTCAGCGGGATTACGATACGCAAATAACGGATTCGGTTGTTATAATCCTCGGGTTACAATATTCAACCTCATCCGTTATTTGCTACATATCGACCGTGTAACCTTGATAACTATATTCGGTTTGTTCTTGTTTTTAGGTTGTACTGATTTGATGTTTAGCTTCTATAAAGGTTAAACAACTTGTCAAAAAACCGATTGGTTCCCTGATTTATTAGTATTGCGGAAAGAAAGAAAGATTTGTTTGACTGTTTTTGGAATTTACACAAACTCAATTAGCTTCAAATCGTCCCTCGACCAATTACGTGAAAATTTAGCATCTGGGGGGAAGTTAATTATAATTGATCCTGTATGTTCGGTAGTGACTTTTATCCTGACTCTAACTAACCCAATCGGTGGGCGTGGTGATATTTATCCATCGACCACTCCCCTGGATCGACCGCATCCGCGTGGTAAGTAATCAATTGATCTGTTATTTATGTTCGGGTTCGAGGGTAGCGAAAGCATCATTTTGTCGAGGACACTTATAAAAAGGACCGCTTTCTTGATAGATCTGGAGTGGAATTCGCGAAGTTTGAAGGAACAAACAAAATTCAAATGATCGAATTTTTCCGTTTTATTCAAAATTGATAAAAGTCTAATGATTTGGAACGGTTCATTGAAAATAATTATTATTCATGCGGCTGATGTTTATTTAAAAAAAATATGTTTGAAATCTGTTCTTCCATAAACCAGCTGTCGCACCCCAACGAACGACAACCCTTAGAAGACGATACTTGTGCGAGCTAAGGATTAACGAGGTCTTACCTTTTTAACGTGTGATTCCTAACACGGGTTAGACGACCGAAAGTGAAAATCGATCGTTCAGCCTGGGGCTTGAACCACCGACCAACACGGCAGTCAATTCGAATGAGTGAACAATGCACCCACCGACCGACTTTGATATATTGTCAGATAAAATCGATAATGTCTACGTATACTTATGTAAAGGTTAAATTGAATACAACTTTACACAGTGTGGGCCATCAAAAACGTAACGCAAGGCAAAACTGCTTAGGAAAAAATGTTTCGCTAAAAACCAAGAAGACAACACGTGTGTTCGTAACAGGGACAAGTTTTGAATCAACATCCATTAATTATAAAACCTTCACTCTTCTACGTGGGGATGTCATCCTGCATTTTTTTCACGAGTATGGAGGTTATGTGACAACTCAATGAAAATAGTTTCTGATTCCCAGGCTACTGGGTTACCTAGGCATCCTAGTCCAGGGCCAATCCCTGCATGCATTTAAAGATGAAGGGTTGAAGATAAGCCTAACGGAATCTACATTATAGCATTTACCAAGAGGACCAAGACGAAGGGCTTATGAAGACATACATCTGCCTATTGACTGTTACTAAACCCCAGATTGACCTGGAACCAACATCTAGGAAGGGTAAAAAAAGCGATGTAGCACTATTGTCGGCCAGGCAAGGCATGATAGCTGACACCATACATGATGTACCATGTTGGTTAACCCATGATAACATATTTATGCATACCTATATGGTCTAGTGGCCAAAGATGAAGCAAACAACCGTTCTTAACACTCGACTCTCAACCAACCAGGGTGCAAAAACCTGCTTTTTTGGGATTCGGTGATATTCAGCTTGTAAATAATAATGATAATAATGTTCTTTGATAAGAGTTTGTTGAAAACTTATTAATTTTAGGGATAGAAAGGTTTTTGCTTTCTACTTCTCCATCTGTATACAAAAAAAGTGGGATTCTTCCACTTTTCATATACTACTTTCATATAAACATTGAATTACACGAAATAAGAAATACTTTCGAAACGACTACTTTCATATGGACATTGAATTATACAAATAACACTTTCAACTATTCAGTCTGTACTCCAAACATTCGTTATGAAATTGAATCAGATATCAATCACTGAATTGCTCACAATATAGTACATGGAAGAGGTAAACTTTCACTTACATGGAACACTGTAAACTTCAAAATTGAAACTCGTGCGAAAAAATAAATTCAAGCGGTCTGAGAAACTGATGCGAATCCCACATTTGTATGAAGATGGAGAAGTAGAAAGCTAAAACCTTTCCAAAAATCAATCTCTCATATAAATATACCGTTT
Source organism: Leptinotarsa decemlineata (assembly GCF_025532065.1). Classification (NCBI taxonomy): domain Eukaryota; kingdom Metazoa; phylum Arthropoda; class Insecta; order Coleoptera; family Chrysomelidae; genus Leptinotarsa; species Leptinotarsa decemlineata. Next base: position 1,504,499 of record NW_027412525.1, read on the forward strand.
TCAATTTGATAATTCTAATTTTGAAATAGGTAAATACTTATGTATCCGAAGACAAATAAAAAATGCGAACTCAACCTTGATTCATTACGTAAAACAGAGGCCAATCAATTGCAATCTTTCTTCATAACGCGTGTCGCATCATTTTCTCGGACCGCTTGAATTTATTTTTACTCACGATAATTTCAATTTTGCGATATCTATTAATTTAGCAGCCACGGCCGATTAGAGTTTGAAAGATACAAAATAATGTATTCACGATTTGAATACAGTAGTTAACAACAAATATAAAAAATAACAAACAAAAAAAAGAACAATACGAACACAGTGATTTTTTGTATGAGCTATAAAAACTCAGTGGGAAAAATGTTTATATGCACATCCATGTGAGAATATGAATTAAAACCAGCTCTTCGCATGTCTGTATATTTACGTTGGAATATATCACCAACATTCTGTACAGTCATAGTCTTGACATAACTGGCACAGAAGAGAAACGAAAGTCACTTTACTATCAGAATAGGGAAGAAAGATATCAGCATTGCGTACCGACAATATGGGTATATGCAGTATATGTGTAAGCAATTATGTACTTTTGCTTTCATAAGCATTAAATTATATATGGAAACAAATTGCCCACATAAGTAATTGCTCATTTGTTTGTTACATCACGATTTGGATAAACTTCATCACATTTGAAACTAATTTATTTAAAAAATGGTCTGTGAATATTCTCCAATTGAATGATTAAACAGTTAATTTTGTAGCCCCTAGTCAAAATAGAGTTTATGTGAGAGGTGAATGTAAGTTTGGATTCAAAAATAGTGTCTAGGCCCTTGAATTTATTCAATCTTGGTTGAGTGTGCTCGTTGAATGTAAAACAAAAATGAATTGATGATATTTCACGACTGTATGAAATCCTATTGTATTTAGAGGAAGTCGATTAGCCAATCAATCAAATGGGGAATGTTCCTCCTGACGAAAATCAAGTAGTTTTCATAAAAGAGTTCTTAAACAACGTATTTCGAACTCATCATTTCAACCTTTTTAAAAATTATTTAAATACTTGAAAAAGAGGAATTAAATAATGCATTCAACATTTGAAGGGATTCGTTTCTATTTCACCATTTGGCAACATCGGTTAAAGCTGATAAAGGACAATGAATCTGTTACCTGTATGAGACAAACAAAATATGACATATTTCAGAGGCGTGCTGTTTACTTATGTTCCGAGTTCCGAGACATTCTGTGCACCTAACCTATCTTCCTCTATATAAATAAATAACAAAACAACTGTTGTTTATGTGGCTTGTGGGCGTGGTATCGAACTATAATTTATATTTTGCCTTAATTGTTGATTTATAAAGATATTTTTCCTTTTTTAAAGTAGAATATCTAAGTACGTATAAATTATTTCAACTTGATATAGGCGCTGTTGCCAATATGTGAATTAGAAACAAATCCCTTCAAAAATTAAAACCCAACATTTGAAACATCAATTTGAATACTTTTCGAAGTGAATTTGAAAAACTCATGAATTAAACTCAACTTTATTTTGTTCAAACTTGCATTTGCTGTAATAACCCAAATTGAGGAACATTCCCCATTGTTGATGTTGTTCCCTTTGAAGACAGTAACCGTCATTCAGTGATAATATTCGATGGAATACCTTACAATTATCTGCAAACAAAAGGATTTCTGAGTCTATATCTACATATATATCATTTATAGAAATTTTTACTGCAAAGAGCGTCGTGCAACATTAGAGAATGGTATGCCATATTTGAAACTAAGGTGAAATGTGAAACTGGAAACTCTGTAAAATAACCCCACAACCAATACTGTATTCACACACCAGAAGTGCAACACTCATCTCGTTACTAGTTACACCAACTAATTTGGCGTCATCATGTGCCGAGAAAAAATTTGTGGAAGTATTTTTTATTTTGGGGGCGAAACGAAGGTTCTGTTTTCTACGAAATAACGTTCAAAGATTTCTGCCATATCAAAAAAATCCGATTTGATGATAAGATATCTAATAAATTATCTCTCATAGTTTCGTTTAGTGAATACAATAATTCGGAAATCAAATTATTGAAGCAAAAATCAATTCAGCAAAAATAAGTAATAGTTCTTACAGAAAAAATCCAGTGGTAGTTGTTAAAGTAATATCGTCATTCAAAACATAAAAGATTCTTGATGGTAACCTTGGGGAACACCTAAAAGAATGAGATATATGAATATGTTTAATATTTTTCATTAATGTGTCATTATTTTTTTATTTTAAAAATGAGTGCACACTCCTCGATTTTTTTTGTTTGTGATGGAAATGGAAGTTTCAATCCAAGTATTGCTCAAGATAAGTCGTACAAATGAAGTGTGTTTTTTTGTATACTTATTCACATTACGTTATATATGCGATTAAAAGTTACTGGGCCTATTTGTGAGGATCACAAAATCACTTTTACAATATCAGCGCTAATTCAAAAACACACAGAAATTGAATTTTTTTCAGCGAAGTAAATAGGATGTTATTGTTTCGATTTGCTTTGAGCAGTTATTGCTTGCTAGCTTATAGTTTGCTAACAGAATGGATCCACTAAGTGTGACTCATGAAAAGGATAATTTTGTCTCATTTGAATTTGGAACTAGCATTAGAAAATTTAGATTAAAAGAAAACTATTGTGAATTGTTGAATGATAAATCGTTTTGAAGTTTCCACCTATCTTTTTCTAGAGAAATAATGTTGATTGAAATATTTTTATGGGCTTTTCCACTTGAAGGTATGGTAACCCCTGATTGAAGTAGTACTCTGTTACAATATATTAAATAGAGTGGAAGATGTGATACTTCTGTAGACGCCTTAAATATAATTGTTCATTTAGTAGTTGAGATTGATTCGATAAAAACGTAAAGTTAATTATATTTAAGAATGTAAAGCAACTTCTTAGGAAAAACCGAAAATAGTATCAGAGTTCTTCTATTCAACATGTTTATTTTTAGCGTAATAGGTGATTGGTTTCTGTCAAATTATATTTGATACCTAATAATACTTGATTAATCACTACTCCGCTACCACTTAACTCGAATATAATTAGCAGCGATGTTCTTGGCATTTCTTCAACGCCTGCGTCACGTGTTTGAATAATCAGCTCATGAAAGCAATAATTTCCGTAAATACTCAAAAGTACTGTGTAGTAAAACTATTTTATTTCGGAAGTTCATTTAAATATGTGAATTTTGTATATGTATTTTGGTTCACAAATATCTTTTGAAAGAGGGGAGTTAAAAGTTATTCCACTTAACTGAGCTAGACTTGAACGTTGGCCGGATATCTGGTACTCTTTATACGGTACTGTTTCATTTTCAGAATTCATTTTGGTTAAGTTTATATTGCGCAAAAGCTGACACGGAGGTAGTAACTATCACTCTCAGTTTTGCATGCCATTCTTTTGGAGAAGTTTTATTTTGGGAGTTCATTTAAATATGTGAATTTTGTATATGTATTTTGGTTCACAAATATTTTTTGAAAGAGGGGAGTTGAAAGTTATTCCACTAAACTGAGCTAGACTTGAACGTTGGCCGGATATCTGGTACTCTTTATACGGTACTGTTTCATTTTTAGAATTCATTTTGGCTTAGTTTTTACTGCGCAAAAGCTGACATGGAGGTAGTAACTATCACTCTCAGTTTTGCATGCCATTCTTTTGGAGAAGTTAATGGTAGAAGTTCTAAAGACATTTCCACAGACAACAGTTCATGAAATTATGTGAACAAAAAAGAAATAGCTCAAATTCTCCTGCGATCTTCTAAAATAGATAGATTAAATGTCAATGGGACTCGCGAGATAGTGATTTCTTTGTGTGTTTTTTTCTGGGAGTTGAGAATTTTAAGTATTTTGAGCTGATGTATGAAAGGTTTTTTAGAACAATATATCCTAAGTTTAACCCAAAGTAGGGTATCTATAATAATGGGCTTGTTTCATGATTTTTGGTTTATAGTTCACTCGATAGAAATTTCAAATTAAAAAACAGTGCAGTTTGTTTCAGCTCTCTAAGTACCGTAGTTTCCCCGTAATTAGTTATTAAAAATCGAATGTGGTAGGGCGGTGACGTCACTGGCCTATTCCCGCTTCTTGTTCGATTTACCAATAGGAACAATAGCCTATAATTACCAATTTAATTATGAAAGTGTATATGAACCCGTTAACGTTTCAATTAATGAAAAATTCTCCACATGGAATAAAATGTACACGAAAAATCATGTTTGGAAATGAAATCTGTATCTAAAAGCAGTACACAAAGTCAAAAATCACATGCTCATGAACTGTAATGAAATAAATCAATTATGCATTTATGCTACCCATCTGGTATATTAGCCATATTGTCATCTAGTCAGCCAGCGCCCTCTGTAATGTAAGCGACAATGTGCTCTTTCTAATGTCAATTGTTTCCACACATAACTTCGTATTTTTGTTAAAATAATTTCAAAATGAATGTTGAGCCTAGTTTTGTTAAAGCTGACTCCGACATCTTACCAAGATTCGATTTTAAAATGATCAATGACTTTTACTTGAAAAATTTGAAATACTTTGGTACCGAAATGAAGAATGAAAAATTTAAACGGTATGTGGTATATTTAGTAGGTCCCTTTTATTTATATGACATTCATTTCAGACTTTGTCTTTTATCGAAGGATGGAAAGTTTTATTTTAGCTTGGTCAACTGAAGAAAACCATAGATCTCTTAGAGTTTCGTTTTTTGGAACACTGAAAGACTATTTCTCTGGTATGGATGATCTGTTTTCACAACTAGGTATAAAACATATTTTAACCATTTTGGTGGTAGAAATAGTCAAATTCAATCCAAAAATGTTCTGAAAAAATATTTTTCGGAATGTAAACTAATGACACGGAATATGCAGTAAAATAGGCACCCGCCGAGACCTACCTTTTACAAAAAAATGTTCTTCAATTAGATAATTGTAACAGTTGTATTCACACCGAGTTGACAATAGTAATAACAAAAATGGCGTCTGTCAAATTGGATCATCAGATCTGTGATTGGATATTTAAAACCAATACACTTGGCAACTCCGCTCCAGACACGATCAATTTTATTGGTCAACAGACACGGGGCCATTTTAAATTCTTGCTTTTCGAATTGTTTTTTTTCTGCAAATATAAAGAGATCTTGAGACCGATTAGGCTTGATAAGTATAATATACCCCTTACTCGATCAGTCTAAAAGCAAACCAGTATCATTTTCCATAGCATGAAACAAGCCCATTGATATAAAACTGGTGGCACACTAATAGGAAGTATCTGGAGAAGTTTATAGGTCAGTCAGCCTTGCATTTGTGGCATACGTTGATTTCTGGTTGATCTGAGATATCGTTTTTTTGTTATTTTCTGGACTCTAACTGTTGATAGGGGGTACATCCGGCTTGTAACAAATACCGGTGTCAAAAATTCGTCAGACTCGTTCAAGGACATTTAGGTGGGACGAGTAAACGTAGCTTAGGATCTTTATTGTGAAAGTTATGTTCTGAAGAATCATTTGTTTACTGTAAGCTGATTCAAAAACATGATTCTTTCATATTAGTTGATGAAAGGGGTTGACTGAGAAAAACGGCAATATTGAATCGTTGAGAGCGTCTCCAGATTAGCTTTGAGACAATCAGGTTTTTTCAGAATTTATTAATTCTTTCATTGTCGCCTGTCTCATCGTTTTTCAACCTCCAGCCTTTGTATGATTCTCCGTTTGGTGTTCAGAGGCACAATTCAATTTGAATGTGATACTTGGTTTTACTTCTACTATTTGTGTCACAGCATTCCATATAAACATCGTTTGTTTACCCACCCTTTCCTCTTGTGTATGACTACTCATGCTTCCATATCAGAGAAAAACTTTTCCAACTTTCCTATTCGGGTAGCATTTCAACAGTCCTCCTTAGCTGTTGACTCGAAATAATTTTCATGATCAATCTGATAATTTAGAACCTTTCTCAATTTGCTAATTTTTTGACAGTTTTGGGCTCTGCGGTCATTGTCATTAAATACTTTGACTAAAGGAGTGTGTCCACATTAGTGGCACTGAGAGGAGATTTCAGTAATTTTTTGAACTTTTCCTTGCTATAAGCTGAAAACTCCATGATGAATGTTGTTACCCTCATTGTTTTTCCATATAAATTGTTTTTATTATTAATCATTAATCATTTTTATTCATTCATTTCATTATCATGTTGATTACGTGAAAACTACTGTTTATTTTTATGAAGCTGTGTATGATAAACTTATCGTAACATCTTATTCTTAAGTTTTCTTCAAGTAGTTTTTATGTAATCAAGATGTTCAAAAAGATCGTTATGCATTTTTCAGAACACTAAAAAACTAGTCCTTGCTTTTCAATATTCAATTGAACAGTAAATTTCACCTTATTGACGAGTCATTCGTTTCTGACCCGAATAATTTGTAAATTGTATCTCGTATTTCTAAAAATAAGTTGCTCGACGTCGACCTTCGTAACGAGAATGTAATCATTAAGTGTGTCATTACGCCGTCGTCTGTCGAAGTCTCGTTTTGAGTTGACGGCTCATGATGTTATCTGGAATTGAAAAATTGAATCGTTCATTTACTTGGCTAAGGATTCGCTATTTTCTGATTCGAACAGTTTTACTTCAGTTGTACGCGACTGGTGATGAGTATATTTTGTGTCACTTTATGTCTACGTCTTAATGAGAGATGTTCATGCTCATTTATACTTGTGCTTTAACCAATGTCGAGTCTAACAATGCTTTCGTAGTTGGAATAATGTTTTGTTTTAAAGATATAGTTTTACCGAAGAGGCTGTAGGCATTTAAATCTAATTAACTTCCTCAACTGATACGTATAAACGTCTGTTTACTCTAATTTCGATTGATAATGTTTTTGTAATGACTTCAAAAAAACAAACTGCAAAACGTTTATTGTTCATGTTAGACAAAGTATTTGATTCAGTGTACTATTTTGTTCAACTAGTCAAGAAAAAAGACCCAAAGTTTCAGTCATGATTTGTTTTGAAAATGAAAGTCGGACACTTGAAGAAATTATTACTCATTGTTTATTGTAATGAAAGTCGCCCAAACTATAATTCAATTTTGCATTCAACGGTATTGGTGAAAACAGATAATGTGATGGCTCTTTTGAAGTCACAAGTCTTATATTATACCATATGTTAGTTCATGATGTGACAGAGATTGTGGCATACATTCAATATTGTTAGTTGTTCTGCTTCTTCAAATACTCGTAACAAATAAATAAAAACTGAAATTTGATTCAACTCATAATTATTTTGAAGAAAAAGTATCCTTTTAATGGAAGAATAGCGACGTATGCCAAACTCCACCAAGTATAGTAAAGACCATTTATTATTATTTTTTTAAACCGTAGTTTGCGCTGGTCAGGCCCTATTCCCCGAAGCCCCGATACATTCGGGAGGGCGCGCCAGCATTATCAACCAACGACCACTCCCCACACCGTGGGGTAAGTGATCTTTGTGTTCGAGAATCATGTGACCTGAGCAAGCGCAGTGAGCCAAGAATGACAGCCTTCTGCATCTGTCCGGCTAAGATTTCTGCCTTAGTGCGGCAGGCCGGTATGATTTTAAGATTCGAGAGTAGAGAGGGCATCATTCCACCAAGGACTCCAATAATCAGAACAACCATCTTGACAAAGTTATCTGGATAGAGTCTGCGGAGTTCGAAGAGAAAATTTCTATATTTTATCTGTTTCTCCTCCTCTTTTCGGAAGATATTCGTCTCGCCAGGAGCTGAAAACTCCACGACAAATATCGTCTTGCTGTGGTAGTCGAGGCTACATCAGGCTTATTATTAGTAATAATATCATTATTATTATTTTTATTAATTCTGTCCTTTTTTATATTTTTCGTATAACAGTTAGTAGTTGTTTACAGCTGATTCTCGGCCTCCCCCCACCACTATGACGTATTAATTGCTTTTTTTATTGGTTGTTGTTTGGTGAAGTTTTTTTGTTGTGCAGTGAAGTCAAGGCATTGTGACCTTGAAGTGTCTGGTGCATGGATCGTTCAGATTTTTTTTTCATATGAGATTTTGTGTGTTTATGTGTGTGTGTAGGAGAATGCACGGTACAGGGTTTCATCATGTGCTTGTTTGTCTATGTACAAACATACGTCTGCATACTTCGAAGATCCTCCAAGTAATAAATGCTCCATCGGTGTTAGGGCACCAAGTTAGTAGTGGAGTGACGTCACAGCAATAACCGTTCAACGGCTAGAGAGCGACATGTTCACTCCACGACGTGTGGCAGAGTAATGCGTATTCATCGGTCTGCCCTCACCTCTCCTGAAGCGATGAAGGTTCGCTCTAGCCCCGCTATCGATGGTGACACAACGGCAGCCGAGGACTGTTTGCCTAGCGTCTACCCTCTCCGAGACCGCAACGACCACTGCTTGCTCGTACCGGCAACTGTTATCGCATCAAGTTGGGAGATGGGCTTGGCTGTGACGTCAGGCATCTCTAGTGGATAGCAACTAGCAATGTGAATCTTTCACGGTTTCATGGTGGGGGTGACTCACACTGTTTAATATAAAAGAAATGCCTGGCACACTATGAAATCAGTAGACGAATATATCTGCAGCAGTTAGCAATTGGTAGAGTGTTATTCAGTTCGTAATAGAAGGAAGACGGTGAGTGTATTTGTCTGTTGGAAATTGTTTATATTTTCATATATATTTTCATCATGTCCGTTTCAAAAGTAGACTTGAATAAAATTAATAATTTGATTGTACAGGAGGTTGAAATACTAGAGCAAAAGGCCTTATCATCATTGCCAATTGATGAAGTGTACATAATTAAAAATATGTCAACTTATTCTACACGATTTGGTAAATCAATTTTATTAACTTTGCAAGATGTGAGCAATGATAAATTATTTAAAACATGGCTACCAAAACGTATTTCGTTGCAATTCAGTGATGACGATATATCTTGTATCAACTCATCAGGTGGTAAATATACGATGATGTATTTAGGACAGAGCCAACAAAGTTTTGCTGGCATGAAAACGCGATCTCTAGTCAAATTCAATATGATTGAATAATAGTAATAATTTATAGTGAATTTCTTTAGGTCATAGCTTACAAAGTTTTTTTTTGGTGTGAAAACGATAACTCTAGTCAAATTCAATATGATTGAATAATAATAGTAATTATAATGAATTTCTTATTGTTTTATTAATATTCATATATTAGATGATAATTATATGGAAATATAAACATTACTAACTTAGTTGAATACACTCACTTTGTAACTACAAGTAAAATGGGAATGTGAGTATTATATCACTGAAAAATTGGAGGTTGCTTATTGTTTTTTTTTTGTTCGATTTCAGTTCCACCATTTAAAGATGTGGATGCAGTACGCAAGTCAAGATTGGGTCGATATTGTAGATCTCAAATCATCGGTTCAACATTTGTCGTCTAAATTGAAGGTGTTGGGTGATGGAGCCGAACATGCAAGCGTTTATGATATGAGTGTATGCTATGATGAAAAACAAATCGAATTATGCCTTCGTGATGCTGAGAACTATTGGAGTGGTGCAGAAGTTTGCAACAAATTTTTGGATAATGAATTGGAATTGTGGCAACTTTGTGAGGTTATGATTGAACTGAACCTAAGAAGATTCCTGTATAGCCTCCAACCATACTTGCCAGAATGGATTATTCATCACTTTGAATTGAATGATGAAAATCGAGAGGAAATTGAAGATGGTCGCGAAAATGATGATTATGAGGAAGAAGTTATTTTAGATAGTCTGTATGTTCCTGTGAATCATAAATAATGTCAAATAAAAAACTTTGTATTATTTTCATGTTTTATTTATTTAAATCTGATGAAATACAATAGAAAATGATTACAAAACAATAAATATGATATAAAATACAATACATGATATAAGTCAGTTACAAATAAAAAAAAAAGATCATAAAACAGTACATGATAGAGTGAAAAAAAAGTGTCAATATCTGCTATGAACTGAACCATCCAATGCATTGTATGTTAAAACTGTATCATGCAAAATTAATGCATATACTTTAGTGTTGTCTGGAAACTTGGTCTTCCTCGTCTCAAACTCAATCTTTATATCAATAGTTGATGATTTTGTTGCATTCGGTTGATGGGAACAATCGATGACGAATAGTGGATTCTCTCTAAATTGTCCAATGTCCATCAGAGGTTCACTCATATCTTTATCATAATAACTTCGCTGGAAACTCTCAAAAGCATAATAAGCAGGAGCATCAAGTTTTTTATCGAAATTCAAATTCCAACGCTCATATGGATAAACTTCAGAATTCAAGTATACTCGAATACTATTGATATCAGCAGTTGTGAATTTTGTAATATCTTGTGTTCTATCTTCAGATGTGGTAGTACTTTGGAATGCGATGATGACAAAACGAGGAGTTTCCAATGCGTTAGTTGTTTTGATGGCCCATATGTCTGAAGAAGTCCCACGTAATGATGGTAGTTCATAGAGGTCCCACATACGATACGCCAACTTGATTTTGGCATTCAGACCGCTTTTGTTTATTCTACTCAAAAGTTTGAGCTTGTGTTTATCATCTGGTACAATATGCCTTATTTTCCATTCGATTTTATTTATTTCCAAATCAGCATCAACCTCACCTATATATGAGTTTTTGAATGATCGAGCGATAATCAAAATCAATTCCTGTTTGGCATTCAAGATACTTTTGTTGTAATCTTCAGCAAAACCCATCAAATATTTCAGTGGTAGTTTTCCACTAAAAACATGACTGTTTGTATCCAAGATATCTTGCTTCAATTGTGAAAGTCCCCAACCAGATGTCAATAATGTGTTAGCATGAGATTGTCCAAATGATATCATGGTTTTCATTGTAGATGTTATCCCAGGTTTTCTAACAACAGCCACTTGTTCACCTCCCATTTCATAACGAATTTCGTCAAAGAGAAATGCAATTGCATTATTCGAGAGATAGCATGTTTTCGCTACATCTTTGGGGGTGAATTTACCTTCTATGTAAATGAAGCTCTCGGCAATATCTAGTATAACATCTTGATTATTGATTGCAATTCTGATTTCATCCGAATTCCTGAATAGCGGTGATCCATAGGGCTTATATGTGTGCTCATGTAAACTTATGAGAGAATGATCGAGCACTGGTTCATTGAATATATTCAACTTTTCATTGTTTGTTTCGAGCACCATTGTTATTTTCTCACTTTCAATCCAATCGATTTCAAAAATTTAAGATCACTCACAGACAGAGCGTTATGTGCTAACTGTTTAGCATACACTTGTGGAATGAGCTTCTTTTTATGCACACCTTTCTTTTTGATAGTGCAACTCGTTTGGGATTGTTCAATGCGATTTTGTCTATTATAAATGAAACCCATAACAACAGTTATTCGATTTTCTTCAATTCCAAAATAATGAAAATCTCTTCTTCACTTCCAAAATCGATAAGGTTATTTTTTTCATCCAAAATACGCACTGTAATGTTGTGAATCAATTGACGACCTTCTGGACTGACAGGCATATATATAATACTGTGTGGTTCTTTAGTAAGATTGTAGCCAGGTTCAACATCAATATCGAATGAGAAAAGAATGTGGGATTCTTCACCATTTATATATGAACCAGATATTATATTGCAATCTAAGCGGATAAGTCTCACAGTTGTAATGTTTATTGGTAATGATGATTCATGTATCTGATTTGGTGGAAATATTTCATGAGCGAACCCCATCATTTCTGCTATTGAATTTGGATGTGTCAGATCAATTTCATATTTGGATCGCATTTCACATTTGAATGTATTATTATTGGCGTGTAGATAGAAAATATCATCTGCAACGACATCATTTGGTTTTTTATCATGAAACAATCTGAACATGATATGTTTCTGTATGACGGCATTGATCTCTTCTATTTCATAAGCACCACATGGAATTTCAATTGTCAACTTTTGGGGTATCGATGAGTTGTCATTACTGATTCTAAAACTAACTAAGTTATTAGCTTCAGTTATATTATTGATTGTATTGCATCCATAGAATCCCAAAAGTCCTAATCCATAACGACTGTTCCTATCCAATTCAATTGGTGGAAAAAAATCCGCACTCAAGACACTTGTCCCGACAGCTTGTAGCTCGAACTTTCGTGACATGACTGATGAATATTTTGAAACACATTTCAATTTATTATTGTACACAGCAACAGCACATTTGAGACAATTTACACTTTTTGGAAGGTGTTGTATTGTAATAAGTATCATTTTTATTGATACCAATATTCACATCCTCTATATTACAAATACAACACATAGATTTCCGAGGTATAGGACCGTCATTAACATCCGATTCTGAATTTTGATCGTGGTGGTGGTGCTCATAACAATATCTATGTTTCATTATATCGATGTCATCTTGCAGATGCTTAGGCAACTTTTCCCAAACATATGCAATCTCATGTGCAACACATGCAAGTATCACTTCCTTAGGCATATTTGCAAGCATCACTTTATCCATTTTTTTCAAGGTACCATATTTTGAAAACATTCTAAGTGAAAACCCCATTCCCTTGATAGCCTCCCGATCCAGTTTTGGTGTTGAATCCATTTTTATTTGGAAAATTATTTAGAGAGAAACTGCAAGCACAAGTGACCACAGAGAACTGTATTAAATTTCTGTTGTCGATCATAGTTATATTTGATTTTTACATTCGAACATTTTCGAAAGAATCGAGTCAATTCCAATGGTGGGGGTAGATCTCCAAAACTATCGAAATATGTGACTTCTTTCCCACATTTTTTATATGCCACCCAATGTGTTCCTGGTCCACTTATTCCATCTAAATTAACAATAGCTGTCTCATTTTGTTTTGGACCTGAAGATGGTAATCTATCACGCATAAAAACACCACGAAAATGTGGAATTTTCATTTTTTGTGCATAATAACTGAGATCGAGATCAGTAAGAGGCCTCTGAGGTAGGGGTTCAATTAGTTTTTTGTTTTGTTTGTGGCTTTGTATGGTTTTAAATATAGTCCTAAACCTTTACGGTATGGTTTGAGATATATTCCACTTCCGCGTTTGCCTAATGCTACAGCCTCCATGGTTTTATTGTGACGATTGGCTTCCATTAAAGCCGCTCTGCTGGCTTTTGCCGAATTCACGGCCTTGGTAATACCAGCAGCAGCTCCCGCCAAACTTCCTAGTGCGGATAGTCCAGCAAAAATTGGTATCAATGGTAAAAGTCCACCGATCTTGGGAACAGGAATTATGCGTGGTGTGCGGATTTTCTTCTTTCCACCGGCAGCTTTAAGGTATTTACGTGCCGCCTGCAATGCCACAGTGATAGCTTTTTTGCTATTATTCGTCACAAATTGATTCCCACCAGCTTTCTTCAATACATTTCGCACTTTATGGACTATCCCAGCACCAAATGCAACTTTTTTAATTTTATTTTTCTTCGTTTGTTTCCTCTTACATTTTTTCTTATTGGTACTACAACCCATGCCCATATGTCTTTTCGCTTTCATAATGTTGGTGACAAGTAATGCAGCTGCTCTTTCCCCAATACTCGCGTCCTTCGATTTAACCCTATCCCAAGCGCTGTATTCAAGTTCTTTGTCGGCTAAATGTCTTGCTGCAAGATCGGATGGATGCTTAGAATATTGAATATCGTGTTTTTTGCATTCAATATCTAATTTATTGATTCCAGGGTCGTTACGAGCTAAACGTTGTTTCAATTTTGTACCCGGTCCACAGTATTGATAACCTCCGGTAGATGTAATTCGAAAGGAAGTTTGTTTATTAAATCATTAACAAAACCACAACCTCTTTTAATTTTACGATCACTTTCAATACGTCCGTATCGTTTGATGGTACACATTGAAATGAATAAGCTAATAACATTTATATAGTCTCCAACCACGGCACGATGCGCATTGTAAAACAGAAAGAAAAGTTTGCTGTAGATAATCTAGATGAGAAATTTGGTTGTGGATTGAATGGACAAAGGGTATTCAGACATGGTCCACTACTTCCATCATCAGTTCGAGGACTCATTATAGGACCTTCAAATTGTGGAAAGACGAATGCAATGATATCACTATTAACACATCCACAAGGACTGAGATTTAGAAATGTGTATCTCTATTCGAAATCACTCAATCAACCTAAATATCAGTACTTGCGAAGTGTTTTGGAACCTATAAAAGGATTAGGTTTTTATACATTCAGCAATAATGCAGAAATAGTGGAACCCTCCGACGCTAAGCCTAATTCTGTTTTCATTTTCGATGATGTGATATGTGAAAAGCAAGATATTATTAGATCATATTTCTGTATGGGACGTCATAAGGATGTTGATTGTTTTTATCTAGCACAGACATATTCACGGGTACCCAAACAGTTAGTGCGTGACAATACCAATTTCATTATAATGTTCAAACAAGATGAGACGAATTTACATCACATTTATTCAGATCATGTTTCACCCGATGTAACATTCAAACAATTCCAATTGATGTGTGTTAAATGCTGGGAGGACCAATATGGATTTCTAGTCATTGATAAGGATAGAAAAATAGATGAAGGTAGATATCGCAAAGGATTCGATAGTTTTATATACCCATGATCTTGTTTTTGGAACTTATTCGATCACTGAATATTGTAGTGGTCACTTCACCAACGAATTAAGCTTTAATTCAAAAAAAAGGGCATTATGAATACAAAAAAAGATCCTGAAAATAAAAACAATGAAATAAATTTGAAACGTCAACTAGTAGAGACAACAGAAGCTGTCAGGCAGAAATTCAACTCTATCAAGAATGATAATATTGAAAATCGTACGACACTTGAAAGATTGTATGAGCCCATAATGAAACCATTGAATGTTTTATCATCAAACGCTACTTCTAAATCACCAGTGTTATCACCAAATCATGGAACTGTTCAATCTACTTCAAATTATCCCATGAGTACTCCAATAGGAAGAAAACAATCTTTTGGTAGTGTATCATCTGTGAATAGTGACACGAGCACACTTCAAGACGATATGAGAACAACTCTATTCGAAACACCATCATCGTCCCACATCGATTCCTCGGATCCTGACATCTCACCTGTTATGAATGAAAGTGGTGAAGATGTTTTGATGAAACATTTGAATAATATAAAATCTAGAAATCCAGCATATGATGGAACATTTGGCGTACGTATGGATCCAATTACACAAAAGCTGAAAATGGGAAGTCTAGTGGTAAATTTCAAAGATGGAAACATTTCATTTTGGGATGCTAATAAAGTGAAAAAATATGAATGCGCAGGTAGTCCAGAATTGTATGATATGATTTTTTTGAAGAATCCACAAGATGTTGATAATGAAGAAACTCGTCAAGTATATTCCAAAATATTGAAAATAACGAATGCTCCATATAAACAATATCATCTGAAGAATGGTTTTAAAAATACAAATTCTAAAAAATTTCGTGAAGTTATCAAACCTCTATTAGACTCACGACAATATCCAATAAGAAGTAGAAGTAAAATTGGTGGAGCACTCAAACGAGTGAAAATGGAGAAAATATATAATTCTAAACCTGTGAATTATGTGTACTGGAATTCACCGAAAGAGTTAGTTGCTCGCCTACGACTATTGGTAGCTTCAAAGTCAGCCGGACATACCGGACATGATAATGAAATAATTTCAATAATTGAAGAATTACGTGAAGAAGGTATAATATATTAACATATTCACATGTAATGATCACTGTCACATCATCATTCAATGCAGTAACATTATCACCTTTTCTCTTTAATCATATTGAAATAGAATGACTAATGAAATAAGTGATGTCAAACGACAAGTTGTTAATGAATTACATAAACCTGCAAGACGTAATTTTCGTAGAAGAATAACCACCATCAAAGGTTTTGCAGATCTATGGCAAATAGATTTAGCTGAACTGCAACCTTATGCAAAAAGTAATGAAGGATACCGATATATACTTGTAGTGATAGATTGTTACTCCAAATATCTGTGGACTGTAGCAGTTAAAGATAAAACAGGTAGTACAGTAACTAATGCAATGAAACATGTACTGAAAGAAGCCAAATACTCCCCCAAACACATACAAAGCGATCAAGGGAAAGAATTTTTCAATAAAAGCTTCTCATCTCTCATGCGAGAATATAATATCAATCATTATTCAACATTTAGCACAAAGAAGGCAGCTATAGCAGAAAGAGTGATTCGTACAATAAAGGCATGGCTCTACAAGGAATTTTCGATGAGAGGTCACCACAAATGGCTTGATATTCTTCCAATTATAACTAGTAGATATAATAATAAAGTTCATCGTACAATAGGTATGGCACCCATCAATGTTGATTCAACAACAAAATTAAAATTCAAGGGTATCAATGGAATTGGAGGAAGACAAAGTAAACCCAAATTCCAATTAAATGATATTGTACGTATAAGTAAATACAAACATATTTTTGAAAAGTCTTACACTGCGAATTTTACCACGGAGCTATTCAAGATTGTTAAAATTAATAAAACCATCCCAACGACTTATAATCTTGAAGATATGAATGAACAGCCGATTAGAGGATGTTTTTACGAAGAAGAGTTATTACGAACCGAGAATCCTGACGTATATCTGATTGAGAAGGTGTTGAAGAGAAGAAAAAATAAAGTATATGTAAAGTGGTTAGGCCTTCCTAGCGAACAAAATTCTTGGATTGATGAATCAAATATGGTTTAAATGTATATAATAGTGACTTTTATGAATAAAGTAATATTAAAGTTCATTATTGTTTTCATTTCAATTATAAGTATGTGAACTGAAAAATATTGCAGCGGTAAACATTGCCCCAGCCATTCGCAATGTTCTGTGTATACCAAACCAAATTAATTGTATACTCCATTCCCGCTTATATTTTTCAACTCACGATATTGAAAACACATTATCATTCCCAAAACTAATCGCCGTCACTTTGAAATGCAGTATCCAACTCTTTTTGCCAATTATCTCTCACTGATAATGCTGTCTCATAAAGCTTAGTCGACTCCTCAAGCTCAGCCTGAGCTTGCATTCTCGAACGTTGATGGAATTGCTTATCTTTACCAATTTTTGAACGGAGTTCATCAGCATCTTTAGACATTCTAGCCAATTCAACCTTCGCTAATGCAATCTTGGCATCTAATGCTTCAAGAGTTTCATTATTAGCATTAATAGCTCGCTCACTCTTTTCAAGTTCAGCAATAGTCATCTGTGCCTTTACAAGACGGCATTTTGCTTTCCTTTTCATTTCCCCAAACCGATGGAGGGGGCTGAAAGAAGATAGCGGTTCAGCTTTCAAATCACTCTTCATTTCTTTAGGAGTACCTTTTGGCTTCCTCTTCGATCTGTCACTTTTCGTTGCGGGTTTTTTCTGTCGCACAACACTTTTGGATTCTTTCTTTTCTTTAAAGTCAGTGACAATCGATGAAGATGCCTTAGTAACCTTCCTCTTGATTGTTCTAGATTTCTTATCAACACCAAGAGGAAGGGTAGATGAAGAGTGTTTGAGTGATGATAATTGCGAAACGATCGGATTTTCAATAATAATTTGCTCATTTGGTTCTGGCACATCTGCAAAGTTAACGAAGTCGTTAATATCAAAATCATTTATCGAATCTTGACTCGATAAATGTAATACTGGAATATTTTCAAAATCAGTCTGATCGATATCAACAAGTGGTGAACCATCTTCAGCAATCAATAGCGGCATAGAGCTCATGATTATTAAGGTCTGAGGAATGATATGTGATAGCAATAGAATGTGGATAGGAAAGGTGATGATGTTACTGAGACCTCACCATTTATAGAAGAAAATAAACTAGCGCATGCGCTCTTTCATCAACTGGCACATGCGCTCTCTCACTAAACTATTCACGCATGTAACAATCTTTGTCATTTAAGAGGAAAACTTTGTGTTGCATGCATGTATTTTTAAATGTTAGAAAATAATACAAATAAATTCAAAATATATATATTTATTAATAATAGAGGACAATAACGATAATAAAAAATGAAAAATGTTAATATGTCTCTGTGGATGTGGAACGTTCTTTGACTCTATTCCTCAATAGTTGTTGCTCGTGCGTCAAACACCAACATTGAAAAAAATGGATTCTCCTATTGGGGTAGAGTTGACCAACCTTCTCACACAGATCCCAAGTACTTCTACATGCATTGCATACATGATTCCAACAATTCATGGAATATGTATCACAACGCAAACAACGTTGCAGTGGAGTTGGAACGGCAGCACAGGTACCACAAATATTTCTACAGATACCTATATTGTTAAATATTATAGGTTCGGAACACTTCAGACACTGTAACTGTTGTTGACGATAATCCGATTTTGTTCGCTTCGGTGGATGAGAAGGAGGCGATAGTTGAATCCGCAACACGCAATCACTACACATACCAGTACATGGATTGATTGAATCCTTAGGTCTACTTATTTGACAAAAGTAGCACACAATAGCCCCTGCAATCATCATTGGGTAGACACACACTTTTGGTTTTTCATTCCACTCTTTTGGAAACGGCATTTTACTAATTCGATTAGAAATATTAAGAGATGACTTACAGAAACTCTGAATGCTCTCTCCTATACCTACGATCTCTATTTATACGAATCAACATCATGTGGAAGTATAGTGGGATAACTTCTCCTACTATTCCACTCTAAACGAGTCAAGTGGGAGTCGCATCACCTCCTATATAAGTTGACTTGAAAACCTAGAGTTCATTCATTCACTCTCTACAACTGTGAGCAAACAACAACAAGATGAATTCTGCAAAAATAAATGCTGCATTAAATAGAATAGCTGCTGTTGATGAAAACAATTGGATAGACGAATCAGATGATGAGGATGTCAATGTTCCGCTAGAGGAAGTGATAGTTGAAGCAGAAGATGTTGGAGTCGATGAAGATGAGATAGACGAAGTTGAAAACGAGGCCAACCAAAGCGACGAAGATGATGACGTGATGGAGTTTGAGAGGGTCATGGATGAAGAAGGAGATGATGAAGGGATAGAAGCTGACACAACTGAAGGTGATGGTGCTATGAGGATCGGTATGCGAACACTCAATGTCAGTGAGACACTGGAAGATCCCTTGGATTTGTATTGTGCATTGGATGCATACGTATTGATCAGCACAATAGATGGAGAGAACAAAAAACTATGTTGGTGCTGCTTTCGGTTTTATTCGCATAGAAACAATAATGGAGGGTGGTATGCCCATGTCAACACCCACAACACTGTCTCAATTATGGAAATGGGACAGAATTGGTGTGAAGCTTGCGAGAGGCCACTAACAAACTTCACCCGAGTATCTACATGTATTATATGTAATAATGTCCAACCTGTGGCACAATAACCGTGGACCTACTGGTCAAAAAAAAAACAACAGCCCTTTTCAGGGCTACATTATTCACACAAACAGTAGTTAGTTGTATTAGTATTCATAGATTATGTGACAAATGAATACTTTGACTAATAAAAGTCTAAGTTGGAAATTTGTTAGTCTTTGAATATCTATACATTATATGACAAATAAATTACTACTTTGACTGAAAAGTCGAAATTTGGAATTTGATAGTCATTGAATATCTATGCATATGATGAGTACTACTTTAAATGAAAGTTGAAGTTGGCATTTGTCAATCATTCATATGCATATAATGATGAATACTTTCACATACATATATTTCGTTTGAGATTATAATGTTAACATAATGTTAACAATGGTATGAATCTGTTTCTGTTTGAAAGTATAATGGTAGCTCTGAAAAGAGCTATTTTTTTTATTGTTTCAGTCTTTAATTGTAGCCCTGAAAAGGGCTGTTATTTTTTTATTAATCCATGCAATGATATGGACTAACGCTCCTCATCATCAGAAACAATAATTATGGTATCGTCATCTGAATCAGATGATATACTAATGATATCATCCTCATAGTAGTCATCTGAATCAGATGATATACTCATGATGTCGTCGTCGTCATAATCAGCTGAATCAGATGATATACTAATCACATCATCCGCATTATTATCGTCAACAGCATCTATGTCGTCCTGAATACCTTGTTCCACTCGTTCTGCGAAATCATCAGGAAGATCATAGATTCGCTGCAGAAATTGAGCGAAGGTTGTACTCAAATGATCAGACGTTGAATCTATTTCATGTACTTGGATGGGTCCTGTACTCGACATTGTGGAAGAATGATATAGAACTGGGATTGTTGCTATATTTATATTGGAAGAAATGAAATGGAGGGGGTGAAATGTAGAACAGTGTTTGAGATTCGAAAACATCAAGAATGAAACTCTGAGCGATTATTAGGAGAAATTCTAGTGATTATTATGGAAAAAAAAACTAATAAGAGGGAGAGGAAGGGAGGAAGACACTGCCCCAGCCTCGCAGTGCCTCGTGTACACCAACCAAAAAGTGTGTACTCCGTGGAAGGAAAGGAAAGGAAATGATGGACGAGTAGATGATTATATGTCATCATCGGAATTGAGGACATCATCATCGATTAGGATTGGGGATGGCGGAGGACTATCCTCGATGAGGATAGGGGATGGTGGAGGACGTCTAACGTCAAGCTCGTCATCAGCATCATCACCAGAGTCGTCGTCGTCATCATCATCGTCGTCGCTACTCATTGGGACAATGTCATCATAAGCAGGGTCCCACCATCCGTCAGGATCTGGATATTCCGAGTCATCCAAGTGTCCTTCGTCACTGCCAGTGACATGTTGAACTTGCATCCTGATGTCGTGATCCCGGTATTCGTATGGCGGACTGTGGGGTTCCGTGGTGGAAGAGACTACCTGTACCTGGCTGTTATCCCAGTAATTGAAGTTGTACCCCTGATCCGGGCAGCTATAGGGTTCGGAGGTTGAATCGGGTTCCATCTCGATGCTAGCTGATCAACTGAATGTTTCATCAGATGATTTCTACTTTTATACTTTCGAGAGGGAGTGGGAGAGGAGTGGAACATTGAGTAGGGGTAAATTGTAGTGTGACATAAGACATATTCAATGAGTAGGGGTAAATTGCAAAGTGACATAAGACATATTCAATGAAAGAGATACTTGAATGGATAAAATACAAATGAAATATACTTGTCGATTTCACTATGAAACATGTCTATTTTTTATTTTTTAAATTTTCTTCACATGAAATTATTTACAAGTGATTAGAGGACACAAAAATTGATGTGAGGTATTTGTCTAGAAGAACTTGGAATTGAAATAAAAAAAATAATAATAATAATAAGAGGAAGTGAAGAAAAATGCTCCAACCATCGCATTGTTCAATGTGTACCAAACCAAAAAACAGTGTACACCCTTTATTTCACTTCCTTTTCATTTATTCAATATAAACTTAACAAATATAAACTTAAAACTACCATAATTAAATACTCCTAACTAACCTAAAACTAATCTTACATTTACACTTCATCTACAAAAAGAGTGTCCATAACTGTCACTATTTTTTTGTACAGCTTTATCGAAGAGGTCTCTGCTTTACACCTTTCCTGCAGAGATGCATAATTCCGATCTATTTCGGCCATTTCCTTTTGGATTTCCCTCCGTCGGTTATCCATTTCAGCCATTTGTCGCTTCATGGTAACCAACGCGGCCTCGCTAGATCGGGCAGCTCGTTCTGCTTTCTTGCATCTCTGCAGAAAAACACTCATCTTTTCACTAACCTCTCCGATAGGCTGTGGCACCAACACCTCAGGATCCGCCGGTGTCGCTGGCAGCGGTGGTAGTCGCGTCACCAACGGCGACAATATCACCAACTCCGGAGAAGGACTCCTCGGAATTTCCACTGCTGCTGGTGCTGCTGCTGGTGTGGAGGCCCTCTTACGAGAGGTCGAAAAACTACCTGCATAAGGATTAGTCCTATTGCAAGTAGCTCGGTACTTTGAAATAGGACCAACCTTTGCTGCAGGTCGTTGGCAAACCTTCTTCACAGCCCTGACTTCCTCCTCCTCCTCGAATAAGTCAGGGCTAGAAGATCTGCACCTAACTCGCGAACGCGAAGTGGTTGGCTGGTCAACCGTCACCGCTCTCGAAGATGCTGCCTCCTCCTGGTCAGCGGACACCGGCAGAATAGACGCCACAGCATTATTCACCTCCTGTGTATTGGTTGCCATTCTGAAAAAGAAGAAATAATACAAAGTTAGTTGATATAAAAAATAACATTCCTAATTTACTTACTCAAATATCAAGTTGGTCGTTGGAACGTACTGCCTTGTTGTGGAGTGGACTGCTCTCGATGAGATGACTTCTCGAACTGAATGTTGTGGAGTGCTCTCCGGAGGGTATCGACTTCGATGCGTGAGCGGTGGGAAAATGGTGGGAGCGCACATGCGCGATGAGGGTAGGGGTGTACATGCGCAAATGTTGGGAGTCGGGGGGGCGGGGCTTCGGGGAGGGGAGGGGCGGGGCTTCGGAAAGGGGGCGGGGCTTCGGAAAGGGGCGGGGTATCCGAAAAGTTGGTGGCGACGGGGGGGGTGTGGCCCTAACGGGCCCCGCCCACTGCCTGGGCTCCGCCCAGGTGGGTGGGGCCTCCGGCCCCAGGTAGGCGGGACATCTGGAGAGACATCTACGCCCTCTTCGCGCGCGCGTTCGTAACATAATATGCAACCGAACACCTAACCTAACGTATTAACGTATTAACGTAACCTAACCTAGTACGCTAACCTACCGCTATGCAACCGAACACCTAACCTATCGTATGTATTAACGTAACCTAACCTGGTACTCTAACCTACCGCTATGCAACCGAACACCTAACCTAACCTAACCTAACCTAACCTAACCTAACCTAACCTACAGTAACTATTAACCTAACCTAACGAGGGAATACTAACCTAACACCTAACCTAACGTAAGTATGCAGCTAACCTAACGAGGGAATACATTCACCATGTTGGTTCCATTAATACATCATCAGTTGGTTTTGGTTTTGGTTGTATTATTCTATGATTTGGATTAATGTTCAGTCCTGGATATCCCAGTCCACCTGATGATGATGGCCTGACTTTATAGTTTCTCTCCAAAACTTCTTTATGGTTTTTCTCCAATACTTCAACTCTCTGTTCCAGTACATCATACTTTTTCATTGTAGTCCCTGTTATGTTTGACATAGCATCAAATTTTTTATTTGTAGACGCTGTTATGTCAGACATTTTTATGTCTACATCACTTGTAAGTTTGTCAAATTTACGAGTGAAAGTTATCCGAGCCTCTGCAATTTTATCGTCAAATGCTTGCCGGGCGTCCCGAGCAATATTGCCTATTGTGGATTGTATTGCAGCTTGTAGGGCTAGAAGTATAACTTCCTTTGCTCCATTAATTTCCCCCTCAAGATATGATACAGTTACACAATCACTCTTGTCAATTGGTTCACTTGTATTTTTCAATATTTTCCTTTGCATGTCATAATGACCATCTTTTGTTAATTTAAAACCATTCCCAGGAGGACCTCGAATGACATTACCACCCCATTTTCTTTTTCTACCAAACTTATCGATTGTTTTAGACATTGTGCACTCTACGATGATTCTCTTCAAACTGATATTTCTATCATTTACATTATACTATATATTGCAGTAATTGATTAGGGAAATAGAAATAATACAAATAAAATTTTAATCATTTTATATTCATTACAGTAATACATATACATACATACATAATATATTAATATCACATTACTTCTATCATATATTATTAATTATAAATGGCTACATAAATATCAATATTGAATTTTCCGGTTTTGAAGATATTGAATGATATTTCAATCATTGATCTCGGCAGATAATAAATTAATCAATTGATCCAATGGAGTCTCCTGAGATTGTGATTGTTGAATAATATTACTTATCCAACGAATGTTCTCATTTGGATCGTTTTCATAAAATTCAATATCATTATGACCCCAAGGAAGAGTGTGGGTAGTATTCGGAATGATAAATCGTTTATCATCGTGATATGATAATGCAACTTAATTTTTTAATTCAGTATACATATCATGTAACACGCTTCTAAATGAATTCATCTTTCTGAATATCATACCACCTTGTTCGACGATTTTTTGATAATCTTCGCATGTCAATTCATTCTTTATTACAGATCGTTTAACCCCTTTGGCTTTCTTAAATTCACCATCAACAGATTTCACATAATATGCTTTAGCACCTGTACCATAAAAACTCATGATTGGATCATTTGGAAATTCATCTTTGAAGTTACCCAAGACTGAACTTGTTACTGGAATATTGAATTGGTTAACTATACTGTAATTGGATGTATCAAATCTACTTATGTTAGTTTTTATGAATTCATAAAAATTTTCTGTGTTTACTTTAAGAATGAGCGAGTCGGTATCTGTGTAAAGTAAAGAGACATTTTCATCAAAGTGTTGTTTGATGCATCCATAGAAAAAGTCATACATGACTGTTTTAGATAATTCTAATATGGAAAATCCCAAATATAATGGTTTATCGTAATGAACCTTCACTCTACCCAATTGAATGGCAACGAAATTATCAGTGAAAATTGAACAATTTTTGAAATTTGGTTTGGCTATGAGAGTGCTGGCACCTATATTTTTCTTTATATTTTCCCAATGTGTAACGAGTCTAACATCAATTCGATTATCTACATTCTCCATTGTCTTTCCATACACCGCATTATTCATTAGTTTATAGAAATCTTTAACAGATTTGTTGTTAGACCTATTACGCATTTCAGTATTAAGATCTATATAGGGTTTCATCCAGCATGATTGTTTGAATTTCAATACTCTATGTGTATTCATTACAATCAATCCATTTTTGACAGCTTGCTGTAGATTCCTATAATGAACAATATATTTTCTTTTATCATTCAAATTTGGATCAGTTCAATCATAACCTCACAAAGTTGCCACAATTCCAATTCATTATCCAAAAATTTGTTGCAAACTTCTGCACCACTCCAATAGTTCTCAGCATCACGAAGGCATAATTCGATTTGTTTTTCATCATAGCATACACTCATATCATAAACGCTTGCATGTTCGGCTCCATCACCCAACACCTTCAATTTAGACGACAAATGTTGAACCGATGATTTGAGATCTACAATATCGACCCAATCTTGACTTGCGTACTGCATCCACATCTTTAAATGGTGGAACTGAAATCGAACAAAAAAAAAACAATAAGCAACCTCCAATTTTTCAGTGATATAATACTCACATTCCCATTTTACTTGTAGTTACAAAGTGAGTGTATTCAACTAAGTTAGTAATGTTTATATTTCCATATAATTATCATCTAATATATGAATATTAATAAAACAATAAGAAATTCATTATAATTACTATTATTATTCAATCATATTGAATTTGACTAGAGTTATCGTTTTCACACCAAAAAAAAACTTTGTAAGCTATGACCTAAAGAAATTCACTATAAATTATTACTATTATTCAATCATATTGAATTTGACTAGAGATCGCGTTTTCATGCCAGCAAAACTTTGTTGGCTCTGTCCTAAATACATCATCGTATATTTACCACCTGATGAGTTGATACAAGATATATCGTCATCACTGAATTGCAACGAAATACGTTTTGGTAGCCATGTTTTAAATAATTTATCATTGCTCACATCTTGCAAAGTTAATAAAATTGATTTACCAAATCGTGTAGAATAAGTTGACATATTTTT
Source organism: Leptinotarsa decemlineata (assembly GCF_025532065.1). NCBI lineage: Eukaryota > Metazoa > Arthropoda > Insecta > Coleoptera > Chrysomelidae > Leptinotarsa > Leptinotarsa decemlineata. The sequence continues at coordinate 1,530,369 of NW_027412525.1, forward strand.
AATTATGTACACTTCATCAATTGGCAATGATGATAAGGCCTTTTGCTCTAGTATTTCAACCTCCTGTACAATCAAATTATTAATTTTATTCAAGTCTACTTTTGAAACGGACATGATGAAAATATATATGAAAATATAAACAATTTCCAACAGACAAATACACTCACCGTCTTCCTTCTATTACGAACTGAATAACACTCTACCAATTGCTAACTGCTGCAGATATATTCGTCTACTGATTTCATAGTGTGCCAGGCATTTCTTTTATATTAAACAGTGTGAGTCACCCCCACCATGAAACCGTGAAAGATTCACATTGCTAGTTGCTATCCACTAGAGATGCCTGACGTCACAGCCAAGCCCATCTCCCAACTTGATGCGATAACAGTTGCCGGTACGAGCAAGCAGTGGTCGTTGCGGTCTCGGAGAGGGTAGACGCTAGGCAAACAGTCCTCGGCTGCCGTTGTGTCACCATCGATAGCGGGGCTAGAGCGAACCTTCATCGCTTCAGGAGAGGTGAGGGCAGACCGATGAATACGCATTACTCTGCCACACGTCGTGGAGTGAACATGTCGCTCTCTAGCCGTTGAACGGTTATTGCTGTGACGTCACTCCACTACTAACTTGGTGCCCTAACACCGATGGAGCATTTATTACTTGGAGGATCTTCGAAGTATGCAGACGTATGTTTGTACATAGACAAACAAGCACATGATGAAACCCTGTACCGTGCATTCTCCTACACACACACATAAACACACAAAATCTCATATGAAAAAAAAATCTGAACGATCCATGCACCAGACACTTCAAGGTCACAATGCCTTGACTTCACTGCACAACAAAAAAACTTCACCAAACAACAACCAATAAAAAAAGCAATTAATACGTCATAGTGGTGGGGGGAGGCCGAGAATCAGCTGTAAACAACTACTACAGTTTAAACGTTCGTGTTCGAATTGCAAAGAAAAAAGCAAATGCACAGAATCCCTGTCGACTGATAAATTTCATAGAATATTGGTCATACTCGTATATTAGAAGGGATTTTTTTCAACAAAGATTTACAGACTGAATGTTGATTACGACTTTCCACTGGACGACATATCTATCGAGAAAAAATGACCCTGTATCTACATTAACTGAAATTGAACAAATGTTTCAGTACAAGCAGTTTATACATAAACATTTTCTTAAAAAACCTAACCTAACCTAACCTAACCTTACCTATTTTCTGTTAACCAGCTGTCGCGCACGACAACTCTCAGAACATTTTAAAAAAAATATTACTTTTGTTGACCACGATCGGTTTAATCACCCAGTATGCGAAAAAATGATTTTGAAAGATAGTATTTATCGATATGACTGCGAAAAAAAATGAGCAATTCGAAAAATTGTTTTTCCTGATAGCAATGGATCGACGGAATCTGTATATAGATGGAGACGAAAAAGTTTTACTTCAATCGTATAGTCTAAAGTTAAAGTTAAAGCACACTCGCTTTTCTTCACTACTCACCTCATATTCATCCAGTATCACAGATACAAAAATCTTAACAAGAACAAATTGATGGATATAGCCGTTACTACTTGGTAGGAGATGATCATGAAAAATGAGAAATAAAATTTTCTATGTTTTTACATCACTTGAGTGTAACTAACGTTACTGTGACGTTATTTACAAATACAAGTGGTAAAAAAACATGGAAATTTTATTTCTTATTTTTCATTTACAAAAAAATGTATTTCATATTAACAATTTTAATATTTTTAGTACGATATAGCATAAAATTGATAACAATTTGTGTGAAGGATATTTATTAAAAACAACATTCCAAACTGTGGGAAAAAGTAGCCACATAATTTATCTAAAACCGTATTTTTTTCGCAGTCAAAACGCTGATTTCAACCTGTTTATTATTTTTGAGCAGTTTATGGCTCATTGATTGGATTCTCTGATACCAAAATGCAATATTTCGACTTACAAATAAATTGTCTCTGTTCATGATTTTCAATACCTACACAGTTGGAAACATTAAATTTTGCATTTTGTCAGAATAGTAATAGATGCTTTATTTTAGGTTTCACGAAAAATTTTATTAGTACCACTGAATGATTCAATTTAGTAAATATCGTTAGTCGTATGTACTTGAGATTATTGTAGACTAATAAGTATGTATTTTTTTTCTTTCTCTTGGGTTGCGCAAGTCTCATTACATCTTCCGAGTGTTGCTCGTAGCAGAGCTATATTTTTTAATATTTATTTTCGTAGGTAGAGTGAGAAAATCAAACATCATGGCACTCTTTTTGAATATTCTAAATCTGTTTTCACTAATAGAAAATGAATAGTTCGAAATAAAATCTGGAAATAATGATCTCTCCCAACTACTATTACCGTGAGTTCTGGTAAATACCTGCCGGAAAATAACTTCCCGGGCTAATATCACGCTGGATATTGAATTATATCTGACAGACATTTATCTCTAAACAGGTCTGTAGGTGATCTACTTGAATAATTTAAGCATGGTCCTGCTGCTGGATGAGCGAGAAACGTCTTCGAGACTAACATTTGTGAGGTATCTTGCTTAAATATCTGCCGGATATAATTCAATATCCATCGTGGTATTAGTCAGGGAAGTAGGATGTAGCTCTCCTCGATACAATCTTCACACATGGTTCGATATCTGTTGGAGTATTGATACATGGGATGTTTCTTTCCCGCTTGGGGCTTTGTTCACCAAATGGAGCTATTACTAGTTAACAATCTTTCTCTTAGACGAAGATTCCATACATGCAGTTGAACCGCGTTGAAATTATTCGAGTCCCAGGCAAAGGGTCGGATCTTTCCTGCACTGATGAGAGGTTATACCTCGAAACCGGTATTTAGAAGGAATACACGAATAATTTCAGCATAGTATTCCTGCTGGATGAACGAGAAACACCTGCATAAATATCTGTCGGATACAATACAATATCCAGCGTGGTATTACCTCGGGAAGTAGTTGTTTTCCGGCAGGCATTTATCAGAACCCACGGTAGGTAGTTGGGAGAGATAAACATTTCAAAATCTTTATTTTCTCCTCGATACAGTCTGCAGACACTGTTTTCACTAATTTGACCACCGATTTTATTTATCCGAATTTTTGTATGAAATAGATAATTAACATTTGTTTTTTTGTTGCAGGATGTACTACACACAATATGCCAGTCTAGTGGGCAAGTGCTAAGAATAGTAATTTTCAAGAAGAATGGTGTCCAAGCTATGGTGGAATATCCTTTTTTAACAATTTAACAATTATATGAATAAGCAGATCAGAGTATTATAAATTGATCACCTAACGCGAAAAAATGTTAACAGAGGCACATTCATAAAAAAAACAATTTAGACGCCAAAGTAAAATTAAACTTTACAATTGAAACTTTGATGAAATTTTATACCCCGGTACTCGGTAAAAATCAGTAACACTATTCATGATAATAATTACAAATTTTCACAATATATATTGTATTTACAATACGAGTTGCACTATAACATAATATTTTCCTCAGATTTGGTTGAAATTGGCTACAGTTATTTGAAGTAATATGCCGCTTATTTAGCCCTAACTAGATTGAATTTATTGGGTCAAGTGGAGTCTAAGTGGGCACCACAGCCAACAATATTGATAAAAAACTCACTGATGTAGTTTTTTAATTATTTTAGATTAATTCACTAAAAATACAACTTTTTCTACGCTTGTGTTCTCTTCATATCTAGCTTCGTTAAAAAAAATTGAAGCCACTTTGCATATCATGACCATTTGTTTTGAAGACCAGCTGACAGTGATAGTGTTGACATATCAGTGAAAGTCAGAGTTGTCAATTACCAGTGATTCCATCATGAATAATTTTACTAACTCTGAAATGGCTGACATGCACTTCATTTATGGATTAGCAAATGGAAATGCGGAAGAAGCATTTACCGAGAAAGATATCTTAACAGAGTCATTCCATGTGCAAAAACATTTAGAACGCTACATGCAAGATTATGTGAAACTGGGAGTTTTAATAAAAATGCAGGTGATGGAAGACCACAAACTATAACAACGCCTGAACAAAAAGAAGCTATACTTGATGCGATAGAAGAAGATCTCTCAAATAGTACCAGGAAGATTGTACTGCTCTGTTCTAGCTCTGCTGCCTCGGGATTTTCAACCAAGATTAATGTTTTGCAGGTGGTTCATTCATATGATGGCACACAATAATGATTTATTACCAGATATTTTATTTAGAGACGAAGCAAATTTTTCACGAGATGCTATAATGAACTTTCACAATGACCATTTTTGGCCAATGAAAAAAGTCATTTTCAACAACAATTTTCGCTGAACGTTTGGGTAGGAATGATTGATGACTTACCTAGTTGGCCTATTTTTTCTACCAGCAAGATTAACAGGTTAGGTAAAGTGCTGGTAGTTGTAAGAGGCAACATGTGGTTTATGCACGACGGGGCTCCAGCTTCAGAAGGTGGACATGTTGCTCATTTACTTAAAGGTTGAAATTGTATTTTTGGTTTTCATTTTATGTTGTCTATGGATAGATTTTAGAAGTGATTATTTTTTTTCTAGAAAACGAAGCTTGAAAGGAAGAAAACACAAGCAACAAAAAAGTTGTATTTTCAGTTGCCTAATCTGAAAAAATAAAAAAACTACAAAAAGTCAGGGGCGTTTTCTTTTTTTTTTTCACAATATTGTTGGCTGTGCCCACTGAGACGCCACTGGTCCTAATAATTTCAATCTAGTTCAGGCTAAATAAGCGCCTTATTACTTCAAATAACTGTAGCGAATTTCAACCAAATCGGTGTAAGGATATTTTTGATATTTTATAAATACCATTTTTTTTTAAACTTCAACGACCTGTATCTTGATCTGTACTTGAAGGTTGTGAAACAAAAACTTCAAAAATAATCTCATCATGATAAAACAATAAAGTAAAGAAGATATGGACGAGATAAGTTGCTAAAACAATTATAATGAGACCAAGAACCGAGAATGCTCTAGCATTCATAGCAGAAAAATGGGACTCTTCACAAAGGGCCAACAAATCTCCCAGAAAGAAATGACAGAGAGAGTTCAACAAGTCTAAGATATTTTGTTTGAGAAGTGAAAAATCAGTTGAAAAATCAGCGAGTGCGTCACGAACAAGAAATTGAATACATGAAAAAATTCAGAATCATTATGACGTGAAACTGTGAAGCCTATATGACCATGTACCATTGTCAATCGTCTGTAGCAGTCAACGTTTAGGCAGAAAAAAAAAGCCTAATCCGGCTAGGTTAGGTCCTCGAAATATATTCTATTGTTCCGGAAGGCAGTCTGAATGATTATTAAAATATTGCAGGATCTCTAGAAATGCCATTTGGACTACAATACTTGAAGCAAGGACACCAGACCCACTCCAGGAGCAAATATCAACCATAGGAGACTTGCAGGAGTATGATGCAGAGATATGGAAGACTAATGAATTTTGCATATTTAATCAGCTCACAGATGTATTGTAGAGTAGATTGGAGTATCATTGACGGATTTCATTGGTTGTTAAAATGATGCAAGTTCTGCGACCAAGACATCATGTTAATCGAAGAAAAGAACTATCAACTTCAAAGAAAGAGCAGAATGACGTTTTAAAATTATAGAGGTTGAACATAAGTTCTATAAATGAAAGGATTAGAACCGGTAACCACGAAAAAAGAAGTATTTCAGCAACTGTTGGCAAGCTTAACATCAGATTTTACGGGACTGGGCAATATAATAATGAAATACAAATACAGTTCAATTGCTTTCACCCTAAACTAAATGTTTTTGTTTCGAAAACGATTATTTGATCTGACTGACTACCAACGCGATTGTGATTGGTCTATTGCACACCGTATATACCTACTGAATCATTCAAATCAAATTGCTGCGATGTCACAGTTTCGAATTATCATTTACCATTGAAAGCATTACGAGGTACATAATAGTAATTATGAACTTTGAGTATTGCCGTTATGTGGCTTAATTTCAGAAGTTTTCCATTGAATTTTTTTAGTGGTACGTTAGTTCATTAGGGAAAGTGTGCGTCAATAAAAACCTATTAGCCGCGGAAAAGCTGTCAGACATGAAATTAATAGAAAAGGAACAATTTCTTGTCCAGTTAATGTTTCATTTTTTTCGAGGTTTAATGATCTGCTACTTCCAGACTTGTTGATTGATTTATGTCCTTATGTTCTGAGTAACAATTTATTATCATGTATTCGCTTCTAGATGAAAGGTTTCAGTTAATTTTTCTGCTAACGAACTTCAACGGAACTTGAAGAGGAAATTATATGGAAATGTTTTATTGCATTTTTCAAATCCATAGTGAAACATAAAGAAGGAGAACGAACATTTTTTTATTTATTGCATTCAATACGATATTTGGATATAACTTCTTGGGTTTTTTCTCACTACAATATAAAAAAATGGCAAATTGTTGCATTCAAAATCGGAAAGACAGATTGGTTAAGTCTAGCCAGAAAACCAGGAAATTTCTGGGCTAACGAAAATTGTTTTCGATTACGAAAAACAAAACATCAACTTGTGAACGAAAAAGTTGAAGAAAATGAAACAAGTTATCTTTCAAAATGTGTTCCTGGAATAGAAATTCAGTTTAGTCAACTCACGATCACAAACGTAATATTGCACTGGTGAATTATCATTAACGTTTTCAATAACTGACAGTGAACTCTTAAAAAGCATGTGACTGTTCAACATTTTCAATCAATCAGTTTTAATTAATACAAGATCGATTTTTTTTATTGTCATAGTAGTTCATCATGTAAAAAAATATACATTAGCCTACACTGAATTATGTACAGTAACACGTGTGATTATTATTTAACAACTTCATTTCACAGTATAAAAACAACTGAAAACACCTTTTAGACCAAACTGTTGAGATTACTTCACTAGATCGATTTACTATTCCCTTTTAGGGCTCACTTGTCCCGAAACTTTGAAGTACACAATTGAGGATGGTAGTGTTTCATGTAACTGAAACTTTATATCAATACTCTTTAATATTTACGTTTTGTGTAGCGTTCTTATGTATGATATCTGTTTCAATTCCACAACAAATGTTTGGAGTAATTTGGGATAATAAAAGTTTAGTGCATTTTCATAACAATAGTTAATCACGTCAAGCCATTCATGAGTAGAGTCTGAAAATACCCGAGCCTTCATTCATTTCTGAAAGATGATATCGTCACGTCATATACTGACACCTACATTTTGCTTGTCATCTCGCCTACGTTCTATAAATATTTTACCTTTGAAAGTTCACTTTCTACAAGACCCCATGTGAAAAGTTGACATGTATATCTGGCTAATATACATATAAAGCGATTTATATTTAGGCATGAGAATTTGAAATATTTAATTAGGTTGTTTCAATGGAAAACGTTATAGATAGTCGCGTCGAAGAATAAATGGAACAGTCAATATTCAGGAGTCTTCAGAAACAGCTCCATTTTGATAATTCAAGAGTTTTTTCAATATCAAGCAAGGACAGAATTGTTAATAATGTTTAAATAATTTTTATGCTATTCATATACAAAATTCTGTATTGGGTGGTTTCTTAAAAAATTTGTTATGTATTATTTATTATAACAGTACATTACATATTAACGAAATAACTATGGCGTCAACATTGAAGTTGTTTTTGATGGATATAATGGAAGAAGATATATCTTCAAAGGAAAATTTTAGGAAAATAACTGGAGATTGCTTGATTTTAATCGGTTTTTGATTGTTATTGTTTTCTATTGATGAACTCACAAGTAAACTCTGACTATGTCATTTTGTCAGAGGGAATTTCTGAGTTGTATAGTGCTTTCAGAGATATTCCAAATTGACAATTTATTTGTGATGCACTGTTTGTAGTACTGAATATTACTGGAGTTTTTTCCCAACACCAAATCTTCATTTCAACACCTCGACACGTGTTTCGATAACCAAGTGATCATCTTCAAGAGGAAGATTAAACTAACAGTTAGTTTCGTTATTTTCGTTTTTTCTGTTCCCTGAAAATGGCTTTTTCTGTAAATATCCAATGTACTCTTGTTATATTGATCCATGTACCAAGCCGTGCAAAACTGAATATCATATATATTGTTTAAACAATATGAATAACTTTGACCCCTCTTCAAAAAGTTTCTAATCTCAAATGATATAATAAAACAAATTTTTGTTTCTGGCGACCTCCGACTTAGTCGATTCGTTGATTCGACTAAGATAATCGAGTACCTACACTAGTGAATTTTACCAATCAATAATAACATTTTTTGATTACCTTTCACACCTAACTAAATACATGAAGGGTAGATAAATATACATTCATTTTTATGTAATTAATTTAAGTAATCTTTATTGTGAGACTTTCACACACTACAATAACTTCTTTATGTTGGTTCAACATAAATATATTTCTAAACAACATTTCAATTTGATCATTTGATTTGAAATCATTCATGTACTTTTGTTGACTCTGTGGCATTGGCAATGTAATATTCCTCAATAAAAATTAAAAAATTTTATATTGGTCGATTGAGAATTGAAAACTGTTTATAAAGTTCTATGCCACAAATTCTTGTTTCATTTAAACATTTCAAAAAGGGAGTCATCACTTCAAGGTGGTTGATGAGGAAGTTTAGAAAATAATTTTAAAATATTATATTGAGAATAGAAAATTGGTTTTCAGGAAAAGTATTAGCATTGGCCTTTTACAGAGATCACTAATCGTTATTCTAGTTATCATTCACATTAGTGTTTTCCTGAGTAATAATTTAAACAATATCGGGGACAGGTCTCACATTGATATTCCAATAAAATTTATATTTTTTATGGAAATGCGAACGGCTTCGCCATTATTTTTTGTTTCGTTTGCTATTCAGAAAAACATTTATCGTAACAGACAATAACACATTAACATCTTCCTTGTAACGGTAGCTGAAGGCACTCGTATCTCAAATTGCTTTTCTAATAACGAGAAACTATCATTTTGCCTGACTATCGATGTTAATTATTTGATAACTGTAGTTATGAACCACAAGCGAAATTAAAAATGATATTGTTGGACTACCGTTGATGTATAATTTCAGTTATTGATATTGGTGTGTTATGAGTTCTCAACATCACTTTGTCACTAATTATGGTGAAAACGTAATAAGTATTATATTACTTGGATTTTTATTTCGAGACAATAACATTAATTTCAAAAGTGCTGCTTTCTTGAATGGTTTAATATTTCCATATTCTAAATAAAACAGTTCTGATAGTTACTTTTTGGAAAGATTTGCATGTCAATATCCACAGGGTAATTCCTAATTGCTGTAAAAAAATGTAAGAGCTAATTTTAGGAAAATCTATCAACATAGATCTGAAAATAATTGTTTTCAAGGTACATGGTGCTAAACGGAAAAAACATTTTTTGTGTTAATATTATAAATCTCTATTGTCACAATAACAAATGTAACTTGACAAATGGCAAAAAATCGCAATCAACCACTTTTTTAATGCTTAGCACACTAACTGTTCATTTCCACTTATCGAGCGAGCTACGAAAACAAAACGAAGGATAAATAAATATAGTTTAAAAAACTAAAAAACACGCTTTTGAAAAACATCGAATTAAAAAGTTAAAAATATTTTTTCAAATAGGCTTAAAACAATAACGAACGAAAAATACTAGTATTATTGTGAAAAAAGCGACAAGCGCTTGATATACAAAAAAATATGGTACAAAGCGCCCACGCTTTTTTCACAATGATACAAGTATTTTTCGTTCGTTATTGTTTTAAACTTATTTAAAAAAAATATTTTTAACTTTTTAGTTCGATGTTCTTTAAAAGCGTGTTTTTTGGTTTTTTTAACTATATTTATTTTTCATTTTTAAGTTTCGTATGCTATAAAAGCGTGTTTTTTAGTCTTTTCAACTATATTTATTTTATCTAAACTTTGGAATCTATTAGCCGGAATCGGAGAGGGAGCCTCAAAATCAGCTACCAACCCCAAGGCAGCAGGCGCAAAAAGGAGGGTTACAAAAAAGGCAGCAGGAGTGCGTGTTAATAAAAAAATCCTTTTTTCAGATGAAGAAATACATGTAAAGTAAGTTCGAATTATATCAAGGCCATCTGCCCGCGAATATATCAAGCAATAATGTCGATATATCAAGGAGGTTACGTGCAGCGCCATCTGCCCGCGAATAGATCAAGCAATAATGTCAATATATCAAGAAAGTTATGTACAGCGCCATCTGCCCGCGAATAGATCAAGCAATAATGTCGATATTTCTGTCAAATACAGATCTTGACCTTGAGAGTTACAAACAGACATGCATACATACAGGTGAAGCTAATGAAAGCGTGTTTAAAAGGTTTCAATTTTATATGTTTTATCCAAACACGAAATTAAATGTCACAAGAATCGTTAGTAACGTTCATTTTTTGGTTAAATAAGTTGGGTAAACTGTGTCCCGACACGCTACTGGACTCGATAATTTGTATTTGATCAAGAATAAATGATCCTCTTATCACCTATAATAACATTGCTAAGTTTTACATTTGTGGGATATTTAGAAAATTAATACGAAAATGGATTTTTTCAGAAAACTTTAACACCCTTTATCTTGGAAACAGTGCATTTTCGGGCCATTTTCATTTGTACTACAAGTAATAAGTACCCTCTATAAATAATATTACACAAGAATACTATTTTCCAAATAAATTTTTGAATATGATAATTCGAGACTGTAACAGCATCCTCGAGTTCTCAGTTTAATGAATCATATAATATTTTTTCTTTTAATGCTTTTAAAATACAGTGCGGACGTAAATAGTTCCACGCTTCCCCCCTATTTCGAAAGGAGCAAGATATCAGAGTCGGACAACATTTTTGTAAAAAAGGATCATTTTTACTACTTTTTGATAGAGAAGCCAATAATTGAAGGTATTTCAATTCTCTAAACAATTTCAATTACTGGTTACGGAGTTATTGTTGTTTGAATTTGGGACAAGAAACTTCGTAACTCGGCCACCCTATGTGAGATTTTTTTGAAGTAAATGTTCAATGAAAAGAGAAATAGATTAGAAACATCTTTTGCAAAAGATGGGTGTTAATTTTAAGAGCACAAAACGATAGTATTTAATTTTAATTTTATTATTCATCTTAAAATATTTGTACAAAAATACAGAATGTTCTCCTTGAACCCCATGACAGTAAAACAGTTCATTTCAAACACATTTCTAACATTTTGGAATGTTTCAGGGGCAATGCTAGCATAAGTTTCAGATAATATGTCTCTAAATTTCCGTATTGTCCTAGGTTGCGTAACGTGAACTTTCGTTTTGCCTGATAGAAATAATTGAGATGTATCAAATCTGGTGAACGAGCACGTCATTCCAATGGCACAAATACTATTTAAGCAGTTTCAATTTGCAATCAAACGTTCGGTCATTTGCTCACAAAACTGCATTCCTTTGTCAGTTTATACATTATAAACTGAGGTATTTTTCGATAGTGGCTGTTAAGATTTCATTCTCACGAGCAACTCTTATCGTGCACTACAGATGCAACAATTTCTGTTTCTCGTCCGAGATAGTTTTTTTTCCCAGTTCCTCTAGATTTAGCTATACTTTCATTTGTTCGATATTATTCAACCAATTCCAATTCTACAGATTGGATTATCCTTTTTGCCTCATAAAAATCATGTGAATAAGGATTGCTTCTGTTTTTTTTCTCTTAAGATCTGTCCCGTACCATTTTTGATGATTTAAACGAAATGAAATGAAGCCAATTCTCAGTTTCAATAGGGGAGCTGCGATGCTACCCCTATTGATACGAGGGAAACACACTGGTAAAAATTTTTCCACCGGTACCGGTGGCAATTTAATTACCGCCCATATTAGCGAGAAATTACTTTCGTGTGTGATCTTAGATTCCATGCAGAATATTATTTTGTAATTCTACCCCGAAGACAAGTGTGGAATTTTTCAGTGTAATTTTTCATTTTGAGTGTACTTTTGTGTTGAAATAAAACTTTATAGGGTAAATTTGCGATATACATTTATATCGAGATATTACACTCTTGACAAAATTTTACAGTAGAATTTTACACTCTTATATAATTTCACAGTGGAATTCTATACTCTGATACAATTTTACGGTGTAATTTTTCATTTACGGGTTATATTACCTTGGGATATTCCGTTGTAAGAAGGTCCGTATTCAGAGTAGTTTTGAAGATAATGATACCTCAATCGGATGTTGACTCTTGACTCTTAAGTGGCCATTTTTCCTCATAATTTAGATAATTGAATGCACAAGACATATTACACATTGATATATTGAAAAAAATATGTATATACAAAATTAGTTCATATACATTCTTGGAATGAAATTCTATAAAACATTTTTTTTTTATTTTCAAAAAAGTCAAATAACAGTACAAAATAAAAAAACCATTCTTCAAATTAACACATTTTCTTTCTTGCTCATGGTGGTATTATTCGGAAAGAGAAATGAAAGTAATATTCCTTTTTCTATTTTCCTCAATTCCTGTTATTATCCTAAAAGAGAAATGAAATATCATCAAATGAATAGGTTTAGAAATCTAAAAACACAGTAAGTTGACGAACACACATTCCTAGAGAAAAACTACTACTAGTTTGACTTCAATATTAATATTTCTCAAAAATTTTTGATACATATTCAACCGTTTAAATAAAAAATTAGATTTTTCCAAATGTTTTCCAACATTTTCTGAAATATAGCAAATATAGCTATTACGATATGGTATGAAGTGGTGATGAAGTGTTTTGTTCACCTCTTCAACAGAAAAAAAAGGTCCTAAAGTGTTTCTCGATTCCTTCAATTTTGAGTTCCAACTTGCCTCCCATCGCAAAAATGTGTTCAAGTTCAATAATAAGAATCACAAATCCTCAAATTTATCCAAAATTATGAGAGATGCGAATGAAACGTTCAGATATTTTTTAGGTGAATGAAATTACGATTTAACATTGTCCGATATTTGCAACCACCAATACCAAACTTTATTCCTCATAGAAATTCATTTTTAAAATGGATCGTGCATACGGCGTCACTGATGAGTCACGCCACTGCTATCGAATATATCTCTTTTTCTCAATACCATTCAGTAATTATCACAAACATTTTCAAATATATGTTCTGTAATTATTTGAAAATCAGTTAAAATATGTTGTACTATTCCATATAGTATGAAATAATTCGCGATGTGAGGGTAGGATATACTTGTAATAAAAAACATTCTATAATGCATAACGAGAAAACTCAATGAATTCATCTGTTTATTGGACTAGTTATTGAAATTTTACAAGAAATGTACTCACCTTCTTTACTTATTTTCACCAACAACAAAAATATTCTAATACGCACGTCAGACAAACTGATGCGCTTCTGTAGACAAGAATGAACAATACAATAATCGCTCACAAATACAAGCGTAATTTTACATTCGATAAAGAGATGGCGAAAATTTACATTTCACTAAGGGGGAATACCCATCGTCCAGTTAGTAATTCTCTTCACATGAAATAATACGTTATGATTTCACACATATATTAGATGAATATTTAATTCTCAATGAAAAGTACATTGCCTACTGAAATTACGCTCGGGGATGTGAATTATTCAATAGAGAGAGTATATTTTCAATAAAACTGAAGTAATTTTCTTCGTTCGAAATGAAAATTCCGAGGTAGATTTCAATCATTTTTCCCGGTGCACGGCGTGGATTCGCATATACTTTGTCAATCACAAAAAAATTCTAAATTGGATTAAAAACAGAAATGTGGTTTTTTGTCAAATACTTTTTTTGGGAAAGAAATATTTTGGCTTTCTACTTTCCGTCTTGATACAAAAAATGTGGGAATCTTCCAAAGAAAGGAAAGAAGCTATTAATTTAAAAAATTAATTCTATACAAAGATGTGTAGATCATGCAAAAAAGTAACTTTCAGACACAAACTGGATGAAAAAGCCCTCTCTGAACAGCTATTTTCATATAAACAGTGAATTACACGAAAGAAAAATACTTCCGAAACAAATACTTTTATATGAACGCTGAATTATACGAAAAAACACTTTTCTTTATTCCGTTTGTATTCCATACTTTCGTGGTATCAAGATAGAGAAGTAGAAAGCCAAAATTTTTCTCAAAAATTAATCTCTTATAAAAATGTACTTTGGTTTAGTTAAATTTTATTTCAAACACGAATCATTTTCTTGAAAAATATCGTTCTCTTACACATTACAAACCTTGTGTAACCTCTGTAAGTTTGAAGCCGTTTCAATTCCCATTCGTTGCAACGATTCGAATTATCATTTTTCTTAGTTTCCAATTCATACGCCAATAACTCCGAAACCGGTTATCCAAATTCAAAACGGAGAAGATCGTTGTATAAAGAATTGAAATATATTTCGAAAAAGATTCAGGAACCCCTTTTCTACTTGAAAAAAGTTGATAGCGCCTGCTTTGCTACAAGTGATGTCACACCATTAACTACTAAAAAATGATTCCTTTCCATTCAAACTTCTGTCCGACTTTGATATCTTGTCTCGTTAAAAAGTTGGGAGTGGAAAAACTTTATATAATATATGCTTTTGCCACCATTTTCTGCTATAGATTTTCCTTAATATACAATACGTTCGAGAGTGTGGAATCGGCAATGAGGGCCAAGGAATCCTTGAATGGAGCTGACATATATTCCGGATGCTGCACGCTGAAGATTGACTTCGCCAAGGTATGTCAAACAAAAAAGTTTTTCAAATATTTTTTTGTATTTTCATGTTCCAGAATATTCCACTATTTTGAGGAGACATGAAACATTTTTTTTGTAATGTTTCAACAAATTTTTTCTGGTATACATTTTGTCAGTGTCGGTATTTTGACTTTACGGTATACAAAAAACCCGTGAGATACTCGCTGAATTGAAAAATCGAATGTGAAATTATAAAAACGAAACTTGATGATCTGAAACTTTCACCATTGCATAAGTAAACAAGCAATTGCTTTAAACAACAAATTTGACTAGATGAGTATGTTATCTTTTGTTTTTAATTCAATCTTTCGAGTTGGTTTGTAAGCGGGTTTTGTTTATAAAAACATCAGTTCTGATGGTGACTTCGTTATTCATTTTCAGTTTTGTGCGTGAAAGAGAATAAGATCAGAAAGAAAATAAAAAATAAAAAATAAAACTGGAACCTCTGGCGTAGAAAGAATCCAAAACAATCACTTTTCTCAATTTGGCGTCTTTAGGAAATGAAGACGCCAACTTGGTTGGTGAAACGCATGTCGAGAAGAGTATTGCATTTCAGGCGATTGGAAAAAGTTTTTGTTTTGAATATTAGTATTCATTAAAAAAACACTACATTGGAAAGTATTTTCCAAGTATTATCGAAACTGCTGGTTCTGAGTATTCGTATCTCTTCAACCAAACTAGTTTTTATTTCAACATTTCCATAAAGAAGATTTTTTGGAGTTGAATAGTGAAGGTAGTATCCAAATCAAACGAAAGTATGAAAAAAAAATCACAATGAAAGACTTTTCAAAGAAGTATTGAAATTTCATAAACTACACCTTTCGATTTCAATTCACTGTTGAAGAAGCTACTGTATCAGCGAAACATGTGGTGATATATTTCTCAAATACAGTTTGTGGATATCAAATCGTAAGGTGTAGTTTATCTAGATCTAGACACATCACCACTAATATTAACAAAATTTTATATTGAGAAGTTGTGAGATTCTTCAGTACTATCTATTAAATTGGTTAAGGCTTTCGCGGCCGAGATTTTCAGTGTTACTATCTTCATTCGGGTTTGAAGGCCGTCGTAGTTTGGAGCTGCATACTAACGTTTCGCCAGCACGAGTGGCTGGCTTCTTCAGAAGTTTATTCATCGTGATGATTCACCGATGACTGGTGATTTCTAGTTCGTAGGTTGTATTTATGTTGACTCAGTCCGCCTCTCTTGTTGATGTGTTGCTTCTGGCCGAAGTGTTATTACCTGTTAATGACGAACACTGCATTGCGTTGTTGCCACTTTAGCATCTTTTGGTAAGGGATTCCAAATCCGGTTAAGCGTTACCACCTTCTCTTTTCTGTTGTAGTTTCCCTTATGTTTATTGATTTCTATGGATTATCGTACAAGCCGACTGTGGTATCCGTGATCGGGGGCAAGTAATTTACATCTTCAAACAGTACCGTGTGATCTCCTTTATTAAGCGGGTGTCCGCTATTGCCGATTTGTCTATTCGACCTAATCTACAGTTTCTCCGATGTTCATTCAGCCTGTACCCATGGATCTTCTGGTGGTACAAACAGAATTGGAAAAATCATTAAATAAAAACAGTGTCCAAGCCCACAAGGAAAATGCAACAAAGCCTTAGATCTGCGAAAGACAAAAAAGATTCACTATCAGCTGCGGGAATATATCATATACCATACACCTGAGGAAAAGTTCATATCGGTACCACCAATAGATCCATGAGTACAAGGCTGAATGAACATCGGAGAAACTTTAGATAAGGTTAAATAGACAAATCGGCAGTAGCGGAACACGCGTTTAGTGAAGGAGATCACACGATACTGTTTGAAGATATGTAACTACTTGCTCCCGATCACTGATACCACAGTTGGCTTCTACGGGAACCCATAGAAATCCATAAACTACAACGGAAAACTACAACAAATCCGCTTAACCGGATTTGGAATTCCATACTAAAAGGAGCTAAAATGGCAAGAGCGCAATGTAATGTAATCAACAGGTAATAACACTTCGGCCAATAGCAAAGAAGAGAGACGGACTAACTGAGTCAACATAGATAAATACAACCTACGAACTAGAAATCGCCGGTCATCGGTGAATCATCAAGACGAATTAACCTCTAAGGAAGCCAGCCACTCGTTCTGGCGAAACGTTAAGGTGCGTATTCACCAAAAAAGCGAGCAAGAGAGAGCATAAGCGAGCATTCATGTATGTTTGCTTGTGTTCGCTCATGTTCGCTCGTGTTTGCTCGGCATATTGATGTCTCGTCCACATCAGATCGAATATCTTCAAGTTCGTAGTCGTAGTTGGTCCATCTACTTTGTGCGAGCACCTTTTGATGTATGACCTTTTTCTCGATCATTTCTGAACGCGAACAAGCATACGTTCGCTCGCTAGCCCGTACTCATCAGACGATTATTGATGCAGAATGCTCGTTCACTCTTTTTCGCTCGTGCTCGCTTTTTTGGTGAATACGCACCTTTAGGATACAGTTCCAAACTACGACGGCCTTCAAACCCAAATGGAGATAGTAACACCGACTATCTATTGAAATGGCGGTTTAAGGAGAGGGATCTTCCGCTTGCAGTTGATCCTAGTATCATTCCATGGGTGAGGTTTGACCTCTTCTGGATGCTGTTTATTTGCTTTGAAATATGAGCATGTCAAGTATTCTACTTTACATACTCATAACTTCTTATGGTAAATCATTTATATATCACCTACTCTCTAGCTCGTGACATGCCCTTGAAACCAAAATATATCATTTTCACAAACTACATCGAAAACAGTTTAATCTTCATAAGATCAAATCGTTTCCGGTGTAGTTTATGAAATTACTATGAATCTTAACCAAGTAACAGCCGAGTCAATCAGAAAAAAAAAGAACAATTTTACATATCTTTCCTGAAATATTGAAAGTGGATCGGTTTTAAATACACACACTTTGTATGTATTACTCACATTTCTTCCGTGAATGTAGTAAGACAAATTGATTATTGTATTTCGTTATGTGCTTTCTTCGTCTAAATTGAACTCGCGAAGAAATATATTCGAAATTTATTCGGTACACAAAGGAAGGCATTAAGGATGATAAATTATTTCAATATGGCCGAGAAGCACAAGTATAGCGACGGAAGGGAAAAATAAAGGCTGTTCAAACATGTTAAATATTCAATCCACTGGAATGCTCGAAACTGATCGCACACTTTTGCAGGAATGAGAAAATTTCCTTATCGTACCTACAAAATATTTGTAGTGTCATTTGTGTCTAATGTTGCATTACGAAAATCAAACCATGCTTGTATTAATTTATCGTCACAAGTAATTTTTCTGTTCAAATTACAGTTTTTTTTATCGCGGGAAGTGGTAGCTAATATGTATAGAGACAGCATGTAGAGACAGACTAAACTGAAATTAACTTGGCAGTGAACATTTTTCAGTGGAGGAATAAGAATACTACACTTCAACTCATTTTTTATCTTCAATAACCTTTAATAAATGATAAGTATAACAATTACCAACTTCTAGCCCTACTAGCTAATGAATTTCTAACCTGAAACTGGAAATACAAGGTGGCTCTACCTGTTAATTGGGTTTGTATTTGTTTATTCTAAACTTTAGGAATTACAAAGTCGGTCAAATTTTGTAAATATGAAGGACGTTCTAAGAAAAACTTGACCCCCCTGTAAGTCAGTAACGGACATGTAATCGAAAATTCCAAAGAACACGTCGATTTTTATTTCTAGGGAGACTAATTCTGATATGAAAATCATACCCGAAACTTCACCCTCCGCCGGTCAGCAACTACCCCCCTATTTTTTTTAATAGCATGGGGCCTCGAGTGATACATCATTTGAAAGGTCTTTTGTCCCTCTATTACTTCTGTAACTTTTTTCGAAATTGGTTCATTCGTTATTGAGAAATTAAATGTTGAACGTTTTATTTAAGAAATCGGCATTCCTGAACAATTCTTTGTCGCAGGTCTTCCAGATTTGTAGAATTTATTTAATTAGTAGTAATCGTTTTGAAATGTACGATACTGTTAGTTTTTCTGCACTGATAGTTTTTGTTGAATCTAGTTGTCCCAGAACAAGAAGTATGTAGTTGGCTACTGTCACTTCTTTACGAATTATTATTCAGTCATCCTTGTTCACTGTATTCAAACATGGTTTATTCTACTGAAGAAAGAATATAAATTGTTGCAACCTATAATCGAAATAATGAATGTGCTAAAGCTGCTGCAAGAATTTATAATACGAATCAACCAGAACACAATGTGAGCTTTGGCGATAAGTTGAATTTTACAATTTGTAGCATATTCTTCAGGAGGTATCCAATTGATTCATTTTTTGTCACTCTGTTTATATTGAATAGAACCGGTCCATACTTGCTGAACATCTATATTATAGTAATAATCTTATAAAAAACGTTTAATTAAAACTATTTGGTACTGAATATAAAATAAGACTATATGTTGGAATCGGATACATTTAAAAAATTATTGCAAATGTTTACTATCAAATCGTGATGTTGAGTTATTGAAACTTCCGTCATCTATGGTCGCAATTTGCTATCACCGATTAATCATGATTAGCATGGCGAATACATTTATGACATTCAGTATTGTATCCCTGTTATATTTGTGTTTCGTTAGTGTAATGATAGTTTGGAAATCATTGAAAACATTTTAATTATTCAGGACTTTCCAATCTGGAGTCTCAGTATATGAATTTGAGAATGGGTAGAGTCAGTTAAGCTGGTTATTGCCAAAATTGACAATAAATTGGAATTGAATTTTTTCATTGTGAAGCTAGATTGAGGATTTCATTTTTCAAATATCTCTGAATGTTATTTGGGTATTTGTGGTTTGCACTCCCTTGAAATCCAAATATGAAGGAAAAAGTTATTTACGAGTTACTGACTTTGAATAAAATTCAGAGAAGACAATTTATCCAACTTCACAGTCACATTTTTTATTAAAAAAAGCATATATGTGTTACAACAACTAGATAATATTGATATATTAATGGGATGTCAATAAAAAATTGGGCCTGTACTTTGTTCACTAAATGTTGGTGGTGAAATTTATCTAGTAGTGAATTTTTCCAGTTATTTATCAGGTAACAAAGTTTGATTGAAATTCTTTTAACCTGTTGTCATATTCTCAACACCATTCAACATTCAATTTGGTACTATCATCAGAAGTTTTGCCCAATCCATTATGGGAGTTTTATCTGTTGATGAAATTTGATAACATTGAGCAATGTAAAACAATTTTTGAATTTTTTTCTTCGCTTGATAGATTTGTTCGAATGCACAAGGTAACTTCGTTTTTTTGCCAATTTTTTTGTAAGTCGCCCCATAGCAGTAATCAAAACGCATAGTTTCAATAAAACTGATAACAATTTCCACTAAATTTACCACTAATGAATGAAACTTCAACAATAAAGAACAAGCACAAGAAAGGAAATTAAAAAATAAGATCTTTCAAACCTTTCCCAGAGGTAAAGTCCATAGGCTTTAGGTCCGGTGACCTGGACGGCCAACGTTTGATTCTAGGTTGGCTATCCAATTATTAACAACATTTGCAGCCAAAAAATTGGTGACTATTGCAGTGTTTTGAAGCGAAGTCCCGTCTTGTTGAAAATATATTTTTCTGAGGCCCATTAGTGGTCCTCCGCTGGTCTGAGTTGATAAACTCTTCTGGTCTTGTATGGCTTGAATTTGTGTTTTTTTCAAAATCCACCTAACATTAGTTCTTCTTCTTATCCCAACTTCTTATCCTTATTTGATTCATGTAATTTTGCTCTTTTCTTTTCAAATTGACCACCATTAATTAGGTTGTGTCGCAATGTGAAAATATATATAAAAGGTTGTATTCTTTCTGGACACCTCTCGTGATACAATGCTTCTGCATTTTCCCCGGTTTGTATAAAACAGATCATCATATTCCATTTTTCATAATTCTTATACTTCATTGCGATTGCGATTGTGAAAATTGAATACAAACGACTAATTGAAAAGCGTCTTCACTGCTTAAATCAAAATTTGACAGCAATCAGTAAGAATGTGCATTGTGTTTTATGGCGGCATCGTCCAAAGCCTGTTTGTGCATTTCAAAGTCTACATGGAAAACCTAAAAGCTCTTTATTTCAAACATTACTGTAGCAAAACATCAAGTGTGCTACATTTTTGGAAAGGTAATTTTAATGCAGGAATTTACAAGATGTCTCACTTAAAAAAATAGTTTTATGTCTATAACTATTAAAATCTCATTTTCCACACCATTGAATTATACGTAAAACAGTTATTTGTAAATGTTTTCGTATAAACAAGAAAACTTTTCCGAAAATGAACATTTTTGAAGAACATGCTGTAACTCAGAAACGATATGTCTGTTTAAAATCTGTTTTTCCGTTAACCAGCTGTTGCACCCCTACGAACGACAACCCTCAGAAGTCGAAACTTGTGCGAGCTAAGAATTAATGAGTTCTTACCTTTTAATGTGTGATTCCTAACGCGGGTTGGAATTGGAATTAAGTTTGTCATAAAATTTGATCCTCAGACACAGCCATCAGTTTTCATTTATCCAGTTTGAAAACAGGAGTTTCCTTTTAAAACTGCCTAATTTTGCGGACCCTGTATCACTGATTCGTTGCTGAAAAGGCGTACAGAAAAACAAGTTGTTGGAATTGGTGACAGGTGCATTATTAATCAGTCGGAAACAGCGTTTACAAATACTATAATTTATTATTAACACCAACAAATGAACAAACAGAAAAATAGTGTAACCTCGTAACGAGGAGAATGAGAATCAGTGTTAGTTAGTTCCCGGTCGAAATCACAGAACCGAATCAATGAATGTCTCTGCTAAAAAGTCACTTTCGAAATAATCGTCACTAACAATATGGTCGAGGTCATAAATATATTCGAGAAGGGTCAACCACTTGGGCCCTTATCTTAATAAATCAGAGTGTTAACAATGGCTTCCTACTCAGAACATCCCAAATGGTTTCGTTCTAAATAATCATATGTTTTCGGCAATAACCGTTGGGTTGGAGAGAATAGAGTTATGAAAAGTTAATTTCCTAACAGGAATTTATAATACAAAAATAAAAATCAATAAAGACATGAAATGTTTCTAAACTAAATCGTTTTAGGAAAAACCTTTCAAAGTGAACAAGTGAACAAAAGGGTGTTTTTTGAATTCGAGCAAAAATAGCAATTCATGCAAGACCTGTCTTAATATCTACTATTTTGATTGATCTTCTGGAATAAATATCTATTTTAATATGCTTTGAAGACTCTATACTTGTTTAATCTTCACATTAAACCACATAACGCTTGTCAACAAGAAGTTGGCATCAGCTTGTATTTGCTGTTCAATTCGAAATGTCTTTGGAATTTTATTTTTATCAAGCGAACGCCAAACAGTTGTTTGTTTTGAGTTGGGTCGTGTATTGGTTTTCCAAACCATTTCCCGTTTTTTCCTTCTTTGTATATTACCGGAAAAGTTAAATGTGACTGAGATTTTTGGGATAACCGAAATAATCCTCGGAAAAATGAGTTATATCTCTAGCATGTCTATAGAAAACATTGACCGGCCATGCCCATGCCCATGCCCCGACCTCACTTTTTCAGTGAATGTTTTCATTTCGAGAATACTCAAGAAACACTTCAAACTAAAATCTACGTGTTCAATGTTTTATATACATTTTTATAATTTGAAGTACCTGAATTTTACCTACCCATTTAATGTTAAAAATGTATACCTTAGTTTAAGAATGAATCAATTAACATTAACGTAAGAAAAAAAATTTCACCAACTCATTAAAATAAACATGTTCTGAATGAATTTACCTAAGTTTATGTATTAGTTAATTACCAGATCCACATTTGAAATAATTTTTATTTTTATAGTAATAAAAGCAGAAGAATCATGAAATACGAATCAATTAACAGAATTCAGTTTATAAAAAGAAAAAAAAATACCTCAAAAGTGCTGCTTCGTTCCCTCCTGTTCATAAAAGAGGACATATGCCTCCTCACAAGCGATTTTGGTGAAATTAGGGACACGTGTGAATCGTGCCAATATATCGGTATCTGCAATATGCTGCTCATTGTAAGTAGTTCCACTGTGATTCGAAAGTGCATAAAGATTATAACGACAAGGAGCCATATTGTTTGCTGCATAATTGCTCTTGTCTAATACTTCTGGCAACATTCAATTTGCTTCTGAATGTTTCCGTTGAAGAGAATATTTTCAAACAAATTACAGAAATCCGGGGAAACTTATGGATTGATAGTGCATTTTCTTTTTCCCTTGAACCTCGAACACGTTGGTTTTTCATCTCCATCCAGAGTTTCTTCTCTTGTGAAGGAATCCAAGCAATGTGACAAACTCATTTGGCCAGTTCTTTCTGGTATGGGGAGAGACAAATCCCAGAAAGGATCGAAGGTTACTGATGAGTGACCACAGTGTGTGCACTTTGTAGTGGATTTTAATTGACTAACGAATTTGTCTACAATCTTAGAGTTGTTCATGTTAAAATATCTCAGTCAGGACTCTTGCGCTTTTCCGCTGTCGCTCACTTTTTCGTCATTCTCCGTTAAGATCGAATTAGGTTTCTCAGTAATTCTATCAAGGTCCTCATGTAAACCTTCTAGAATATATCAAAGGAATTCCTGGGCGTCTTGATGGGCAGAACCCATGATTCAAGGGGCAAATCTTTGAATCTAACTTTTAAAGTAGGCAGTGTTTATTACTCTATCAGATGAATTTTCTGACCTTAATTCCTTGTTAATTTTTGTGAACGCTTTGATCGAAGCAATTTTCATACTAGAAATACTAGTATTAATACCTTCCATATATGTATTCTATCTTGAATATTTCAGCAACAATCTTATGTTTCATAAACATTGGATTACACTGTTCATGAAACAGGAGTTTCTAATATTTTTCACTCCATTAAACCCAAGAGTTCTGACTGAAGAATGTTATGTAACGGGAACTCATTTAATTTTATTTGATCATTCTGTAAATGACCCAACTTTTCAAATCTATTTATTTACAAACCTTCATAAAGATAGAATTTCAAACTTTTCTTTCAATTGTAACACGTCATAGTCGTGATGGAACTCATGTCCTTCTGCTAGAAGATTGTTTGCAAATCTGGAATTTATCTTTCCATTCAAGAAACTACTTTTATGCTCTT
Source organism: Leptinotarsa decemlineata (assembly GCF_025532065.1). Taxonomy (NCBI): domain Eukaryota; kingdom Metazoa; phylum Arthropoda; class Insecta; order Coleoptera; family Chrysomelidae; genus Leptinotarsa; species Leptinotarsa decemlineata. The sequence continues at coordinate 1,554,436 of NW_027412525.1, forward strand.
TGATTATTCGGGAAAATGTTCTTGCCGTTTGACCAAAATAATGGTTTGGGCAGGAACCACCAGTCAACTTATGTATCCGACACTGAAGTTTTGTCTTTGTTGTTTTAAATTAATTTCATTAGATTATTATTTGTTCTGCAAGCCAAGTCCAAGCCCTTCTTTTCCAAAACGCGAGCAGTATTACTGGTGGTTTCACCAAGATATGTCAATGTCCTGTAATGCACACTTACGTTTCTTGAAGTTGAATAGACCTGGTGCATGGCTTGTTTTCGTATTTTTTTGGAGAGAATGGTGTCGATGATATGTACCTTGTTGACAGCGGTTTGTTTAATGAAACTCAGCTCTCTATGAAAGTTATATTCCGACCGTGTCGTGAAACATACTATCGAATGCAGCTACTTTATGCTGGTAGAGATATGTGGAGGAATTATGTGTGAGAATGTCTGTATAAGATGGTTTCTGGAAAATTGCAGAATCATGTTTATTATTGATTTTCGTAATAGTTGACTTGAGATAATTTATAGAATTATTCACCTTGACTTGAATGACTTTCGAATTTTTCACAAACTAAAGGAAATTGCCAACCACAATCCATCTTATAAGGACATTGTCATACATTATTCCTCCACACATTCCTTCCAGCAAAAAGAAGCTGCATTCAATAGTATGTTTCACAGACTATTGAATATTCCACTGTCGGAAAGTAATTTTCAGAGCGAGCCGATTTTTATCAAACAAATCGCTATTATCAACGGTTACAAAATAAATATTGTCGACTCCTTTCTCTCCAAAAAACTACGAAAAGAAGCCATGAAACAGGTCAACCCAACTTCAAGAAACCTTAGTGTGCGTTACAGGACATTGCCATATCTTGGTGAAGCCATCGGTAATATTGCTTGGACTTTGCTTACAGAACAAATAATTTAATCGAATTTGTTAAAAACAATTTAGACAAAACTTCAGTGTCGGATAAATCGGGAGTATATAAGTTGACTTGTGGCTTTTGCCCAAAACTTTATATTGGCCTAATGGGGAGAACATTTGCCCGAATAATTAACGAGCATAGAAGTAGTTTCTTGAATGGAAAGAGCAATTCCACCAATATGTAGATTTTAGTTAGTACAGACACACCTGAAGAAGCTATTGTATAGCGAAAAACGTATTTTGTTTTTATAAAACCATATAGTAAAAATCTCACAATAAAGTGTTTCTTGAATACGTTATTGATCTCCATCAAATATCGGCCAATCCCATCCAATTTCTAGTATATTCAATAATCATCTTTGATATACCGTAGTCCTCCAAAGTACTCTCATCTACAAATTTTACGAATTTCACTGTGTATTTTCCCGATCAAATATATTGATGAAGATATGCATTATAGAGGACTCAATAATGATTTCAGATTTCTCGAAAATGTTTTTTACATTTTCGAAATTTTGTTATTTCAAAATTGTTTCATTAAAATTGGAGGTTTTGTTGATTTACCATAAGATAATCAAATTTAAACGAAAACCTGATTATTTGGAACCCAATTTGAAGTGACTGATTCTGTCAAAATACAGATAAGGACAACTCATAGAAAAATGAAGAGAACGACAAGAAAAGACAGAAGAAAAAAATGAGAAGAGACAGACTGAGATATAGAAAGATACAGAGAAACAGATAGATGTAGATTGACGTAAATGGAGAGAAATAGAGGACGAAGCATGAAAAGAAGGAAAAAAAGAAAGAAACAGAAAAAGCCGAGAATAGACAGACTGAGATATAGAAATTTACAGAGAAATGGAGAGAAATAGAGGACGAAGCATGAAATGAAGGAATGGAAAGAAAGAAACAAAAAACCGAGAAGAGACAGACTGATATATAGAAAGATACAGGGAAAAAGATAGATGGAGAATGATATAAATGAAGAGAAATAGAGGACGAAGCATAAAAAGAAGGAATAGAAAGAAAGAAACAGTGGGACTTGGAAGGAGGTTTTTATTAACCAAGAGATACATAGAACGAAAGATGATGAGACAAAGACGGGTGAAGTAAGAACTAGAAAGATAAATGAATGCTGAGAGAAATACAATAAGATGTAGAGAGAAATTTTTGAATGATGAAATATTTCAGGATGCCTCAGAGATAGGATATTATAGTTTTGTGATAATCGTACGCTCTGGGAAAAATATTTTGCCTTCTTCTGAAAATATACTCGTTTAATTCACAAAAAAAAACACGATTGCTCGAACTGATCCAGTATATTCCTTATTTCATACCAAATTTATTACAGATCAATTTTTCGTATATCTGGCATTTAATGCCATGCCATAATATAATTTTTCCCATCATTGTTATTTTCACTTGCAATAAAGGACTTTTCTAAGTTGATGTTGCCACTAGCGAGTATTCTTATTAAAAGGAATAAACCTGATGCTGAACCCTGAGTTATAAATTCATTTTCTATCAGCAGATATGACATCATTGTATTTAAATATTTTACAAGTACACACAGTGTCAAGTTTATACGTATTGCGGTAGGTCAATTTACACTGCACCTAATAAACATGTACAGATAAATATGTGAATGCGTTCATCCAGAATAACGGGAGAGCATGTTTATAATTTACGAGCACCAAGAAATAAACAGTGAAATTTGAATAACCGCATAAATATCCTGTCAGCTTGAGTGAATTATGACAGAAGTAATTGATTCTGTCCCATCTTTAATGCTGTGTAAGTTTACTAGGATCCACGTATTTATGAAATAACTGGTAAATAATTATTTCGTTGGTAATATTAATCTTCAAGTTTTATGCATAATAAGTGTAGGTGAATTGTTTATCCGGGGATCGAATACACAGTGTTGAATGTTTGGTATCGACTAAAAACAGTTCATTGAATGTTAGAAAGTATAGTTCGTGTATCTGATAAAAACATAATTAAATGAAATGTATAATTATTGGATCGAAGTCTCACGTCAATTCGTTTCATTTAGTACCATTCTGTTATTTAGATACTTGGAACTAGTGTCCGACCGAAAGTTCGGTTTCGGTCGAGTTTCGGCAAAAAAACGGGTTTCGGTTTAGTTTCGGCGGCAAACCTGCCGAAACTACGACCGAAACCGACATTGCATTCGGGAATTTCCACGCTGTGATCGGTCATGTTCGGCGCGTTGAATTTCATACAAGCGACGAAGACATTTTGCCGAGTATACGTGCCTAATCATGTCATGACTCGTGACTTACTTTGTGATTTACTTTGTTTATTACATAAATATTAAGTACCTATTGTGATATTCGGTAACAACTTAAATAAGTAATTTTATGTTTAATATTTTTGAAAAACCATCAATAATATTCAAAAGAAGGATCCACACCTACTCAAATAAACACCTCACCTATTTTAAGTATTTTTAAGGTGCAATTAATATTGTTTCCCAAACAAGGGTTTGTTATGTTGATTATCAATAAGTACAAATGTCGAGGACTGCATAACGTTGTGATTTAAAGATAAAAAAAAATAGAGACTGACTGATTATAATAACGTTTGCTTTATTTTTCCCTCAAAATATAATCCTTGTAAGGAAGTTTCGGTTTCGGCCGAAACTGAGACCGTTGCCGAAATTCGGTTTCGGTCGTAAAAACCAGTTTCGGTCGGACACTACTTCATACTCTTAATGGTTTGCGTTTGGAGCGTCTGCATAACAGAAAGGTACTGAATAACACCTGTTAGATCATCAAGTAGTTCAGATCCCATTCTCTCCAAGGTCTTCAATCATTAAAGCAGCTGCCCGAGCGGCTATAAACTTGGTTTGGGTTTAGACCTTGAATGAGGTTTCCACACCTCTGTGAAAACCCTAGAGACCACTGTTCTCCTGTCACTATGAAAGCTCACAACATCAAGACCTTGGCCTGTCAAAGCACCTGACTTTTGCTTTACTCAGGTTGATTGGGCTGAAGTCAAAAACTAATGATTTCATCATTGTCTACCAGAATGGCCTCAATAACTTTGTCTACCATAGTCGCGCGATGGTCTACCATAGTCGTGTGATGAGTATTTGAGGTTTCTGATATACATTGTGTACGGCCTGCCGCGGGACGGGTGACACTTATGCATCTGGTGTCTAAGGCATGTCTAGTATGTGTAGTTTCAACTTGTATCCGTAGGCATAATGTGACCCTGCGAGTGTTATATGAGAACTTTCGTCAATACGCTCTTATGCTCTGGATGATTTTGAGTCCTTCGTAAGGAATAAGAAGTGACAAAAATTTAATCGAACTATTCATTAGATTATAAGTCTGATATAACTCTACTGCAACTACTGCACAAATCTTAACGTGAAAATGTAGATGTAATTTTTGGTTCATTGTCCAAAATTGATGATTTTTGTTGTGTAGTCTATTCATTACTATGTGGTTTTTTAGTTTTTCTTTCGAATTTCTTCTCACCCTCGTGGTTACTGAAGCACTACCAAGATATGAGTACATTTTTTATTACATTTTAATATGGTGCACAGTCAAATATTTTTCAAGAAGTTCAGTAATCTATATTTCGACAATACTGCCTTTGTAAGAGATTATACTCATAATTTTTTTGATGAAGCAATATAGGCCATTTGTTTTGTATCGACAACGCTTTGATTGTTTTTTATTTGACGGTGTCTCAATATCAACAGAAATCAGCTAAAACTGTAGTATCGTGTAGATGAATATAAATATTTTCGGTCGTAAATTATCAAGATAATAAACTAACTGATTTTATATGGCTTGAATTACCTCTGTGTGTCGTTTAAATAAATTCAAGTAGTGTCGGTTATCGCCATGGAATGAATCGTAAAGATATTTTAATGATCAAAAGCGGGATTGAGAGAAATTTGACTGTTCCCAAAAAAGTAAATACTCTGGATGAATTCATATCTTTCTCTGGTGTGGTTGCAGATATTCTTTCACCTTTCCTTCAAATCAATTTTGACAGTAGTTTGAAACAGGAGTTTTTTCCTAACACACAGTAAAAATAAAAATCTCAAAGTAAAGAACATTATCTCGATTTAAAGAAATTTTGCTCTCCTATATTCATGAAGGAATATTTTTATAAACTGAAAAATATATTCTCTCAAGTTGAATTTGATTCATTAATTCAAATGGACTCAATAAACGTTTATTTCAAGTAAAAAAAATATTCCAAGATTATATGCATACATTTCAATAGAAATCATCACATTAGCTCAAGAGAAGTAAGTATGCATTTTTTAGTGTGAGCAAAATCAATCTCGAAGCAAAACTTGTTTGGGTTTTGAAAGAATGAATGATATGTTAACTTGGAACACTATTTAAATATCTCCGTGGGAGAAATTAATTGTTTTCTTTTGAAGAGAAGCATTTTTCATTCAAACGCTTTTATTTGTATAAATCAAATGAACTAATTTACTTCATGAAAGATGAACTTATGCTTCTGTTTATAAACTGTCTTTCTCATATGAATGTCTTTAGTTATTTGAATCCAAAGTATCTCATCTGTAATATGAACAGCTATAAGTGGTAAGGGAAGAAATTAAGTAATACATTATATATTATGATTGGTTTATTTTAAACAATTGCAAATCACAAATATTATCTTGAAAAAGCCTATGATGAAAAACAAAACGTAGGTAATAGACAACTAAATTTTCTTTGCCAATCTTTGCTTAAATGTCATATTCCATCCTCACACTATTGAGAGATCATTCAGTTATAAAAATAACAGAAATAAAAATTCAATTCGAAAACATACATAAAAAAAGTGTCATATTCTTGAAAAATTGCAAATTAACAAAAAAAATTCGAAGCCTATAAACATTATAACTCAGACAAGAAAATGAATTAATTTATTAGTAATTTTACACAAATAAAGTTTTTAAAACTAGTTGCCATTCTGGTAAGTAACATTAAAAAAATCACTATCGTCTATCAAGTTCTGCATTCTGCTTTTGTTTATCCACAATTGCTGGAACATCAATTGGATTCTGAAAAGAAAGAAGAAATCAGCACATTATCCTTAGACACTATTTCAAATATATAGAAAGGTAAAAATATGAAAACAGCAGCCACTTGATCAAAAAAAAAATATATATTTTTTTTCAATAAAAAACTGTATGAGTGGGGTTATTCCGTTAACCAACCCAATTGTTGTTCGCATACGAACGACAACTCTCAAAATTTTAAACTTGTCTTATTGTTTAACATACGATTCCTATCAAGTTAAAAGGTGCTTAAACATTCCTTCATCAGAAATAAATAATCAATTCAAAAGACGTACCTCAAATTCCTTTGAAGTGGACAGAAGTCTTTACAGAAAAATTGCCTTTCAAAATAATCATTTTGGAATCGTTATAGGAATTCAAAGTGTTGTGTGATTATTATTAGAGGATCAATGGAAAATATAAAATGTTTAATTCGAAAAATTCAACTCATGATCATACAAACAAACTTAAAGGTATGTGATTCGCTATTTGAATAAAAACATTCACTGTTTTCACGTTTTTGGAAATTGTGATATCTCGTCTAGTGAGTTTGGTAATATTTCTACCTATTTCTTACATTCCTACAGGAAATATATTAAATAATTTCAAACTGAGTAGGGTATATTGAATTTGTTCCCAACGAATAAAAACTTTTCTGAAGTAATTACAGAAAGTAAAGACATTTCGGAATTCAACAAACATTTACATGTTGAAATCAGAAAGTGGCTGACATATGGAGGTGCTTTTTATACCTACTGGTGCCTATTTTGGTATTTTTTGTAATATAATTTATTATCGAAACTATAAGTACCTCTCTCGTTCAATAAAAAATGAATTCGGTCTAAGAGAAAATCAAATTTTATTTAGAGAAAATGCACTTATTTAAAACAAGATAAAAGATATGTTCAAAACAAGAGATTGGCGAATTTGAATCAACGTAGAGGATTTTTCAGTTCAAATCAATATACACTTGCAGAGCTCGGCAAATGTAATAATGCATGTGTGAAACATTGATATAATTTTCGCAAAATGAGGGCAAAATTAAGAGTTGCAGTCAAAGTTTACCACTTTCTCTTCGGTACTAGGTATACAACGCAGTACTTACTGATATAGCGGAGTTTCTTTCTCAAGTAACCCAAACACCTCAATTTTATCCAATTATAATACTCACCCATGAAACTATCTTCCAACTGTGTAAGACCCCAGTCGTGTAAAATCTGTTCCATTATGGTGGATACAAAATAATCGAAAAATAATTGCACTACCTAGAGACACATAAAACACTTCCTCCTTAAAATCACAACACACCCATGTTACTTTCCAAATCATACTGGATACTGGCGCGTACGCGAAAACTGTTCTACATTGTTAGTATCTCATAATACTAAATTTAAATTATTTTCAATAATATCTATGTTTAAATAAAACAGTTTTTTTCAAACTGTAATGAATGAAATACTTCTTTGAAAGAAATCCTGTTCATGTTCATTTTATACAAAATTCCTGTTACGTTCAGTCGATCATAATATAGTTTTGCATATAGATTCACAAAACTCTTGTTATAAACGAATTGAGTTATTTGAAGGGATAAAGTTTTGAATTCAAACAAACAATGTGTTTTCAGATCAAGTTGATATTGCTCTCCATTTGAAACAGTTTATTTTTCTCTTCAAATAGGTGGTAGATTTTGAGATGATATTATATTTTCTTGATTCAAAATAGTTCATCTTCGCAATAATAATTGTATTTCTCTTGTGGAACATGGCACTGTTGGCATGAAGTAATAATTTCTCCAATAAAGATAAACATATCAAAGCAACCTATGATCTTCTTTGAAAGAAATACTTTTTACTGTGCACCTGTGATAAGTGACGAGTTGTGGAAAACTGTAAGAACCTTGATGGGTTTTGTTATTTTTGATGTACACTCTCTGAGAAACAAAATAATGAAAAACAGCATAGATAGGATTGTTTGTCAAAATAAAAAACCAGTGGCTGTGGAGGAGCTTGAGATAACTTGATATACTGTAAATGCAATCAGTTCAGAAAATTCGGGAAGTGCATGAATCTGAACATCGTCCAACGGAAGCTGAGACAAGCCTTAACAAAATCGTCTGCTATGGAGGACTTCGGTCCGATATCAGTTTTGTAGATCATTTCCATAATATCAGAAAATGGTATCAACATTTTTTTTAAATTTTCGTGGATCAAACCTGTTGATTTTTTTCTCGAAACTTATTATCCATACGTTACTGAAAAACGAGTAGAAGGCCAAAAGGATATTTTGTATTCTTCAAATATGGATGATATTGAAATTGCAAACGAATATCCAAAAAAGACAACCGGCTAAGCGTCAAACACGAAAGTTCATCTAACGCAAGTGATTCGAAATTAAAATAAACATACTCCTAAAGAGCCCAATTAGGAAAGTTGATACAAGTAATTAAATTTCAGTTTGACATTCACACCGTGTGAAACGACTCTGAATCACCTTGCGAATCCCTGCTAATTGCTAGCTTTTATTCGATAGTGTATACGAGAGCGTCTCAATTTCATAAACCCAACATAAACCTCATAACATCGTTCCACATTCCATATTCAGAAAGTAGGTATTGCATTTGTCTTATTTTCCCGCTCTCGGAATCCATCCTGGATCGACATAAACCCTTCATTCTGATTATGTATACATGAGAAGACTCGAAATGTGATTCGGAAGTCGTCGGTGGTATGATATTTCTGGTAATTCCAACAGAAACGGCAAAAGAAGCATTGTGATATAGCGAGGGTGATGGTTAAGAGAAATCCATGGCAAATTTGATATGTAGATCCCGAGGTAACTTTTTTCTTTACTTTGAAGTTGCCTGCGATGATTTGTTGGTTGGGATTTGTTTGGATAGGTGAATGATTCATTTTATACTAGCGATCTGACCCGGCTTCACACCGGTTGCATAACATATAAGCTTACATTTTTTGTCATAGTTTCGCATCAGCTTGTAACTTATAATAACGACCTTTTATGAAATTCATTTAATTATTTCAACAGACCAGCCAATTTACAATTTCACAAATGTTTGCTGCTTACAGAATTTGTTGAGCAAGATGGCCGCTGCAACAAAATGGTGGATTACATATTGTTTCACAATTACCGGTATACGGGTATCAAATGACAGGGTTGACTAGTAGAATAGTAGTACACTTTGGAAAAGATGCTAATTCAAGATGGCCGCAGCTACAAAATGGCGGATTACATATTGTTTCACAACTATCTCAATATGGGCTTGACTAGTAGAATAGTACTACACTTTGACAAATATCTAAATATAAGATGACCGCAGCTACAAAATGGCTGGGTAAATTTTTTTTACAGGATTGACTGGTAGAATAGTAGTACACTTTGAAAAATATGCAAATTCAAGATGGCCTCAGCTACAAAATGGCGAAAATGGCGTATTTTTCAACAACTGCCTCAATATAGTATCAAATGACAGGGCTTGCCAGTATTACACTTTGAAAAAGATGCAAAATTCATATGGACGCTGCTACAAAATGGAGGATTACATAATATCTTGTAATAATGAGGCATGAATGAACTAAACAGAATGAGAAGAATTCAGTAAAAAATTAGAAACTAAAAACTTGAAAATTAAATCAGTGAAAAAAAATTATGTTGAATAGTTTTATTGAAAAAAAAAGATAATAATGATATAGATAATGTACTGAAAATTAAAAAATGATTCGGAAGGTTCTAGGTAGTAGTCATCACACCACTCTCCTCTCAGCAATCTACAGTATTGATCAGATGAAAAAATAATAAAATCGTTGGGCGTAGTATTTACATATTTACTAAGGTTACGCTACGTCCAACGATTTTATTATTTTATTATCTGATCTAGTGATGATTTGTCACCTTAAAAATTCTATAAATGGTTTCATTTTGATCTTAATTGGTTCTACAAAGAGGAATTTCTGTTTCTTGTAGGATTCACAGAAAAAGAACAAAGTTCGACTATTTCCGGACAATTAATATAGCCATCAACAATTTTATGCACGAATATAAGATCAGTTTCAAGTCTTCTGTGAGATAAAGTATTCATATTCAATATATTCAGTTTTTGTGAATATTTGTATGATTCTTTATTGAACCTTAGGTGACAAGCACATTATTTTTAAAACTTATTTTGACATCCCCTCAACAAATCAACATTGATATTACAGTGAGACGACCAAATAATGGATTTGTACTCAAGTATGAATCTAACTTGTCTGCTAGAGCGTGTGCGGAGCCTAACATTTTACCGGCTCGGAATAAAATCTTCATTATATATGGTGCTTAGGGGACATTTTTGAGTTGGAAATAACTCTTAGACACCTAGACGTTTGATTTTATCAGCTATCGTCACATCCTTCCCATTGATTCTCTATGGAAAATCAATTCAACCTCAGGCCTTAGAGAAATCTGTGTATATAGAATCGACCTGTAACTTGTTTTAAAAAAAATGATATTACGGTTCTCATAAAGTAATAGGCAGTTGATTGTTCCTTGGTGAATCCATGTTGTTGACTGATGTCTTTGAAATCATGAAAAAGTTTACTGGTGATTATACAATCCAACATTTTGGACAACACTGATTGGTTGTAAATATCCCTGTAATTTTCAAAATTATCACGAGAACCATTTTTATGAATGTTTCATGTAGCTTTGTTGACAGATGTCTGAGAAATATTACTGTTTCAAGAGGGTATCTAACTGAATAACCATTGAATTGTTTTTGCTAATTATTGTAAATATATAATTTTTGATCAGATGTAGAGGAATATCTTAAGTTTATATGGTAATGAAAGTACAAAATCTATAATTTCCTTAATAATTATGCTTGCTTAAATAGCAGACATCAGCTATTTTGTAGAAGTAGTACTGAGAATTTGATGTGCTATGGTATCATCATGAACTGTTGGAAAATATTTTGAGAAAATATTGACAAATTCATCGCTAGTATGTTACTACAAACATCTTTATAAACCATTCGATATGGGAGGTTGCGAAATTTTTATCAAAAATACATTTCCAGAAGTATTGGGAATGAGCTGTTTTACATATTCATTTTGTTGACGAAACGCATAAAAGTTAGCAGTGTTTTCCGTGTTTGGCAATTTTTTGCTATCGAAAAAAATGTATCAAAGAATGATCTTGAAAAAAAAACATGAAATGTTGAAAATGGCATACGGTGATTGTACTCTGAGTCAGAAAAATATTTACAAGTGATACAAGCTTTTCACAAAAGGTCGAGAAAATATGAATGACGACGCTCGCTCTGGACCCCCCAGCACATCAACAATGTGTTATGGAAAATCGTCGAACCACTATCAAAGAAGTTGCTAAGGATATCTGCATATCGGTGGGCCATATTCACCGATTTGCCCCCCAGCGACTTTTTTCTGTTCCCAAGATTGGAGAGACCAAAGAAAAACAGCAATTTGCGAAGATTGAGGAGATAAAAACCGAGTCACTGAGAGAGCTTAACGACATACCAAAAAGTGCATATCAGAACTACTTCAAGGATTATAAATCAGCGAAGACCTAGAAGAAATCTAAATGGGTTATGTCGGGTAATCTTGCTGGTCACCTGACGGAACTGTGTGTTCCAAGCTATCATTCAAATATCAACTATAAGTTATCATTGTATTCAGAAAATTATGTAGATTTAAAAATGTTGTGACATTCAGAGTGTTTCACTTGAAAATCAACAGAAGTTGAGAAAAGTCTACCATTACGTCAAAAAGTTCCTCTTTGTGAGCAGATTCAATATTGTGATTTAGTGAAAATAGCTAGAGAAATAAAAAAAAACGACGTACCGTTAGTCTGTGTCACCCGGTATGGAATCAACACGTTTCCAAATGTTGACTGTATCCCGAATAGGGTCGAACTTTTCAGTAACGCTAGTTGCACACATACCGATTTTGGACGGCCAGTATAAAATCGGCCGATATTTTATTGGTAGCGGGTGCTTGCACACTCACCGGATTTTTATCGGTCAAACAATCAGTTGCTTTGTTGTCGTAATTAGCACGCACTACCAAAACGAAGTTAATGCGTAGTAACTACAATTTCACCGAGTATTCGAGACTGGAATGGTCGGTAAAAAACCGGTGAGTATGCAAGAGTGTATTTAGTCATGTACGCCACTACTTCCCGGTACTGCGGCGATACAGTGGCAGTGGACGGCTGCTCACCGGTATTTTACCGGCGACGATCACCGGTCGGCGTGTGCCAGGTCCCGTTCCCACATGTGGTTCGCTTTTGGAATTTGGACGACCGGTACAAAGTCGGCCGTCCAAATTCCAATAGTGAACCACATGTGGGAATGGGAACCGGTGATCGTCGTCGGTAAAATACCGGTGAGCAGCCGTCCACTGCCACTATATCGCCGGCAGTATCGGGAAGTAGTGGCGTACATGACTAAAAACACTCTTGCATATTCACCGGTTTTTTACCGACCATTCCAGTTTCGAATGCTCGGTGAAATTGTAGTTACTACGCATTAACTTCGTTTTGGTAGTGCGTGCTAATTACGACAAGAAAGCAACTGATTGTTTGACCGATAAAAATCCGGTGTGTGTGCAAGCCCCCGCTACCAATAAAATATCGGCCGATTTCATACTGGCCGTCCAAAATCGGTGTGTGTGCAACTAGCGTAAGGTTGTTTTGTTTATAAGCCTGGCAAACATGTACTCGTGACAAGTATTAAAGGTGTAGCGATCATAACGAAAGGTCATCCGAACAATTCAAACTGGATTACTAGCCATTTAGGAGAACACTTATTCGAATGTGGAACACGAATGACCGCATAATGTAAGCGATCGTGATCTTCAGGTTGAGAGAACGTTCGTTAAAATATATGATGAATATCAGCTGTCATTTTTGTTGGTTGTGAATACCTCATGTCGTGCATCATGATATTGCACTAGGTGTGCTGACTATCAAAATATGTCCTTGAACTCTACTATGAATTTTTTATTTTTTTGTTGACTTTGGTATGAACAACGGAATCAAATAAAATATTTCGGTGTCACCAGCTGACATGTTTGTTTTAGACTGTTGATTGCAGTTAACAGAAAGTTTATTATTACTTCCGGTGTACCTAATAATGACGGCTTGGTAGTTATTGGTCATAAAACTATAAGAGAGTAGACATAAAAATGACACTAGCCAACAAATAAGAGGAAAAAATTGCGACTAATATTATAATGGCTATACATGAGAGTTTAAAGCATCCTGACGGTGACTTCAACATCAAACATTTTCCATTACGTAATGATTTTCAGTTATAGTTATTTTCATTTTATACAAAAATGTTCACATATTATAGGGAAATATATGATCACCCATCATTGCTGCAACCCATCTGCCTTGGTAACGTTGCTCCATTGTCAGTATGTCTTGGTGGCACCTTTCCCCTTGTTCGTCACTGACAGCACCCAAATTTTCTGGGTTATTAAGGCCGATGAAATATCCCTTTACGAAGACATCATCTATAGGATCGACAAAGAAGTCAATCCTCGCATATCAAAGATATACGAGGCTTCCAAAGACGGTCAGTTGCAAAACAAAGCTTCGACATCGACCTCTCACTAGATTTGTTCTGTGTCTTTCACAACAGCTTCCACTGCAGCTTGACTTTGCAGCTGACCACCTTTTTAATTGAAAATGTCAATTCCCTTAAGGGGAGATGTCGTGTAAGGACAGTTGACTCTGGCAATACATTTTTGGTTCAGCCTAGCACCAGTGAAGAAACCTATGGCGGGTAGAAGTAGCGCTTTCTGGTATTTAATAATGAATGTTTGGCTTCGCAACTGATCGGTTTGAGTTTTCTGTCGATATGATAGATGGCGTCTTCGTATGGGGAGATGTCATAGCCCCCAATTAAAGAACTCTTGTTTCCACAGAATGTTATTACTTGGTAAACTATCCCAACTTACTATAAAATAACAGTTTCTCAGATATTTTGTCGAAGACTTGTTCTCTATTTTGCCGGTTATTTTCTTTTGACTTCTGTCATTTAGAGTGAAAGTAAACATATTCTGAAATGAATTTCAGCTATGTTTTAGTCATTTGAAGTCACAGTTGGTTAAAAACTATTCAATTTCTATCAGAAGGAAAAATGAGCATGAATAGGATCAACATGAAATCGAAAGCCTGTCCATCCAAAATGAACGATGGTTTCGTGAAAAGTCTTGATATCGCTTACCGAATTGGGTAATCGCTGTTGGTCTCTCTCTGACCTTCACTACAAGTCATTTGATGAATTCAGAGTTCGAAAGCATTCGAAACCCAATACCGAACAGCGTTGTTCCGATCTTTCTTTATGAGTACTCGGCGTGATTACGAGAGAAGGTTTGTACTCGGCTGGCCTCTGAAGACACATTCTGAGAAAGACATGAGCGTGATAGTTTACTTCATGAAGAAATTGTCTATACATTGGACAAAAAAATCTGTTATTCTGAAATTATTGATAATTATTCTTCGGCTCCAAATTTTGGTTTGTTAATTTACCCGTCGCGTCGTAGTACTTGAAAAATACGCCAAAGAACTTGTTCTTTTTCAATTTGTCGTGTCAAAAAGTTTTTCCTCATTGTTGAGAGATTTCTCGAGATCAACATGTACCAAAAAAGGTAAAAATTAGCTAAATGGCTACACTGTATATTACATTTTTTGTATCAAATGGGATTTAAAAAAATAGTATCCAATATACAGAGTACTCAGCACAAGCATGTTTTTTAAGGAAAAAAACACAAGCACTGCAGGAAAATTCCTCGGCGCTCTAAGAGCGGTGCCTGTGTGAAAGTAGCGATTCACATTGAATTTGAACAGCTGGATATTAAATCCATTCGGAAAAACGTCCTCAGGAAGTTTATTCCACATACACGCAGTTCTTCAAATGAAAGAGTTCTTAAACAGTGAAGTTCGAGGTGTGCTGAGTTGAACCTCAAAACGATGAGCAGCCGCAGTACGTCGCGTATTTCTGATATGTACCGTTCTTGGTGGAATAAAATGTGCCAAATTACTTGAACACCTCCCTTAAAAGTATCTATAGAAGAGAGACAAATCCCCAACCTTTCTTCGATGTTCCAGACTATGAAGGTTGCAAGTGAGGTTCTCGTTTCCAATCAGGCGGTTGGCTCTTTTCAGGATGTAATCCAGCAGCTTCAGGGTATGCTTAGGGGCGGAGCTCCATACATGAGAACAATACTCTAAAGAAGGTCTGATCTGAGCTTTATTGGGCATCAAAATTTGCTGAGGTGTGTACAACTTTTTTGTTCGGAACAGTGTTTCAAACTTTTGTTAAGCAGCAGAAAAGCACCTTTAAAAAATATAAGATTGTTATCGAGCGCTTTACAAGTTGATCCAAAAATAACTTACAAAAAAAGGGATCTATTAAACCATCCTGTTTCTTTATGAAGTTTTTATAACGTGGTTTTTTCTATATAGAATAATAATTTGACCATACTCTTTTTTCTGATATTTAGTGAACCGAAACTCAAAAAGATTTTTTTGAGCAGGTCGAGTGAGTTATACCATAAATACATACAAATCAAGATTCAAACAGTATGTTATTGTTATTCTGCTCAGAAAAATATTTTGATTTCACCGTTAACAAGTTATTGGACTGAGATACTGGCGGAGTCAGTGTTTAAAACTTTTTTTTTTAATTGAAAGGGAATTCATTTTTCAGCAGAGATCCTCACGTGTAATCGATAAATTTCAGACACCTTTATCATCAACACTGTTGCTTCTCAGATATTGGTAGATATAGATAGATTGGTAACATAGATATTGGTAACATCCTTTTTTAACGCCCTATTCAGAAAAGACCAATAATTTAGTTTTGAAGTGATAACTCATGAGAGGTAAACCACTTCGTTACCTAACGCGTAACGGTGCCAGTTTCTCTGGCTTCCCTTTCTCTCACGCATACGTCAGCGGAAGTCTGGCTCCTCCTCTCTCGTCGGACAGACGATCAGTGTATGCATTAGACAAGAACTGTTGACAGTATTATGTAAATCTAACCAGTAAGCACATAATATTATTTTATTATGTGAAACGTGGCCTAAAAATGATGATACAAATTTTGTGAATGTACAGTATCATTGTGAATGTATTAGTATCATTATTTAATCCTACAAAAGTACCAATTGGCTTATGGTAGCTATAATATATGTACATACACAAAATAATCTGTAAAATATTTTATCAATAAATAACCTTTCCTTGCATTATCATATTGAAATGCATAAAATGTAAGCTTTTCTCAAGTTAAACAATTCAATATCAAATATTTCAACTTATATTAGTTCAAGTTATCCCTTCAGTCTTACGTAGGATTCGCACATGTTTTTTTTCCAACGAGACATACTTACGATTCCTGAACCGGTATTATAATGCTATACAATTCCGCAAGTGCTTTTATTGATTTTTGTTGATGGCAAAATGGATACCAATTATTCCTGGCACAAACACCTTAACTAGAATACCTGGTAAACTTGGAACTGGCTTTGGCTTTGGATGGTTCTGACTGGTTCGTTTTAAATGATTTGTTGGTGAACAGAGCTTCGATACAGCAGTTGCAGCTGACTCTTCGTATGTGTGAGTACCTGTCTAAGAAAGACATGATAACTTGAGTAACGAAGTCTCCCTGATAAAGTGGTGTTGGATGGCAAGTTTTTGCACAAGATTTTCCTTGCAGATGAAAAGTGAATTCGACATCTCAAGAATAATAATAAATTGTCAATTCACATTTCTAACAGATTTTGACAAAACGATCTGTTATAATGTGAAAAGATGAAGTGTCACTTCAAAATGTTTTTCAAGTTAACCTGAACCAGTAGAATAAATTAACAAAGTTATCTATGTCCAAACGGATATGTTTGTATTTTCTTTAAATTCTGAGCATCTGTTGATTTCATTGCAATATATTCGTTGATTTTGAATTCACAAAAATATTTCAAAATAAGTGTGTACCAGACAAATACATTTAGCGTATGAAAAACATAATTTTGAACCAGTGGAATAAATTAACGAAGAAATATCTCATCCAAACGGATATGGTCTGCAATAAATAGGGTTGGGTCATGAAACACTTATGAATGATTGATGAAAAGAAACAAGATTTATCTCTGCAGATTTGTTTCAGTTTTTCGCCCGTCCGTGTAGAAATGTTCTCCAGCTTGCTTGATAAAAAATGCAATGGACGCAATCAAGTGAGAATTCGTCCCTCTTATTCATCCGACAAAATTTCCATTCGCATAATAATTCATTCGCCGTGTGAGGCGCGGGCGATTTTTCTCTTTTCTCGAAGAAATTGCTTATAAAAAATTCAGCAAACCAACCAACACCGACCTGGGCTTCTCTGAACTAATCAGAAGGCTTCCTCGGGTAGCGCTTTCAGGTCTGTCCTCATTGTTTTCCATGCAAACTCAGCGGTTAGTAAAAGCATTGTCACGTTCATCGACGCACTAGCGATTCTGGTTGGATTTGCATGTTAGAGTGTTCAATCTTTTAATGCATACATATTGGAAAGAACTGCATAGTGTTCGTGAGAACCAAAGATGGGAATTCAAGATGCGAGCTGTCTAGGTTTGTGAGGAATTTTGCCTGTCGATAGTGGCACAAAACAGTCTTGGGAGTAGATTCGTATCAGGTTCGTTAATGATCGCATCGATTGCAAACAGACAAAAGTAGGGCATACTCAGAGAATCAGGAATAAACTACGTACTAGTCTTATCTATCATGAATCTTTCTCGTTATAGTAGCTCAATCTAGAATGAAAGTTTCTCCAAGTCCACAATTCCTTTACAATCCCGAGAGGATGGTGGAGATTTATCAGTGGAAAACTGGCTAATGCTATGGGTGGGACAGCGTCTTATCAAAGTAATCTGTCTGGAAACAGCTTAACACCAACAGATCTTCTCGTCCTGATATAACACCCATTATCGTTCAAAAAAGGGTGGTAATAAAGTTTTAAATGCGTTTGTAAGACCAAAGTTCTCGTTTTTTTCCATTGTTTTGAAAGTTACAATTATATTCAAAAGGGGCAAGATGAATCCTACATACTATAAAACAGTTGCTTTAGTGTTAGTGATATCGAGAATCCCCCGAGACAGCTAAAAATAAAAATATTTTTGATGATTTTGAATGCTTCCACATCTCAAGTGATCATCAATGAGTTTCAGCCAGTAATAACAAACAGGGGCCTTTTTACATGTCATCTATCTTTGGAACAATGAAATTTAGAAATACAATGGTCTCTAACGGAAAATTGCATAGTCTATTTCTTCCAGGTTCAACTCACTATTCCTTGAACTACTTTTGTTCTGAAAAAGTGATTATTTTGTGAACAACGAATTCCATGACAAATAAACTTTCCAGGCAACACAAGAAACGTCAAAATGATAACAGTTTTTCTTAGATAGACCAAGTTCTTAATATTATCAAAGATCTAGTGTAATGTCCAAGTTCGTAATTTTTTGCCATTTTTTTAAATGGGCTATGTCCTTGACATGTACGTGATATGTAAACTCATGACTAGAATGAATGAAATTGAATGAAAACATTCTGTATATGACTGTATTCAAGTACCTATGTTACTTACAAATTCTGGATTAAGCACTCGAAATGCTGGATTCTAAACTGATCTTTCACGTACGATGTCTTTACGATAGCATCTAAGCCTGGTTCGATATTACAGTAATACATTGCAGAGGAATGCCGACACGTAATTGATTCCGCGGACTATAAATAAATGAAAAATCTTTTGTTTTGATGACGAAAATATCAAGACGCCATGTAGCCGGCCGGAGTGGATTTTGGTATTTTCACTAGGAATTTACGGACTATCGCAGTAGTGACGCAAACATCGTCTGTTCCGGTCTAATAAACCAACGGTTTAATGGCATTTTAAACAGGCGATATAATTATTTAATGCGACATTTATCGAAGTCTTCAAGTAAACGTGTCGATCAACCCGTGAAACGAAGGTTCACAGTCAATTTCATGGGCGCTCTCGTCTCTCTGAAACTTGCTAATGAGATTTGCTATGCGATTGGATGTCCATCCAGTCTATACTGAAATTTCTTAATAGTGGGCACTAAATTGTCAGAAATATTATTGCAATAAAACGAAAATATTGTCAGGTTGTGATTCTATGTATTTTATCATTGTACTTATATATTTCATCAGATGATAAAATATATAGAATCACAACCTGACAAAATGTTTTTGTTTCAATGCAATAATATTTCATAGAATGTAGTGCCTACTATTGTGGAATTTTAGTTTATAGTGTATCTCTTGGGGGAACAATTGGCTTGAATCTTAAATTGATGTAGTTTGCAAAACTATGAAATTATTCTCAATGCCAACGGTTACAAAACCTCACAAGTCGTAAATTTCACACTGCTACCACAGAATTACACCAACATGCGATAACATTTTGATTTATAATTTTGAATTTCAATCTTTATTGGAAGAAGTGGTGAAGTAGTGGGAAGAAGGTCGAGGTGAAGTCAACTGAACTTCATAATGCAATCCGTCGTTTCGGTTTATTAATACTTTTCAATTAAGATCACTTATTGTTCACAACGTGTACGTTCTTAGAAAAACGAATGAAACTTGGAAAAAATACATAAGCTGATCTAAACAATATCTCATAAGACCTTGTTTTATGATCTGAATAAATTGTGAGGACTTTATATATTAATTTTTATCGTATAATTTTGTTTGTACTGAATTTCCTAATACTCAATTTGCTTTGAGAGGGTTCACGATATTTTCTTATTTCGGCACAAGTGTCCTTGATAAAATTAATAAAAGATCTGAAATTTGCGCAAGAATACTGTCCAAACACTCGAAAAAAAAATGATAACAAATAATTCATTTATTTTTGGTTGCGAACCAAATCAAGATCTCGGTGCAAGTCCCATTGAGGAAAATTATTTCATTATTTGAAGTCAAAATCATAATGCGTTTTGAATTGGAAAAAGTTTCCTACCTCTCATTATTTTAGAATTTTTATCGTTTCTAAAGAAATCCGAAATACTCGGGAATGGAAAAATTAAGAGGTATTGGTGTCTCCGCCAACATAATCAAAAAATCTACCTTCCTACCAGTTTCTTCCAAAATTGTCTGACACGTATCAAATGTCATTTGATGAAATATGTGTAAGTAGCTGATCAACTTTAGAAATATTTGATGTGTAACAAAGTCTTTTCTAATACCATTTTGTTACAAAAGTGTCCAGATCTGTCTCCCAAGGCCGTCCGTTTCCAGCGAGGTATTTGAGAAATCAGTACTAATAAGCCTCGTAGCATTGGTTCATCAGAGATAATCTTCGCCCTATTTCAATCAATTCGATGGTCGCCATGGAATTTCAAAACATGTTAACGCACTATTCCTGTTGTAATCTCAATGTCAATTCTGGCGCATCTTTTACGTACTCTCAAATATCGTAAATAAAAAGTTTCTGGAATAACTATTAAGTAGTATTAGAACTGTGGATTGAGTTGAAACGGCAATTGAATGAACTTGGACATTACACTAGATCTTTGACATTCCTAAGAACTTGATCTATCTAAAAGAAACTGTTATTATTTTAACGTTTCTTGTGTTTGGTGGAAATTTTACTTGTCATGAAATTCGTTGTTCACACAAAATAATCACTTTTTCAGAACAAAAGTAGTTCAAGGAATAGTGAGTTGAACCTGGAAGAAATAGACTATGAAATTTCCGTTACAGACTTAGAGACCATATAGATAAAAGGTCTATAAAAAAGCTGTGAAATCTAAAAGACTAGTTCCGACTTCCATTGTCTACTATATAAAATAATTTGAAATCCCTAAAACAACTAAAAAGAAGAATTAAAAATGAATAGCTGAAAATAACAATTATATTAAGCAAAATAAACCTGAAATGAAATAATAGTGAAATAAAATACAATAGTATTTAAAATACAAAAATTGAACAAAAATAAATAAAAATAAGGAAATGAAAAAAAAAATAAAAATAAAAATTTGAGAGATTCCAAGTCACGTTAGTTCACGACGTTTCGATTGTTAGTATCTACAATCGTCTTCGGGTGATGACTGGACTGATTCCTCCGAGAGATGACTATTTATAGGTCGTTTGAGTACTTTCACTTATCCCCGCTTTCCATTTTCCGCTTCACTGGTTCCGTGGGAGATGACCGTTTGGCGAGAGTTGGCCATTTTTCGCTTGATGATGGGTTTCCATATGTTACGTATTTCTACGCTGGCCTGGCTGAATACGCTGTTGGACAACATGTATGTGGCTTCCTTGAATTTTCTTCTAAACCAATGTTCCTCTCTGTGCAAGATCTCAGCTTGGGACCACTCGATGTTGTGTTGATGGGTCCAAACATGGTCTGCTATTTCTGATTTGCTGGTTTCCCCTCGCTGTGTGTGTTTCTTGTGCTCGGCAATGCGAACATTCAATGACCTCTTAGTTTCACCAATATAGGATTTTTCGCACTCACAGGGTATCCGGTAAATGCAATTCTTGAAATCGCAGTCCGCGTTTGGTGGCCTGGTTTTCGTGAGGCTGCTACGGATAGTGTTACCGGATCTGAAGCAGGTTCTGATGTTGTACTTGGAACCAATTCTTCTTATCCTCTCCGATAATCCTCTGATGTAGGGAAGTGCAAGCACTGATTGTGACAGTTTTTCTTCCTTGCTAGGCTCCCGCTGTCTTTTAGCCAAGGTCTTTTCTACCATCGCTTTGGACTAGCCGTTCCGTTGAAGATCATTTTTGATGTCTAGTTCCTTCTCGATACCTTCCTTCGTATTACAGAGCCCGAAAGCACGGTCTAATAGAGTCTTGATGATTCATCTTTTAGTTGATTGAAGGTGGTTGGATGCGTGGTTCAGATACTGTCCCGTATGAGTGGGTTTTCGATATACAGATGTTTCCCACTTAGTATCGGTCCTCTTCACCAAAACGTCTAAGAATGGCAATTTTTTGTGGATTTCCTTCTCCATTGTGATGTGTTTCAGGAAGGCGTCTAGTTCAGTGTTCCCATGGTTCCATATTATGAAGGTGTCGTCAACATATCTCAACCAGACTCGAGGTTCCTTGTGGGCTTCTTCAATGGCCAGAGTTTCAAACCACTCCATATATATGTTGGCTACGACTGGTGAAAGTGGCGATCCCATTGCCAGTCTCTCATCTTGTGTGAAGAATTCGTCCTTCAGTTGGAAATAACAGTTTCGTACACAGAATCCTAGTAATTCCATAATCACATATATAGGTAGATTCGTTCTCTCTTTCAGGTTCCCGTCTTCGGATAGCTTTCTCTGTAAGATTTGGAGTGCTTCTTCGACCGGAACGTTGGTGTAAAGGCTTTCCACGTCGAAACTAATTAGTTGATCTTCCTGTGTGGATATTAACAATCGAAACGTCGTGCACTAACGTGTACGACGTGTTATTACTGGCAGAAACTCATTGATGATCACTTGAGATGTGGAAGCATTCAAAATAGTCAAAAATATTTTTATTTTTAGCTCTCTCGAGGGGTTTTCGATATCATTAACACTAAAGCAACTGTTTTATATTATGTCCCTTTTGGATATAATTGTAGCATTCAAAAGAATGGAAAAACAAACTCCTTTTTGCGATAAGTTAGGTCTTACATATATATATATATATATATATATATATATATATATATATATATATATTTCAATATTAAATTTTACAAAAAGGATTCGAAGCTTTATATCTTCTATTAATTATCTGCGAGCGCTTTCGACAGTTGGTAGTACTGTCATCTTTTAGGCACTCCTTTGAGGAGTGCCTAAAAGATGAAGTGCCGGTTGTAGTATAATATAAAAAGCTATGAAAAAGAAGCAGACAAAAACATAAACGGAGTGTACAGCATACAATGCCCGGATTGCAACCAATTCTATTTCGGCCAAACCAAGAAAAAACTGATTCAAAGGTACGACGAGCACAAAAAAGCATACGTGACCCGAATAACATTTAAATCAAACCTCGCAACACACACCATACAAAACAAACATAACTTCCTCCAACAGAAAACATCAAACTCATAAAACAAGTCTATAAAGGAAACCGTATGGACATATGGGAAAACCTAAACATCCATAAATTCAAAAGTCATTCACTTATCGAGGAACAAATACAAATCAAAATACAGCAAGACCTAATATTCAATATACTACATAATACAATACACATTCCTAGAAATAATGAAACTAGAGAAACTTCAACACAAAGGATATTACCTGATGTAACCCGAATTCAGGCAAACTTTAAGAGGCATCCGGAAGACAGGAGAGAACAAATAACTGCACTAAGGCGTTTTAACTGTATGAAACAACAAATAAGAAGACGTTCAGTTTTAGTAGAGCCATGCAGATGATAGTACAGCCTGCTATCGAAAGCGCTCGCATATAATAAGTGGAAGTTATCAAAGCTTCAAATCCTTTTTGTAAAAATGTTTTGGTACTCCCATTGCTTCATTTATTGTTATTCTGTTTTGGTAATCCTATTGTTTCATTCATTGTTTTTTAGAATAAAGTCAAACTATTCGGTTGTTGTAATTTTGAATTATTGTCTTTATGTTTTGTGTGACTTCTGTGAAGTTACATTTTTATTTTTTCATCCACCACATTTTTTTCCAGCTGATTCTATCGTAAGCATAAGATTTGAATTCATCTATGTCGGATTTTGGCAGGTATATTATATTTATACCCAACTATAAATAGAATATATAAAAACATTCTGGACTCGCTGATGACTAATTGCAAAGTTCAATTGTAATACGTAATGAAGTTATTCGAGACTCATCATATTTTATTTGAGTATTGTAACGAGTAGCATATTCCTGATTTTATTTTCAAAACAGGTCGCATTGTTTCATATCAAAAATAATTTTCTGCATTCACGTCAAGCTTAAATGCAAAATGAACTTTAATATTGCTTCACTTCAATATACTTCTTTATTTACACCACTGAAATATTTTCTCTCGTGAACTGGTTGTTTTGAACTTATTTAAGGTCGAATCAGACTGAAGGGAAACGGTATAAGCTCACGACAAACGATGTTATGTTGTTAAAATGAATAATTTTCAGTCAATTCACACTATTGCCAGTTCTTATATTTTTGTACCTACCTCACTAATAGAATTTATAGCATTGAATGGCCTTCAATATCACCAGATTTGTCGCCTTTTGATTTTTTTGTTGGGATATCTGAAATGTAAAATGTCAAGGGCTCCAAGTGTAATCACAACAAATCAGTTGAGTTTTGATGGTCTGGTGCGTAAAACCGTCAATCTTGGTCGAGGTCGACCATTATTAACGTAAAGCCCTACCTGTGGTTTACTAACGCCAAATAAACCTGAATCTTCGTTGTTGTCTCTATTGGAGGAAAATGCCGTAAGTCGAGATTTTCCAGTCCTTCCATTGTATGAATTTGAACATTTTGTTTATAAATGGCAACTCATTCTTGAATTAAAACTTCCGGTAAAATTAATGGTTTTTCTATTTTTCTGTTGTTTTTATTGCTTCATATGTAGGTGTGACGTTGATTTACTTTTACCACAATATTTACACTATACTCGATCATTGACAGCTCACGCATGTTTGAATGAGTTTGTATAAAATTTTTGCCATCATAATATAATTTCGTTTGACGTTTGTTACATATTTCAACCATTTCATAACGGAATAAGGTAATACAAATATTTGAAATGCCGAATTTTGAAATATGTGAATTTTTGCCCTTGAACTTAACCGTCGGATTACCCATTGATTGACTTTCACGTAGTTTTTTTAGTGTTTTAAACCAGCATTGTTGCTTGTACAGAAGGCATTTAGATTTTAGGTATGTTTGGCGTATAGGCTTTGAAAATATTGCATAAGTTATCTCCCAAATCTATTCAGCTTAAGCAAAAACCAGCCCAACAGTACATTCATCCTTCTGTAGAGAAGCTAGTAGTGGCTAAGGTCATAACAGAACTGTTTGAATAAAGTTGAAGGCTAACAAACTTATGATTTCGAAAAGTTATAACTTCATTGGAAGAGCCTTGTCGTGAGAGTAAAGCAGAGAAACAAAATTACTGACATCGTCACTGTTTATTTAAATTGAAATTTCAAAATTTTAGGCTGCGGAGGATCGTGATCTTACTCTCATCGTTCATGAAAGAACTTCAGTATACTTGAAAATAGTTTCTGTTGATAGACAGTTTTTAAGGAAAGTCATCATTTTCCTTGTCTGTACCGTTATTCTCTGAGTTAGAGTCATGATCCCAGAGGCTTCGGATTTATTCTTCTGCTAACTGATATGCCAATTTCGTTGTCCAACATATTCAATCTGTTTAGTGGGTTGAACAGTTGTAGCAATCGGTGTTTTAGTTTATATATTTCAACAATGGTACGTACAAAAATATATCTAGGTGAATATTTTTAGCCTTACTAACTATCCAACGTGTGCCAACTAGGAAATCCTGGCTCTCGGGAGAATATAAACATATGCATGACGGAAAAATCATTCGAGATATTCGAGGCTGACAGATCTTGGCCAAATATTGGAGAGCATTTGGATACCTATAAATTCATTTTTTTTTCAAGATGCAGCGAACAACGGTCCTGATTTTTTTGTAAACCGTTCAAGATTGCTTTTGTTTGAATACTTTTATGTATTGGTGATCTATAGTAGTTCTGATGTCTGGTTTTATCCACATTGTTATTTTGAATCGTGACATGGCTGGTAGTTAACATGCTACGAACTTTTTTCAGGATATCCTTCGATGAAAACTCACGTGGTTGGTATATGGTGTCATTTATTATTTTTTAAATTATTTTTATTTGTGTTAATGCACCGAAAGATTGCCAGATCATATGAAATAAGCAAAGTTTTTCTAGCTAGAGTTATATTCTTTTGTAAATTGTTGTGAAGTTCAATATGCAAAGGTGCCAATAGTTGACACCGATGATTGACATTGATTTTATCGAATGTTTAACACTCCTCAAACATTTCAGATATACATTCTGTAGTCCATCTTTTTTTTAAAGTTTTGGTTTGGTTATGATGATACTTTTTTAGAACTGTCGTGATTTACCCATTAGTTGGCAGCACTGATGATAGTGTGGTGGAATAAAAAATAATCATAATAAAGTACAAGAGATTTCAAAATGCAAATCAAACGAATTCGATTTCTATTTTACCATGCGCTAATATGTGGAAAGTCAAGTTTTTTAAATTTTTTTTGTATTCGAACATTTTTTCATTGCAATAAACCTATTCAATGAATTCTTGGGCACTTCATTTTTCTCAGGAAACTCGACAACAATAAAGTCGCTCTTCCTCAGCGGAGTCATTATTAGAATGTGGAAAGTCGGTATTCATGAGGATGCCATCTCTCAAAGAGCTATTATACTAGACTGAAACTATTCTTCAGATGTTTCGGAATCGAAATGATTCTTTTTTCCTTTTTTTTCCTTTTTTTCCCCTTTTTTTTCCTTTTTTTTCCTTTTTTTTCATACTATTGTTGCCACCCTATGGAAATAGCAACAGTTTTTTTTATTTTTGAGTATTTTGTTGCACTCAGGTCAAAAAACCACTCGTTTGAATGGGGATGGTATAAGCTCAGACCTAGGTGGCACTGGATTATATTCTTATTGCTGACATTTTTCTACAATAGGAGAAGATATTTTGTGAGACTCAGAAAAAAACATCCTTATTGTTTTAATTTCTAATTACAATATTATCCTCATCAACACTTACGAGTATTTCATTATTTTTTTTGTTTGGGTAAGTTGGTATGGGTTCTCAGCAGTAATATTCGATTGCATTTCAGCATCGCCTTCCTTCTGAATTATTTTACTGTCGATATTTGTGCTTTCAATTTGACATGCGTCACTTAATGGAACTTCTTTTATTTTTTTTAATAAAATTTGAACAAAGATAAGTCTCCTACGGAATATCCCTGCCACTTGAAATTGCAAACCATTTTGGAGTTCCTTCAACACTATGTTTTTCTGAACTATGAGAAATTTGATCGCGTGTTTGATGCTTCTCGAAGTTCCATGGCACAACACCGCATTTGTGAAAACCATTTGGCAAAATGTAGTGTTGATCTATCTAGCCAGCTTTCAATGTTCTGAAAACAGACCCGTCCATTGCCTGATTTATGGAATTATCTAAAAGCATAATACGTTCAGGACAGTCTCAACTTACCTACTCTGTAGGATAATGGCTTGACAGCTATCAGAAAACAACTACTTCCCTGGCTAATACTACGAAGGGCGTTGGATTATATCCGATAGTGTAGTTAATTTGATTCTGGGCTGAACGAATCGTTCGTTCAGATAATTTGATTTACAGCCAGTCTTCAAGTACATTTGAGGTTTTTTCCATATACGAGGAATTGGGCGATTCGGATATAATAAGAGTGATATATTACCATCCACGGCACTCTTACGGTATTGACGACACACCGGTGTTGCCCTACGCTGGGGATAGTGAATCCGTTGTGGGGAACGAGAAGTGCTAAATTTTTTGGAACTATTCGTTCCCCACCCTCGGGCTCATACAAGCTAATAAGCCTGATGTAGTCCTTCTCGACCACCAGAGCAAAACGATATTTGTCGTGGAGTTTTCAGCTCCTGGCGAGACGAATACCGTCAGAAAAGAGGAGGAAAAACGGATAAAATATAGAGATTTTCTCTTCGAACTCCACAGACTCTATCCAGATCACGCTGTCAAGATGGTTGTTCTGATTATTGGAGTCCTTGGTGGAGTGATGTCCTCTCTACTCTCGAATCTGAATCTTAAAATCATACCAGCTTGCCGCACTAAGGCAGAAATCTTAGCCGCACAGATGCAGAAGGCTGTCTTTCTTGGCTCACTGCGCTTGCTCAGGGCACATAATTCTCGGACCCAATGATCACTTACCCCACGGTGTGGGGAATGGTCATTGGCTGATAATGCTGGCGCGCTCTCCCGAATGTATCGAGGCTTCGGGGGATAGGGCCTGACCAGCGCACACTACGGTGAAAAAAAATGTCTTTACTGTTTACAACTGATAAGGTTCAACAGTTAATGAAAAGTATGTACACAAATATGGATAAGTTGGAAACAAAAGGCGAAGTTCAATTTTTTAACGATAAATCGTAATTAATTGATCTTCCACTCAACCTCAAAAAGTCGATGCGTTGTTGTAAGAGCATTATTATAAGATGATCCATTCTACTGTAATCAAGGCATGGCACGATTAGAATAATAATAAAATAAATCACTGAGTTTCGAATAAATATTTCTCATCTAATTTGAAATCGCTAAAATCCACTCTTTTTAATCATTTCGGGAATATTATTATAGATTGTGCAAACTTGATAACTGAAACTGCGTCCAAAAAGTTCGAGTCGAAAACAAGGAGGTGTTAATAAACCTTTATTTCTAACATTGAGATTATGAACATCTGCCAGATGAGTGATTTTTCTATGTCGGTATGCTGGTGTTTTGGTCAGAACCTATTACTCTATGGAAAAGTACTGCAGAATGAAGAACTCATATTTAACCAGCCAAATAAGTTTGTGTGAAATTGTTTGACGTCTCCTCATGCCATAGGTTACCCGCAAGCAAGAATTTTGAACTTTGAATTTTCAATTTATATTGACTGGTTAAACATGGACCCAAGATCACATCTGCATAATTGAAATTTGAAAGGAATGTTGCCTCACATAATATTGTCCTCAACCCCAATGAAAAGAAATATATTTGACCGTATATAATCCTCAACATGACATATGCACGTTGTAAGAATATATTGACGTGTTTATCAAATCTGAGATCGACATCTAGGAGAACTCCCAGACTTATTGCTTCTCGAACAGTTGCGAGAGAAGTTTCATTTATATGAACATTTAGATCATTAGGTATACAGTATAGCGATTGATTTTGAAGCCGAAAACAATCATATTAGATTTACTATTATTAATATAATCGGACAGTGGTTTGTTATCAGCGGTTGGTTACCTCGTTTACGGGCAAATGGGGCGATGACAAATATGTCGTTTGTCGTTCGCTTCGAGAAATGATACTCTGAAAGGAATTTGATTTTCAATAATGGGAAATCTTCGTCTTCATGTTGAAGATGGACATTACCTTGCACAGACGAGAGGCCAAATAGACCGAGACCTGTCTGTGCAAGTATGCCTGTTCCAATAATTGAAAATCGATTCCGGTAGTTGTATCGCCAACGGTATATGCAGGAATTACTTCTGTGAAGAATTATGCATCAACACCTGTTGGAAATAATCCTACGCCCTTCGTGGTATTAGCCAGGAAAGTAGTTGCTTTCTGATAGGTCAATTAACCTACAGTGTAAGTGAGCTGAGACTGTCCCGAACAAATTGTTTTTTAGATAATTTGATTCACAGCCAGTCTTCAAGTATGCCCCTTATTATATTTTTTCCTTATACGAGGAATTGGGCGATTCGGATATGCGATTGGTTAGTACTTCGTTCACGGGCAGATGGGGCGATGACAAATTTGTTGTTTGTCGTTTGATCCAGCCTTGTTCGATGAATGATACTCTGAAAGAAATTCGATTTTCAATTATGGAAAATCATCGACTTAATGTTGATGATGGACACTACCTTGCACTGAGGCCGAATAGCCCGAAACCGGTCTCGTGGTATTATCCAGGGGAGTAGGTAGTTATTTTCTAATATGTGTCAGTTCATTAACCAGTGAAGGTGAGTTGAGACTGACCTGAACGAATTGTTCTTTTTGATAATTTGAATGATAGCCAGTCTTCAAGTATACCCCTTACTGAATGTGATGAATTTTATGGATGGCATTCAGATATAAAGCTCTAAGAATTATTCCATTTTTCTCGCAGAACTTATTTCTACACATGATTGAATGAGAAGAGTTACCATAGTTGCAAAATATGGGGAGTGTTATTTTCTTCTCTAACAAACAGGGATGCAAACCATTACTCATAAATTCGAAAAAAGTTTCTTTATTCGTCCATTCAGAGTCGGATTTAGTCATCAACCCAATCACTCGGTACGCTAACTCTTGTGGTATTCGTTCATAGCGAAATTTTACCAGCAGAGCATTTTCTGTGAATAAAACAAATAAGTATGATTATTGGGCCTTTCTATCTGTTTTAAAATCTTTCATGTGACGTTTCTGAAAGAACTTTGTTCTGGAGTTGCCGTTCTTTCATTCGTCCAATATTTTGTTTTGGTTTTCTCTGGAAATCATAGCATATGATTATTATGGTGTTTGTTTAACGAAGTTGCTGTTTTACTTTTTCGAATTGTAGATAAAAACATAGTAATATTTGTTTTGCACCTACAGTTTATATTCATTTATTACCGCATCCTATGTGAACAATCGCCAAAATTGTTTTGACGATTGTTTTGGATAGATAGCAACTTGAAAACTAAGACTTATCAGGTTATACTGTTAAAAATATTACCAACAAAAGGAAGTGTTGTCGATTATATTCAGATTTCTACTCAAGTTACAGAATCGGAGACTAAGTGACCTTGTTACTTTAAACTGGTCGTTCTACGTTCGTGAATATTGTTTATTTCTTGCCACCAAGTCGGTCATGCAAAGCGTTCGATTGCGACTTTTTTTTCAGCTCTCCTTACAAAATCATACGAGGTCAAGGACGTTTTCCTTGCAGTTGTCGTGGTCAAGAACGAAGTTAGTAATATTCATCGTCGCCAGAACTTTGCTTCGTTGCCAGTTTGCTGATTTTTCCCTAGACATAGATCCAGATGAAATAGTTTATCGACTTTTCTAGATCGAGTTGGTGAAGCAAGGGAAGATTGAAGGGAAGCACTTTTTTGTAGAGGAAATTGACCTTTCACTATCCGAAAAAATTGTAATGGATTACTTTATTAACGTATAGGAATGGTGAACTTTTAATTCTTTCTGTCCGTTCTCATTTTTTATTTGAATCAGCGTTTTTCAAAGACTACTATCTCTTTCTGAAATCATTCCATCATCGTTAATTTAGTATATCCACGAAATATCTATCTTACAACTTTCTACTAATGTGAGTTCGTCAGCAGTTCTTAAAGTGCTGAACTTTTGTAATAACTGTCTGGGATATTGAGAAAGCCCCCTCAAGATTTGCATTTCATTAATTGAATGATGAAAGCTTCTTTCCGTATCTGTTGGGTTTTCTATTTGTCTGTGGAATGAACACCCGAGAGTACGGGAACTACGAATAAGAATAATGAAATAAATCTTGATTAACTTTTTTGTAGTGAAGCAGTTGGTAGAAACAATCTCCTATAAGTATGATTCCAAGTTAATTACGAGATGATTTTACTACAACTTTCGAAAGCATGTTACAATTTTTAGTAGTATTCGTGGGATTTTGAGTCAGAAATTGATTTGCAATTCTTATTCATAATAAAAAATGTTCGATAAAAATTATTCTTATACAATTCCCAAAGAAAATTATTCTCAACGCTAATGTTGAACAATCAATTTCAATTCATTCAAAATACTAAATATGTTACGGTAAAATGGTTGACATTTGCTGTTTGAAGGATCTCTATGCCAGAGAAGTTGGCACTAGCAGTAATATTACTGTAATGTAGATCTCTTTGATGAGTCAACAGGAACGCATTAATTTCATTCACTGAGTCATCGGTGAATGCTGGCGAAACGTTAGGATGCAGTTCCAAACTGCGACGGTCTTCAAACCCGAATGGAGATAGTAACACTGAAAATCTCGGCCGCGAAAGCCAACCAATTTATCACCACCAATCAATTTATCACCACCAATCAATTTATCAAACCAAATTCTACGCTGGCGAAGCCGCGGGCAACAGCTAGTAATTTATATTTTCAACACAACCGTCAACGACGTCTGTGCTCACGTGTCTGTGCTCCTCTACCCCCGCGTATTGTTCCCAGTCGTCTTACAGTAGACGCGACGCGTAATGGCTTACTGCGTTGCGTAATCTTATCGTGACAACTTTTGAATGATTCGTCCAAATTACTTACGACCGATTTCATGAAGAAACATAAGTGTCACTTTAATTTTAAAGGATACTTTAATAAATATTTTTGATTTCATCACCAACACGTATTCTTTAAGCCAAAAACGTCCCTTAAGGTAAAAGTGTCGATTTCTCTACTTTTACTCGCTGAAGTTTCATTTAACGACAATATAACCTCAATTTTTATAATTGTGATTTTTTGTGCTACTCGCTACGTTTGCAAGTTTTGTGTTCGTTTAATCGTTGATTATAATAATTTGAATAATTTTGAAACGTCTTGCTCAAGTTTATCTGATGAAGAATTTGTTTATACTAGAAGACCAAAAGTGTATAGAAAAAAATAACAGAGTGTTTTGAAAAATATGATGAGCTTGACTTTTACCAACGTTTTCGCTTAAAAAAACAAATTGTTTTGTATCTACTAGATGAAATAAAAGATCAAATTGAATTACCTACTAATAAGTAAGTTGTAAAATTTTTATTAATAATAGAATTATCAAAAACTTTTATTTTTAGACGTGGGTGCATTACACTATTACAACAATTATTGTTGACTTTAAGATTCTACGCATCAGGAAATATGCAAATAATAGTATCAAATTTTATGGGAATGTCTAGAAGTTCAGTTAACAGGATTATCAAAAATGTGTTTATTGCTATTGCCTCACTATCCCGACAACACATTCGCATGTATGAAAATTATCGAGAATTGGAAGAAGCGGTTGAAAAATTTTATGAAATAGCTTCATTTCCCAAGACTATTGGAGCAATTGATTTCACATTAGTTAATATTGATTCTCGTGGTGGACATGATGCAGAAATATTCAGATGTAGAAAATCTTATTTTGCATTAAATGTTCAGACAGTAAGCGATGCTAAATCAGTTACTGCATTAATTACTTCATTAGTAGTTTTGCATTCTAAAATATGCTTGATAAAAATTTGACAAGCGAACTTTCTTATTATGTTTCAAAATTTCCGTTTTTTTCCAAATAAATCGTCCTCAAAAATAATAAAAACACCAAAAATCACAACTTTTAACCTTAATTATTTAAACACGGAACGGAAAAACTCGCCAATAATGACATATCTTGTCAAAATCCATGTACCTATTTAAGGTTAACCAACATCTTAAAAATTACTTAAAAGATACTTTATGGAAATGGCACTTTAATATCAATTATGAAACCAAATGACGGCAACAGCTACTTTAAAGGGGACTTTAGTGTAAAGTCTCCTTTCGGTAAAGTGGACTTCAGATATTGATTATGTAATCGGCCGTTAGTGTAAAAGACAAAGTTTATCTATATTAAGTACTTATAACGACAATTGTATCAATTTTTATAAGAATTTAACAGGTATTCTCGGTATTCTCAAATGTGCATCGTTAAAAAAGGATCCAATTTAATTGTTTTTATGGCTCACTATTTTGCATATAGCGGCTACCACATACGAGTGTAGATATATGCTATCGCGGACTTTTATTTAGAACATTATCCGCATGTTTCTCCAACGGTAGAGACGGCGCACGTCAAGGTAATTCTCAGGGAGCAAGAATTTTCCCGACTTACCTAATACTTATATTATGACCACTTTAATGAGATGAGTGAAAACACTTTTGTCTAATTACCACTAGTTGATAGTGCTAATTAGACAAAAGTATCTTCATTCATTTCATTATAGTGATCATGAATTATCACAAAATAAACAAGTCATCAATCACAAATACTTATATCATGACCAAAATTACACAAAATCTTTGTAGCCTTCATGTTATCCTGGTGTACAAGCTGCATTTATGTGAAGTTTCATCTAAATCCGTTAAGTCGTTTAGGCGTGAAAGAGCCACAAACATACATACATACATTTATCCCATCCTCTCAAAGTTTCACATTTATAATATTAGTATAGATATTTGCAAATGTGTGTTTGGTGGTATGTGTAAAAGTATAACATTTTGTGCAATATGTATGATAAAAAATTACATTATTCCCATATCACAACGATATGTGTATTTATTTTCCATATATATATATATATATATATATATATATATATATATATATATATATATATATATATATATATATATATATATATATATATATATATATATATATATATATATATATATATATATATATATATATATATATATATATATATATATATATATATATATATATATATATATATATATATATATATATATATATATATATATATATATATATATATATATATATATATATATATATATATATATATATATATATATATATATATATAGTCTTGAATAATGAATCAAGAACCCAGGCTCAAAGTTTTACCTTATATAGTGTCTCATTTGTTCACTGTCTTATGGGGTGAATCTATAAGAATTTTTTATGGTATTCTCATTCGTTTCAGTGAAATAAAGGCAAGCTTGCGTCGTATTTGAACACCAGAAAACTATTTTGAGAAAGTTGTTGTATGTCCCTATTATCACCCTTCAATTTTTAAAGTTCCTCAGCCCTCGTCAATTCCTTTACGCATTTGTTACGTATTATCATTTGTTTCCAAAGTGTTTTTGATGAAAACTATGCTTTCAAGGGTAACAACTACAAGTTTGTTCAAGTTCAAACTTTCACTCCATAAGCTTGCCACGAAAATCCTTTTACGCTTTAGTAGGCCTGCCGAGTTGTTGGGACTTATAGGATGTGCTAAACATACTTTGGGCTTAGACATATGAGTAAGTTTCACTCTAAGGACTGGAATATAATGTACTAGATTTTGAAGTTCATTAAAAATTGTCCTTATGTGGAAAAATGCATTCGTTAGTATAACACAAGAGTTAAATGAAATTAATCATCAATCAGGAGAATAGAAAAGGAAACGGCAGATTTCCACAAAATATACAGGGGCAACGAGACAGTTTCTGGAAGCTAGACGAAATATATTCTCAATGATATTGATGGGTATCCCCAAAAAATGCAGTTTATCGGTTTTTTACACAGAATACCTCCTATTCCATTTTTGAGTTCTATGAAAAATGGGCTTCAGTTAAGGTTATCCATAGCTAAATTAAGTCGATTCCGAAACATTGTAATTTTTTAACAATCGGTGTGTTTGAAAACCCCCATTTAACACGTTTTAAATCAGTCACAGAAATTTCTCGAATGGTTCCATTAGTGTTCACAGATAAAATGGGTCATTTCTGTTCGGTTTTAAACATCAATATCTTTTTTTAGTAGAACATTTCATATTGCTACTTCATAATGAAGGTTTTCTAATTTTCTTTTCAAAGATGCATCTTATATCTATTACTAAGTTTAGTTGAGATGATTCAACAAAGTAATGCCATCGCTTATTATGTATTATCAACTTTAACGCATCAAAGTATTAAATGGAAATAGATCTAAGAAATATAGTTGATAGTGTCGAGAAGATACATTCTGAGATAAAAAAAATTTGAAATATTTTTTTTGTAGCCATCCGTCACAGAAAGATTGACAAATGTACTATTGAAAACAACTATTTCCCGAGCTAATACCACGACGGGTATACATTGCATATGAAAGTTTCCATATTTGTAGATGATTTCTTGTTATTTCGTGGCAATGATCTATAGACTGCTCTCGGAGTTTTTACTTCTCATCGGTGCAGGTCAAACCCAAATAGAAATGGGTCGATACCTTGTTTGAAAATTCAATAAATTCCTTTTCTTCCCACAGTCATTTCAGAATTATATCTTTTATACGTTACTTAATGAAATGCGCGTGTTTAATACTAAATATAGTATTAAACATGCCTGAATATGCTGTTGTATAGTGGATTGCGTATTTCGGTTTTGTGAGCTATATCAATTCTTATGAATAAGTAAGTTTGGAACTGCATCCTAACGTTTCATCAGATCGCAAGTACACTGGTTCAGTATACTTGCGATCAACACCCGTACGTCGACGAAACGCAAGATCTACCGAAAATATCGCCACTGTCTGTGAAAGTGTGCAGGATGATTTGAGCTAGTTGATTTCGCGTTGCACACATGAACTCGGTCTTTCGGCAGACCACACTTTGGCGAATTTTGCGTCGTGACTTGGGGCTGCATCCGTACAAAATTCAACTGACGTGAACAAACAACATTGTCGAATTTGGGAAGATAGCAATCCAGCAATCCACATGAGATTGAAGAGTGTCCAATGTATCCCGAAAAAGTCACTGTTTGGAATGGATTTTAGGCTGGGCCGTCATCGGTCCATATTTCTTTGAGATATTCATTAATTCTTCTTTGTAGTTTCAAAGTTCAGCAATTGTTTTGAAGCTCAACCCAAAAAATTAATATTAGTTTTTAGCATGAGCAAGTTGATGAAATCAGGAGTTACTGAAAAAGGTGAGACAAAATGGAAATCCCCGTAGTGATTCAAAAGTTATATTCAATTTTCGCGTCACTCGGTACAATTCATTTGCATTCACGTGCGTTTTCAAAGGTGCTCAAATTTTTTGGATCGAGACCAGAAGTCATCCCGTCTAATTTTCGTCGAAACGCAAGCATGAATCATCCGTCACACCTCAAAAATATCACCGAAAATATTTGCAAGTTGTGTTTTTGAGCAAATGCAATTTATTCTGTGACGAAGTCAGAATGTCATCTCAATATAGAGTGGTGTAATGAATAATTTCATGAGGTGTGAGTTTAGACAAATGTTGTTTCTATAGTTAACAAGTTAACGCATTCTTCATTAGAATTAAGGCGATATTTTTTGCTTGCGACATTATTTGCATTCAATGAGTAGGTGGTGTATATATGATACATCATAATATTCAATTTTTTTCTCAATATATCACGGAGATTGAAACTATGGTAGAGATTCTTAGTGTTCGGACGTCAACAAATGATCCGTTATCATGAATGTGGTCCAAAGATAATGGTAGGTAGGTCCAAAGTGAGTGGGTCCATTTGACGCTCCACGGCAACCCACGAGGGTTTATTGTGGCTCACATCAATGTAAAGTCGAACAAATAAATCCAGATTCTCAACGATGATGAATACTTGTGTGGTAAGGGATTTTTCAGGTCTGCTGGCAAAAGTGGACTCAAACACTAAAAATGATCCGGTATTCGGCTATGCTGAAATTTTCTTTATGGTATCCATATCGGCATACTTAAAAGAAAACAATACACCGAAAAAAAACTGAAAAAAATCTAGTTCAGTCAGAGAGACGCGGTGCATTCTTCAGTTTTGTTAATGTGATGAAATAATGAAGTTTTGGCAAATTTAAAATTACTATTAATTTGAAATTCATAGTGGACTACAATATTCGTTTTAATAATTCGTAAAAATGTCAAGCAGCGAGTTATAGATAATTGCTTTTATCTAGACGCCAGTGTGATGGAGCAACAAAAATTCTGACGAATTTAAAAAACGATAATATTGGAAGATATCAAACATTTCAATAAAACATGTTTGTGTCATTTATTCAATATCCAATCCATCACTACTTTTACGTTGAGAAGGAAACGAATGTTTTATTCAAAATTCCTGGGGTCCACACCTTGCAAAGCAATTCTTGTCGAATCAGAGATTAAAGAAATATTCCATCAATAATTACGTAATGTAGAGTTTTTCATGAATTATATTTGCGTGGATATTTGTTTCACTTTTCATTGGAGTCGAATGTTTGGTAAACGAATTGAAAAGAAAAAAGAAACATTTATTGTTTCAGATGGACTTTTTCTTTCAGTTTGATTGAAACATACATATAGTTTCGAATAATTTTCATTGATATTCTGAGGTTTTTATTCGGATTTTTTTTTTATTTTTCAATATAAATGGAAAAGCGAAAAAACAGAAAGGATGTTTTCCCTTGAACCATTCGGTGCTCATTCATACGACAAAACAGAAAAATAATTTTCCTACCTACTTCTATACCTACCTACTTCATTTACAATCAATTTATTTTTTATTCACCTTCATATTTCGTTTCACATTTGGCAACTCAGTAATACCCCTTTCTCTCGATCGACCCACCGACCTCGAGGGGTCTTTAACCTCTTCATAGGCTTAGGTAGGCGTCCAGCGTTACGTGGCAGATAAGTTGCAATTCTGACAGCCATTCGCACGTGCACTTCGGCCCGATCCATTATTGGCTACTGGAGCACGTGGCTGAGATAAATAACACCAGGATTTTTTCTCACCATTCTTCATGATGAATAACTTGGAAAAATTCCCAAGAAAACTGATAGAAATTGAAATAACTTGCGTTCGATGCAAATACGTGCACGTTCCTCGCTTTCTGATTGATTACTTTCTAATTGGAGTTTTTTTTTCATTCTGTCTAGTAATTCAACTCACTCTTTACTCATTTGCGGCCGATAAATCGAACAGTACAGTACCTGATATTGTAATGTGTTGCCCAACAACACTTTTTGTTTTTGAAATCAGTGACGTTTCAGTTTCGACTATTGGCTAGTTCTCACTCAAATATGACAATTCGAACTGCACAAAATGTAGAAGGTGTGTACAAAATACGTACTTGCGCCCTCGTCTCTCTCTCTCTCTCTCTCTCTCTCTCTCTATATATATATATATATATATATATATATATATATATATATATAATATATATACAAATATGAAAGTTATTGAGTGTCGATATAGAAACAGAAGTTAATATCGGACATAGCACTCATGGCAAACCATAGACACGTGTTTCGGGCTTTTGGCCCATCATCAGTATGGTGCAGCCAAGTGTAAGGATGGGCAACACTTGGTTACCAAAAAATAGAAATACAAATGCACGGAGCCACCAACAGGAGCCAACCGCACATTTGTGGTGGCTCCGTGCATTTGTATTTCTATCTTTTGGTAACCAAGTGTTGCCCATCTTTACACTTGGCTGCACCATACTGATGATGGGCCAAAAGCCCGAAACACGTGTCTATGATTTGCCACTTTCATGAGTGCTATGTCCGATATCAACTTCTGTTTCTGTATCAAGACACTCAATAACTTTCATATTTGTATAATTTCCTGGACCCGGATGTCACGCAAGTAGCTATAGCTGCCTCAGTGGTGATTTTGATAGTTTTCTTGTAAACACAAGATCTATCAACTGAAACCACAAATGTGCGGTTGGCTCCTGTTGGTGGCTCCGTGCATTTGTATTTCTATCTTTTGGTAACCAAGTGTTGCCCATCCTTACACTTGGCTCCACCATACTGATGATGGGCCAAAAGCCCGAAACACGTGTCTATGGTTTGCCACTTTCATGAGTGATATATATATATATATATATATATATATATATATATATATATATATATATATATATAACTCGAAGATTCTCACGGATAAAGTATGATGAGCTGTTTTCTCGGGTTTCGCTCCGTGTTCTGTGTATTTTCTCCCCATAAGGATTATTTTCACAACGTTTCGGCAAAGTCTCATTTGCCATCTTCTAGTCTAGTTGTAGAGTCTAGTTGAAAAAACCAGACATCACCAGAAGATGGCAAATGAGACTTTGCCGAAACGTTGTGAAAATAATCCTTATGGGGAGAAAATACACAGAACACGGAGCGAAACCCGAGAAAACAGCTCATCATATATATATATATATATATATATATATATATATATATATATATATATATATATATATCGTCAATACCGGGCAGGCGGTCTTCGATTGAAGACAAAATGGGAAAAACCAAGAGTTGAAGTTGAGAATCTTAGCGACTAGAGATATGTACAGTAAAATAAATTAACGGGGTCTCTCAGTCAGAAAATCAAAACTCTAATGGAAAGCTTCTTCAGGACTATATATATTTACTTAATTATTTATTACTTAATTTACTTACTTAATTATTTAATTTATTAAATCATCAAACATCAAAATTAAATAGTTATTTCGGAACAAACTCATTGTTTTTCTAGTAATTCGTCTTAAAACACTTATTTTGGACAAGAAAATCTCCAGGAAATCAATGAATTTGTTCAGAAATACTTATTTTATTTTGTTGTTTTATGATTTGATATTATTGAATATCAAGTATGGTGATATGTAAAGATCAGTGTTTTCAAAAGTAAACCTTCAGATTTGAACGACTTAAAACAACGAATAACGCTT
This sequence comes from Leptinotarsa decemlineata, assembly GCF_025532065.1. Classification (NCBI taxonomy): domain Eukaryota; kingdom Metazoa; phylum Arthropoda; class Insecta; order Coleoptera; family Chrysomelidae; genus Leptinotarsa; species Leptinotarsa decemlineata. The sequence continues at coordinate 1,594,603 of NW_027412525.1, forward strand.
GCGATTAGGTCGGCAACGCCTGATATGTTGAATAATATTAGAAAACAGTTTTTTTGAGATTAGGAAGTTGCCAAGACTTTCGCGGTTAACATTTTGAACATCTACTTCGTTAACATCCATAGTTCTTTTTCGTATTCTACATTTCATTACGTTTTGCATTACATTTCAGTTTTTGAGTGTATTTTATCGAATTTCGGTAACCACATGATTTCAATTTATTTTATCTTGATTGTTGCAATGAAGTTGAAAGCGATAACATTTTTGAATAGAGAATGAAGATACTTTTCAAACGATATATCACAAATCTATACTTCCCATTTAAAAAATTGGGGTTTGTACCTGTCATTCGAAGGGGGTTGAAGGTAGGGCTGGCATTTTTACGTTGGAAAATTATTATTTACATTTGACGTGTTTCGAGATTTTTTAAAATATGTACAGTAACCGAAATAATTAATTTATTCCATTTAACTTTTACACACTTTATAAACCTTCCTCTTGAATCATTCTATCTATTAAAAAACAGGTACCAAAATCCGTTGCGTCTTTTATAGATCTAAGCATACATGGTGACAGACATGTAGTGATTCACATTGTCAACGGCTTGTTGATACTTTGCTGTTCCACAAATTACTTTGGTAATTCTCCAATCATAACATTCAACTCGATGATTTAAGGTGATTTGGTTATTTCATAATTCAGTACTAACACGTGCGAAGTCATATTAAAAAATATGCAAAACCATTATGACATTTTAACTAATTTCTGTAACATTCTTTCGCTTGATTTTGGGTAAATTGATGATACACGTATATGATCACGTATGTTTAAGTAATAAATAGTTAAATCTATTCTGGTTCCAGTGTTAAAGTGCGGGGTTGTTTTTGACTTATAATGGTTTTATTTGTTTGCACATTTCATTGATGTGAGTTCAATAGAGGGGTAGAAAAAATAAGCTGTATGTACATAGGCGACATTTTTTGGTTTCTGCCCAAATGCGCATACAGTGTCACAACATAAATAATGTACCTGGAACATGTCTCTTTCCAAGCTGAGTATAAAGAATCAATAACGATGAGATTGGAATCTTTGGTGTGAAAGTTGAATAACTTTTTTCGAGATCAATTGCTCTAACACCAAACTGATATTTTTGCACTCGACGCGCGCTTCGCCAACAAAGTTAGAAAATTGATCAATTTTCTTCTCCTGAGGATGCTAACTTTGTTGGCGAAACGCGCGTCGAGTGCAAAAATATCAGTTTGGTGTTAGGGCAATTGATCTCGAAAAAAGTTATAAAGAATCAAGTCATGATCTCAAAGATACACCACGACACACAGCTGCTCGCGTAAAGAAACAACTTGACCCTGTCACATTCAACATAAAGAGTCGCTAAAAAAAGATTTACACACACACCAAGTATTCTAACACCTGTTGGAAAACTAATAATTAAAACACAATTCACTTCCCAAAAATATATATTTCACTTCCGTACGTTACAAATGGTATCGATAGAATGAATAACTTTCTCTCCCTTTGTCGTGCCTATGACTCAACTCCCTGATTCCTCTACCACATTAAAACTATAATAGATATGAAAACAAATATATACATCTATTGAGTGGTCGCTTATCATGGGATTTCTAACACACCCTTCTCGATGCACTTTTCACTATATAGGTATGTTACTTGTAGTTTAGATCATCTGAAAAAACCAACTTGATTGTTGAAACGCACATCAAAGAAGGTGTTCAAATTCTGGTGAGTGTGTGAGAAGTATTTCTGTTAGACATGCTATGAAATATTTGTTTCCTCTCACAAAATTGTCTTTTTTCGCAAAGTGACTGAGTCTCATGCTGATAAAAAGTAATAACTAGAAAATGAAATTATTCCAATACTCGCACTTTTTATGTTGTTTATCTCAACCTCCATTCATGTAGGTAACATTTACGACGTGATTCAACATTTTCAGGGATTCCACTCCAAATTGTGTCCTGATTCATACGTTACGATATGTGTTTCAACTGTTGGCAACCAGAAATAAAATTACGCCGTGGAAACTGGAAACCTTCCAAAAATTCGACTGGCATTGATATTGAACTAGCAGTTTTCGATTCAACTCGAAATATTACTTGTTTGTGAAAATAATTTGGAAAATGCAATTTTTACAATCAATTTCGCTAGTCAACAAGTGGATGCGTGGGTTCATTTCGGGAATTTGATGTCGGGGAGATTATAACCTCTCTCGTGAGAGACGTTTTTTTCGAATGAGTGAGTGAGTGAGTCATTCAGGTTTTCCGATAGATTTAGAATTGTAATGGGTCGCAAGGTCCTCCAGCGTCTTAGAAGGTCTGCTCTGCTATCAGGGCCTGAAATTCCTTGGCCTGAAATTCCTTCCATTTTCCTCAATTTATTGAGGACTTGATTGGCGGTAAGTTTGGGACTACCTGTAGCTAAGCAACAAATATCTGGGGCTTGGGAAATAGGTCTCTTGTGACGCATTTCAAGAAGCCCACCCATGGAGTCACAACTGCACTTATCAATCAGGAAACGCTTTCCTTATCCTCTAAGATGATTTCTAGCCATCCAGAACGAAATGTTCAACTCTGGAATCGTACCTTTGGACCATCTTCTGAAATATCCTCTACAGTAGTCATTATAACTCAGGAGAGATTTCAGATGACTGTTCGTCATTGTGCTTTGTCGAATGTTCATGGTGCAAAATTCCCATCTTAAGAACAACAGTAACCTTCTCATCTGGGAACATCCGTAAGTTACCCAGCTAGACATGACTGTATAGTTGTATTCGATTCAGTCATTTAGGACGTTTTCGCCTCTGGCTTATTTTAGTTTGAGCGTTTGCTAACCTGCTCAATGATTGTTGGTTTCTTCCACTGATGCAGATTCTGCTTCTCAAGATACTGGTGTAAGTCAGATTGCTCTTGAGGAGGAAATAAGTCTCTTCCTGCACTGCACCACCTAGCCTCCTAGGCTTGTTAACAATATTGATATTTGAAGAACTAGGACGCTATTTCTCTTGTTTGGATGTTTCAGGTGGAGAGTTTGGGCCGTTCAGTCGACTCATATCTTCTCTGCAGGGTGAGTGTCGGATTATTGGTTACTTATGGTACATAAAGGGTCCCACTATTAGTTAAGGAAAGGAGGTCCGTTTCGACAGCGCACTGAATTACTTGCATTTACTATGACAAGACTTTCTATGACAAAATAGCACTCAGAGTAAAAGGCTATAACCCTCATGCAGCGTCTCACTACTGAAACCTATGTGGTCTTTTGTATATAACTCTAATATGTTCAATGTATGGTGCGAAGGGCATTTCAATGGTCCTATACGTACCACAAACACATTTACTTTTATTTATATCCTCCTTTCAACTCGTGAAATATATGTAAAAGCCAGATTGTTTGGGGTGTAGCTAAAAAATATGTTTCCAATGCATTCACATTCACTTTGCATTCACTAATTGTATGTTTACCAGTAAATATTATTATTATGTAACGTTCGTGCAATCACTCTGTACTGTCATGTTGTGTTATTGAAATGCTTATTTGGGAGTTCTTTTTAGAATTTTTTCATTCCATTTATTAGATTGTAGTATCCTAATACGGTGCACTCTAAAAAAGGACGTTTCTGAAAGCTCGTGCCATAAGCACACACACACGATTTTATATTATTATTGGTGGGCGTGAATTGATTTCTCTCGATTAGATTACCTGACCTTGTTTGTATACAATTAGGAACGGGTAACCAGATTTTATTAATGTTCATTGTCTCTTTTTTTCTATTGAAATTATCCCTGTGTTTTTAAATTTCTATTGTCTTTCTACATACTCTTGGAAAGTAATTTTGAGTTTTATTGAGTATTACTGCATTTTCAAACTAGATGATGTGAGTACCTTATTTTTTGAGAGCATGTTCGGCTACAGCTGATTTGTAGGTTCGTCCGAGGCGACAATTTCTCTTGTGTTCAGAGAGACAGGTACCTATACTTCTTTTTGTGGTTCCAATGAAGACCGACCTGCAGCTACAATTCGGTATACCCTGGCTGTTGCTAAATACTCTCTGAGATCCTTAGCTGAACTCTGACTTTCTCTGATAGTTTTCGTTGGTCTAAATATTTGTTTCACGTCGTTTTTATAAAAAATCTACCAATCCGGTCTGTAACATTTTTAACATGAGAAAGGAAAGCTTTTCTCTCAACGGGCCTAGCTGATGGGGTTACTTCTGGGTCGTACGAATTCTTCGCTTTACCCATTCCCGCTGAAGGCATACCACGGTCAAAAAACCCGAAAAATAACTTCGACACAGATATCTCTGGCCGTGAAAGTTTACATTCTTTAAACATTTTTTTGTTTGTCACTTCTGCCATAACTAGGCATTAATTGTTTTTCAAATCCAGTGGACAATGCATGTTGAACGTTGAAGAACTCCATTCGTAAAAATCTAAATATACTTTAATTCATTTCCTTCAAGAACGCAATCCAGTAACGTTCTCTTACTATTTGTTATGATGATGAACTATTATAAGATAAGAATTGCTTGCAGAATAATAATGAAAGAAGGTCTATTAATATTTCAATTTCGTAAAATGTCGCCTACTCACAAGAGAATACTAAGTGTGTAGAATCCCATTATTTTCTCGTGTTTTTATGTACCCATTCCCAAAACATTGTTAATTTCGTAAGCAATCCTGGTTGAGATCTTTCATTAACTAGTTTGAATTTATTCAAGCTGCTGGAATAAAGTTATACAAATGGCGTTCATAAAAAAATTGTTCCAGACCCGTTGGTTTTACAATCTTTTATTCAACTTGCAATGTTTGTATGTATATATTATTAAGAATGTTTATTCAAGTAACTGAATTTTGAAGGAGGTATCATCAACTACTGAGCTGAAATTTTGCATACACGTTTACTGTGGATGAAAATGACAATGCACGTTTAACAAAGTGACCTCATACTACATCCAATGATGATGGCGTATTCGTTTTTTATCACCCCCTCTGTATGGATATCAAATGGAAGGGTTTGCTGAAAAGAATACAAAAAATAACATCATGTCACTCTTAATACAATATGGTTGATCACACAAAATGGCGGACTAGTTTTTTCATGCACCACTATGATATGGATTTTAAATGAAAGGAATATATTTGGGAAGCTGAAGTGTATAATTATAAAATTATTGCAAAGCGCTTTCGACTTTCGTCATCATCAGTGCTCACCTGAAAGTAAGTGATCTAATTGAAAAGAAAGTTTTATGAAAATTGAAATTTGCAAAAAATTTTGAGGTTATGATATTTGGAAATTTGTTTATGATTACTTACTTGTCAGGCAACAGGAAGTATCGAAATGAGTACATGGCACATTTGTAATATTTGACTTATATAAAACAAAATAGGCTGATAGCCAAGAAAATACATTTTTGGATTGAGGCCATGAGGTTCATTTCGATAGTTTCGGGTGGAACATGTCATGCCGTCTCCGCTTGAAGCCTTTCCCGGGCCGTTCTCCCGCCCCTGCTCCCTTCCTCCTCACTGCGCATTCTTAACCTTGGATTTTAGTGCTTTACGAAGACACCACGAGATATTCACGCCTTTCCTTCAGGTGTCTGGATTTTTCCTATGAAAATATAAAGAATTTCGAGGAAAAATTGATATGTGTTATCCAACAATAGCCTGGGAACAGAGCAACAGACAGACACATGCCAGGACGGAAACAGGATGGGTCTGGCACACGCCGTGCCATCTCCGCTCGAAAAGTAAACCTTCCTGTGCCTATCCACAGACGTCCTCTCACCCCTGCTCATTTCCTCCTCACTGCGCATGCTTAACCTTGGATTTTAATGCTTTACGAAGACACCACGAGATATTCTTGCGTCTTTCCTGTAGGTGTTTGGATTGTCGCTATGAAAATATAGAGAATTTCGATAAAAAATGGATATGTGCTATCCAACAATATCTTGTATTGTTTGATTTGTCCAGTAAATTATATTACGATATAAAAGTTTCAATTACAGTACTCTTCTCATCGGATGAGGGTATCATAATCCGAAAGGGAAATCATCGTAAACATTACTAGTATCAAGGTATTAAATACGGGAGGAACCGAGCAGGAAGAAAAAGAACAGGATGCGGCATCCTGAAGAAGACAAAGGCAGACAAATGACAGGCGGCAATGGACAGGCCAAGTCCCGTCATGTTCTCGATCTGTACCGTCCTGTCGCAGTGTGCGCCTTGATTTTAGGCCTCTCGTCCACTTGGAGCGGAAAGCTGCAAACTGCGAAGCAACGAATTCGTGCGAACGCCGTTCGTTCGAATTAATAATAATAATAATCGTCTTTATTGTTTCCCAGCTGTAGTTACATACAAATATTTAGATGAATTACACAGCTAGTTGCTGATATAACAAAAGGCGAAGTTCAACTCAGCACAAGTGCTACTGAGTTGTTTTTCCACGTGCGATGCACATCGTCCATTGCTCAGTATTTCCGGATTCGTAGTAGGTGAGATGGTTTTTTGGAACGGGTTTTTCAATTATTCTGATGAAGAAATTTTCGCTTTGAATTATCACTTTTGATTGATCGTCGTATCAGACACAGGCGATATACACAAAGGCGGGAAATGTGAGATAATCTCATTTACGCAAAAAGACAGGAGTTCGGTGAATTTTTTTCATTTGTGGCGTGGTCTTCAAATCGACAATAATCACCACTTTTTCATTTTTGAATGAGAAAAGACACATTTCAATACATTATTGTAACTATTTTCGCACCAGATCGCAATTAAATACCAATAGAGTCGGACGAAAACTGACAAACGATACGGACCAAGGGGACGCTGTCCCCTTCCGATCCATGTGATTAGATCGTTCTTGCGTTTTCGCGCGAATTGTGTTGAATATATTTGGCAACTGATCGCAGCTTTCCGCTCCCACGAGAAGCGTTAAACATTCAAGCGAAGATAGCGAGGCATGCAAGTAGAACATTGTGACAAATACATTCCTCACGTTTATGAAATATGCTGTCTATTTTTCAATGTTTAATATTTTGTGTTAAAGCAGTTGGTGTAAAAAATACAATTTTCCTCATATTCTAATTCTTCTAATGCCAATATTCATATAGTCTGTATCAGCTGTGAATGATTAAAACTACGTCTTTGTGGGTCGAAAAATACAATATTATTTTCCATGAACGTGTTTGAGAAAATTATTATGAGAATGTCATTCTCATTTGAAACTTTTTTGAAAATATCTTATTATAATATATAGTCAATTCACTGGTATAGCAGAGAAGAATACCTGTTAGTACCTAGTTTGGTTGTGATCATGGAGGAAGTTTCCAGGATTTTTCACAACGTTATGAAGAACGTACACATATTAAATTAAACATATATGTGTCATTTATATTCGTGAGATTGAATTGGCTGATGTCACTTCCTGATTTCGTTCCAGATTGATACATCTCATCTCATATGCGATTTATCGATCGATACATCAGTAATAGACATGCATATCTTGAATGAACAGAAAATGTCATTTGTACACATCCAGGATTGATGATAAATTCGATAAAAATATTGAAAATTAACTCGTATTGACTTTCATTTGCTTAGCACTCTCGCCAAATAATTTTTTTTTGTGACGGGAAAAAAGTTCGACTTTTTATCTCTGATGTAACAAAATGTCACTTTTCATGAAATTAGTTTTTTCCCCGGTCCCCGTGAAAAAAGTGAGTACTTTTTTCTCGCTCCGCTTCGCGTTGGGAGACATCACAACCTCGAGCTAAAATCTAATACTTGTTTCCCTTGTATAATAAATAACTACATAATACTGACTTCATAATGGCTTTGAGATGAAGTCCCGTGTTAAACATGGTACATACTTAATTTGTATATCTTATATAGGCTCACGATCGTTTACAGCAGATTTCCAAACATTTTTTACCGTGGACCAATTTCAAAATTTTGATGATTCCGGTGGACCCCCTGCAGCTCATTTCTACCTTATTTCCAAAATTCGACAAAAAATATGAAGATTAGATCTGACCAGGGAAATTTGCGTTGCGCCTGCGTTCTAACCCGAAATAACAGTTTTCGAATAAAAAGTGAGGCTTGTAAATGCTCCCCTTTTGCCCCCACGGAGGGCGCTCAGTTGAAATATTTGAAAATTCTTTGTAAGTAGGCATCTGAGACCTGAGAAGCACCTTTATGTCAAATTTTAGTTTCCTAGGAATCATCAACACGGAAAAACAGAGTGAATGAGTGTTAAAGTGAGTGACTTTCGCATTCATATGTATAGATTCATCATATCAATTTATGTCGCACAATCAGATTTCTTGCTCTCTATGTGTATGAATCCCGTTTTTATGAATTGAATGGAGATGATTTCGACAGAAAAGTTATAAGATCCTCTCGGCACGAATAATTCAATTTCCTGCCAATAATTAACAACGCCATCCAGTTATATGCTCTATGATGGAATGGGATAGTTCTTCATCAAGATGGGATTCCTTCTCATTGCGTTGTACTAGTGCGGCAGTTAGTGGATAATAGATTGGAATAAGAGGTTGTACAGAATGGCCATCCAGAATCCCGATTCAACTGTATTTTTTCAATTGGGATGGTTGAAATCAAAATTCTACGAGACCAACCAACCACTGTAGATGATTTACGAAAGAAATTATCACGTGTTGTAGGCTATTGACACCTGACATTCTTAAGAATATAAGGAAGGTAACAGAAACTCGTTTTAACCATTGTATGCAAGTTGATGGTGCTCAGTTTGGACATTCGATAATGTAATTTCTTTTGTATAGTTTCACTTTCTAGTTTCAAATTGAATACAAACTCAAACATGTATTTTATTTTCTTCTGACATCGGTTATTATGAAAAATGTTGATACAGAATTAAAATACCTTTCAAAGAAAATGTCACTTGACTATTATTCCATTTTGAAATTTTGGATTTGTAGGTTGTTATGGTTAGGTGTCTGATAAGGAGTTATATTTTTCTAGAAATGTGTCCTCCTGAAAACTAAAGTTGACGTGCATCGCGATTTATAGTCTCAATAACAAATTACGTATTCAGGGTGACTCGTTTCAATTGGAATTCACAGTATAATAGCTTAATAGAAATTTTGTTAATGTTAATTTAAAATAATAGTTCTAGTGAACTGATGAGTGATTTTTTTGCTGGTATCTTTTTGGCAACACTGTTTTTACAGATCACGCGTGAATCGTGTCTTGTGTCATTGTCAAACTTGTTCAGTTTGGTCTATAATTTAACCATGAACTTAACGAATGAAAACGCTTGCAAATTATTGAATTTTATTATCAAAATTCATGCTTGGTGAAGAAAGTGCATCGTGCACTTCTTCCAATTTATTGGCAGTTTCGTCGGCCTGAGAGAGCTATTCGGAAGCTTATGACTAAATTTCGAATCCAGTTCACGTTATTGGACATTAAATCACCAACACGCATACGTAGAGTGAGGACCGAAGAAAATATTGCGGCTGTATCCGCCAGTGTTCGTGATGACCGTGAAATGTCGATTCGCCGCCGTTCGCAGCAATTGGGCCCTCTGTTACTCCACTACGTGGAAAATTTTGCGAAAGGATTTGGGTGTTAAACCTTATAAGATAAGCTGGTGCAAGAATTGAAACCACACGACCTACCACAACGTCTAACATTTGCTGGCAAATTTGGAGGAAGATCCACATTTTTATCAAAAAATTGTGTTCAGCGACGAGGCTCATTTCTGGTTGAATGGATACGTTAACAAGCAAAATTGCCGAATCTGGAGTGAAGATCAGCCACAAGATTTGCAAGAGCTACCGATGCATCCCAAAAAAGGCACTGTTTGGTGTAGATTATGGGTCGGTGGCATCATCGGTCCGTACTTCTTCAAAGACGACAATGTCCGGAACGTTACTGTGAATGGCAAGCGCTACCGTGTGATGATTGACGACTACAAAAAATGGAAGAATTGGACATGCCTGACATGTGGTTTCAACAAGACGGTGCCACATGCCACACGGCAGGCGAAATAATGGCCCAATTAAGAGCTGCCTTCAGTGAACAGTTTATCTCACGTTTGTGGCCCGTTAATTGGACGCCTAGATCGCCATTAGATTATTTCTTGTGGGGTCATGTTGAGGCTATTAAGGCTCATGTCTACAGGAATAAACCAGCAACGACTGATGCTCTGGAAGCATCAGTCATGCAAATGTTGTCCGCGGAGCCGCGGACCTCTTAAAAAATCACCCGTTATAAAGAAAAATGTTTCCGCATAATTTATCAATTTACAGTTTCCTTTTTGTCGAAAGTAAAGAAACTAGTCTATAGATATTTAGAGACTTCTGTTGAATACATTCGAGCAACATTTCACCGGAAATGGTAAATTTTTTATTGGGTTCCAGATTACTTCATAATCGATTTCTTGAGGTATATTAACCTATTTCGTGAGGACTAGAAGCTTTTTTTATCGAATCAGGGGTTGGTTGAGGATTTTTGCAATTAGACGCTGTGAAATGTTAATCGACAAGGAAATAATATGTTTTCAGTATGAGAGATCGTCTTATTACACATTCTATTCGTAGGGCGTTTTCCACATAAAAATGTATTTATCCATAACGAGCAAGAAGCCCAGGGAGATCGCTGCCAGCGGATATTTCGAAGATCGATGTACTTACCATCTGGCGTGAGCTATATGATAAATTGAACATCCAGAGTTATAAGTGTTCGAGAGCAGATCTATTCAAATTCGATTCTCTCTTGTTGTCGAGATATGGTTTACATATTTCATTCTGTAAGAGGCTACGACAATTGTTCTGTTTGGTTGCGTTTCGCATTGTTGTCGATCGTTCGTGATTGATTTCTGGAATTTGAGTAGGAAACAATTTGGTCGAGTGAACGTTGATAATGACGAGTTAAATTGTACTCTGCATTGGTGATTATAACAGAAGAGTTGAATAAAGCTCTTATACATTGTGTGAATCAGGAATTGAAAATTGATGCTAATATTTCATGTCATTTCTAATCGTAAACATATTTTTCCATCTAATCTGAGCGATACAGTTTTGGTGCAACGCTATATATATACTGAACTGCTAATGAGAAAAATATTTTCACATTTGGTACACAGTTTGTATACAGTAAAAAGTAGAAAAATAGTAGGGTATGATAGTTCTCTCATAATATTGTGTATATAGTTTATAGTAATATTTAAAAAAAATTCAAACATATTCCGTACATATTCTGTAGCAAAGAACAAAGTTTTTATGCTACTTTGACATCGCTGCACATTATTCTCCTGTTCCCCTCTGCAAGACTGATCGAGAGAGAGAGAGAGAAGAGGAATCTGAAGAGAATACCACACTGATAGCTAGAGCATAAATATTCTTATAAAATAGATGCTTTATGCTCTGCTATACCTGAGGTTTCCTGAGCTTCTCGGATATTGATAATGAGCTACAGAAAAGCTGGCCGAAACACCTTGATTCTGAATATATTCTGCACTGTCTGAACTCTGATCTTACCCGATTTTATGGTGAAGCGAAGATTGCACGAGATCCCACTGCATTGATGGAAATGAAGTTGTTCTAAACCTTCAAGAAATATTAACATTTTTATTCTGAAAACATTATCAGTTCCATAAATTTAGCTACTAACTTGGCATCATTCCTACTTCCAATTATTCAATCACTGGAAGGGAAAACTTTATCTTTTATGGAGAATTCAAGACTCTTTGTAACGTTATTAAAGGCAATAATACTATTATCTCAGTCTCTGTAACACGAAAGTCTCGATAGGAATCTAGGCCGCGTCAGAAAATATTCAGCAGAATGGTTATTATTAGAAATCCAGTGGTACCTTCCTAGTGTTAGGAAGAATTAAAAAAATGTGTCAAGGTACACCTTTAGAACCTAGTTTCCTGGTTGGATCCGGTCACACAATTTGCAGCAGCCTCACCAAAACTAAGCCACCAAACGTGGACTACGACCCCAAGAAATGTACACACATCAAAAAAACTAGGGAACAGAAGAATTCAAGACTCTTTGTAACGTTATTAAAGGCAATAATATTATTATCTCAGTCTCTGTAACACGGAAGTCTCGATAGGAAACTAGGCCGCATTAGAAAATATTCAGCAGAATGGTTATTATTAGAAATCCATTGGTCTCTTTCCAGTGTTAGAAAGAATTAAAAAAATGTGTCAAGGTACACCTTGAGAACCTGGTTTCCTGCTTTGGATCCGGTCACACAATTTGCAGCAACCTCACCAAAACCAAGCCACCAAACGTGGACTACCCCAAGAATTGTACACACATCGAAAGAAATCTAAGAAACAAGATAACAAATAAAAATATTTACTTCATAATAATTGGGAAGAACGAAAGGAAGAATAAAGGATATTCATTTCATAAAGTATTTTTTATTACAAGAAGCAAACGTAACAGACTAGTATGGAGATCCGTAACATACGGAAACCTTCAGTTGAGCAGAAAAAGGACTGACATTGGTGGAAGCTTTCGAACAATTTTGAAAGCTGTTTCAATTTTTCACAATGTCATCATATTTTATCACTATTATATTATTCAACTCTCACAAGTTTCTGAATTCTCCCATTATCATATAACAACTAGATCACCCCAGTTGAAATGGTAGCAGAAAATGGTAGTGGTGTGCTTTGATTTTTTGTTCAATGAAAATTTTTTCTAATTACTGCTCTTGCGATCTACATTCGTACGTGATTAATTCCAGAGTAATTGGGAGTAATTGCGGAAAACGAGCACCATCCACTTCACACTCAAAGCAGTCGTTCAAGCCCACCACAATTTCAAGAAGACATGAAGTGTTTTCGATTTATGGGAGCGTTCGGCGGAGTTGGGAGTTCGTTTTGTGGCTACGATAATAAAAATTGATGTTTTCTAGGAAATATGGTGGATGCGAATTACATGCCACCGAATGAAATTGCTATTTTTTGTGTTTCATTATTTGGTGAAGCTTTGGAATATTAAGTTATATTTTGTACTTTGGACAGCTGTGACAGAGGCAGAGATTACTATTTCAAAATTTAATATTTTCATATTTCTCTCTAACATATTGCGCGGTCGGCTACACCAAACACTCTTGGTAAAACTACATGAAATGTGGGGGTAGTGACATTCAAAATTCATATGAAGATGTTTTATGTTTCACTGCGAATATATATGAATAAATCTCATTTTCAGGAAATAGAAATGTAGATGAGAGTACGACAGAAAATAACACTGTAGTTGCATGAATAATCCCATAATGTAATGCAAGTATGTACCTACACTGAGGTGTTTATATGAATGAGAATTAAATTTCAATATGAAGCAACAAACAAGGAATATACAATTAACACTAACGTGTACGAAGGCACAGTGATAAATAACTCATATATGAAGGCAATAATACTATTAATTCAGTCTCTGTAACATGGAAGTCTCGATAGGAAACTAGGCACAGTCATAAATAACTCAGAACACTTTCGAATATTAGAAAAAAACTCGAAAAATATAAACAGGAAAATGTATAGATCAATGTATAAATCTTTTTCCGTTTTGCTCCCTAATTAGAGAAAAACTTTTTGTACAATAAAATCAAAACTTTCCAACTAAAAATAGAAGTTATTCTGTTTAAGAATAACTCACTAACAATCTTGCTTTACTAAGCTGCATTAATGACCTTTTCTGAATTAGTGAACTTATTTATTCTGATTCTCTGAATCAATTGACCTATATATTGGCTCTGGTTTCAATAAGATGCTCGGCAGTGAAAACTGCAGAGTAAAACAGATCGAAACTTTTTCGGCGTTAGATGGTAAAGCTTGGCTTTGCAATTAACCGCACCATCTGTGAATCCCATGGATTATCTTTGTAAGGCAATCAAAATATTGTACGAAAATTTAAAATCGTTTCAAATACACAAATCAAAATGGCGCCTCAGTTACATTGGGGATGAATCTCAAATAATAAGCAATTTTGGGTGACAACAATTATAATCCGAATATTACTAGGGATACTAACAATCGAAACGTCGGTGTTTATTATTGACATTTGACTGCATTCATTATTTTTTATAAGTTTAGAAATTTACCTTCAAATTCCTCATTACGTTGGTCCAATGATGGGAAGAATCATTGCATCCGTGATTAACAGCGATGGCTACAACACAATTAGATCAGTGATACGTTCCTCAGTCAAAACCCTTGGACTTAATGGGCTGAAAAATATTGGCAACACCTGTTTCATGAATAGTGTACTCCAATGTTTATCCAATTCGAGATGGCTACTGGAATATTTGAAAAAAGATGAGTACATAAAAGATATCAATATTAATATTTCTAGTTCGGAGGGTGCTTTAATCAAAGCTTTTGCAGAAGTTATCAAGGAATAATTATGGTCAGAAAATTCATCTGACAGAGCAGTGAAAACAGTCTCCTTAAAAAGTAAGATTCAGAGTTTTGGCCCTCGATTCCTGGCTCATGGGCATCAAGACGCCCAGGAGTTCCATCGTTATCTCTTAGAAGGTTTACATGATGACGTTAATATAATTATTGAGAAACCTAAACCGACATTAACGGAGATTGACGAAAAATTGAGCGACAGCGAAAAAGCGCAAAAGTCATGGTTGATTTACTTGAGTACATATAACTCTAAGATTGTAGATAATTTCGTTGGTCCTTTCTGGGATTTGTCACTCCCCATACCAGAAAGAACTAACCAATTGAGTTTATCACAGTGCTTGGATTTCTTCACAAGAGAGGAAACTTTGGATGGACATGAAAAACCGACGTGTTCAAGTTGCATAGAAAGAAGAAAATGCACAAAGTTTCTATCGATCCATAAGTTTCCCCATACTTTAGTTATTCATTTTAAAAGATTTTCTCTAACAGAAAGATTATTTAGAGGCAAGTTGAATGTTGCCATCGAATTTCCTCTAGATGGATTAGATATGAACAATTATGCAGCAGATAATGTGACTCCTTGTCGCTATAATCTATATGCACTTTCGAATCACAGTGGGTCTTCCTACAGCGGACATTATACAGCATTCTGCAGACATCCTTCCAATGGCACGTGGCACGAATACAATGATTCACAAGTGTCACCAATTTCACCAAAATCGCTTGTGAGTGGAGATGCATACATCCTCTTTTATGAAAAGGAGGAAACTAGTTCGCACCTTTGAGCGTTTTGAAAAGTTATTTTTGAACTGTTCATTTTAATGTTATGTATCATCTAGTTAAATGTTTATAATTTATTAGGAAATATTTGTAATATAGTTGTACGTCATTAATTTTGCAATTCATACTTATTGCTTATTGAAGTTGTACTTCTTTTGGCGCGTTAGGAAAAAATGACTTTCACAAATGACTATATGACTTTCACAAATAACACATCTATTATCGCACTGACGACCTCATCGAATTCTTCGACATCCAGCCTGGTTACTGGTGTAGGGGGCTGCCAGTCCTCTCAAAATGTCTTTTACTTCAATATTCATTCAAACTTGACTTTATTTTTTGAAAAACACCTCACTTTTGTACCAAGACATTCACGTGCCATGTTTGAGTACGGTCGTTATCGGACAACCGTCCTGTGCCGCGATCGAAGAGGAAGTCCCTGAAGTTAGTTTTTCAAAAAAAGTTACCAACAGAGTAAAAGTAAAGACATCTACGTTTATATGCGTGAAAACTGCCAACTGTATTCACTATATTTATTCAAGTGTTTTTGACCCCTACAACACGTGTTTTGTATCAGTCCGAATAAAATATATATAAATATACGTGAATATAATTTTTTTCAAATAAAATATCGTGGTGCCTAATTATTATTAACAATTTATATTTAAGGATAATTTACTGTGATTATAAGTGATAAAAGTGGTTTTTACATATTACTTTGAGTACGTTTGTAGAATTTGAGGTTAGTTGATAGTATGTATCATTTATTTACATCATAAACAAAATAATAAATATAAAAGTCCGCAAAAATTAAATAATTCCAAATATTGAGTTGAAATAAATCTTTCTTAAAGAAACCTTGAAATTTTAAACAAAAAAATTTATCGTCAGGCTGTCCCATACATAGTACAACATGATGATGGTATCAATATAAATGTTTGGAATATATGAACAAACTTAAACAAATAATCAAATAAATCACAGCAAGAAATAGTTTTAAAAAACGAAGTATAACTTCTTACGTGTCTACATAAGTACACACACACTTTTTTTTTTCTCAATTTTTTGACAGTATTGTATTTTGATACAATATCATTCGATCCTGGTATTTTTAGTTTCTTAAATATTTTTTTCCGTTTTTTTTATAGATATAAAATCTGTTAACGCCTTTTTCAAACGATGGAACTTGTAACATTCACTAAAAACATTTTTAACCACATTCAACCGTTGAAAAGTTGTTATTATTTCGGATAATCGGATAATACACCAGAGTTTTCCGTCAAAAACCGTCTTTGATATGCTTTATATTAGAAGAACGTTTGATAGAATATCTCAATGTTTAATTAATATTTCAAATAATATATTTCGTATAACTCCTTGGCTTTTGTTTCTCTACCATCTAAGGCTTACAGTAAAATGAGCGAACTGCTTCTTAGGCCGATCCCTTATGTCAGTTGGAAAATTAACATTACTCAGTCGCCTGCTCATTACTTTGTTTACACAAAGTTCATAAATAAACTGTGATTAATATAACCTGGTACCTCGTAGTTATTGTATCCGGACTTTTATTCAACGTTCCTACGTAGGCCGTTATCAAATTTCATTAAACCTTTCATGTGCTCTTCCTTCCTCCCACATTTCTTTGTGCGAATCCGGAAACACCGCTTTGAATTCCCTCGGCGTACGAAGTTATTCGGTTAGCTTTTAGTGTATCAGGTCGTGAGCCTTGAATTTTTCGTGACGGTGATTTAACTTTGGCTCCGAATAGGAATTACTTTTCTTTTCACGATAAATGTATGTTGAGAAAACTACTCTACGACACTTATATTGTAACTCGACTTGAATACCAAATTGTCGTTTTTGCTTTGGATAACAATCCTCTACTACGTAAATGACTTTAGTTCAGTTATTAATTCTATCATTGTTAACGTTTCCTTTCTATCTTTTCAATATACAGTGTGTCCGCAAAGTATGGAATAAAATCGATATTTCCAAAACCAAAGGTCGTTTTACAAAAACCTGAAACACGTCGATTTTTAATCTTAATATTCCACATTTTACAACAAAATTTCATTATACAGGGTGATCCATATTAATGTGACGACGTCATCGGTAATTTTTTAAATGCAACACCCTGTATTTGGTGTTACGAGCTGATTCCAAAAATGTATGATACTTGGGGTCTAACTGACAGAATTTGAAATATGTGCGCTTAGAAAATAAATGTTATTGATATCTACTAAAAGTAGAAATTAATTATTTTATGTTTTTTTCTAATGATTAATTTAACAATGGGAAAGTGATCCAGTAATAAATACATGACTTTATTTTAAATGTTTGAACTGTAGTCCTTGCTATAGTTGAAATGCTAACAAGTAATTCTTAATAATTTCAAAAAACTAGGCGGTTAGTTTTTTTTGTTATTGTGAAATGTCATTATTTCGATTGACGTTCAGTAACTGTTAAATAGGATAACAACATTCGTGAATTTTCTGTAGTATTGATTCGAATTAATTTGAAGTAGTAATGAATTTAAGTGTAAAGCAAAAAATACTGATTATGATTGGCTATGGAGACAAATCGCAAACTCAGATGGAAGCGTGTAACTTATTTAATAAAAAATATCCAGAAAGACGCATAACGCAGTCAGCAGTAAGTAAGATTGAAAAGAAATTTCGAGAAACTGGTACAGTTGAAAATGCACGCAAATCAGGTCGTCCTTCTGTAAATGATGATACAAAACTAGATGTTCTACTTGCTTTTGAAGAAGATGTTCGTAAGGTTAGTCGTGATTTCGATGTCAGTAAAACAACTGTACACAAAGTAAGTAAAATTGGAAAAATGGCATCCCTTTAAAATCGTACTTCTACAGGAATTGAACGAGGATGATCCAGATAGAAGAATATAATTTTGTGGAGCCATGATGGATAACTGTCACCGAGACCGTCTCCTCGTAAAAAATATATTTTTTTCTGATGAAGCCACGTTTATATTAAATGGTGGGGTCAACCGTCAGAATTGTAGGTACTGGGCCAAAGAAAACCCCCCACTGGATGCGTGAGCATCATACACAATACCCGCAAAAGGTAAATGTATGGGCTGGCACTGTAAGAAACAGGATCATAGTACCCTACTTTTTCGACGGTAGTTTAGACAGCCCAACATACTTTCAGTTTTTAAGGGGATATCTTGTACCTACTTTAATTAATTCATTCCTCAGAATAATTGATCCTGGAAGTTTTGATGAAAGTTTTTGGTTTCATCGGGATGGTGCGCCTCCACATTATGCTCCAGATATTCGAAGGTATCTCGACCAAATGTTTACGAACCGATGGATTGGTAGACGTGGACATATTGAGTGGCCAGCGAGGTCGCCAGACTCAAATCCGTTGAATTACTTTATATGGGGCCATCTGAAGAATGTTGTTTATGAAACGAAACCATCAAATATTCAAGAATTAAAAGAGATAATTCGAACAGAAATAAACAATATTCCTCAAGAAACCATAATTAGGGCTCAACAAGAATTTATTCAACGTTTAGGTTACTAATCTAAAACGTTCAAGCCAGTCTCTATATACCTACACAGTAGGTTCAATGGACTGACGCCTATCAGAAAACAACTACTCCCCTGGCAAATACCACGAAGGGCGTTGGATTATATCCGACAGGCGTCAGTGAAGGAATCTTCACAGAAAATTTCCTGCATATGCAATTGGCAATACAACTGAAAGAGTCGACCTTCAATTATGGAACGGGCACACTTGAAGACCGGTTTCGGGCTTATTAGCCACTCATCAGTGCAAGATAGTGACCATCATCGACCTAAAGTCAATGATATTCCACAATTGAAAATCGGAATTCTTTCAGAGTATTTCATTCCTCTTCCGAAGTTGGAGCGAACATCACAAAATGTCATTCCATCTAGTGGACGAGGTACTAACCAACTGCATATCCGTAATTTGGCCGATTCCTCTGAATAAGGAGAAACACTTTCTTATTAGTCAGTGGGCTATGCTTGAAGACTGGCAGTAAACAAATCTAAAGCAAATGGAACTTCAAACGTTCAAGCCAGTCTCTATATACCTACACAGTAGGTTTAATGGACTGACGCCTATCAGAAAACATTTGCTTTAGATTTGTTTACTGCCAGTCTTCAAGCATAGCCCACTGACTAATAAGAAAGTTTAGGTTACTGTCAAATATAGCAAGGACTACATTTTCAACATTCAAAATAAAGTCATGTATTTATTACTGGATTACTTTCACATTGTTGAATTAATCGTTAGAGATTCTGTGAAAATCTAGAGAAGAAAATTGGATTGGATAATTTAGGAAACACTTGATACATGAATAGCATTTTACAAGTGTTGTTCATGACGAAGAATTTCAAGAACGAGGTTTTAAAGATGAACTAGAACGGGAATGTTTCCTACTTATTCATCAAACTCAAACACCTGTTATGCAGCTGCAGTTTCGTAAGAATGTATCATCTTTCCCTCCAACCGATTTTCTGGAGTCTTTGAAGTCCATTAGATACAACAAGAGGATTGTTCCAAATTCTTAGGGTTCTTGTTGAATACTCTTCTTGAGCAAAACAATAGCAAAATCAATACTCCCGACCGCTCTGGATTGAATGATTCCGTACAGTCTATCTCGTCTTGTGTTTGTAAATCTTTTGCTGGAAAAATCCTCACTTGTTTACTTTGTAGTAAATGTTCAAAAGGGAGCGAGAACTTATGTGAATTTCTAGAACTTCATCTAGCGTTTCCTAATATGACTAATAACCAGTCCGTGCAAAGCTCATTGTTAAATCATCTGAAAATGGAATTTTTAACAGGTGATGATCGACTGTATTGCCAAACATGCGCCAAACTAACTGACAGTTATAAGGAAACAAGTATAGCTAAGGCACCAGTCAATCTAATAATAACACTGATGATCTTCAGACTCAACCTCTGACGGAAGCAAGAAACTCTTTTGAGGGTTCGAAATAGATGAACATTTCAATCTAGCAGACCACTATTATAATATTCATGCAGTCATTGTTCACTGTGGTTCTGGCGTTGAATTTGGTCATTATTACGCCTTGGTCAAAGACGAAACGGGCTGGTTTAAGTTTGACGATAGTCGTGTCACGGAGTGTTCCGGCGATGTATTGAATCTATTGGAATCTCTGGAGACACATTTTGTTTCATGAAAGAGAGGACATTGGCAGATCAAGATCTTCAGATGATGTGGTGCTGCAAGTTTTTCCGGGTTTTCCTGCAGCTGAAAAAGCAAATGCGGCACTGGAATCAATGAAGTCACCCCGGATCGCCAATTAATTTTGATTGTTGTTTTTATTATTATCTTTGTTTTAAAGTAAACTGTTTGAATATCATTAGAAAAAAATATAAATTAATTAATTAATTTCTACTTTTATTAGATATCAATAAAGTGTATTTTCTAAGCGCACATCTTTCAAATTCTGTCCGTTAGACCCCAAGCATCATACCTTTTCGGAAAAACCTCGTTACGGGATATCTAAAACTGACACCAAATACAGGGTGTTGCATTTAAAAAAAATACCGATTACATCATCACATTAATATGTATCACCCTGTATAATGAAGTTTTGTTGTGAAATGTAGAATATTAAAATTAAAAATCGACGTTTTTCGGGTTTTTGTAAAACGACTTCCGTTTTTGAAAATATCGAATTTATTCCATACTTTGCGGACACACTGTATTTAGTATCAATGGAGGCTTTTCTTTAGAACCAGCTGATCTATGTCTTTGCAGCTTGGTAGTACGTCACATAATTCTCGAATGAATGTACCTTTTATCTGAATGGTAAGTAAATTGTCGAAATTTTCTTTACTGGATTTATTCGAATCCCAAAGTCACACCCAAAAAGAAGACCATTCTTTTTGGAAGCAAATATAAGTGATGAAGGATGTTCCAATTTGCTGAATAATGCTGAATAATTTGCTATTTCGAATATAAACTTAATTAAGTAGGTTATTTTTTACATTTTCCTTCCTTGTAATGTTGAAAATGTTGAGAGGATTGGATTCGAATTGAAAGACCGTCCAATAAAGTATTGGGGAGGTGGTGGCCAACAGGCACTCGCGATGCAAGAATCTATATTTCATTAGAATTATGAACCAACTTCATTATAAATTAATTGAAGGTAGCCGATATTCTCGCAAAAGTGAGGGCAAATATTCCATCCCTTTCTTGGGACCAGAATCTTGCTGTAGACTTTAAAAAAATCGCAATGAAATATACGTCTGTCGAATGTAGTGCTAGGATAAAACAAAAAATTCATGGATAAACATTTTTAAGAGCATCCATAGCAAGAGAATGTCAAAAAAGACACTTGCAAATGGCAAGAAACAATCATTTGCGGTTACAGTTTAGAAAAAAAACACTCTTCTCTACAAATGACTTGAGCTCCTTGCAAATGAAACACTAACACTATTCCTCTGGCATCAACAAACTGGTCAATTGGAAGTTTCAGCATACCGAGAATTGACAATATTACAAATCTGGCGTGAACTGAGAAGCTGGAAGGAACAATTCATATACAATGTGAATGAATTTTGATATAAGACTTATCCATCATTTTTTAATTGGATTGAATTGTGTGCGGAGAGATTGGAAGAATCCAACCTCATACACAAGTCAATAAAAATATTCTCGAATAGTCAAGCGGCGTTGGAAGTTCTTGGCTTCTACCGAGCAACGTCTAAATTGGTAGCAAATTGCCAAAAATGACTCTCGTCGATAGGAAGACTTAACAGATTGTCTCTGGTCTGGATTCCAGGCCAGTATGGCCAGGAATCTAGACCAGGAATCCAATACAATGATGCTGCTGACTCCCTTGCAAAAGAAGGTGCTGCAAGCAGCTTTATCAGACCAGAACCTGTCATTGGCTTAGCCAAACAAACATTGAACACCTGGATGGCAAAAAGATTTATGGACTTCTGGCAGAATCTTCCAGGATTGGCTCACTCCAATGCGTTTATTCACCCTTCGAAGCTTGATACCAAACAATTGTTGGACTATGATGTCTAGCAGGGCTTCTTAACGGTCATATGCAGAAACTCGGACTGCGTTTGAAAAATGATGAAACAGCAGAGCACATATTGCCTGCCCCGCTGGGGACCAAATCAGGACCAAATCGGCAGAGCCGTACTCTTACCATCTGACCTGAAAGACCACTCGCCATACAGACTAATCGGCTTCATTAAGAAGCTGGGTTTATTCGGTCGAGTGTGAATAGGTGTGAGCCACAATAATAGACCCACTCTTGACCTTTTTGACCTAACCTAACCTAACCTATCCATAATTTAAAAATCTCAACCATTGAGGCAATTTTTCTTCTGAAAAAATTTTTATTGACTTTGAGGAGAGTTTTGGTTATAAATTGAACTCTAGGGATGTCATATTCTTATGGTTTCAACACCGACTGACTTGTTTGATAGTA
This sequence comes from Leptinotarsa decemlineata, assembly GCF_025532065.1. Taxonomy (NCBI): domain Eukaryota; kingdom Metazoa; phylum Arthropoda; class Insecta; order Coleoptera; family Chrysomelidae; genus Leptinotarsa; species Leptinotarsa decemlineata. Next base: position 1,617,302 of record NW_027412525.1, read on the forward strand.
GTGGAAGACCTCTGATACTTAATTGGCATAGAATCAAATATTGATAGCATTATTTTCTTCATTATTTGAATTCAACTCACAGTGAACATAGTGGAAGGAACAATCCTCAGTGTAGAGCTTGGAGTGACTCGAACTGACTACAAAACTATCGATTCAGTCAGTTAAGATCATCACTTAAGTCACCCCGGATCGCCAATTAATTTTGATTGTTGTTTTTATTATTATCTTTGTTTTAAAGTAAACTGTTTGAATATCATTAGAAAAAAATATAAATTAATTAATTAATTTCTTCTTTTATTAGATATCAATAAAGTGTATTTTCTAAGCGCACATCTTTCAAATTCTGTCCGTTAGACCCCAAGCATCATACCTTTTCGGAAAAACCTCGTTACGGGATATCTAAAACTGACACCAAATACAGGGTGTTGCATTTAAAAAAAATACCGATTACATCATCACATTAATATGTATCACCCTGTATAATGAAGTTTTGTTGTGAAATGTAGAATATTAAAATTAAAAATCGACGTTTTTCGGGTTTTTGTAAAACGACTTCCGTTTTTGAAAATATCGAATTTATTCCATACTTTGCGGACACACTGTATTTAGTATCAATGGAGGCTTTTCTTTAGAACCAGCTGATCTATGTCTTTGCAGCTTGGTAGTACGTCACATAATTCTCGAATGAATGTACCTTTTATCTGAATGGTAAGTAAATTGTCGAAATTTTCTTTACTGGATTTATTCGAATCCCAAAGTCACACCCAAAAAGAAGACCATTCTTTTTGGAAGCAAATATAAGTGATGAAGGATGTTCCAATTTGCTGAATAATGCTGAATAATTTGCTATTTCGAATATAAACTTAATTAAGTAGGTTATTTTTTACATTTTCCTTCCTTGTAATGTTGAAAATGTTGAGAGGATTGGATTCGAATTGAAAGACCGTCCAATAAAGTATTGGGGAGGTGGTGGCCAACAGGCACTCGCGATGCAAGAATCTATATTTCATTAGAATTATGAACCAACTTCATTATAAATTAATTGAAGGTAGCCGATATTCTCGCAAAAGTGAGGGCAAATATTCCATCCCTTTCTTGGGACCAGAATCTTGCTGTAGACTTTAAAAAAATCGCAATGAAATATACGTCTGTCGAATGTAGTGCTAGGATAAAACAAAAAATTCATGGATAAACATTTTTAAGAGCATCCATAGCAAGAGAATGTCAAAAAAGACACTTGCAAATGGCAAGAAACAATCATTTGCGGTTACAGTTTAGGAAAAAAACACTCTTCTCTACAAATGACTTGAGCTCCTTGCAAATGAAACACTAACACTATTCCTCTGGCATCAACAAACTGGTCAATTGGAAGTTTCAGCATACCGAGAATTGACAATATTACAAATCTGGCGTGAACTGAGAAGCTGGAAGGAACAATTCATATACAATGTGAATGAATTTTGATATAAGACTTATCCATCATTTTTTAATTGGATTGAATTGTGTGCGGAGAGATTGGAAGAATCCAACCTCATACACAAGTCAATAAAAATATTCTCGAATAGTCAAGCGGCGTTGGAAGTTCTTGGCTTCTACCGAGCAACGTCTAAATTGGTAGCAAATTGCCAAAAATGACTCTCGTCGATAGGAAGACTTAACAGATTGTCTCTGGTCTGGATTCCAGGCCAGTATGGCCAGGAATCTAGACCAGGAATCCAATACAATGATGCTGCTGACTCCCTTGCAAAAGAAGGTGCTGCAAGCAGCTTTATCAGACCAGAACCTGTCATTGGCTTAGCCAAACAAACATTGAACACCTGGATGGCAAAAAGATTTATGGACTTCTGGCAGAATCTTCCAGGATTGGCTCACTCCAATGCGTTTATTCACCCTTCGAAGCTTGATACCAAACAATTGTTGGACTATGATGTCTAGCAGGGCTTCTTAACGGTCATATGCAGAAACTCGGACTGCGTTTGAAAAATGATGAAACAGCAGAGCACATATTGCCTGCCCCGCTGGGGACCAAATCAGGACCAAATCGGCAGAGCCGTACTCTTACCATCTGACCTGAAAGACCACTCGCCATACAGACTAATCGGCTTCATTAAGAAGCTGGGTTTATTCGGTCGAGTGTGAATAGGTGTGAGCCACAATAATAGACCCACTCTTGACCTTTTTGACCTAACCTAACCTAACCTATCCATAATTTAAAAATCTCAACCATTGAGGCAATTTTTCTTCTGAAAAAATTTTTATTGACTGAGGAGAGTTTTGGTTATGAATTGAACTCTAGGGATGTCATATTCTTATGGTTTCAACACCGACTGACTTGTTTGATAGTAGTGGAAGACCTCTGATACTTAATTGGCATAGAATCAAATATTGATAGCATTATTTTCTTCATTATTTGAATTCAACTCACAGTGAACATAGTGGAAGGAACAATCCTCAGTGTAGAGCTTGGAGTGACTCGAACTGACTACAAAACTATCGATTCAGTCAGTTAAGATCATCACTTGATGATACCAACTTGGTTTCCGAAGTATCACTCAAAAAAGTGTTGTTACATTGCTTCCGTTGATGCATGAATATTTTGAAACTTTTCAAGAATTCATCAGTTGGATTAGCAGTGGTAGTGCCAATCCAACTGATGAAGCGATTAAGTGGCGAAACGCGTCTCAACTGAAATGTTATAATTATCACGAATATTAGTAAAGAAATTAAATTAACGAATAAAACATTGTAATTATCAAGAAATGTTTACTCTCTTTAGGAATTTTTTTTTTCGGTTTCTGTAAGGAAAAAATCTTTGAAGTATCTCTAATTATCGTATAACATTGAATACGAAAAATTTTTTTTTTTCTGCTATTCTCTGAAAATATCTTGTTATTTTGGCAAAATGAGAGGAAGGAAGGAAACTTATGTTGCCATAAGAAAAGTGACTATGAGTAATTTTTTTTTGTTATAAAATTGATCAAAAGCATTCCTCTTCATAGCTTTTAGAAATGACTGATTGAGTAATCTCAAAGAAAACACATTTTTCAACTAGAAGTCTATAAGAAAATATTATTTCACATATATATTTCCAAGTGATATGAATTTCATATTATATACCTAATATAAAATATGATTATTTTCACGTTTATAATTTATCCCTTCACTGTTATCCATTTCTTGTATTCTGCTTCGATGGAATCGAGATTAAAATTAATTTGTTACAGGTACTGAAATAAAAGAGGTTGAAAATACTCTTTGGTTTCTCCCTTACAGTTGTTTTCACTTCGGACTTCGATCTTTTACTTTATTCATGAGGCTACCTTTTCTTTTTTCCTTTTATTCGAATGGTCCGAAGTCCTTGCTTGGAATAAGGTCACGGCCCTTCTAAATTGAGGGTACAGAGCGCTCGATGAGGTTACGTTACGTTAATCTATCTAATTCTAAACAAAGTAATGTGAAACAGAAGTTATAAATTAACTTGGCAGGGCTGCCAATGCAGCCCTATCTTGAGATGACACTGGTTTGTAGTGGAATTTGATCTGCCTTTATATTGTGGGTGGTTAAAGATGTGAATGGTCTTTGTTTGAGGGTTTGTATCTTCAACAGTCTTCGTTTCAGTCAATCAAGATTAAGTATATAGTGCATTGGTACTTTTCTATACAGGTGTACTGATGGGAAGTTACTAAATGTATTTTTGATTATGATGTTTTAGAGTAGGAAAGTGATGAAGCATTTGAAGTTATAGGTTATTTTAATCTAGTACAATTAAACAAAAAATAAACGCCAATGAAAAATAAAATGAACCGGCGTTCTTCTTAAAGTTCTTATATGAAGTAACATCAACATTCATTGAGAAAATTGATAACACCGGAAAATAATAAGTATAGCACCGGAAAATAATAAGTATAGCTATAAAACATAATAACGGAAGAAACAGTTACATACCTGTGCTATGTGAGGATTATTTCTTTATAAATTTCAATTTTGAAAGAAATCTTCAACGAAAAAGCACTCCTATATATATATATATATATATATATATATATATATATATATATATATATATATATATATATATATATATATATATATATATTTATATTTATACCTTATATCAAAGGTGTGACCGACAAAATCGGGAGAATACTAAGACGTAAAAACATTCGGACAACCTACAAACCACACAAAACGATATCCAGTTGGCTGCCCAGACCGAAAGAGAGAATTTCCCTAGAAAACCAAGGAGTATATAGCATCACATGCGAGGACTGTGGACAACAATATATCGGTCAGACCAACAGACGTATATCTGCCAGAACCCAGGAGCCCAAAACTCGATAAGAACAAAACAAACCTCCTCTGCCCTCTTTCAACACCATCTACAAACAGGTCACAAGATTAATTTTGAGTCCACAAAACAGATAGCACAGGTGCAAAACCCAAGAATACGACAAATCAGGGAAGCTATCGAAATCGAAAAGCGAGGCTTCATCAACAAAAGGGATGACTCACTAAACATCCCAAGGATTTGGAAAACAATAATTAAAAACAACCACCAAAGACAACCACAAATTGATAATGAACCATCGCAGGTAGGAAGAACCGCCAGAAGCCATTAACAACCCTCAGGTAGAAAAACAGGTAGGAGAACTACCAAAAGCCATCAACAACCCTCAGGTAGAAAAACAGGTAACAAATCCATACAACTTACGCAAGCGAAACCATATAAAAACACCACAAGAAGAACCTGACATCAGTTACACCTCTCGAAGCGAAGCAGTAACACGTCTTGATAATGCCATCTGAGATGATGGCGAAACGTCGACTATCGAATAGTACACAACGGATGAACACCCGGAAAAACAACACATCATATATATATATATATATATATATATGGTGTTTCAGGAACCGTGGAGGTACCAAAACAATTGGTATACGTCCAAAGAGTCAGTAAGAACCATAAAGAATACAGGGATAATGAACTACTTGATGAATATTTATGAATTCATGGTAATTGATTAGTGAGGTATGACAGATTGTGTCCCTCTGGATATCACTTAGTGGCAAATTAAATTACACAATATTCAGCAACAATATAGGTATACAATGATTGAAGTAAAGATATTTATTGAACATGAATGAATGAGAATCTACAGAAGGCATTGGCTTGTACGTAGATACATTTCATGCGATTTGAGTCTAATAATGACATGTTGTATTAAATTAGGAACACAATATTATTGTACAAAAAACTTAAAACAAAAATATACAAACTAACAATTGATGGGAATAAATCGTAAATTACAAAGAATGCAAGGAATTTCTTGCTGAAAATTGGGTTTGCCTAAGCAAAAAAAGAATAGATAGATAATAGCACTTTTGGGTTTGTATAGTATTGCGTGGTTTGATGCGAGAAAGGATAAACTAGTTTATGGATAATCGTGGTTTCGAGAAAATGTATATTTAGCAAAAATGGTTTTTATTTCCACTTGTGAAGTTTCGGTTCGAAGTACCTATAAATTATTTTTCATTACATACATTCCATACAAAGAGACATGTTTCAAAATAGATTTAGTGTATCCAATTTATATGACATACCCAATGACTGCTAAATGTACTTCCACACTTTTCATATTTGTATCTTGACGGTTTCGTTGAATGTGCTTTGAATGCTCGTCCCGGGTTGAGTGCCTTGAGTTGAAATCTTCCCCACACGGTTACTGTGTGCAGAACATCCCATCTTGTCCATCCACCCCCGCTCCTCTGGAGCGGTCCTCAACTTACCGATGGGCACATCAGCAAAATTGACATCTGACCTCTTTCAGTCGAAAGTCAGTCTTTAGGTGATTTTACTTTCTAATCGATTGTTTTCTTTTATCGTGACTTTCCTAACTGAATTTTTGCATGGGGTCCTCAAAATCTAACCGGAGACGAATGTCTTTATGTCTTTATGTCACCACTGTTGTTGTTTCCCAGTGAATCTGAAAATGAAGTGAATTTGAAATCTGATTAAGAAGTTTTTATACTTACCGGAGCCGCCTGATAGCGACTCTCGGGGGTGGTCTCTCGCGTAGCGCTGGATTGTTATTCGCTCGAATTCTGTCAAACGCGTCTTCTGTGTGTTTTCTCATACATGCGTCTACGTAGTTTATGTTCAGGTCTAGATCCCGGAATATGTACCTATTCGGTACATATCTTGGAGCGTTTACACGCACGCGTTCATACACGGCAGAATCTGTCTTCTGTATGTCGCCGCGCACTGGTCCCAGGCAGTGCAGGGAATGCGCTGCATTTATTTTTTTTTGGTTTTATATCCGAATTCGATGGTAGCCTAATCGATTATATACCCATTAAATGAATACTCCCGAGAGTTAGGTACCAGTTGAAATGAGCATCCTTTATATCCCTCGAATCTACTCTTTCACACACCTACCAGTGTTAAATTCTAGATAAATACCGTTTCATCTAATCGTGGTTGATAGGACGAGTATATCGTGGAATGTAGATCGTTTTCGTTACAGTTACGATATTGAATGGTAATAACCGGTTTCTATTTTTTAATTAAAGATAATATATAATGAGTCGACTCGATAAGTTATTAAATCAGTCATTGGCCTGTGTTTTTCCGTTGTTGTGATGAACATATACTTCTTATGCAGGTTGAGTATTACTGTTACTTGCTCGTATATAACCAGAATACATTATTTCGATAAATGTTTCAATTGATTACTTTACACTGTGCACCAAAGATCAGTGTTTGCAATTTTTTTTTGTTTTATTAATCGATTATTTGGTAAACGTAACGGTTTGTAACTATTCATGCTTGAATGAAAATTCTGTATATTTTCAAAATGTTCGGGAGTTTAATTGCTTAGCAATTAAAATTGCATACATCCCTTCTTCACTACTGAAATATTCAACCACCTCCTGCGAGTATATAAACCTTTCGTTTGTATAAATGAATTCGTCAAATATTCTAGAAATTTTTTCGAATGCTCAACCAATGGAAATTGGGGGAGCATTCATTTTTCAGCCTAAAAATGCGCCGTGTTTCTCAACATTTTAGAAGTTGAAAACTACTATTTTCTGTACCTACTTCATTCTCTGAACCGTTTCAGCTCATTATTTTAAAATATATTTGTATGCTAAACTCCAAATATTGAATAAACTCTTGGAATTTTATGAATCATTATTGAATCGTTATGAATCGTTATTTATAATATTCTCACAAATATTTCAACAATTTTTTTTGTTTCAGGTAAGACTTATGACATCACCAAGTTGAAGATTTGTAAGTACTTACATACTGGTATATATTTGAGTCTTATTTATTTATAAGTAGTATGTAGATGTGTGATAGAAAATTCATCATTTTCTTACACTCTAAGAAAATAATCTACCGTGTCTATTCCTATTATGGCATTGGTTCCTTTATCAATTTTGAAAATGTTCAAATAGCTAGAACTACGTTATACAAGCTGCTGAAAACTTTTTCAAGTCATACACTTTCTGCAAATACCATTATCGTTTTGTCAAAATTATCTGTTAACATCTATCCTCTTCTACATGGCTTGAAAACAGTTCTCGAAATTCCAAATCTGATACTGTAGTACGACACTCTATACTTCAATGATTTCATATATCTTGACAGCAATATAAATCTTCACCAAACTTTCTTATTATCGATGGGTAACAAGAAGTTAAAAGGTGAAGAGTAATGTTGTAATCCAATGACTTATGTATGCTCATTCCAATTTTTGGTACCTTGAACAGATTTTCTTTGGTGGAAAATGTCTGATATAATGAAAATAATATTATGAAAATATTTAAAAAATCATATTTGTACAAAACATTGTGAGAAACACCCAAAATAAGGAAGAAAGCAATTACATTCAAAATAAAGGCTTATAAAGATGTGCATGAATGTGTATAAAGAAAGAAATTCAAGTCATAGTACGCCGGCTGAAACTTCAGTGGGGACTATGCTTCAGCTGCCAGCATAAACTCGAAAAAATAACTAAAATACAGTTATAGAACCCCGGATAAGATTTATCTAGGTCGTTGTTTGAATAATTAATAATATTTTACGTTTCATTGACCAATTCCTAATACTTTTTGACATGAATACATGAAACAAATCTGATGATTTTGTACGTTTTGTTTATTACACTTTGAAATCAGGAACCTTCGCTTAAACAATGTGTAAGTTATTTAGTAAAAACGAGTTATCATAAAATACTAATCGAAAACTTTGAAAAAATATTTATTTTTGTGTTCATATGTCTATATAAAAGGTTTGAAATAATATGTACATGTTCCATAATATTTTGTGGTTCTTAACTTCCCATAATCTGAAACATAAATCTTGATAAAAGACAATCTGCTAAAGTGCAATAAAGGGCAAAATGCCTTTAATTAGTTATCAACTTGTCGTATTTATAACTCTGCCTAAATATAATGAATAATTGTAACATTAAAATTTTTATGCCTACTTTACCTTTTTAATATAGCTAAGCATGACCTTTCTGTTCCCGAAACTTTTCTATTAGAAATATGCACATTTCTTTCAACGTGTGACAAACATTATGTTTCTTTTTATATTTTGACGGAAAGGCATGATGTTTCGGATTTTTAGCCATTTTAAAAAAGCTAAGAAACATTCCGGAGTGAACATTTCAGTTTGCCCTTCAGCACATTTTAGCAGGTTCTGTGTTTATCTATCTAATTTATTTTTCAGTTTGCGGAAGATTAAAATACTCATCAATATTGGAGTTGTTCTTGAGGGTTTCCCAGGAAAATTCTTCATTGGAGTGATTCAAGACCAAACAGTTTTTGTGTTTCTATTTCTCTATTTTCATACAAAAAATGTGGGAACCTTCCAAAGGACGGAAGAAAACAATTAAGTTCAAAATAAAGTATTTACAAAAATGTGGAGATTATGCATAGGAGTTACTTTCAGATATAAATTGGAAGATAAAGCTCTCCGTAAACAACTATTTTCACATGAACATTGAATTACACGAGAGAAAACAAACAACTATATTCATGTGAATATTGAATTAAGTATAGTAAATTCATGTTTCGCTATTTAGTTTGTACTCCAAACATTCGTTATGGAACTGAATCAAATATCATTGATAGGAACGCTGAACAACATAATGTATAAAAGAGTACAAAAGTGTACGAGAGAGTGATAATGTAAGAAGGAGCAATATAAAATTTTCCTAACATGGAACACTATTATCCTCAATGGCGGACATTAGCACCTTTCTTGATAATATTACATTCAATTCATTCAGAACATTCATTGTTGGGGATATGAACATTGACATCCTCGACGAAAATGACAAAAGCGTCAATGACTACTTAACAGTCATGGCGGAGTACGGGTACAAATCTCTCATAAATGCACCAACGCGCCTTGCAGCTTGTCTTGACCACATCTTTATTAAACCCTGTACTATACAAGATATCGAATTTTCGATCCCGATAGTTACTCTCACAGATATAACAGATCACTCAACCATTATTGTTCAAGAAGTATTCGGAAAAAACACTGAACCAAAAAAATATGAGAAAAAAACCATAAGACAGCTCAATGAAAAAAAGTTTATTGAAAATATAAAAAAACACAAATTGGCAAAACATTTTCTCAGATAGTAACTTGGATATTGTAGTTGAGAGATTTGTTGCACATTTACAATATGAAGCTGAGCAATGCACCAGTTATATACTAATAAAAAGAAACCAAAAAAAAAGGAAAGATTGGATATCTACATCTTTGGTCAAATCGGTAAATAAAAAAAATAGTATATACCTACAACTCAAAAACAACCCAAACAATTTACGACTCAAAGATGAGTATAAGAATTACAAAAACACGCTTGAAAAGATAATAGAAAAAACAAAAAATGCATACTATAAAAGAAAAATTAATGAAAACAAGAATAATGCTGCCAACCTGTGGCGAAACATAAATGAAATGTTTGGTGGAGATCAGAAAAAAGTTGAAATAAAATCTATAAAAAATGAAAATGGAAACATGGTTAATGATATGAATGAAATTGTAGACATTTTTAACAGTACCTTCATCAATACAGGAAAAGAACTTGCAAAAAAATCAATAGAGCATCAAACCATAAATTCACTGAATATATAAACGAAAAATCTATATTTTTGAGTCCTACAACCCCTAAAGAAGTTTCAAGCGTTATAAAAGGACTTAAAAATCAAAAAGCACCTGGAATTGACAATTTAAAGGGTGAAACATTAAAATTAGTTACTGAATTCATCGCTGAACCGATAACGCATATTTTCAACAAGGCTGTAGAAACTGGACACTTTCCATCATGCTTGAAAACATCGATAGTAACTCCAATATATAAAAGTGGAAGCAGAGATGAAGTGGTTAACTATAGGCCAGTTTCATTAATAACAGACTTCAACAAAATTATAGAAAAGTTAATTAAATCCAGACTAAATTCATTTATCCAAAAACACAAAATATTATCAAAATCACAATTTGGTTTTCAGGAAGGGAAATGCACCCAAAATGCACTATTGCAGCTAACTGATAGCATATACAAAGTACTAGATAGAAGCAAACCGTCAATAGGAGTTTTCATCGATCTATCAAAAGCATTTGACACAGTTAACCACTCCATACTATTAACCACTCTGGAGAACATTGGAATAAGAGGGAACGCAATCAAATTATTAAAATCATATTTGACAGATCGGAAACAAATCGTGAGAATTCAAAATATAAAGAGTACTGAAAGGAAAATTGAATATGGAGTACCACAAGGAACGGTTTTAGGTCCAGTACTATTCTGTATATATGTGAACCAATTATTTTCTATAGGATCTTCAGGTGAAATAACTAGTTTTGCAGATGACACTGCGGTTTTCTACTCTGGGGAAACCTGGCTTGAGGTCAAAGAACAAGCAGAAAAAGACCTGGAAATGATTAAAGATTGGTTTGATTACAAACAACTTTCCTTAAATTTCAACAAGACATTTTTCTTACCTTTCTGTAATTATAAATCTTCCTTGCCACAATATCAATTCATAACTATTCAAAATACATTCAGAATATCTTCAACGACAAATATAAAATACTTAGGAGTTTTAATAGATTCTCATTTGAGATGGAACTTCCATATAAATTATTTGGTGAAAAAATTAAGAACTATTCTTTATAAGTTCCGCCAACTTAACAACAGATTGGATCTGAAACAAAAAAAAATAGTTTATTATAGTCTGGTACAAAGTCATTTGACATACTGCCTAATAGGATAGGGAGGAGTATCCAAAACTTACCTGTATCCATTAAACGTAATACAGAGGAAATTCTTAAAACTAATGTTGAACAAGTCTCTCCGCTATAGTAGTGACAAGTTGTATGAGGAATCTGGGATGTTCGACCTAAGACAATTATTTTATAAGACACTTGTGCTAAATCAATTCAAGGAAAAGGGAAAACTAAGTCGGCCGAGCCATGAGTATATCACACGTCACAAAAATATATATATTATACCATATGCATCCAAGAATGTAGGTCAGAGGTCCTATAATTTTCTGGGACCAACTGTATTCAACTCCCTACCAGATAGCATACATTCCCTAGAATCATTTTCACATCTGAAAAAAGCGGTCGATAAATTAATTAGAAGCTAACCTCGTGAGAAAATTGGTCAAATATTTGATGATGCCATTTGAAATGTTCTATTCAAATAAAAAAAAAAATTACTCACCGTTACGCTCTCGCAAGACAATTTCCAACTTGTAAGAAATTTTATTTACACCTCCCATGTGATCTATTTCATCCTTACACGTGTCCAATTGTTTTGTGATCCGAATGATTTTTCTTATACATGTGATTCATTTTATATATAAAAGTCTCGGATGTTCTTATGATTGTTATAATGGTTATTTCAATCTATTTTATTTATACCACATATGATTAATTTTATATCTACTTACACGTCTACAAAGTTTTTGAATGTTCTGTATATATTTATTTCACCCTTTTGTTAACCTTATACTCATTATTAATTTTAGTATCTGAAGTTATAAAAATTAATTTACACCACGCACAAGCAACACCTGTTGCTTCTGTGGGTTTCCCAATGTTTATTTGCAAAATGTATAGCCTTATTATGGTTTCTGTTTTTCTTTTGTGTAAATAAACGATGATGATGATGATGATTACGACTTTGTCACGGACGAGACAAATTTACTCATGTCACGATGACAGTACGTAAATACATTCATACGCTTTTTGGATTTAATCCCAGCGACAGGAATCTTGTTCGGAATGAAAAGGATATTTTTTATGAGAGGCTATTTTCCCATAATTTTTTCTATTAAGATGGAGAAGTGGAGAGCTGAAAACCTTTTTTCTCCAAAAACTAGTCTCTGCTGAATAAAACTCCTTTCAACTGAAGGAAGTCATTATTAGCTCTGCTGGGAACTCTCCATCTTTGCTTATTTTCAATCATCATCAGAGAGATCAGGTAATGCCACTCTCCAATCTAATGTTATTTATTCATTTATTTGTGGGAATTGCAATTTGGTGAAATGCTTATTCGCTTCGCTCATTCGTATTGTATATGGGTTTAAACAGTATCACTCCTGATCCGTTCTCATCATTCGAACAATTTTATTCGCGAAATAATTAATCCGTCAATTTCCGGCTATAATTCGTTTTGGTGAGTTCAAAAGGGATGGTCTGATTTTTATTTCGAAATTATCCTGCCAGTTAGTGTGCTTTAACCAGCCATTTAATAATTGATTCGTTGTGTTCGTGATTGTAATCTGCATCATTTGTGCTTGCGTTCGTTGCATTATTGATCTGTGAACGGCACATTTCCAGTTATGCTCATTTTGATTGTAATGGAGGTGTCACGATATGAGGTTCAGTGTAATATGTTATATTCTTAGAGCAAGCGTCGATTTTGGAAGGCCGTTATTTACATCTGGTCTTAGACCAAATCTCAATAAAAAATTATGAACCTCCTTCCAAAAGTGACATTTTGATACATCTCTAACATCTCTATATATATATATACAAATATGAAAGTTATTGGGTGTCTTGATATAGAAACAGAAGTTAATATCGGACATAGCACTCATGAAAGTCCGAAACACGTGTCTATGGTTTGCCACTTTCATGAGTGCTATGTCCGATATTAACTTCTGTTTCTATATATATATATATATATATATATATATATATATATATATATATATATATATATATATATATATATATATAACAGAATAATTAGTAACTGGATTAACTATAAATCGGTTTAATTCGTGAGGTTGCAGTCAATATCTGGGCTGTTACAAAGAAAACTCTTTGTTATATGTCAAGCTTTCGGTATATTTCACACCTTCGTCAGGACAATAACGTGAGAATAAAATATAAAATGGTTCAAAAACATTTTGAAAACATTAAAGAATATTTTCCAAAACGTCAAACATCTATATAAAAGTATATAATTTAATTTTTTTCCATTGATTAATCACTTGGTTGGCAAAATTTATGAATACGACAAGTTAGTGACAATTTGGACTCTTCAGTGGTTTATATTACGCAGTGAAATTTTCAAATTGTGCTTTACACTCTAACAGATTCTCTATCGATTAAGCTTTGTATTTTTTTTCAGATTATTGAAGGTTGTACACCCAAAAATAGTTAACGTTGATATTTCGTATACATTTTTGTATACAAAAAAACATGATAGAACATAATAGATAGAACTGGCGGATACTTGGTAGAAAACCAAAAATTTCAAAAGAAGTAATTCTATACATAGATGTGTAAAAGTAACTTTCAGACAGAAACTGGAGGGCTTTTTTTAATAGATGTTTATCCAGTTCGATAATTTTTCTGATCAATGATTTAGTTACAAACTAACTCGAAATATCATACTTTTCTGTACACTGAACATTGACTTACAGTTTATAGAATTGGAAAAAACATTTATGGCATTTTTCGAAATTTCCAAAAAAACTTATTTTTATTATGAGCGATGCCTGTGCAAAAGTAGCGTTTCAGATTGGATTTGAATCGCTGGAGATTAAATCCATCTGGAAAAACGTTCTCAGGAAGTTTATTTCACATAAACGTAGTTCTCCAAATGAAAGAGTTCTTTAGCAGTGAAGTTCAAGCTGAACTGAGTTGAACCTCAAAACGATGAGAAGCCACAGTCCGTCGAGTCCTTCTAATATGTACCGCTCTTGGTGGAATCAAATGTGCCAAGTCACTTGAACACTTCCCGTGAAAGTATATATAGAAGAGAGACAAATCTCCAACCTTCCTTCGATGTTCCAGTGTAGATGTTCCTGGTTGCAAGTGATGTTCGTGTCACCAATCAGGTGTATGGCTTTTTCTGGATGGAATCCAGTAGGTTCGAAGTATGCTTGGGGACGGAGCTCCATACAAAATAATTCGCAGAATGTATGATCTGAGCTTAATAAAGCATCAAAAGTTGCTGAGGTGTGTATAGTTTTCTGGTTCGGAACAGTGTTCCGAGCTTTTGAGAAGCAGCCTTTGCAATTTCAGCGACATGATTGTGCCAAGATATATTGATGTCCATTTTAAACCCCCAACAAACTTATCGAAGCAGAAAGCAGAATTGTCTGACCTGACATTATGATAGTTATGAGAAAGTACTTACGGAAATTGTTACATAATATTCATTATATTATTGACCAATATATCAATTGATTCTTTTCGAAGATGCATTTTTCAATTTTCTCCATTACTTAAGCTCTTCCTGATTATATAGAATCATGATTTCCCTAAACGTGTTTTTTGTAAAACCAACTAATACACTTTATTGTATGATTTTCACTATATATAGTTTCAATACAGATTTTCATCAAGTATCCGCCAGTTCTATTCATCATTTCTATCTATTATGTTCTATCATGTTTTTTTGTATACAAAAATGTATACGGAATATCAACGTCAACTATTTTTGGGTGTACAACCTTCAATAATCTGAAAAAAAATACAAAGCTTAATCGATAGAGAATCTGTTAGAGTGTAAAGCACAATTTGAAAATTTCACTGCGTAATATAAACCACTGAAGAGTCCAAATTGTCACTAACTTGTCGTATTCATAAATTTTGCCAACCAAGTGATTAATCAATGGAAAAAAATTAATTTATATACTTTTATATAGATGTTTGACGTTTTGGAAAATATTCTTTAATGTTTTCAAAACCCAAAACAAACAGTTGCACACAAGGCCTTCATTGCAAAAAGCAATATTCTCTTGGACACACGTCAAAAGAATTAAATGTCTAGATGCAATATCCGATAGTCTACATGGATATACATATGGACAGTTTTCCGAGATCTCAGTTTAAGTTCATATTTCTGTTTTCAACCTCTCGCCCCAGCATTGGCAACCAGATACAATCCACTTCGTCATAATTATTTGAAATATATTTGTTAGTTATTAAAATATTATATGAGGTTTCTTGTGGCAATTTTTGCTTCACTCCATTTCTTTGCGTGATCACCAGTTGAATTTATAATATGCTCTGCTATCCCCGATCCTGTTATCTGTCTTCTCTTTATATAATCATGATATATCCTTGAATATTACTGGAGTGTTTTCCCAACACCAAATCGTTATTTTTAACACCTCGACATGTGTTTCGATAAACAAATGATCATCTTCAAGAGGAATATTAAACTTTTCAATCTTCCTCTTGAAGATGATCACTTGGTGATCGAAACACGTGTCGAGGTGTTAAAAATAACGATTTGGTGTTGGGAAAAAAACTCCAGTAATATACATTACTACACCAAAGGTTCCAAACAGTGCATCATAAATGATATATCCTTGTTTATTTCTTCGGATTGTAGGTTATACATATAAAATCGGTAAGAAACATTGACGCCACAAAAATTGTCTTTCAAACAATTAAAAAACAAGTTTTATTTCCATAATCATCTTGCGGTTTCGTTTCGTTTTTGGTAAATGTTGGGCATTTAAAATATTCCACAAATTTGTTACTTGTGTTTAATATTGTGATTTGAATAAAAAATACAGTCCTTCGACCATTTTTTATTACTGCGTTCACTGTTATGTATAATACGTAACTCAAATCAGGTGTTTCATACATATATCCGCATATTTAATCCCTTTAGGAAATGCATGAGAAATAAATAAATTTGTTACAAAATATATGATCTATGAACCATGTTACTCAACATTTGGAAACCTAATTTTCCCTTTTGTATGACCTGCAAAATTGTCTCGTAAATGTTTCATTTCCTTACTAGATTGTAAAATCCAGTGAGTTGAGAAAAAACCCTATTAAATTAGAACACGTGTCGAGTTGAATTTGCAGAGCGTTGCCATCCTTGCACAAAATTGATATAAGCTGTGTCACTTGAACGTGAACAGGAAAATAGCGAGTAGAACAGGTAACTAGCTAGAAAGGTTGGATATTCCAGTTGTTTTGATGCCTATAATGAAGTTCTATCGTGTTTAACATGTAACAACACGGGAGACTTGTGAAATTTCATTGGAATGATAAAGGAAGACCTTGCTGGCAATAACTCATTTTGTACAACAGTCTAAAATACTTCTGAGTATTGTTTTGAGTTTGAATGATTACTAGATTCGTCGGACCAACGTAAAGAAATTTCGCCTTATCTATTTCATTTTTCGTGCACAAATTTATGTCTAATTCTCTTTTTCTTTACTTCTTCCATATACCGTCCTGCCATGCTCTCCATTATTTTTTTAACTCTGTATTTAAATTTTGCCGGCAGTTACTCTCCCTGTAATTTTTTCGCTGTGTTCTGCATTGATTATTTAAATCAGAGATATTTATGACTACCTATTCTATGAATTATTTGATCAACCGTTTATAATCGTATCTAATTTATTATATCCACGAAATATCTATCTTACAACGTTCCTCTAATGTGAGTTTGTCAGCAGTTCTTAAAGTGCTGAACTTTTGTAATAACTGTCTGGAAAATTGAGAAAACTCATTTAAAATTTGCATTTTATTAATTGAACGACGAAAGCTTCTTTCCGTATCTGTTGTGGATTTCTATGCTTGCTGAATGAACATTTTCGAGCGTCCGAGAAATTTAAGTGTTATCTATGACGATTGATGGCATCGTTGAAATGTTTTTCTTTCAATTTCAGGAAAATAGATTTCGAATAAATATTTTTTCCGTTCACATAATTCAGATAATTATTAGGATAACAGTAAAATAGAAAGCGGTGAATTGGTACAGAGCGTAAGTGCTCGGCTCTACCTTGGGGCCCTGAGCTCGAACCCATCTTCAACTAGATATTTTTTTCACGCGACTTTCTCGGGTTGAATCTGCTACGTTACATCGTAGCCCATGGACTGGGCTACGATGCTCTCTAAATGGTTCGGTTAGTTATTAACAGTACACCCAGTACACCCTACCCTTGCAGTAACAGATAGAGGACGAATCTCATCGGCGGTCGATGTTTTAGCTTAGCTTTTCAACTAACCGCCTTGGGGAACCTTGTTTATATTTGATAGGATTGAGTTCTCTGTCGATCTCATCGTGTTCGTCAGGAGAGAAGGTATCGCCCTCACTTATTTAGGCTTTTCTTTCAAGGGCACTTGAGTCCAGCAATACATTTGTAGTTCAGCCTAGCACCACTGATGAGACTTATGGCGGGTCAAAACAGCGATGGTGAATCACAAATGCGTTGCGTTTGGGCTCTTTATTTCAAAGGGTCGTAGAAGTGGATGCCTTTGAAATAGCAGAAAAAAATGCAGCATAAAAAAGTAGGATGGAAAGTATAACTATCCTATAGTATATATTATACAGGTTATATTGATTGTGGTTATGTCAAATGAAACGCTATAAAAATATCAAATGTGATATAAAGACAGGTCCGTATTCTTAAAAAAAGCTGAAGGTGGCCATGTTGACACGAAACGTTTTATCAAATATTTATTATTACATCGTCATAGCACACTTCGAATACAATAAATTTTTTTTTCCATTTTTTGATATTGTTCTAAATAACAACTCCATTCGAAAAAAAAACGAAAAACAGCTTTTTTGGTTTTCCCCGTATAACTCGAGAAGGGCGAGAGTCTCCGTACATTTTCGTCGACCATTGTATTGTTCCTGATGACACTTACCTTTTTTCCTATTTAATCATCTTCGTATCTGTTACGTTTCAGGTTTAGAATATAGCTATGTTACCACATGATAGAAGAAACGGCCTGTACTAAACTACTATATTAGTATAGTATAACGTATTCGTGTCTACATGCTTTCTGTCGTAGAATAATGCATGCAGTTCTTAGAGCTCACTTTCGTTGAAATGTTCAATTCTATAATACAATTTCGTTTATCTTCACACCTGTGTGAAATAAGTTAATTTGTGACTCTCATTATATCATATTTATTCAGTAGAATTTTATACCTTCATAAAGTTAGCAAGGCAACTTGCAGTAAAATTATTGAAATATACGTTTTCAATTGTCGAGAATTTGTCTTGAAAGAAAAATAATTGTCGCGCATCTTTTTTTTTTATGTAGCCCTGCTAACTTGATATAAAGTTAGCACAGCACCTGTAGTAAATTTTTTAATATAACTGAATTATTAAAACTTCCATTACTAGTATTTGTGGAATAATTGTCGCAACCCGATCCGTATCAAGAAATTTCCTGAAACGTATTTTTTGGAAAATATTGCGTTTTTGTAATATATGGATATTTTGAACCATATGGCAACACCGCAACAGGCGTATTTAATTTTTTCATATATTTTTCAAAGGGATCAACAGTGAAAAGTGCTAAAATAAATTTGTAATGTATCTACGTAAAAATTATCTATACATTTTTTTGTTCCATGAATTTTTGTAATCCTATAATCATGTCGATTATTTTTTGCAATTAGCAACCTATTGACCAATTGTATCTCTTTCGACAATCATTTATAAATAATTAATTATTTTTTTTTTACAAAAGACAACTTATTGATCAATTGTATCTCTTTCGATAATTGTTTATGAATGAAAAACAATTGTCGCTCTTCAACTTTTTTTAAATTGGTGGCTCTGCTAACTTGATATAAAGTTAGCACGATCATCCTAGTACAGGTCTGAATAATTCTCAAATGTCGAAATTTTTGTTATTTATATTTGTCGAGTAATTGTATCTCTTTCGACAATTGTTTATGAAGAAAAAACAATTGTTGCTCTTCATTTTTTTAAATAGGTGGCTCTGCTAACTTGATATGTAGTTCCCATCTTCCAAATATTAATAACAAAAATTTCGACATTTGAGAATTATTCAGACCTGTACTGGGATGATCGTGCTAATTTATATCATGTTAGCAGAGCCACCTATTCAAAAAAAAATGTTGAGCGACAATTGTTTTCCATTCATAAACAATTGTCGAAAAAGACACGACAATTGATCAATAAGTTGTCTTTTGGAGAAAAATAATTAACAGAAAAACAGATCACTTTGCTTGATGGGAAAAATTCATAATTCTTCTTTAATATACCTACATACGATATATCAATTCTGCTGTTTCGACAATTGAACAATACTTTTGTTTTTGATTGATCTTTATTTATAAACGATTGTCGAAAGAGATACAATTGGTCAATAGATTGCTAATTGCAAAAAATATTCGACACGATTATAGGATTACAAAAATTGGTGAAACAAGAAAATGTATCGATAATTTCCACGTAGATACATTAAAAATTTATTTAAGCACTTTTCACTGACGCTTCTTTAAAAAAATATATGAAGAAATCAAATACGCCTGTTGCGGTGTTGCCATATGGTTCAAAATATCCATATATTACAAAAACGCAATATTTTCCAAAAAAATACGTTTTAGGAATTTTTTATATATGGACTGGGTTACGACAATTATTCGACAAATACTAGTAATGAAAGTTTTAATAATTCAGTTATATTAAAAATTTTACAACAGGTGCTGTGCTAACTTTATATCAAGTTAGCAGGGCTACTCCTTATGAAAAAAAAGAAGAGGCGCGACAATTATTTTCCTTTCAGGACAAATTCTCGACAATTATTCGACAATTAAAAAAGTATATTTCAATAATTTTACTACAAGTTGCCTTGATAACTTTATGGAGGTGTAATTTATCGTTCACAAAGTCAAAAGATTTTTCCAAAATCTAAAAATGAAAACCTTGGGTTGGTGATAAGAAAACGATTTCAATATCTTATCAAGATTTCATGAAATGAAACTTGGAGATACAGATTCACACAACAAAACAATATAAAAATGAATGGACTGAAAATAAATAATATTCTGTGAGGATTTTTTTCGTTACTTTTTAAATTCATTACCAAAGCATCGACGCACTTCATTGTTCTAGTGGTCATTTCCTGCTTTGCATCTGAATTAAGCACCTTCATTTTCGTGACTAGTATTTTTTTATTAGCATCCCAAGTATTTTTGCTATAAACAAGAATGTATTCCAAAAACACTTTATTGTGAGATTTTCACTAAATTGTTTTACAAAAACGCAACACGTGTTTCGCCATACAATGGCTTCATCTGGCGTTGAAAGACACGCCAGATGAAGCCATTGTATGGCGAAACACGTGTTGCGTTTTTGTAAAACAATTTAGTGAAAATCTCACAATAAAGTGTTTTTGGAATACGTTAGTTATGGATTTTCATCAAGTATCGGCCGATTCCATCATATAACAGGAATGTGATTCGATTATTTCTATAAGTCAGGATAAAATGTATAATTAGAAACTGTGGCGTAGAATAAATACAAAACAAGCACTTTTCTGAACCATCAAATCTGCAGAACTCCACTCGACATGCGTTTCATCAACCAAGTTGGCGTCTTCAGGAGGTGGGGTAAACTCTAAAACTGGTTTCTATTTATATCTAGTAAGGTACACTTCACTATCAAATTCCGACACACATCAATGACTTTCGAGTAGAAATTCACCTGGAAATCTGTCTTGAAAGTTCCGTCTAGTTTTTACAGAGTAATTCATGAAAATATAAACGAAGAGATGATTGGAATGGGATCTTTGTCACTGTTCATAGTTCTCACGCCACACTATGGAATTTCCAGACTTTCGAAAGCATCCAGAAATATAGTATCATATAACAATCTCAACAATTTTAGACAATTTCAAGATTTGTCTCTCTCTCTCTCTCTCTCTAACATATTATTAAGAATAAAGTCAAATAAACTTGTAATAGATGTTTATTTTGGTCATTCTCCGTGGGACAAACTCGTTGGATCCACGATGGATAATGTTTGGGCAACTTACGAAACAAATCTTAATGTACGGCTCGTTCAATCCTGTTTCCAATAAATTATCGCTTCATTTTGTCCTACACTCGGTCGACTTTCAGGACCATGGGAGAGTCACGTTCAATTTGTAGTCGTCTCGATTAGTTTGACCGAGTTTAGAAACGTAACAGTTTCGTTGCACAACTAACTCCCAACTAGATTCGACGGCGTTCTCCACAGTCGAAAGATCAATCGATACCTAGCCTGACAGGGATTGAGCATGATGTGTAAATTATGCTAGTTTACGTGTCTTTATTTGTTGAGAGTTCGAAAGATTTATTAGTCCATTTAGGTGAATGCCATGTTACTTCGAGATAATGAGTGAAAC
Organism: Leptinotarsa decemlineata; assembly: GCF_025532065.1. Classification (NCBI taxonomy): domain Eukaryota; kingdom Metazoa; phylum Arthropoda; class Insecta; order Coleoptera; family Chrysomelidae; genus Leptinotarsa; species Leptinotarsa decemlineata. The sequence goes on from NW_027412525.1 coordinate 1,638,984, forward strand.
TGTTTCTTTGAGTTCAGGCGGGTAGCACTAATGTTCCATAATACAATTTGTTTGATTAATGATTTGTAGAGTGTCAGAAACGGTAGCAAGAATGCTCATGTGCATGATTTCGTTCAGTCAACCTGCTTCGTAAGTCTCTGGTTTTTTGTTGGTTACTTTGCAAGCTGGTTACTATTTGTTAATCTTTAGTTGACATTAAGTTTTCAATACTACTGCTAATCTGATAGCTCATTCGATTGTGATATTAAATATGAATACTTTTTTATCATCATAAAAAAGCCAATTCATCCCAGAGGATTCAAGAAGTGAGATTAGTGCTATAATTGGAAACCCATTTAGCCCAATATTTCGAGCATAACAGTTCTCACAGGTACCACCATGATCTATTCTAGGACGTATTCTAATTCTCATTTTTATCAGTGATTCACCTTTTTTAGCAGTGTAGAAATCCACGGGTTGGCCTTCCGTATTTTACCACATCTGGAACCGTCATTACATAACATACCATTTCCACTTTCATTGGTGTATTTTGCCGTAGCCTCTCCTCCTTTTCCTAATTTTTATAATTCGGACGGTATTCCAGTTGCTTTTGCCCTCCATCAACACATTGACCCAGTTGTACGCTTTCAGTATAGTTTCGACATTGGTATTACACATGTCACTTTGTCTCAACCATCTAGGGCCTAGGGTATACAAAGATCATATGCTCAATCGTGTCCAATTGATCACAATACTCCCAGGAGTCGTTTTCCTATATGCCGATCACCAAGGTGTATGTTTTACATGAGCCGCGACCAGTTAGTGGTTGAGTAAACCAATAATTTCTTCTCATGAGTCTGCACGTCATCCACTTTTTGATATAAGGGATGAATGCTTTTGTCCACTGTGTTTTTTCCTGAAGGCTTCTCCTTCTGGCTTTCTATTTTAGTGTTTCCAGGTTGGCATCGCCACATTTATCAAGGACATACTTTCTCTCAAGTACTAGAAAATCAGTGGGAATCATTCCTGTTATCACCTGCAGCGCTTTCACAGAAACCGTCCTATAAGCTGACGCCTTTCTCCATAGGCCCTTCCTCTGTGTTTTTGCCATCAAATTGCTTTATATTTTGAACCTAAGCACTGAATATCCATACAACAATATGTATTGAGCTACTCCACACAAAATTGCTCTTTTTTGACTACTTGGCCGATTCATATTCGGTGTTATTCTCGTCAGTTTGGCTATTTTGTCTTCCGCTTTCTTTACAGAGGCTTTAACATGCCTCCGAATTGTTCTCATGTCATCGAAGATGATCCTGATGCATTTAAGGGTTTCTCCGGGCGTCATTATCGTACCGTCGAATATGATTTTTTCCCTCGTATACTTTCAGTCTATTCAGGAGCTTCTTCTTGTAGCTCGTCATCCAATCATTTGTCCGATTGATACATCCATTTGTTTTCCCCATTAGGGTATCTCTTTACAATGATTCATCTAGTGCAGGGGTCTCCAAACTACGGCCCGCGGCCAAATCCGGCCCGCCAGTGTCATCAATCCGGCCCGCGACAGCCAATGATTTACTGTTATCAATCTGGCCCGCGACCGCCAATGATTACCTAATTGTTGTTACTATTGCTGTGATAAGTTGAAGAAGAAAACACAGAATGATAATTAATCGGTTTTATTTACTTGTAAAGTAAAACTTAACGACAGAAATGATGACAAAGAAAACTTAACTTAAGTATTTGAGTTTAAGCATATTAATAACTAACAAATAATTGAAATGAATCACAGTAAAACAAAAACACTAATGAGATTTATGTAATTGTGATTTTCCACCAGAACTTTGCTGTAAGAGTTTCAGAGGAAGACAGAAGATGATTCTCTTTCAGCGATTGATATCAGAGCTTGACTTCGCAACAAACTGCCTTGAGGAGCCGCGTTTATCTTCTCTGATATTCGTGAATTGAAAAATATCCATGCCTATTTATATTAAACCTGCAGCTTTTCATTTGCTTCTAGAACATAATACTTGAGAAATAATAAGGTTTCGGAATAATGAAATCAGTTGTGACGATTGTGACCAAAAGTTTCAAGAATACATGGAACCTATTCGTTTTTGTTGTGCAGAAAAGTGTGGTTGTGGTGATCGTACACATGAGCTACGTTACAAAAAAAGTACGTATTGACATTTAAATTTCATAAGTTAGTTGACATTTTATGATTCATTTTAATTTCATTGTATTTCATGTAAATCATTGTCATCCATTTTGGAATTCTGCACATAATGCAAGCACTTACTCTTTTACAAAACGCTTAAAATTTCTAACTTGAAATTATTTTCAGAAGAAATAAAGGTATTTCAATGGAATGATGTATCATGATAACAAAAATTCGGATATATTACTTCTAAAAAACACTTCTTCAAAGACCAATTCTAATAGCAGAATACAATGTATTTATAAAAGTGCTTTCAAAACGTTTTTTTCGTTTTATAGACCTATATCAAGTTTATTGAATATATCTGCAGGTGTACCCCAAGGTTCAATTTTCGGTCCCACGCTTTTCATAATTCACACATCCCAATTTCCAAAGTGTCTCCATCACACCGAAATTCATAGCTACGCTGATGACACCCAAATTTATAAACGATTTTCAGAATCTTCCGTGGCACTTGCTTGTGAGCAAATAAATGCAGATTTAAAATCCTTACTCACAACCTCAAAGAATTACTGTCTGACGATCAATCCCTCCAAAACAGTAGTAATGCTATTTGGTCGAACAACAATGAGGAAAAGATGTGAGAGAAATATCGATATTGTTCTGGACGAGCAACAGCTGTCTTTGACAGAATCTGCGATTCTTCGTCTTGGTCTCATAATTGACCAATCCCTTAAGTTCAACTCTCATGTCTCCCAAATTATAAAACGTGGCTATAGAAATCAATATAGATACTTGAATAGGAAGTCATTGAATCAAAAATCGAAGAAAATATTATGCGATGCCTTAGTTCCCTCTCACGCCAACTATACATATGGCCCAGCGTTAAGTTTATCTGATAAAAAGATAAATCAGACCATACAAAACGCATGCCTCAGACTCATTACAGGAACTAGGAGGGGACAACACGAGTTTCATTATTTGGGATACTGGGATGACTAAAAATGGAAGCTCGACGCATATTTCATGCTTGTATCACCTAACAAAGATTATAACAACCTAACATAAGTTATCATCACGACAAAATTTAACAGACATCCGTAATTTGAATCTGATATTCAGAAATCAACTAACTACACCCCGCCACAGAACCACTTTATTTCGTGGATCCTTCACTTATAATGTGACCGGGCTTTATAATCGAATTCCCAATTCACTAAAATCACTCTTCGCCCTATATTATAGAAATAAACTCAATATTTACTTACTAGAACACGAATTGGCTCAACTCCTCTGTCAATAAGTTAATTTTGATGTAAATGAGCATTTCATACAGTTTGGTTTTCATTAGTTTTTTTTTATTGTTGTTAGTACCAACAGAAATGATTCTGGTGCATTTGGCACTGAAATATATCTAGGATTTACGTATGTTCTGCATGTAGGTACAATATTTTTCATTCATTTATTTTTTTTCTCGATGTTGAAGTTCTGATTGAGTCATTCGTGACAAGATCAGAAATTGAATTCTGCCTTTTGATAGGTACGTGGATGGATTGTATATATTGTATTCCATACATTTTTTTTACCTATCAATAAAAACAATTATTATTATTATATTATGTATTGTTTTCCCCAAAATCTTGAAAGTAAAATTTAGAAATGAACCATGATAACCACTAAATTACCATGATAAATTGAAATTGGAATCTGATCTTCACTTACTTGAGAAAATCATGCTCAAGAATTATATTTATCCTGAATTGTTTGAATGCATAACCATTAAACAGAATCTTGTTTACAGAATTCATAACTTTTATTAAAAAAATCACATTCTCTCACTTTATAAAATGATTTCATGTTTCATGTAAAACAAATCATATAAAATATATTGAATTTTGAACTTTTTCTACTTACACTGAACTGAGTTGGAAATACCATTTCCAACTATTGTCAAAAGATAATTTCGAAGTAATACTAGTATTAAATGAAGACACAGTATTTGTTAACAACCCGTATCGGTTTGTTCCACTGCCAGTTACTATCAACCGAGAAGCAGTGAAAATTGTCCGTGTACAAAAATAAATTTAGAATGGTTAATAGTATGCGAGCAAAAATGCATGATGCATGCGGTACATTATTCTAATGAATGCATTCGTAATTAGATCTGTAAACTGAGCAAACAAAAGACATGGTAGCAAACAACTCGGAAATGCCAGTTTAATTTTGAAACGCCATTTCGCAATCACTACAGTTGGAGCAAAATATGAGAGATACAAGTGATTTTTCAAACGCCGTAGCTTGCAGTGCCTGTTCAGTTTTTCATTTGGGAATAAATTATAACGTCTGATGAATGTAATATTTCTAGCCGCAATTCAAATTACGTCTTATATTTTAAGCTTGTAAGAGTTTCGTTCGCACAATTTCAATTTTCTTTTCTCTTATAATGGTATTATATAAGATCCCAGAATCGCCAGATGTACGTCGTTTTAGTGAAGCTTATATTTTGGTCATGAATGTAAAATTTTCGGATAGACTGAAAATTGCTGATACAATTTCAGTTTATCAAAAAGAAAATCTATTTTGAGTTCATTTTGTGTGAATTCACAGAGCATTGCGTTGGCCAAAAATAACCAGTGTGAAATTACAATAGTAATTGTAACGAAGACGGTCTGTTATAAATTATGTAGAAGGGGCATTTGTTATGATATTATTATGATAGATTACAACGAGATGACGTATGTCTTCACAAATACTAATGAATCAGTAGAATATAAATTGAAATGATACTCCATATATTATGTAATAATAAATGATTTTTTAAGTGAATCCTCGAATATGATTTGAAATCCTTAGATATTTATTCGATTTTACAGGTCTACTTGTATAATATTTACCTTGTCATAAGTGGGATTTTACATAATATAAAGATTCACACTCTAAATTTAAATTTTCCCTGTATTTAAAAAAAATATTTTCACAGTTTCTACTGTAATTCTATACTATAAAATCTATTCTATAAAATCGCATTGATTGTATTACCGTAATGAATTTCCTGATTTCACCGTCACTTCACAGTAGATTTTCATATATTTCATTTTCATCATAATACATACAATCGAAGTTATCGTGTGTCGGGCATAACACTCAGAAAAAACATAGGCCTAACACTTATTTTGGGCTAGTTTTTCATGGTTGTATGTTTGAAAACACTTTCTCTTGGATTTATATAACAGAATACTCGATGACCTTCCTAGTAGTATGATTTCTCGAACCCAAATGTCACGTGAATCTTATAACCAAAAGAACATGTGTGGAGGGCTTCTGTTGAATCCCTTCAATTTTGTTTCATTTTGCAACCAGTTGCATTCATATACAAATTTCAATTTACAACAAAACTGATACCGCATTAAGAAATGTTTTTACGAAACTGAATCATTTTTTCAAAAAGTTGTACCTGGTCATATGAAAATACTATAAGAGAAGAAATATAGCTTCTACATTTGATAAAACTTTTCAAGTGAAAAACGTTTCCTCATTAGGTTCTGGAAAATTACCTCAAGAGCGCCGTCCAAAATCGATTATTCTAATACTTAAACACATATAAAAAATCAAGTCATCATCAGTATGGATTTCGTACAGTTGAAACAGTGACAAATGACAGGATTCAACCCATCTGTAACAAGCTGCTTTCGATACGCTGGCGCCTGGACTTCTTTCTGAGAAACTCTTTTGGAATCCAGAGGACACATTAATGACTGGATCTTGGCATTCATAAGCAATAGTTAAAGGTACAAACAATCAATCAAGTAAATTTATAGGTTTCACTTAGAATTTCACGGGTAACTATATTTGAACTGCTGTTGTTTCTTCTGTACCTGAATGATATGCTCTCTCACCGAAACGTAGACCATTGAACGAAACAGTCACACGCGTGAGAACTGTTCTGTGGCTGCGAAAACAATCATTTCACAGTAAATTTGAAAAAAGCGTTCTATTACAATGTATAGACCTATTTTAGAGAGACGAGAAAAATCTCAACGAGATGGCTCTGAAAATTTTTTTTTTTTGAGGACAAAACACGCGTATTTCTGATATGTACCGCTCTTGGTGGAATCAAGTGTGTCAAGTCACTTGAACACTTACCGTGAAAATATCTATAGAAGAGCGACAAATATCTAACCTTTCTTCGATGTTCCGAACTATCAAGGCTGCAGGTGATGCAGGTCTTCAATCAGGCGGACAGCTCTTTTCTGGATAAGGTCTGATCTGAGCTTCATAAAGCATCAAAAGTTGCTGAGGTGTGTACAGTTTTCTGGTTCGAAACAGTGTTCCAAGCTTTTCAGGAGCAACCTTTGAAATTCCAGCCACATGACATGTTGGTGTCTATTTTAACCCCCAAAAAACTCATCGAAGCAGAAAGCGGAATTCAATGACCTGACATTATTATATGCGGTTCGGAGACATTCACCTTTTTGGAGAAAACCGATGCCTAGGTTTTTCATCTAGTAGATTTGCTTTTTCTATGACTGTTGTTGCAATTGAACCATCCGCTTATGCTAGTGTAGGAATTGTGGATTTTGTAAACTTCTGTTTAACAGCTTTAGCTACCGATAGCAGGGAAGCCCACGATGCCAAATGGTGATTTATTCGAGCGTCATTGAGACATATTAGGTTGCAAAGCTTAAATGATAAAAAGAAAACATTTTTATATAATATATACCTTTTTATCGGTGAGGGAAGCGGCTATAAATTTTATGTAAAAAAATACTTTTGTTTGAAGGTGATTGACAATGTTTCATGATGAATTTCACTAGTTCGGACTTCCATTGTCTACTATATAAAATGATTTGAAATCCCTGAAACAACTAAAAAAGAATAATTAAAAATGAATAGCTGAAAATAACAATTATATTAAGCAAAATAAACCTGAAATGAAATAATAGTGAAATAAACTACAAGTTAAAATATAACAATTGAATAAATAAAAATAAAGGAATGAAAAAAAATAAAAATAAAAAGTGTAGAGATTCCAAGTCACGTTAGTTCACGACGTTTCGATTGTTAGTATCTACAATCGTCATCACCTGACGCGCTCGAATATTGATAGCATCAATATCCTACGTATTTTTAATAATGTTGATATGGTAATATGATCGTTTGCATGATGTGGGTGGTTGTAGTAAGGGTTGAAAGTGAAAAGAAAAAAAATTTAATCGAGCGCGTCAGATTTTCTAAGGTGGTGTTGAGTACAGTAAAAAAAGCTCTAATTCAATAATCTGACGATTTCGATCTGACACAAACTCGCGGCCATTATTATAATGTGCAAAAAAAATTCGCCACTTTGAAATACTCAAGCGCGAGAGAAAGATATATATGGTTCATCTTTATGTTTTAGACGTGCTGTCTGATAATCTGACGATTATCTAGAGGGATTCGCTTAATCTGACAAAAACAATATTTTTTTCATTTTTTTCAATTCATTGAACTCAATTAATCAAATAGCTCAGGAAATAGCATGCAAATAAATAAGTGTATGTTTTTTAAGTAGAATACTTGTATTTATAAGAAAATAATTTTTTTTAAATGCTCAAAAAAATTAATTTTTTATAATCAATTGATCAATTAATTAAGAGAAGAGAAATGAAACATTCTATGTTTTTTACCACTTTTATTTGTAACTAACGTTACTGCAGTTTCGTCCTATAAAAACATTTTCAAACTTGTATATTGTATAAGTTTGAAAATGTCCTTATAGGACGAAACTGCAGTAACGTTAGTTATAAATGAAAGTGCTAAAAACATAGAAAGTTTAATTTCTCTTTTCATCATTATGATTTCCTACCACGTAGTAACGGCTACATCCATCAATCAATTGATTAATTAATCATCATTTTCATCACAAACGAGTCTCTGTGATCAGCTGTGATGGCGTCATGGCAACAGAATTCAGAGTGGGGACGTAGTGAGAGGTAATAGATGGAGAAAAAGAGAATAGAGGAATAGAAACTCGGGGAGGGAAATATAAATATCACACAGCTGTACGCATTAAACTTTTTTGATGAATTTTTGTTATTTCGACTTGCAGAAATCGTCAGATTATATAGTTTTCATTATCATTGATTTTTCCCTTTAAAATAAAAAAATTAGCTACGCTCGAGAATGTCGAAATGACGTTTTTTTTTACAACTTTGCTGCCCTCCCCTTTCTTTACGTCACTCTCAAATTGTCAGATTTCTGGAATATACACTTTTTAGCAGGTTAACTCACCCTACCTTAATCTGACGGGCTCGAGGATTTCTGATGATCAATTATTTTTTACTAATCTGATCCTCAATCCCTCACAGGCGGCCTTTTATATGGGGCTCATATGTAGTGGAGGTACTTAACCGAGTACAAGATATCCCCCTATATATTAATCTGCCACGTTTTAATAAATCCCCAAATCCCCACTTGGTCTCCCCTATTACGACCTAAAGGGTCTAGACCCGTTGGGATTGGCAAGCAATTTATCCCCAATTCTCTGATTGTTCAGTTTTTGGTCTCGTTGACAGGAGAGACTGCTTCTGATAAAAAGAGTTATTCCAAAGTTACGTCAGAATTGGGAGTGGAAATCATAGCCGGGATATAGAAAATTGACGGAGTTTGTTGAAGCACTGACTTTGGTTTCTGTGAGTGTAAGAATATGAGAACTATTTGATTGCAGGTGCTAGCGGGCCTCTTAGCAACTGCAGCTACCATTATATTTCCCTGTGGACTGATGTTAGGAAGACCCTGCTGATTGTCAGAAATAGTGATTTTCGAGTAACTTCTGCAGGATGATGCCCTTGAATCAGCCCCCACCCGGAGATCCGATTAGGGAGCTATTTTATATCTTGAGTATTTTGACCCTAGGAGCGCCATCATGCATTTTTTCGTATATTCCCACCCTTGAAACCAAAAACAGCAAGAAAAGAAACGTTAGCCCGACAGCAACTTTACGCTGCCTAAGGCGTTGCGATGGTATCTCACCGGGCGATTCCGGGTGGGACCAAAATCTACCATCTGTAAAAATGAACAGCAGTTCATTCAGTCATGAAGCCAAGTTTCGATATGGATCATCCAAAAATGTATTAACGGTTCAGCCAAGTACTACTGATGAGACATGTGGTGGATGCAATAAACGTTCAGATCACGAATGATTTTTTAGCAGCTAGTTTATTTGCAGGGAAAGCTGCGGTGAGAGAAATATGAAGAATCTCGTTCGGTAGTTGATGCCGACTTAGGGAGACTCGGTTACTTTTGATATTCGTGGAATGGGTGATATGGCGATCCCATAGAGGGTGTCTTCGTAAGGAGACGATATTTATTTATTCAGACTTGTCTTTTAGAGGCAGTGGAGTCTACCTATGCGTTCGTGGTTCAGCCTAGCACTACTGATGTCGGTTTGAAACAGCGTTGTTGGAACACAAATGTTTTGTCTACGCTCTGCTTTCATCTTGTTGCCTTACAGTCGAAGATGCAGTGAGAGGCAGAGTATTATTCTCGTTCGGCGGTTCATATCAAAAATATCATTAGGTTAATTTTTTCTGATTATTTCGAGACACCAGTGGTCACTTTGTCATCGCCAACTTTACCAGAAAACCATGGTTTCAACGGCGATTTTAGTTCTTCTCCGGTCTATATCAAATACTTACTAGATATTTCAATGAAGATCGACTTATACCAAAGTATAATTCAAATAAAAATTGGCAATGAAAGGTAGAACTGAAACTTCTAGCGTAGAATGAATCCAAAACAATCGCTGGTCCCAAACACCAGAACTGAAACACTCTTTACGATGTGCGTCTTCAGGAGATGAAGTAGACTGAACATTTTTGTCGACAGGATTTTTTATTAACGTTGTAAAGGATTGTTACCTTTCTGTCGGAATTTACTTTCGAATTTTGACAAATAAAGTAATACTTTTCAAAATTGTTCTAAAAATATCCTTGAATTGAGTCAAGAAAATGTTTACTTATCTCAGCTGACGGAACCAAATACGAAAAACGAAACCACATATGTTTCAAGTTGAACCATTATTATATTCGACTTCTTTTCTTATGTATTGAAGTCAACAAAGAATACATTTTACATTATCATATTTTTTTATTTCTTGGGCATGTAAAATGTAATGTTGACTTCGTAAACTGTCCAGTTAGCGAATCCTTAAGGTAATAAAACACCCTGAGAGAAGCTTTAAAATATGGTCTGAAAGTTGAATTTTCTCATAACAAAGCAAATAATTCGACCAACAAAATCTATTCTTATATCTGAATAATCATTATTTTGAGAGCACCGAGGCTTATATTCTTCAATTTCTGTCTGGAATCTCCATTAATCTAAAAACTAAAGACTTTTGATACTTTATCTTGGTAAAAGCAAATTCGAGTTTATGATCAGTCTTGTGTGATACTTCACAAATGCCAACGTGAATACAAAAACATGCAAATTTGTCGGAAAACCCATTAGAATCTCATCTAAAGTAATTAGTTGTTTTTGAAAGAAACCCATCAGCAGCTCATTTCCAAGGTTATAGCTCGGAGGCTCGGAGAAACACAAGCCCATCCTTCGAAGGACGTTTTAAATATGAATATATTTTCCTCCGGAACATTATTTCTGTATCGATAATTTTTTTATCATTTATTCTTACACCTACTGCTTGAGTTCATGAATGTTCATAAGATGGTGCATCATTTTTTATCATTTAGTAGTTGAGTTCATTTACAAATTCAGATCTCACTTCATTTGATGTTGGACATTTTTCTTGACTGTGAGAATTTTTTTGTTTTTCTGTAGCTTTGCAGTGGTCACGGAATACCTGAAATTGAAAAATCTGGGAATTCACCGTGGGTTAAAAAGTGTTTTTCAGGTAATCAACTGCCCCTTTTGAAAACGACAATCCTCAGTAGTCTAAGTGCCACCGATAATGTCTTCCGCAGTGGTAGACGAAATGTTTGGTACTTCTGGTTCCATTCGACCATGGCCTACCAACCCGGTTTTTGTTCTCTTCAATTCAGGATATTTCACTCATGCTGGGTGAACAGCAATAAAACACCGCTGTCGCCGCTTTACCATGTGCACGGCAGTATGCGAGGCGAGCTGTGTAGTGCTTCACTGTGTCTTCACCCTTGGCAGTGATGACCATGTACGATGCATTTTCACATAGTTGGTTGAAAAACACTATCAACTGGAAAATGAATTATTTGAGGCTGTTTACATCAATATATTTTTCAGAAAGTTGCGGCTTTTATACCAGCGACTAAATATCGACTCAGAAAAAAAGATGTATGGTATAACTAAATATATGTTTAGGAAATTTGCCGCATAATGATCAGTGAAGAATGTTATCAAAATGAAAAGAAAATTATACTTTCGATCAGTAATGATAAATACTTCACTGACATCTATAACGACACCTAAAACGTCATGCAAGCCATGTTTGAATTAGAGGTGAAGTTTGAAGTGGTTATAAACAACCGGCAAACAGACATACCTGGGTACGAAAGCATCAGTTTGCTTTATCGAAGTAATGGTAATAATAATGATAATTTATTCTCCGGAAGGACAATACAAGTATTGTATAGGAGTATTAATATGCTTGTGGGTCCAAACTAACTTGGAACTGCAAAAGCCCTTTGAGACAACTGACAGAGAGAAGTAAATTAACCTTGACGTGGGTGTCAGATGTCCCCACAAAGGAAAGAGGGGTGTTTAGTAAAGTTTCAAGAAATACTCACTGGACACTGTCCATTGACAGGATGTCCAGTATTTCACGTGTTTTGCTATTAACTCTTCTGTGAAAAGACCATCTTGTTTCTTTTCGAAAAATAAAACACTGTTTTTGTTCAACTGTCATTAAAAGTGATATTTTTAATGGATGTCAAGAGTATTAAAAGATGATTTTACAAAGTAGCGTGTACAACTGTCATTAAAAGTGACATTTTTAATGGATGTCAAGAGTATTAAAAGATGATTTTACAAAGTAGCGTGTTAAACATATTTTTAACACTAGTGTTAAAAGTATTTTCAACATGATTTTTTTCGATCTATTAGTGATAAACCAAACATAATTATTCAATTTTCAAGGAAGTTTTATTATGAACAATAGATCTAGATACAATATGCTATTGCAAATGTATTGTAAACAATAATCATATTATTATTATTATTTATGAACATTAATATGAAAAGTACAATTAAAACAACTGCTGAGTTGACATTTTCATGGGCATTAACATTTAAGTCTTGGAAGTGCTGGATGATGTACCGCTGGAGCTAGCTGTTGGAATTACTCTTTCAGCAATAGCCTTTTTATTATAAGAAAGATTGATCGATGTAACCCTCAGCTACTGTTGTAGACTTCCATCCTCCGTGCTTCTCAGTACCTATTCGTCATATTTGTTCCTGATTCTGTTAGCAAAGAAGCAGAAGAAGACCTTCTGAAAATGTGTTGGTTCCGGGAGGTACAGAAACTCAGCAATTGTAGAGGGCAATTGTTGTTGGCACTGCATTTGTAATTTGAGTATTTCAGAAAAAACGTTGATGACTGATAACAGAAGGGTGTACTGCAACGTATTTATTAAAATAGTGAATGTTTTTTCCATATGTTCCGAAAATAGTAGCAACTTTTATCATCAAATATTTTTCATCTGATGCCTCATTTATAAACCTCTGGACTTGATCAAACGTAAAAAAATTTTATTTTTTGGGCCTATAACTTTAATTTTTCCGCTTTAAGAATGTTATTACCTTGAAATATTCGCTTGTATTAACAATATTTTTAACGAGCGCACTCGACTTTATCATTGAAAACTTGCTCCACAAAGTTGACGAGTTCCATATTTTTGATTTCTCTTTTAGATAGGCTAAGAAGACGGTTTCGCTGAAATTTCCTTCGACGTTTTCAAGTCTACACCAGCTAAGAAAATTAGAATGTGCGATGTCTTACTGCTGAGCCGATTTTTTTGGTAACAATTCAATTGAAGCTCTTTTTGCAGCCTCTTCAATATCGTCAGAAACACACAATTCCACACTATTGTTCTTCATTATGCAAGACATTAAACACCAGCAAAAACTTTAAATGTGACTTTAAATAAAACGCGTGAGCTATAAACAACACTGTTTGTTGGTAACCAGGTGATTCGGCGTCACCTGACACGGCCACTTCACAGAAAATGCGATGACATGAAAATAGTTAACCAACCCTACAAGAGATGCCAAAATGTGTTTTTATAGAAATAATAAATGTATCTATTTTATTATGAAAACAGGACAGTTGTACAATAAAATTTGTATGATATTTGTGTTAAAAGTAAGTTTTATTTTGTTCGTGAAAATAAAACCTTACCTTCAACACTCATATCATAAATAGCTATTATGAAATATTATTGGCATTGTAATGTGCGTGTATATACCATACATTCTCGTTCGTTTCATTACTCTTTGTGGTTTGCTAATAATTTCATGGAAGCAGGAATAAATATAGTGACAGGTTTTGACATGGTGATACTATATATTTCAAGCAAATTGTGTATTTCATTCCGTGTGGTATTAATTACTAGAGGATATCACGATCGGGAATGTTTTCAGTGAAAACCAGTATTTCTTTTGTCGAATTGGGCATGATAATGAAATTGAAATAAATTTAGGATAGCTTCGAGCATAGAATTAATTATATATATCAAGATCTTTCGAAGAATAATTCGATATTCAGACTTGATTATCGTTTAAAGGTTTCGTTGAAGAAAGAGATTTCTTGGATGATATTATTTTCGTGAGAAGAATGATATTCTTAGATACGTCGTTATCTTCATTTGATAATGTTTCTTTCATTATTGTTGAAGGAAAATTATATTTAGTTAACAACATTTGTTTTTGTATTTAGCATTTCTGTTGAACGTTCTGATAATACTGACCTCTAGCAAGTAACCGAATGATCAGTTTATACTAATTGATATAGACAGATTAATGAAAACATTTTCGAGACTTTATGTTGATTATATTTTTGAAATAAGGTATGAAAGAAAACTACTTCTGCTCGAAAATTCTGTATACAGGGTGTTTCAAATTTGATTGGGATCTCGGAAACTATGAGAGATACGAAGATAGTTATATTGGGGCAAAGTTGCGCATTTACCTGTTAAAATCTGGTTCTATTCAAAACAGAAAGAATCCAATGTAGGGCCCATACTAAAAAATAAAGTTCATGATGGTGATCGGAAGACGAAACGTCGGATAACAAATCTAAAAACACCATTATGTAGCAGGAAAAAGTGGCAATGTAGAAGTGCAATTTATTTTCGAATCCTTCGGAAAATAAAGCCGGAAAAAAATTAAAAACCATTTTCCAAAATTTCTGTTTTTTCCGGATATCTCCGGATCTACTTGGAATTTCAGAACTTTCCCAACGGTATATTGTTAGTCAGGTAAATGTGCAACTTTGCCCCAATATAACCATCTTCGTATCTCATAGTTTCCGAGATCCCAATGGTGAGAATCGAATTTGAAACACCCTGTATACTCCTAAATAGTATAGACACGTCTGAAAAATCTATTGTGTAGCAAAACACATATTGCTTTTTTGTAAAACTATGTAGTGAAAATCTCACAGTACAGTATATCTTGAACAAATTAGGATCCAAGTTTATAACCCATATACAAATGTTTAATTTTTGCTTGGATGCATTTATTTCACAAAATATAATGTGACACTTATATATACTGATAATCTGATAACCCGTAAACCAAATTCACGAACAGTTAGTGAAATGTATGTGTGTTGGTAAAAATGGCTGAATGGAAACGTAATTGATTCTTTTTTATTGTAGAAACAATAATTTTTAGTATTATCATATCAAATGATTTGTGAAGAAATTGGCCGATAATTGATGAGAATCTATAACGTATTCAAGTTTTACTTGTAAGATTTTCACTGACAGTTTACAAAACCGCCACGGTTTTGTAATGTAATGAATAATAATAAACTTTAAACAGAAGTATCTCGGTGGAGATTAAATAAACTTGTGATTGAGACACCAATTTTTTTTCTCAGGGTTATTTTAATCCTAACTGCTTGAGGAAAAAGTAATATTGCAAACTAGGATACAATCAAGAAGTATTGGGAGGAGCAGTTCAAAGAAACGTCTTTGAACACAATAACAATTCAAAATTTATCCACTACGATAATCTACCGGCACGGCGCATACCTTCTAAATAATTTTTCATTTCAAATTTCGTTCCGTGCTCGACTTATGAAAATACTAACTTTCAACTCCAAACCAACAGCGGTATTGCCGGAACGTAATTTAATTTTTACTAAATATGTTAATGCCTAAACACTGACTGTCAGTATATATCAAATGAAACCAAATGGGGTGGTTTAATAAACAAACAAAATATCACAATAAACAATCAAATCACAGATTTACTTTCATTTTTGATTAAATTGAAAACTCGTGAACATTTTGATCAGGAAAATTCTGTGCTCACAAAAAGGAGGGTGGAAGTATTTATTTTTCATGATAATGGGTCAAAAGATGTCTCTGAAACTTTTCGAATTGCATCATAGATTTCAGTCGCATCAAAAAGAGAGAAAGTAATTTATAGTTTACCGTCATATCCACATGCCCTCTAAATCAAGATCCTTGCTCTTTTTTATCCTCTCTGTGTGCATCATTTCATAAAAAATTACATTTTTTTGTTCAGAAAATGTTTTTCAGATTCATTGTTCTGAATATTTTACGCTTCAGATCTTGAGAAATGTTATGAAGAATTCGAAAACTTAGACTTTCAGGTGCTGTTCAGAACCAGAAAGAATAAATTTGATATCTTATATAGTTCAGCGATTATGATGAAATGTGATTTCATCTACAAAATAACTGACACAGTTTTGCACACATTTTTACTTTAGTATCCTTGTTCATGTTTCACATGGGGGGGTTGAGCAAACCAGCCATTGGATGCCTGCTTCCACGTAGCTCCGCTGGATACGGGAATGGCAGAATCACTTGTAGTTCTGGTATTCCCTAACTGAATGGCATCCCAACGATGGCTTAATCCTAAGGTGTGTGTATCCGTGCCGAGAGGATGAATGACAAGGAACCTATCAGCTGTCTCTACGCAACCTTCGAGATACCGGGCGCCCTCTCGTCATAGCATCGCTTTGTCGCGGTAATGCGGGTCTCTGTCGTGATTGACCTTCTTTCCGTAGCTACTCGCGAGACGTTTATAGACAGAGTAAACCTAAAAATTTTTTCTGACGCTGAGTCTACAGAGGAGATGGATGTCGAGTTTACGACTCCAAATGACCTCCCTGCAAATTTTAGATCAGGAGCGAGAGCTTCTCAACTCTCAAACTCCTGATCCAATAACTGAACCTAAAATAAAGGTTTGGTGATGGAGCCAGGAAACGACTGAGTCGTCTCAAGAGCGGGGTACCTTATGAAACCGCCTTGCACCAAATTCTTGAGCGACGTACGCAGAATCTTTCTCAGGCGAAGGAACAAACCCCCCATGAGCAGGTTAGCAAACGTTTGTGCTCAAGTGATGATTCACCAAAACCAGAGGCGATAAAGCCCTGCACGATTGAATCTAAGGCATCGTCAGGTGTAGCTGACGTGCAAAAACCCTTATGTGAGAAGGTTGTCGCGGGTATCAAGGTGGGAACCTTGCATCTTGACTATCTGAATACCTCATTAACGATGGAACAGCAGAGCATATACTTTGTGCCTGCCCCGCTGGGGACCGAATCAGGTTCTTAGAGTTCGGCAGAGCCTCACTCTTACCATCTGACCTGAAAGACCACTCAGCATACAAACTAAGCGGATTCGTTAAGAAGCTGGATTTATTTGGTCTAGTGTGAATAGGTGTGAGACACAATAAACCCTTGCGGGTTGCGGTGGAGAGTCGAATAGACCCACTCTTTTTGGACCTAACCTAACCTACTTTAGTGGATATACATATACGTTTCAGAAAAACCAGAGGTAAATCAGATTATAATAATATTTGAATATCATTCATATGAAATTATATTTCGAAACTCCGGGAAACTCTGAGAGAGATGCTTCAATTGCAAACAACAAGTAGTTGTTTTTATAGCAGTCACTTGACAAAAGTATAGTTTTGGGACACATTAACTCTAATCTAAAATTATCCTTTTTTCCGTCGAAGATAAATGGGATAGAACCGAATTCCACTGTTTTCAAGTCAAAACACATACCGACTTAACAAATCCGTCGTGATATATTTATTTGAAAAAATAAAGAAACGTTATTTGTCAGCTGGATTCTAGACAAGCGAAAATCCTCGTGGTCGATAACTCATCAACTTTGCAATTCGTGACGTGCCAGTAAATTTGGATTCCCTACTGTGTTGGAATGTGCGAACGCATCCTACGACATATTCGAGACCAGAAAGCGGAAATATTGCACAAATTATTCAGAGATATACGGGGAGTAACCAGTGTGAAGGCAGCCATGGGTTTCAGCCACGAATTGGTGGAATTTACCATTAACGGAAAGGAGTGCGCCAAGCCACCATTGGTCGTTAAAATTCATTGCTAGCCATGAAAATTTGTCTTTTAAAACAATAATTTCATGGCCAGCCATGGAAATTTTCACATGAAACAATAGTTTTCATCGTTTTCAATAATACCTTTAGAGTCCTCGGTTCTGTGGCGGAAAAAAACATTCCCTATAACTCCTTGCATCATTTTGATTGAAAAAAATCATATCTTTTGAAAAATTTTTGCTGCTCGGGATATTTTCACATAAAACGAAAGTATTCGGCGTATTCTATGATACCTACATAGTCCTCGATTTTGTCGCGGAAAAATACACCCCCTGTAACCCCTCCTATCATTTTGATAAAAAAAATCTTTTGAAAAGTGTAAAAATATTCTCAGCAGCACAAATTTTTTGAAAGATTTGATTTTTTTAATCCAAATGATGGAAGGGGTTGCAGGGGGTATAGTTTTCCGCGACAAAATCGAGGACCATAAAGGTATCATAGAATACGCCGAAAACCTTCGTTTTATGTGAAAATATCCCTAGCAGCACAAATTTTTCAAAAGATATGATTTTTGTTTATCGAAATGATAGGAGGGGTTACAGGGGGTGTATTTTCCCGCGACAAAATCGAGGACCATATAGGTATCATAGAATACGCCGAATACTTTCGTTTTATGTGAAAATAAACCCACCAGAACAATTTTATCAAAAGATATGATTTTTTGTTATCAAAATAATTGGAGGGGTTGCAGGAGGTGTATTTTTCCGCGACAAAATCGAGGACCATATAGGTATCATAGAATACGCCGAATACTTCCGTTTTATGTGAAAATAAGCCCAGCAGCACACACTTTTCAAGATATGAATTTTCAATCCAAATGATGGACGGGGTTAGAGGGGGTGTAATTTTCCGAGACAAAATCGAGGACTGTAAAGGTATTACTGAAAACGATGAAAACTATCGTTCCATGTCAAAACTTCCATGGCTGGCCATGAAATTATTTTTATAAAAGAAAACTTTTCATGGCTAGTAATGAATTTTAACGACCAATGGTGGCTTGGCGCACTCCTTTCCGTTAATGGTAAATTCCCCCAATTCGTGGCTGAAACCCATGGCTGCCTTCACACTGGTCGGGGAGTATACGGATACATTAGCGTGATGGGTGTGTAGGAAATAAATGATGCGGAAAAGTTGGAATTTATTGAGATAGAAAATTCAATAGATTATACTGAGTCGGCTTATTCCTCAATCAAACTGGCTCCTTTGAATTAATTTTTTTTTATAAAATTGACAAATATCAGAAAAGATATAGTGCAGATGAAGTAGGTCCTGAAATCTCAAATAATTTGTTTCATATTATCGGATATACTCTATTCAGTCTAATGAATTTTAATCTATCGAAAGGAAAAGTGCCTCAGTATTTCAAAATTTCAAATCAGTCTAATTCGTGAAATTGTTGATAGTAATCTGACAGAACAATTGAGACCCATACGTATGTTACCAATCTGTGATCAAATACTTGTTCATATCGATCAGCTTTTCGTAAATCTCATTCATTGGAATCAGCACTTCAATGTATTTTCTCAGGTATGAAACAAATCCTAGAAAAATCTTGTGAAAAGGGCTTCCGAAACGATATAACGATATATGGAGCCACTGGGATAGTAGAATGGAAGTGTTATTTCAATGTTATAATCCGTAGAAGAAAATTGAAAAACACAGAATCAGATTCGAATGAAACAGCTATGGTGATCCACAAGGAAGTGTTCTAGGCCATCTCCTACGACCTTGGGTATGAATTATCTGAATGTAAGATACATCCATTCGCAGATGGCACTTTGATTGATTTATTTACATAGTAATGACACTGTTGACCTTGTGAAACGATAAATAATGATCTTCACGAACTTTTCAGTGAATTCAAAATTAATAAATTGAAAAGCAAACATATATTTATTGAAAATAACCCACTCTACCATAAATATATTATTTTGGGACTACATATACGAATTAACGACGAACGGTTGAGAATGCCGCAAGAAATTTAATATCTGGGGCTTTTCCTTCATTCCCAACTAGAATTTGACAAACATTTCGATTATATTTTCAAAAAAATTGGTGATACTCATCAAACTCATTAAACGAGTCGCTTCAACTTTATCCTCATATAGTCGTAGGACAGTACCTATTCAATATTATTATTTCACACCATTTTAATTACTGCAGCTCCATAATTCACTCATGAACATCTAACCAAGATAAATATCAAAGTTTTCAGAGCAGAACATATATAGAAGGTATGTTAGGTACGTTAAATCGGTTCAATATAAAAAATGGATATTTTTGGTGAAGAAAGGTTTTGGCCCTCTACTTCTCCATCTTATTACAAAAAAATGTGGGACTCTTTCCAGCCAGAATCTTTCTTTCCTAAAAATTAATATCTCCTGAAAAGATTTTCCCTTTCAATTTAAAATCGCTCTATTCAAACGATGATCTTTGTTAACAAATTCGTAAATATTTTACTACCTGACTATTTCCAACGTCAATTGATTCCTGCGAAAAGCATTCATAATCAAGAAACGAAAACGGTCAAAACAAAATATGAACTTTTATATGAAATCGACATCGGAAGCTAGTTGTACAAAAGTCTAAGAAAAAACTCAAAAATATCATTTGTGTCAGATATGATCAATATGAAAAACAACCGAACGTCCTGTCACATTTCAAATTTATTTTTAGTCTTATTTTCTGTGGTGATATTTGTATCATTATAATGGTTCATGACATTCAGCGGTTAGTTGAGTGGTCAAAAGTGTTTCTCAAATAAAACACGTTATAGACTAACTTTCTCGTTTTGATATAGGAAATATTGAATGAAGTTTCACAGACACCCACTTTATACTTCATAAATTTCAGCACTTTTAAACATACCTCAAACCTCGCTTCTGCTCTGTATTATCTTCAGCTGTTTTCGTTTTACATTTTTTATTTCTCGCTGTTCATGTGTGGGGTAACCAAATCCACCAAAAAATAAAAAAGTAGCCTTTGTTACTCTCAATCAGTATAGTCGAAGTATTCTTTATTGTGGATACCTAAAGCTATCGGCGCCCTCAAAGGCCAAAAAACCCTATAAAAAGAGATAAAGCCGCTGCCAGCTAGTCCACGTGGACTGAAGAATTGGCGGTTCGTATTGGATGATTTTTACTAACCGAGTTTTATGATTGGCTGTAGAGTCATAAAATTAAATTTTGAAGTCATATTACGGTGACGAATAGAATGCGAGCCGTCTTATTGTCAATGCTCAATTCAGGAACTGATCGGAGTGTTGAAATTCGGTATTGGTGTAGTTATAATTACTTAAAATTTTTGTTATCTGTGGCGTCCTTGGACAAGTACTAATAGTAATAACGCAGACTTTTTCTCGTGTAGTGATTCCAATAGCGCTGGTGAACAATGTGAAAAAGATATACCAGTGAATAAGATTCGGATGCATTTGAATATTGAAAGACAGAGAACTGCAATGTTGACAATCAATCATAAAATTTATTTCCTTGCGTTGCATTTGATGATAAACTACCGCGTTCTTTTAATTAAATTCGATATGAATGCCCAGCAAATGTTTGTGTTGCACGAGATCTTTCCTAATTTATTACAATAGTATTGATCAAACTTCGGAATAAATGTAATGAAACTGATTCAAAGATAATAAATGAAGAATTCCCTTCTGGGTTATTCGCAATGTGATACAAATAACTAAGAGAATGTAATTTTTTTTATTTATAGGGTATTTCAGTTAATTGCAGAAACAGCTTTTAAGTTTCTGAGAAAGTAGGGAAAACGATTATCTTTAAGGGAGCTCAAGATTTTTTCCCAATTTCTTTCGAAACTTTTGGCAACAAACTTTCGTGGGATTTGGTTCATTCCGAAATACCCAACCAATGGATGTGCTTAGTTGCTTAGTTTCCGGACCATACAACATAGTCGAGAATGTAAAGAGGCATGGGGTCATTCATTACTGCCTATGTGTGATCTCTTCAATATTTTTGATTCTCAAATAAACTTTCCTTTTATGGCTTTAGAGCTACGCCGTTGAAATTATTCGAGTAGTATCTAACAGGTAGATTAAAGTTTGTCCACGTGAATAATTGTTTCAAATCAGATCTGAAAATCATACAGCGTGGAGCACAGTAAAGGTTCTGTTCTAGGGTCACTGCTATTTAAATCATCTATAGTAACAACCTATGTTTTCATATGATGGCGAAACGTTAAGTTGTTCTGTTTGTGGATGCTTTTCTCGAAATCTTATTAAGTGAAAGAGAAAGTTCTCTGTCAACTAAATATAATAATAATAATAATAGCTTGGAACTATTCGTTCCCCACCCTCAGGCTCATACAAGCTAATAAGCCTGATGTGGTCCTTCTCGACCACCAGAGCAAAACGATATTTGTCGTGGAGTTTTCAGCTGCTGGCGAGACTAATATCGTTTAAAAAAAAGGAGGAAAAACGGATAAAATATCGATATTTTCTCTTCGAACTCCGCAGACTTTATTCAGATCACTCTGTCAAGATGGTTGTTCTGATTATTGTAGTCCTTGGTGGAATGATGTCCTCTCTACTCTCGAATCTTAAAATCATACCGGCTTGCCGCACTAAGGCAGAAATCTTAGCCGCACAGATGCAGAAGGCTGTCATTCTTGACTCACTGCGCTTGCTCAGGGCACATGATTCTCGGACCCAATGATCACTTACCCCACGGTGTGGGGAGTGATCATTGGTTGATAATGCTGGCGCGCCCTCCCGAATGTATCGGAGCTTCGGGGTATAGGGCCTGACCAGCGCACACTACGGTGGAAAAAAAATAATATCTTTATTGTCCAACAGTTACCCATTTACAGGACAATATAAAATTTCATTCACAATACTTAACCATAAACGAAAAATAAAATGAACGAAAAAGAAAAACTAATTCTAATTACCTACTTCAAGTGCATGTTAGCAATTCTAATAATGTTTGTGAAGAATAAATCAACATGGGCACAAATGCTATTGAAATTTGTACACATAACATATTTTGGGGAATTGAGCATAATGTTCCTTCTTGCTGTGAGAGGTCTAAAAATGGATTGAGATCGTGAAGCTGGTCGTGGTACATTGAAGTTAATTTGTTCAAGAACTTTAGGATAGTCAACTCTCTCATTCACTAACTTGAATAAAAATATGAGCGACGCACATTTTCTGCGATGCTCTGAACTAAAAAGTTCCAAACGTTCATATATGACATCATTACTAATACTTCTCTCAGGGTAAAAACCATCTATTCTGAAAATTAGAAACTTACAAAACTTTCTTTGAACTCTTTCAATGGCTATGTTATGAATCTCATAGAATGGACTCCAGACGATACTTGCATATTCTATCTTCGAACGTACGTAGGTGAAGTACAACAGCTTCATGGCTTTGATATTATGAAAGTTTCTGCAATTTCTAACAATGAAACCATAAGCTCTGAGAGATTCTGAAACTTTCTGGGAAATATGTCTACCAAATGTTAATTTATGATCGAATATTACCCCTAGGTCTTTGATCTCAGCATCTCAGCAGATATGAATCTGGTATTACATACGGGAATGTATAAACCTCTTTTTTTTACTATAACTCACTACTTCACATTTCTACACATTGAGTTTCAATTTATTATTGTTACACCAAGTAACAAGAAATTCTAATTGAGATTGAAGATTTACACAATCACCTACTTCCTTAATTATAGAAAATAATTTCAAGTCATCCGCGAAGCATAACCGCTCACAAGCTAAACTTTCACATAAGTTATTATTAAACATTATAAACAAAAGAGGACCTAGATTGGAGCCCTGAGGCACACCAGAAGAAGCTATATATGTTCTAGATTTATAACCGTAATAGGAGATGAATTGTTTTCTACATGTCAGATAGGATTGCATCGTGCAGTATTCGAAAAACCAAAACTCATCAGTTTATTGAGCAAGATACCATGTTCAATTTTATCAAATGCTTTAGAGAAATCCGTGTATATAACATCAACTTGGCCATTGTTATCTAATGCCTCGGAAACAAATTGAGTAATAATGACTAGATTTGTAACAGTAGAACGCTTAGTAACAAATCCATGTTGATGTTGAGATAGTTGCCGTTGAACAGAAGCGTATATGCGATTATATAAAATCTCAAAATTTTTAGAAAACATAAAATAGATATGGATCTGTAATTCTCTCTCTATATATATATATATATATATATATATATATATATATATATATATATATATATATATATATATATATATATATAATTTTTCACCACTTTTGTATACAGGACACACTTTAGCTAATTTCCAAATATTTTGGAATGTTCCAGATATCAGACATGAATTAAAAAATTCTCGTTAAAGGTTTTGCCAATACTCCTGCAACAAAAATGATGGGATCATACCTGGGCCTGATGTCAGTTGGTCCTTTAGTTTTTTAGTTGCAAATATAACCTCAGTTTCTTGAATGGGGTAATAATGAAAATGAATATTATTATTCACTGTACCAACTTTGTTCAAAAGTGAGTCAGATTTTGAATACACATCACTGAAAAAATTACTGAAGGCATCAACAATTTCATCAGTTCGGACTTCCATTGTCTAATATAATATAAATTGATTTGAAATCCCTGAAAAAAATAAAAGACTAACCGAAAATAACAATTTTATTAAAACAAAAAACTGAAATTACAAGGAAATAACATACAAGCTAGCTACAACTAGAAAATAAAAAATTGAAATATCAATAATAGCTGAAAATTAAAAAATATCATTAACAAAAATGAAAAATAAAAATAACCAAATCCCTTGGTTTGGAATCTTTTAATTTTGTTTTTTTGCTAAGAGGTTACTGATCCTGGTATTCTTGTGCTGTTATTCTTAGAGTGAACATATGACCAGAATCTGCTAGGATCTCTAGATAACATTGTTTGTATGTTTGCAAGATAGTTATCATGTGCAATTTTTATTTGGCTTTTAATCAAAGCACACAAACGTTGGAATTCAAATCTATCCTCATCACGTCTAAATTTCCTAAATTTTTTTCTGAATTTAGCCTTCTGTTTAATGTTCTTCATATCAGAATGAAACCATTTAGGATAAATATGACTAAAATTTTTGAATTTGGGTATATGATCCTCG
Organism: Leptinotarsa decemlineata; assembly: GCF_025532065.1. Taxonomy (NCBI): domain Eukaryota; kingdom Metazoa; phylum Arthropoda; class Insecta; order Coleoptera; family Chrysomelidae; genus Leptinotarsa; species Leptinotarsa decemlineata. Next base: position 1,663,854 of record NW_027412525.1, read on the forward strand.
AAAATGCCATATAAAATTGAATATAGGTTATCGACTAATTTATTAACGTCCTTGGACGTACCTAAATTACTCCAATCAGTTTCCTCTATCTCTCTATATAAATATGGGAAAATCATAGAATCTCACAGTTTCCACTCATAATCAGATCATGCTACGTAAATACTGCAAATTGCTAGGGGTCATTTTATACGATTGTAGCATGGACAAATTTTCATTTTGGCATTTTCCATTATTTAATGACGCTTAATCATGATAAGGTGCTGTGGGGGTAATTCTGTTGATTCTATGAAAATATTCAGGTTACAAATTATTAGCTGAAAAAAAAACCACTACCATCCATTGTTTAAAATACTGAGGATTCTGCCACTCTCGAGTATACTTCTATCAAAATTTGATAGAAATCCATTCGAAAATGTATAACATAGAAGAGTTTCTTGCCTTCATCAATACCCTATCCCCTCTGCCAACGAAGAATGTCAGATCGTACTACTACAGAATTAATAAAGTGTGTTAACATAATACAATATTATAAACGGAAACTTAGTAAGGTACTATGACTTTTTCCAGGATATATATCGAATTTTATCAGATAGAATACGCAAAATTAAAGATTAGTTAATGAAAAGTACATAGGATATATAAACTTACCACATCAAAATAGAAATAATACTAGGCTTTATGATTTACGCGTTAAACATCACGAAAAATAATAATTCCTTGATATAAAGTGAATTTCTTTAAAGTCCTCCCCCTTTTATTTTTTGAACGGGTCAACTCGAAAAATTGAAATTTGGTATAATGAAATTATTGCATGAATACTTTATTTTGGAGTGAAATTGACAGATGAAGCTTTCAAAATGGCGACTGGGCGCCATCTGGGGAAAAAAATTAAATGGAAAGGGGGTCTTGTGACACACCATTTTGAAGCTCCTGACGAATAGTTACTTCACAACCCTAGAATATGAAGTAAATATCTTCACCTACTACAAAATGGCGGAACATTTAATAATTTCCTGAAGACACATTAATTTCAAAAACTACACCTCACGATTTAATCTTCACAAAAGTTTGTGGATCTATGGATCTTCATCAAGTAACGGCCGAATCAATAAAAAAAACACATTTATATCAATATTTCTACAAATATTTCTTTTTATTTGTCATATGGCAATTTCAACAACCCGATATTGTTAAGTTATTTTTTGTTTATTAAAACGACAAAAAATGTCAGTACGACAATGAAAATCATTGTTCAGTTAGAATATTTTCATTTAGTTTTCGGTTTTACTAGTAGAAAGGTACCATGTCAACAATCTCTGGAATGGTCAATCCTCGTCCATTGGAAGAAAAAATTGAAGCGAGACCGAGACCAAATTCACAACGACCGGTAGTGTACTTAACAAAAATACTCCAGGTCATTCGTCCATTCCGGAAGAACTGCAAGTGCAAATAATTGGTGAAATGGCAGTAAATCCTGAACAGTCCACTTATTTCGTCGAGAATGATTGTGAGGTATCTCCTTCTACTGTGTGGATACTTTGGAAGAGGAATAGGTATCATCCATACAAAATTAAAATGGTACACCAATTAACTGAAGATGATCCTGATCGAAGAACAGAATTCTGCGAAATCATGACGGAAACCATTGCAAGGCATCCTACCTATCTCCACAATATTTGTTTTAGTGACGAATGTACATTTTTTCAAACGGTAATGTTCACAGACAAAATTGCCGTTATTGGAGTGACACCCACCCTTATGTTTTCTGGAAAACACATATCCAATATCCAAAAAAAATCAACGTTTGGTCAGGAATATTGGGAAACCATATTGTAGGACCTTTATTTATTGACCAAAATTTAACAGGGGTACTGTATTTGAATATGCTGGAAACTACTGTCAACCCTTTCATCATCAAATCGTCGAAGCAAATCCTAATTAATTCGATATGGATATTATATTCCAACAAGATGGAGCACCACCACATTACTCCAGACAAGTAAGAAACTATTTGGATACTACTTTTCCCGGTGTACGAAACTGAACCTGCTTCAATATTAGATATACGGCAGAGAATAATAAATATTTGTAGAGATATTGACATTATTGTGTTCGAAACTTCTGAACTAACCTCAAGCTTATTATCTCATATTATGTAGGTAAATGTCAATATATTCAGGCAATTATTAAAAGTTCCGCCATTTTGTAGGGTTGTGAAGCATTCGTCAGGAGCTTGAAAAAGTTGTGTCACAAGACCCCTCTTTCTATTTAATTTTTTTTCCCAGATGGCACCCAGTCGCCATCTTGAAAGTTTCATCTGTCAATTTCATTATCCCAAATTTCAACTTTTTGGGTTGACCCGTTCAAAAAATAAAAAAGGGGGGACATTAAAGAAATACACTGTATACCATGAAACTTACAGAATGCATCACGAAATTTTACTTACATTTTTTGCAGTGTATAAGTTGTTCTGTAAATTCAGATCCATTAATGTTTCGGATGATAGATCCCTCTCATATTTGATTTAGTATAATATAAACCATATCACGTATGAGTTATACATATAATCAGATAGATTTTATAGTTTCCATGTTCAATTTTTTGAGCATTTCCATTTCGCATTCTTTTTTGAGCGACGTCTTGGGTCAGTTTACGCGGAATTTATCCAATGGACAATTTTATCTCACGGTTTTTCATATAGCAGTAGTCTTGTTTTCGGCAATAATGTTTTCTGGAAGCACAACTAATTTTGGTCGTCTTTCACAATATTCTTCATTGGACGGACATAAAATCACGACGAAATTCTACGAAGTAATTGTATAATGTATTTTTTTCCGATGGTGTATCATTAAAAGTTGAATGTAGTGATTGTCAACATTTTTGTCGAATTAATCGTTTTCGAGCGGAATCCTTTTACTGAACAAACAAGATCTGCAAATATATCTTCTGTGAGACACAATATTTGTTCGATATAATTCATATCCATTGTGAAATTAGCCAGGGAAATTGTTGATTTCCGGTAGGAAATTGGCCCCATACTACTGCGGCGGGATGTTGGAAGAGGTGAATATTTCGAATTCAATTCAATATACCTATTCACTTTCTCATTATTCAAGAAACACTATATTGTGAGATTATCACTAAATAGTTTAACAAAAACGCAACACGTGTTTCGCCATACAATGGCTTCTTCGGGCGTGTAACGAAACGTGTCTTTACACGCTTATACTATTGGATTTCTTATAATTCAGTGAGAATTCAAATGATAAAACAATGATACTAGAGGTGATGTTATCTCTCCCCACTAAGACGACATTTATGGACTCAACCCTCGAATATTGAGGATAAACACGGCTATTCGTATGAGGAGGAGGTTTCATCGCCTTTACTTTCAGGCTTGTTCGTTTCACGGCAGGTGTTGCCATGTCATTTTCTTGAATTAGTAGATTTTATGTCAACAGATTGATACAAAAAACGATAGAATATATATGGTGATTTCCATAATGTGCAGTCATTCAATAATTATCATAGATAGTGAACTGACTCATCAGTAGATTTAAACTTTTATACAAAAGAACATTATCTCGAGAGCACAAACAGGAGATCTACTGGCAAAACACTAGACATGACAACACTGACTATGTCGTGTTATTTCTTCTTCATCTGCAATGGATTGATTTTATATACTTTGCTATCCAATTCAGTCAAATATCCGTTATGATTATTCGATCTTATTGCTCGCGGCATTGTAACTAACATGGCGACTTTTCTACTATTATGACATCAATTATTCCTGTGCGGCTCACTTGCAAATGTCATAATCTCAATTGCCTTTGCGTGCACTGTGACAATTGTCAGAACCTCACCAACCGAACATCTTCAATTTGTTTCATCTTTTTTTTAATGTTTCAATATTATTTCTGCTATTCCGAACAGAGACGAATTTAACAAATCAAAAATCATAAAAATCCATCCAGATTCTGTTGAAACTAACACGATTTTGACATTTTGTTTTATCTAGAAATTTTGTTCTTCATTTCTCAAATGTTTTAAAGTTATTCTTTTTTGGTAGGAGTTATATCCAACAAATGAAAAATCATGAAATTCTTGAGTTATACATGTTGTGACGAACACGATTTTGCGACTTTGTTTTATATATTTGATTTTTCATATTGAACAAGTAACCTCATTGGAAAAAAATAAATGAACTAAATTCATATCACTGCCAGATAAGTTGACAAATTTTTTATTTGCTGATTCTCTCAGACTTCGGAAATTTCAGAAAGAGAATACAGAAATCTCTTTCTACCTCTATTAACCCGACATCACTTCCGAAAGATTCGATTTCGAAAGTTTTTATGAAGGAGTAAAAATTTACGTTTGAATTGTTTCTAAAAAAACACTTTTGATATCAAAAGATAAAACTGGAACCTCCGGCGTAGAATAATAATAAATCGCGCGTTTCAGCAACTAAGTTGGCGTTTCAGGAGATGAAGAAACGCGTGTCAAGAAGAGTATTGCATTTAAGGTGATTGGGAAAAGTGTTTATTTTGGTATTCATCAAAGACTACTAGGATGTAATTATATAAAATTATAAATTGAAGAAATTTTATTATTCTATATTTATTATTATTTATTCATTCATTCATTCATTTATTTATTTAGTTATTACATATAAACTATTCTTTGAAGTTTGAAGATTCATTTTAAAACATATTGTTAATCGCCTTGATGAAAATCAATCATTTATATAAAATGTCAGAAGAATGAACTCTGGGTGGAAAGCAATTAAATTCTCTTGACACTTTCATTAAGTATTCTACTTTCTCTATGTCCACTTTTTAATAAAACTGAACTGCTGTGAACTAAGCTTGCATCTTTCATTTCCTTCCTTCTGTTTTTAGGAGTCTCTGGAAATTTTCGACGTGACTCTCTCTCTCTCTGAAAAGTGTTGACCTCGTTCTGTGATTGCTGCGGTATTATATACTTGTTGCCTTTTGTATACATCTCGACGATTCTTATAGTCGCTTGAAGTTTGAAGGTTTGAAGTCGTATTACGTCGTTTTGTGAACTATGGGGTGCTAATTACTACATACAAGGTGAATCTCCAAGAATTGCATCTATCGATTGTGGGAAAATCGATTGTGGAAAGCATCTGAAAATTTGACAATATACATAAGTCGATGGGGGCAACTCGCCTAAAACATTTTCCAAATAGCGACACTTCCGGTTATACCGGAAGTAACTGTCAACTTCGTGATTTTAAACGGAACACCCCATACAGGCCGTTTCTTTCATCATGTGGTAACATTGCTATATTCTAAACCGTAACACATACGAATGCGATTAATTGAAAAGGTAACTGTCATTGGGAACAATACAATGGTCGAAGACAATTTACGGGGACTTTCGCCCTTCTTGGGCGAAAAACCAAAAATGCTATTTTTCGTTTTTTTCGAATGGAATTGTTATTTCAGGGAATATCAAAAAATAGAAAAGGAAAATGTTATTGTATTTAAAGTGTACTATGACAATGTAATAATAAATATTCCATAAAACGTTTCGTGTTAACATGGCCACCATCAACTTGTTTTTAAATACGGTCTTTTTTATTACAGAAATTGATATAGCAATGAATTCATAATCCAAGGGTATATCACATTTGATATTTTTATAGCGTTTCATTTGAAATAACTACCATCATCAGTGAAAACAATTTTAAATTACGGTCCTGTCGTTACTTCTTTTGTAAATTATTTCAATTTCTTTGAAATATAATTCAGACAACTCAATTAATTCCACAGGTAGGTACCATAACACAATGAAAATTCGTACTTTTTCGTTTTGGAAAATTTTTGTGTTGACGTAATCCTTTCAAGGCTTATTACTCCCTAGGCAATTATAATTCGTAATATTTTTATAATTCTCAATCCTGGAAGTAATGAAAATATCAGTTTTTAGTCAAAATTCGATTGTTGTATAATTTAGTATGATCAAATAGCATCTCAATTCATTTACCATCTTAAACGCGTAGGCTTGCTTGGTTTCTATTGCAGGAAAAATGAATGCCTTGTTGATATCTGTCAGACGTTTATGAACATATCAAAGATGTATTCAAATGATGAAAGGACTGATATGCTATTCAGTTATGCAAAATCAAATAGAAATCCTCTCTTGGCAGGGAATGTGAATGTTGAGCTATACACGAATCGTCGTATTCCGAACATCCAAATGTTAAGACAATTAGAAAGATTTGAGGGACTATGGTGCATTTGACAGAAAGAAAACAAGAAAATATGTGGTTACTGGAAGGGTTAAAAATCAAATAAATGTTATAGGTGAGTAACTATTACCACATAAAAATTTACACAGTGAAAACACCTTTTTTTTTAATTTAGGATTGGCCAGTAACAAAAATTATGTTAATCAAAATTGTTCTTCTCGAGAAATTTTTCACGAAATGGGGATTTCTGTAAAATCCACCAGAACTATTTAGAAAAAAAAAACAAATATAAGTGGTACAGTATCCTGTAGCAAATTTCATCACCTCAATGAAAGGGATTACGGAATGAGAGTACGATTTGCGAAATGCTTAAGACGTAAAAATAGGAAAGTTGGCAATATTTGTAAAAAGATCATATTGACGGACGAAACAAAATTCAACAACAATGGTTGTTTTAACAGAAATATCCATTTTAGGTGGAATAATACAAATGAATAGGAAAACCAATTTCCAAGAAAGGTTCGGAATAAATGTTTGGTTGGGAATTGTGGGAACAAACATCCCTGATTCTTTGTTTTACGATGATCATTTGAAAAGTGAAATGTATCTTAATTTTTTATTCAATGAATTCAATGGCCACTCAGATGAATTGCCACTGAATATCCGCCATGAAATACACAATAGTAAGAGAACATTTAGATGTGATATTCCCAAGAAAATGGATTGGAAACAATGGACCAATTAACTGGCCAGCTCGATTCTCAGATCTTACTTCTTTAGATTTTTTTGTCTGGGGATACATAAAGGATAACTTTTTTTCAACACCAAGTACAGATATCGACCATCTCAAACAAAAAGTAATAGTGTATGTATTAGTTTTACACCTATTATGCTGGAAAATTGCCACAGAAGTTGTCTGGACCGACAACTTATGGGAATTTAACAAAGAGGTCGTCAATTCGAGCTTTTAATGTAGATTGATTTTTTTCTGTATTGGTTTCATTTTTCCCAAAAGTTCATGTTAAATTGTTTTTCTGTTTGATTGTTATCACTGATGATGGTGGTCATTGCAAATGAAACGCTATAATAATATAAAATGTGATATACCCTTGGATTGTGAATGTATCGCTTTATCAATATCTGTAATAAAAAAGACAGGTCCATATTAAAAAAAATGATGTTGGTCATTCTAACATGAAATGTTTTATCGACTTTTTATTATTATCTACATCATCATAGTATACTTCGGATACAATAACATTTTACTTTTCCATTTTTGATATATTTTGAAATTACAATTCCATTCGAAAAAGACGAAAAAAGCATTTTTGGTTTTCCCCGTATAACTGTAGAAGGGCGATTAAATAACACAAACGAAGGTTATTTAATTTTATTCCATTTCAAAGAAATGTGATACATTTGCGACCCGATTTCCCGAAAAAAAAAACCAATACCAAATACTGCCAAGAAAATTATACAAAATTTCAAGAATCTTGGATCTCAGGCATCAATAAGAATTTCACGAAACCACTAGTTTCAATGTACATATATTAAGAGAACTAAATTTTTAAGAGTCCAGGCAATTTAATGTTTATTGAGCCATGTGAAATGACAGCGCCGTGCCTTAGAATTTTATGAAGAGAATTTAAATGTTAATTGAAGACAGTTTTGAGTTCCTCTAGTTATAAAACACGTTTAATAACTTTTAGATGAGCGTTATTTTAACTTCCCGTCTCACACAATTTTGAAATTAACTATCTAGAAACTTTGCCACTGGCTGCCACCGCGCTTTCCAGATCTGACATTACTCGATTTCTTCATCTGGGAAACAGTCAGAAATAATGTTTATAATACCGTAGTAACCACTAAGGAAGATTGCATGCAGATGATCAGAACTTTATTTGAAGAACTTAACTCTCAGTCAGTAAGGAGAGCCACTCATGGAGAATTACTAGGTAGGTGCGAGAAATTGCTAGAAGTTCAAAGGCATCACTTTGAACATTCATTAAAATAATATTTGTAACTCTTCGTTCTAATTGAATATTTTCTTTGGAAACTAGTAAATTTTTTTTGGTTATTTTTCTGCACATTGCCTCTTATGCATACAAAATTTAGTATAATTCTTTTAACAGTATTAGGTGACAAGTAGTGACATTATCATATTAATTGATTGTTTTCTAACGCCGCGACGTCATGGCCAACTGACAGAATTTAGAAACCGTATAGAAAGTATTCTGTCAATGGAATAATATTAAATTGCGAATATTTCAAAAACTACTAATTTTTGGAATATATTTCTTAAAACAAAGTTACCTGTGTAAACAAAGTTGTCTGTGCTCAATACGATTAAATCATTAAAATGGTGGGTTTCTATTTGAAAAGAATCACTGTAGAGGGTTTATTGAATTTCATTTGTATTCTTCTTTTTTGACCATCCTGCATTAATAATTATCGAAATTTCATATAAATTCTATTAAATTTGGTTCTACTCCACAAGGCCCGACCAAAAATAATGATGAAGATTTCCTTATAGGAGCGCATCATGAATAAGTGCATTTCAACAGTTTGAACTTAATCCCTATTATATGAAAAAAATTGGCAAAATCATTGAAACCATCAAGGGTATACATCAAGGCTGAAAGATGATGGTATTTTTTATAGTGACTAAATTATAGTTGGATTTTCAGAAACTTGTTAATAATAAAACTGTGACTATCAAATTGAAAGTGACAATTTTGGAGGTATGAATTTGCCATATAAAAAATCACTGAGAAATAGTAATTATATAATGTCAGCTCAAAAATTTATCAATTGAAAAACAATTTTTTTCAACAAGTTGTATCATCGTTGGAAGCACGAAAAATTGAAACACTAATGTCGATAACGATACTAACTACAATTGTCATATTGAATTCACCTTCAATCCACTGACAATAATAATACAACTATCAAAGGTTACCACTGAATTTATTACTTGGTTTTTATATAAGTGATCTATATTACCTTTCACTTATCTCATGTTTACTCAAAATCACAAAAATTCGTATTTGCTATATTTATCATTCCAAAACTCATTTGAGAATTTCGGATTGAAATTAAATATTTGTCAATTGATTGCTCTTTATCAATGAGATGTAGGTAATACCTATCAATACCTGTTTCAAAGAATTCTGTTATATTGATTATCACACTTTGATCAGTTGAAAATGTGTAATTTCATTAGAACATCTGAGATAAATTTATAACGAATACCTATAATTCGAATTTTGTCAAAGGTCAGTTTGTTCAATTTCTTCGAATTTAGTTTCTTATTTTGTCATTGCTTTTAGTTCCTAACCGTACCAAAAGAACGAAAGGAATCGTTTCTGATCACGATCAAGAAATAGTTATATGATGTGGTAACCCTCCAATACTTTATGCAGGAAGAAAGTTTCTGTCTGAAGATGTAAAAGCATCAGAAGTTGGAGAATAGTCTGGCAGGTTCGGAAATATCATAGAACATCTCAAAGCAACGTGAAACGTTACAGAACATTCCTGAATATTCTGGAATATTGAGATCCATTTAGAGCCTTTCTTGTATGCGTGAGGCTGCCTATTGCTAGGAGTTATATAAAGGATTCGTATAAAGATTCGTCGATCTCTTGTAATTTTGGGTTTATCTTTTCATTCGGCTACCCCATTAGTATTTTATATTTATAAAATCAATATTCAAAAAAACTTTTTTTTTAAGTTGTTTTTTGTCTTTGAACTCGTACATCTCCCTAATGACTTGAAACTCAAAATCTTTTTTACTTTTTCAAAGTGAAATTTATTAGTTACCTATTGGTGAATAAACGGAAACAGTATTTGTACTAGCAATTTCAGTAGTTATTTGAACAAATCAACAAATTAAAGTACGAGTAACTATCGGTAAATATTTTTATATGATGTGATACTTGATTCCTTTGATAGTTTTGTGTTTCAAATGTTTCCATTCTAGCATACATCTGGCAGCAAGCCAGTTGATAATGGATGTTTGAGGTCGCCTTTAAATTATTATTTGAGATTCGTGTAACACTGTTTATAGGTGTGTTTGGTTGATGGTTATATGAGCCGTAGACATGTTTTAAGTGACCGCACTCTATGTTGAACATATGAATGAACACATGAACCAATGACAGGTTGATGTGGGAGGAAAATATTATGTAGTGTAATAAATAATAAGCAACTACTTTATTTTATGATCTTATGATGGAGAAATGACTTGATGTATCAGAAAAGCGCAACATTGTAGATGCTAAAATTACTGTTTTTCTTTAATTTATTTCGATTTTTACTGAATAATGCATTGAAATACATGATATATGATGGAATCGGCCGATACTTGATGAAAATCCATAACTAACGTATTCCAAAAACACTTTATTGTGAGATTTTCACTAAATTGTTTTACAAAAACGCAACACGTGTTTCGCCATACAATGGCTTCATCTGGCGTGTTGAAAGACACGCCAGATGAAGCCATTGTATGGCGAAACACGTGTTGCGTTTTTGTAAAACAATTTAGTGAAAATCTCACAATAAAGTGTTTTTGGAATACGTTGGCATTGAAATACAGTAGGGCTCGATCTTGTACTAAACTTCTCAAATGATAATAAAAACTACTATAGGTAAATCCAATTTTGGAAACAACTAATATTATTCTTTCGATGTTTGATATTCAACAATTTTTCGTAACGAGTTTTGGCGAAGGTGTCAGTTTTTAATTACCCTCCACCATAAACCATAAAAAGCTCTAGTGTACTCTTGATGAACGTATTTGCCTATTCTTAACGTTAAAACCGTTTAGATTCAGATATTTTTTCCAATGAATACTTATTCTTAATTTTTTTATAGAGCTAAAAAAACTTAGTTCTCGGCATTCGAATTAAAAGTGTCAGTGGCTACAAAGGCTGATGATGGCTAGTTTTAGAAATATTGCCCAAAATCGAAATTTTTCTGTGGAGAACTGGAGAACCTTTTGCTTTTATAATACGATAAGCGGATACATTCAATCATATCATATATTGAAATAAAAACGAGTTTTGAACGTCATAATAAATATTTTACAGTGAACCTTCATTTTTTTTTCATTTTCATTGCACATCCATTCTTGCATTTCGCGAGTTTGTTGAACCCTTCTGTAATTCAACTCATGTTAATTGAGTCGAATGATATTATTGGGCATGTAAGTCTTGTTATGATGAATAAATCAATGAATAAATAAATCATAAAGTCAGATAACTACTATTAACGCCACTGTCCTGCATAACACTTGAACAATATTAACTCATCAATTTTTAAATGGATATTATGAGTTTCATCTCAACTCCAAACCGTTATCTTAAACTCAGTTATTTCTTCCTGAGTTTAATCTCAAACTCGGTTTAATCTTCCTCTTGAAGATGATCACATGGTGATCGAAACACGTGTCGAGGTGTTAAAATGACGATTTGGTGTTGAAATAAAACTCCAGTAGTATTCATTACTATGCCAAAGGTTCCAAACAGTGCATCACAATTTCATCAATTTTTGATTGTGAACATCAATGTTAGAGACCAGCGAACTTCGTTTTGCCTTAGAATTAATAAATGTTGTGTTAAGTTGTTAAGTTATATCAACAGTTTTATAGTGTGTTTGTGAAGAATGAAGTCGGGCCATATTAACCCGGCCGATCTTACTACTTTATTTTCTTGTCAAGCAGTAGATTTTGTGTCATAGGAACAGTAAATTAATGCAAAAAACAGAAAAAAATATATTTTATAGAAGATACTGCATACATGATAATTTCTGCTAGTGAATACGCATGAAGAAGCTATTGTATAACGAAACACGGGTTGTCTAACAATGAAGTGTTTCTTGAATACGCTATGAATTTTCATGAAGTATCGGCCGATTCCATCACATATTGAGATAGAAAGGAAACTGAGTATCAAGTGAATTTTAACATTAGAGCAGTATGTTCAGAGTCAAAACAGGAGATTTTCTACAAAAACACTGGATCTGTTAACACTGAACACGGCGCTCTACTCGTGCGATTTTTCCTTCATTCGCGGTGAATTGATTCGCAATATTCCTCAGTCTAGTTGTATCACGGTTTTTTTGTAAGAGATCCGATCTTCTCGCTAACGGTAATGGTAATAACATTGTGATGGATATTGCTGACATTGTTTCTATTATGACTCAACAGTTATTCATGTGAGCACAATAACAAATGTCGTAACCTCAATTGGCTGCGTTTACTATGACAACTAATAACCTACCCTAATTGTAATAATGTAACTTTTTTTTCAAAAGTTTTTATAGCTACTCTGCTAATGCAGGCGGAGGTAATGTCAATATTGATCCACTAACTAACACGATTTTGCGAATGTTTAATATATTAGATTTAAACCATAATTAATTATAGAAATAATTATTGTCAACTCAATTTTTTCATCATTGATAATTTATTATTTCATTGTTTAGAGAATTTCTATTTAGTTCAGTCAAGTCTATCTGCAGAAACTGATTATTAGAAATAGTCATTGGTTTGCCGTGTTTTTTGTTGATGACATTCAATGATAAAAAATTTACGTCATTCCGTTTCTTGGAATCAACATGCAAATTTTCACCTGTTCTGATATTACATATTACTTAAATTGTAGTAGGTGAACATAAGAAAATTCATTAGTTGGTGTAACTACCTATCCTACATAATCTGTTGGGTTCAGAATGGATCCCAATAACCCTTTTGTCTAACTAATGGTTAACCCTTTCGGAGCGTTATGAGTTTCCGTCCAAGTACAAAATCACCATTTAGGGATATTCGTTTGGAATGATTTGTCTGCAATTAGACGAAATTGATGTTTGTAATAATCGGAATTTGACAAATTCAATAATGTGAGTTGCAATAGTACATACATTTTTGTCTTCCACTACTCTTTTCGAGGAACAACAAACATCAACAATTTTATTTGAAAAAAATCAATGATAGGCTCAAAAGAATGGAAATGACACATTTTTATTGAAGAACTCAGTTTGGGTTCTTATTTCCATTTTCAGCCTCTCGCTTCGACAATGTTAACCTAGTACATTTCATTTCTTCAGAAGTGTTTGAAATACTCCTGTTACCAATTCAAAAATATATGCGCTTTCTTTGAGTTTCTGAGAGTTCAACTCAGTTTTTGTTTCATTTCAATTTATGATGATTTTAAAGTGTTTTTGCTATCCCTGAACCTGTTTGTTATCTGCATTTTCTATTTTTCAGTCGAAATGAAAATACCAATCAACTTCTCGATTTGTAAACCTGTATAATCGTCTTGTTTTTCACAAGTAATCTGCGCACAGTGATATCTTGAGAGAATAGAAATGATTGTCTATCTCTCACGAAAATACTAAAAAGTAATAGATTTAAATGTGAGCATTTGGGGACACTACAGAAATGTTGGATTTGCCTACATATTGAGTGTTCTTGCTGTGATAGAAGCCAAGTAGTTTCAAAAATTTGTTCTGAACACCAAAAAGAGTTGATTGATGCCGAAAACATTTGGAAAATTGCTGTTCACTGCGCATGTCGCGACAAAATTTTCATATAGTATCCGTATTGGTAAATTGCGATTTTATTTTCAATCGTGGGAAAAGTTTTTCACTTGATATTGTCTTGAGAAATTTATTCAGCAAAAAGGTAGGCTTGAAATTTTTTCATTTGTCTTTTTCCTAGATTATGACAACGGGTACCTACTAATTTCCTGTCAGGAAAGTTGACAAAGCAATGAAAACGAAACGATATGGCTACTGCCCCGGAAAACGGTAAAGTAATGTAGAAATGTATACATTTTTCAATGAAGAATTATTTTTATTTATGAAATTCGCGAACAATCAAATCTATGTAATCATGTCACTACTTTATTGAGTACATTATTTTTTATATTTCATATTTCAACTCCGATATCTGGCAATTCCGTATGCGAAACGTAAGACAGAATCAGTAAATAACCTTGATGTATGTAGCCGTTACTACGTGGTAGAAAATCATAATAATAAAGAACAGAGAAATGAAACTTTTTTACCACTTCTATTTGTTTGAAAATGTCCGTTAGGACGAAACTGCAGTATCGTTAGTTACAAATAAAAGTGGTAAAAAACATAGGAAGTTTCATTTCTCTTTTCTTCAGAATCAGTAAAATTTACTTACCATGAAATGAGAAATGTATGCAGTGTAGTAGTTGTGGAAACCACTATTTAGTAAGATAGATAACTTCAAATCATAGAAACTTCTCAGTAAACAAAATTGAACTATGAGAGGATAGTGATACGTCAATTGCTCGATTTGAATTCACGCTTGTTCAGTTATCTCTCTTCGATGTACCAAGTGAAAGCTATCATTAAAACAAAAGCTTTCGCCGATTAAATGCAAACGTTTACTGTCTTCGTTTTTCACTTGTAGAAGAAAATGATGCTATATAAATATATATTGTTTCATTGCGTTAGGTATTGATGAAGAATGTTTAGTGATTTGTGATCCTAACTGTATATTGGTAAATAGAATTTGGAACCTCTGGTGGTGGTTTTGATCATCTTCTGATAATGCTAACTTGGTTAGCGAAACGCACGTTGGGAGAAAAGTGATTTTAATAGATCTGGGTGTACAGCTAAGTTTATTCACATGAATTTATAAAAATGCAATAATATCATCTAACCCAAGGTCCCCTAGGTTATATATAAGTGCTGCTTCTCAGTAATATTCAAGTCGATTCATCAATTAGTTTTGCGACAAGGTTTGAGATTTGGACTTTGTGTACAATAGTTTTGTGGGGTTGGCTTTACAATATTTCACTAATTCTATTTCAATTTTGGTAATTGTTAGTTTCATAAGTTTTGAAAGTGCTGACAATGCTCTTATTCTAAAGTTAGTGAGCTATTGTGCTTCTTAATCCTTAGATATCGCGATTTGTGATCAGGTTGGCGTGGTTCATCTCTTTAGTTATTCAGAGTGGTTTCAGTTCTGACATGGTCTGGAGTGAAGATTGCATGGGTTTAGAGTTCATGTGTGACTCCGGGATATCCTCCAGGGCTCCTAGGAGTCTGGCTGGTAAACAGCATGTTGATGCAGCGGTGTTTGTGCTGTTGGCATCGATGGGCGTATCGACCTCGGAGCTCCTAGAACCTTCAGTTGATAGGTGTGAGTATGACGGTATCGTATAGTTGGTTGAAAGGGAATACTCGATGAGAACCAATGTAAAATTCTCCACATAAAGTACGTTGTGTTCTGCCGTATTTCACCTTCCTTATATGTCAATCAATTTTATAATTGCATTTCGGATTACACAATCAGTCTGCAACGATATTACCGATGCAATAACTTTCCTAATATCAAGTCCCCATTATCACTTCCCAAACTTCACAACCGAATTACATGGTTCGAAATAATTCTATCGCAAAAGTTACGTTGTGTACATGATCGGATTTACATAATTGCTGAGCGACGGTCGGACAAACACAATACAAGTGCATGAACTAATTTTAATGACTGGGATATGGAATACGCTGAGTAAAGGAGGAAGATTAATCAACATACAGCCCAACAAGGTTTACGTCTTCGTATGTGGAAATAAAAAAAATACAGGCTTGTATACTTTTGTTCTCAGGGGGCATATTTATACATTATTTCTATTATTGTAACTTTAGCCCTCTGTAGAGCAGCATTCACTCTTATTTTTTTCTAATATTAAGGAGTAAATAGTGCAACGATTTTTTCATTTGCACTGCGGATTCCCGAAAAATTTAATTTTATTTTACTGATCGTACGAGGATTGCTAATTCAATCCAGTACTTCGATCGCCATGTACTGTCATGTATACAGTGCATTTCTTTAATGTCCCCACCCCCTTTATTCTTTGAACGGATCACCTCAAAAAATTGAAATTTGGGATATTGAAATTATTGCATGAATACTTTATTTTGAAGTGAAATTGATAGATGAAACTTTCAAGATGGCGACTGGGCGCCATCTGGGAGAAAAAATTAAATGAAAAGGGGGGTTTTGTGACACATCTTTTTGAAGCTCCTGATCAGGGCCGTAGCGAAAAGAAAAACCAGGGAGGGGAGGGAATCCAAATTTTCCCAACCCCACCAGCAAAATTTCCCAACTTTTTAAAAAATTGAAGCCGAGGGATTAGTTACTACTATAATATAATAATTTTGTTACTTAGCTATCCAAAGATTGGCTGAATGCTTATGCCCGTTAGGGTATGCACAAACATAAATAAATTTTGGTAATTATAAAAATAATAATGGGAATTATTGTACTTGGATCAAGGTCCTTGGTCTTTCACCATATCCACCATGTATAGCAATATTCAATACCAAAGGAAAGGAAACAACACTTAAATAATATTGTGCTTATTGTTTTCTGCTTTTATTTTTTCCATCTTCACGGCCCGAAATTTCCAAACTTTTCCAAGTCGAATAAACAGTGAAAAGTTGTGTTTGTAAAATTGTTACTTCAAAATTTGTGGACTGTTCAATTGTTTTCTCTTACTTGGGAGAAATTAAACTTTTTGAAGTTTTCAAACTACTCAGAATTTCAAAATATGGAATCTCCAAGTTATGCATCTTGGGAAATCCCAACCTTGTCCTGGTTCATTCCCTTTCCTTATTACCTCCTTTTTTTTTCTCTCATTTTTATTTTTTTAATTTTTATTAATTTTTTTACTATTATTTTTTTTATCTTCACTTCCCAACTTTTTCCCAAGTCGAAAAATCAGAGGGGTATCCCCCCATGGTGACGGCCCTGCTCCTGACAAATGCTTCACAAATCTAGAATATGATGTCAATATCTTCAACTAATACAAAATGGCGGAACTTTTAATAATTGCCTGATTACATTGACATTTAATTACATAATATGAAGTAATAAGCTTGAGGTCAGTTCAGAAGATGCTCGAAATGTTTGTCTTGAACTTTTTGACATATGAACAGCCTATCCGATATCTCACACCGAACATTTCCGAACACAGTAACGTCAATATCTCTACAAATATTTATTATTCTCTGCCGTATATCCAATATTGAAGCTGGATCTGGCGAGCGGGCTGGCCATTCTGTAGGACCTCGACGGCCAATCCAACGACCGGGAAAAGTAGTATCCAAATAGTTTCTTACTTGTCTGGAGAAATGTGCTGGTGCTCCATTTTGTTGGAATACAATATCCATATCGAATTCATTAGGAATCGATTCGACGATTTCAGTGATGAGAGGGTCAACAGTACTTTCCAGCTTATTCAAATACAGTTCCCCTGTTGAATTTCGATCAATAAATAGAGGTCCTACAATATGGTTTCCCAATATTCCTGCCCAAACGTTAATTTTTTCTGGATATTGGGTATGTGTTTTCCGGAAAACGTGAGGGTTGGTGTCACTCCAATAACGGCAATTTTGTCTCAACATTGCCGTTTAAAAAAAATTCACATTCGTCACTGAAACAAATAAAACAAATATTGTGGAGATGGGTAGGATGCCTTGCAATGGTTTCCGTCATGACTTCGCAGAATTCTGTTCTGTTCAGGGTCATCTTCAGTTAATTGGTGTTCCATTTTAATTTTGTATGTAAGTATCCACACAGTAGAAGGAGACATCTCACAAACATTCGCGACGAAATAAGTAGACTCTTCAGGATTTACATCCATCTCACCAATTATAATTGGTGAGATGGATGGATGTGCAAATAATTATTTGCACTTGCAGTTCTTCCGGAATGGACGGATGACCTGGAGGCTTTTTGTTATGTACACTACCGGTAGTTGTGAATTTGTATACAAGTTCCCTCAAATATTTTCTACAGATAGGACGATTCGGAAAACGTTCATTGAAAATCCTTTTGGTCTTGTGAAAGTTATGCATCGCACCGTAAATAAAAATCTCTTCAATTTTTTCTTCCAATGGACGAGAATTGACCTGTTTACGAGATTGTTGACGTGGTACCTTTCTACTAGTAAAACCGTAAACTAAATGAGAATATTCTAACTGAACAATGATGTTCATTGTCGTACCGACATTTTTTTACGTTTTCATAAACAAAAAATAACTTAACAAACCTTATCGAATTGTTGGAATCACCATATGGCAGATAAAAAGGAATATTTCTAGAAATATTGATATTAATGTGTTTGTCTTCAGGAAATTATTAAATGTTGTGCCATTTTGTAGTAGGTGAAGATATTGACTTCATATTCTTAGGTTGTGAAGTGTTCGTCAGGAGCTTCAAAATGATGTGTCACAAGACCTCTCTTTCCATATAGTTTTTTTTCCAGATGGCGACTGGGCGCCATCTTGAAAGTTTCATCTGTCAATTTCACTTCAAAATAAAGTATTCATGCATTAATTACCTCAAATTTCAATTTTTTGTGTTGACCCGTTCAAAAAATAAGAGGTGGGAGACATTTTAGCGACATGCAATTCTTGTTTGATTCAAATGATGAAGTAAATAAACAAAATTGTTCGTACGATAGTAATCATTCATCTTCAGAACCACGTACATAACTTGGTATCTTGTAAGATCATATTGTTGGGTCTTTTTGTCGACAGTAATCTAAACATTTCAAATCATTTACATCCAGGATGACCAAAATAGCGCAAAAAGATGATAACCTCACCGAAAACGAACAGGAAGGGGCACCTCATACAGTGTTGCCCTCCTTGATATAATTATCAATAGTATTGGTGGATAACAATAAAAAAACTTTGGGCTATGAAGATCAATTTCAGTTCTGTAATATGGTTATCGAAGGTGAGTTTCAATATTTAATGAAGATCAAATAAAAATGGATATGTTACTTTTTCAACTCCTTTTATTCTTAATTCTCGATAACGTATTCATAAAAATGCAAAACGAAAAGAGAGTAGAGTGAATCAACTTATTGAAGTATCGATTCATTTCCTTTTCTAAAAAAAATAAGATGGCTCTGTAGTATAGGGATGAGATTCGTTTTATTAAACATTTTAGTTTTCTGGATATAAAATACGTGTCTCACGTGTCAAGTAAAGAGTGTATAGAGTGATGAAAGTTGAAATTTTGATATTGAAGTCGGAGTTTCCAGTTTTAAAATTGGAATTTCCAAGAAACAAATGATAAAATATGTAGCCTCTCTGCGCTTCCGTAATTATTCCTGTTAGAACTCCTCTATTTATAATTAAGTTCATTTCACTACAAAAAATAAAAATTATCTGAAATGTTTTCTAAATATAAACAGTCAATTTTGCAAGCAAGATATTATGTCAATCGCAGCATATAGCTAAGAGCATTTTTGAAACGAATATACCTTTGCCGTTGGGTATTATGTACTCGTATGATATGAATAATGCATATATCCCGCGAATACAACGTTTCATTATCGAATAACCTGCTGAGTTTATGAGTAGTTGACATGTACTTTCCCGGTTTCAGCATCAAAGTGATATATAATTTCATCTCTCTCACTGTTCCGGCTATGATTTTGTGAAATTTTAGTCTATCAAAGTGAATGGAAAGTAGTAGCTGTTATCAAATATACACTGTTTTTAATTTTTCTTATTATTTTGTTCAGGCAATATGAACCCTAATAATTGAATAGAACTGACCTATACTTATTGATAAAACATCCATATCAAAAATAATCAAATACAGTTTATTGTATGATTTTTACTCATGAAAGGTTTTACAAAAACCGCGACACGTGTTACGCTATACAATAACTTCCTCAATCGTAAACTAAAAGTTTTTGTAAAACCCTTTCTAGTGAAAATCATACAATAAACTATAATATTTATTTATAAACCCAAATATTTCTTGTTGAAAGTGACTATTTCTTTATAATAACTTCAGCAAAAAAAAAATACGATTCGCTGGAGTGAAAGAAGATAAAATTTCGATCACGCTAACTTATGCTCGATAAAAGAGAGTTTTCGAAGTCCATGGAAAGCGGTTGACATAAAAACAAATTATCAACTATGTGCATTTACAAAATGTCGTTTTGCCAACGCTTTTCCATTATTGACGGACTATTTGAAGAATAGACATCAACTGGTTAGTATAGAGGAAAATAACTCAGATATCTTATATCTCAAATCAGGGGTACCTCAAGGATACATACTCGGCCCTTTATTGTTCTCTATGTATACGTCTAACTGACAGGTGTATTTATACGCTGATGATACTCAAGTATATCATAGCTTTTCGGCGAAAATGGCAGACAATGCTTGTGACAATATCAATGCAGATATAAACAGATTTGTTGAATTGGCAACGGACTAGTAACCCTAGTAAATCGAATGTAATGATCTTTGGTCCGTTCCATAGTGAATAAGTCTACATTCGAAATGAGCCACTAGATATTGTTAGTGAAGAAAAGAATCTTGGTGTTTTGATGGATGTAGATCTGGGATTTGAAAAATTTATAAATAAACTCTTACAACGTGCCTATTCTGCACTGAAACTCATTTATGATAACCGACATATTTTTGCCTTATTATGTGAAAAAATACTTTTGTGAATCTTTGGTGATTTCAGTTTTCAATTATGCGGATTGTATTTATGGCACATGTTTAACCAATCAATACAAAAATAAGATTCAAAAAGTTCAAAACTCGTGCCTTATATTAATTTTTGCTATTGGTCGGCGACACAGGATCTCATATAAACTTCAAGAAATTGGATGGCTGAACATGAAGAAAAAAAGGTTACTTCACGCTGTCTGTTTTTTCCATAAAATAACCAACAAAAAAACCTTCAGATATTCATAGAAAAATTACATATCGTACAGTCATCCAAAACCTGAATATTTGATTTAAAAATACGTTTGCAATGCCAAAATACCAACAGAATTGTTCAGGTGGTCTTTCAGGTACCAAATTCGTCAAAAGTATAATTCTGTTCCCAACTCCCTCAAACAATTAAATTTCACAAAATTCAAAACTAAATATAAAGACTATTTGTTCGACTGAAATTAAATTGAATTATTGATATCTTGTGAAGAATAGGTAAACTAAACTCTTCATGTAAGGTGTTTGTTCCTATTCATATTATAATATCATTATATATAACAATCAGAGTTTTATTTTTGTTCTCTTTTGTTTTCTTTCCGTGTTGTATTTTATTACGGACGATGAACTTCGCCTTTTATTTCAATTGATAGTTGAATATATAACTTGTGTTGACTTTTTTTGTTTTGGTTATGAAATAATGAAGGCGATATTATTATTATCATATTTGATTTTTTTATTCTGAAAGATGTTTGTCCGAGCTGCAACATTCTTTTACAATTTCTATGTCTGTTTTATAGTGGCGAGTGAATTAGTCCCAGTAGTGATTGCTGATATTCTCCAAAGTTGATATTATTATTTTCGTATCGTTGTGTCTCAACGACCCATCCATTCTCCGAAAAAAAAAAACCAAAAACACGTTGGCCTGTAACAAATATACAAAAGGTATATCTTATTCTCTCCAAATATAAAAAGTAGTGAAAAATCAATCTTGCTTGCAATATGTTTTTGCTCTATTCGTGTCATATAAATAATAACATATCTCTATCACTAATGGACATTTAGATATCATTACACATGAAGAATTCAAAACTTCTGAACATACTTAGACTTATTGCGGAAAAGAAAGATTTCTACCTCTCCTTCCTCATACAAAAAATGAGGGTGACAATGATCCATGTAAGTGATATTTCATCTCTTTCATAAACCGTTTTGTATAACGTTTCCGCAAATGACTGTTCGGATTATAAAGTAGATAGGAACGTAAAGTGATCTTTTATATAATTTAATGTTAATTGAAAGTACTCAGTTGTTTCAACTGTACTTTTTCTTTCGTTTAATTCAATATATGAAAGTAGTTGTTTCAAGAGGACAGTTTCTTACAGTTTTTGTATGAAGATGGAAAAGTAGAAAGCAAAACCGTTCTTTCCCAAAAACTAATTAGTCTTGAAAATATATTCCTTTCAATTTTCACAAATCAAAACGTTACTATTCAAAACATCAACGAAAACTGATTAATTTGAAGAACATTTATCACAGTGGTTTCACGAATAACTTAATTATAATGCGGGGGATTTCGTTATCTGAAATCTAAACAAAATCATTCCTCATGCCTGTTAGTTGAAATGATGCTAATATTTAACAGATGATAAAATTGTAGGGACGTTTATTTTTAACTGATCGTTTAGAAGTAGAACAGACAGAAATAGTGAATTGTATATGAGAAGAGGTGATGTACTATTATACCCTCTCAATTTTTTCGTATACTGGTTCACAAAATTATCATCAGTATCAATTCCGGGGGTATTCAGTATATGGCATGACCAGCGAGTGATGATTTCACAAACCCGAGGGCTTCTGGCCCTTGGACAAATCCGTTCATCATTGCATAAAGCATGGCTAGAGCGATAAAAATGAGCATTCAAGCCATATCCAGCCGTGTTCATACAATATTGAACATTCCTTAGGAAGCTATTGTATGATGAAACACGTGCGTTTTTGTAAAACTGTGTAGTAGAAATCTCACAATAAAGTGTTACTTGAATATGTTATGCATTTTCATCAAATATCGGTAAACTCTTTCAGATATTATTTATAATTGTCATTTTTATCATATTGTGTTTGTTCAGTTTATTTGTATGTATCTGAAAATGATTTTCACCGGTAGACTTTTTAGTTATTGCTGATTAGTAATGAATACACATATTCGTCTGTAGGACATTCATCTTAGGACAAAAATTATATTTGATGATTTCGGTTGTGAAATAATGAAAAGTTGTATAATCCTGCATTCCTCTGAGAGGAATGTATTCGAATAACCTGCCTCCTGCGGTCAAACTTCAAAAATCGTCTAGTTTCCACCGGAATCAAAAAGAATATTGAGTTAAAATCAAATTGTATTATTTATTGATCATAGATCTTAACCTATAACGCGTGTTAATTCTTGAAATGAAAATATAGATATAGTCGTATTTCGAATTCTACCTGTTATGATTATAATGACCCTTGCTTCAGTGTTGTAACTTTTCGTGCTGGAACCAATAAATTGAAAAAAAACATGACATACTATAGTTATTCATTAAAATTATTGTGTAACGAAGACATGTTTTTGGCAGTCATTCAATTTTGTATAATAGAAAAGTTATCTTGAGTGAATATTTGAATTTATTAACTAGTTATATTTGAATTTGGTTCACATGTATATATTATTTGCAAGTTGTCAACAATTTAATCTAGGAAACATTATTTTTGATCAATTATTGTACTCCTTGAACCACACTACTACTATTACTGTTATTACGTGTGGGACTTTTTTTTATGGACGATAGACAAAACTCTTACTATTGAAAACTATCCAATTAATAAATAAAAAATAATGAAACTAAACTATATCCATCCAACAAACAAAGTAACCTAAACAAAAATAGGTGCCTGATCAAAGCATGATCACCACGCACGTTTGGATGTATTGGGTGAAATAAACAAGCCTCTCAACGCTGGCCAATCAGATTCAACTGCAATCGGCTTGTGGAATTCATTGTTACAGTGTTCGAGTGGTCAGATACGTTGTAATGCTTGTGGTGTCTACATATACGGTATTTTCAAGTTTAAAATTATTTAAATGCCAAGTACTGATACGGCTGAAAAAACTGTGTTCCTACACTCCACCTAGAAAATTCTCTTATGCCCAACCGTATATTATGAAAAAAAAATTCTGTCGTCCGTTAGAGCGACTCTGTGTTCCTACACTGTGTTCCTATACTACACCTAGAAAATTCTCTTATGCCCAGCCGTTTATTAGGAAAAAAATTCGGTCGTCCCTCAGAGCGACCCTGTACGAGCAGCCTTGTCTGGGAAATCACGAACACTATGCATGATAATGTTTTGGAGCACTCTGTTTGGAAAGAGTATATAATTGAAAATACTGGAATGAATATTGTGGGAAGTAAAATATTCATTAGGTACTTCACTTCTGTGATAACTAATTCCAGATTGTCAACGGCATCTGCTAAGAGAAAGTGGATTGTTTAAAACGGCAGAAAACTGTACACACCTCAGTAACTTTTGATGATTTTGTAATAACGTACAAAAACAATATAACAATAATAAAAATCGTCTGAATTGTGGAATTAGATTTCTTAACCGAGAAATCCTCGGATTTTTATATATAGCTGGGTCATCAGTGAAATAATACTTAATTATCTATCAATCATTCGTAACCATCTCGCTATCGCCGTGTTTCTTTCATTAAAATAAAATCTGGTGGCTGCTGTCGTCACCAAATGCAGATTTCTCCACATCAAAATTTGAATGTCAGGCAATTCCGAAAAGGCTGTAGGGTTCGTGCCGGTCGCAAGAAGGCCGATCTTTTTTAAATCTGATCATTTGGTATACTTACTTATATCCTCTCTCATTATATGTTTCCAGAACGATCCGAATATGCTCTAACTGAATTTTAATCTTAGTTAAAATGCTTTCATTTCTCGATAGATTGACAGAAAGTCAATGATTTGCTTTGGTTTTCTTAACTTTATCTTTCTCTACGAGGATGGTATCTTTCTCAGTCCAAGAGAAAATGAAAGTCCAAAGATTCAAATATAAAGTAAAATAAGTAAAACAACGAATCCATAGACGAAATGAAAAAACAACAAGGGAGAGAGGTATATGCGCCCTTTTTTGTGATTGTAATATGAACTCTAGCTAAACATCCCGCACTAGGAGCCCAACAATATATAATCTCTTTGCAAATAGGAAGTGAACTCAGACAAAATAGTATGTGAACTCTCCCAATATCAACTGGTTAGTAAAAAAAAACACACACATAACGCCTCTTTGGTGGTTCATGGTCAACCACAGGTTCCGTTGACCCGGTGTGTCGTCTACACCGAAACTTTTATTTTCAACTTCCCTGTACTCAATACCGGCTTACGATTTCACTATCGATTTTCCTCTAATTTAGCATCACGCGCTTACAAACAAAATAACTCCCCTATTTAGGCCACCTTCCTTAGCCTCGAAGGCCGAACCCGTCTCGATGGGCTCCGGTGACAGACTTTTTGTGTCTCCGAAAAACTCCCAAGCCCTCGTGTCAGCAGCGTTAGCCACAAAAACCTCATCTCAGCATTTTTAACTTTCCCATCGGCAGTATGTGATATTTATATTTGTTTAGTCTAGCCCAACTTGTTCATGACCACAACGACGCTCAAAGGTCCGACAGTCATAAGTAGTTCAAATGCTTTTTGATCAGGAAAAATATCGACACCGAAGAAACGGGTGACTGACCTCGATCTCTATGAATAAAATTATATTTTACGTTACTATCGCAATGGCAGTTATTACATTTTATAAAACTCAGATCAGACCTTCTTTGGAGTACTGTTCTCATGTATGCAGCTCAGTCCCCAAACATATCCTGAAGTTGCTGGATTACATCCAAAAAAGAGCCATTCGCCTGATTGGAGACGCGAACATCACGTGCTACCTCGATAGCCTGGAACATCGAAGAAAAGTTGGAGATTTATCTCTCTTTTATAGATACTTTCACGGGAGGTGTTCAAGTGACTTGGCACATTTGATTCCACCAAGAGCGGTACATATATCAGAAATACACGACGGACTGTTGCTGCTCATCGTTTTGAGGTTCAACTCAGTTCACTTCGAACTTCACTGTTCAAGAACTCTCTTATTTGGAAAACTGTGTTTACGTGGAGTAAACTTCCTGAGAACGTTTTTCCAAATGGATTTCAAGCGATTCAAATCCAATGTGAATCGCTACTTTCGCACTGGTACCGCTCTGATAGGCTCTTAAGGATTTTTCTGTAGTGATTGTGTTGTGTTCTTAAAAAAAACATTGTGAATTCATTATTTCATGGTATATTTTCTCCTGAAGCTATTACTTCCCAATAGTTCAAAGGCTGAGATTCAGGTCAGTTAATATGAATTATTGACTAACACTTGAGATCAGAACCAGAACAAGATTTAAACTTCAACGAAATCGCACGTTTAATGGTTCGATCGCGTTAAACATAAGATCGCACAAGTTTAGATATTTGAGGGTAGTCGTTGGTAGCGGGGCGACAGATGGTTAACGGGAAAACAAATTTTCAACAGACAGATATGTGCTTGAAAAGAGAATTTTGGAGGTTTAGAAGTACACTCTGAAGTAACAGAAATATCTTTTTTTTTATTCAAAGAAAGGATTGCGTCTGGTTATCGTTGAGTACAGACTGACCACTTATCCGTTCGACGTTTACACAATCAAGCTGTGCCATTATTGATAAAATTATGTTTATCTGCGTCCATTAAAATATTTCACTCTACCGGAAAATATATATCGAATGCCAAAGCCCATTCAATATTCAGTGCACCTATTTTTGCACCAACATCGACAGCATTCATAACAGAGAAAAAACAAATGTTGGCTTCGACCCAAAAAACATACCAGAACTTCATGGCATTTGTTATCGAATAATTTGAATTGATGTTCGTAACTACCTCACTAATTGAAAGGCTTTGATCTGACGCAACTTCTCATTAAAATAACACCCACTAACGCGACCCATTACGAGTATGATATGATCAAAAGGAAGTAACTCTCAACTTTTCGCATTAAAAAATATATCTTTGCATTTCACATTATTGTAATGCACATTTTTTGTGCTTTCTCTGAAGACGGTTAATTTTAAGTGCCAGTGTGTGATTTGTATTTCATTCATGCTAACTATATCTGTTCATTCATTTGCTTCAATGTATAAGACGAGGAGAAAATAATGCCTAATCTAATATCAGGTTACTGAATAAATACAGTTTTTAGTGAATGATGCAACTTATACAGAGCACAAATCTAAACTCGACAAAACTCAACTTGAAAAGTATAGATTATTGTTAGATCTCAAAGAACAATTATGGAAGTAAACTAACCCCAAGTTTATAATACAACCACCTCTTCTAATAACAACCCATCGACTTATAATTAATCAGGCCTTGTATGAGGCCGATGTTTGACTTTTGAATCTAGTTGGAAGTGGTACGTCATAAATCATGTTTCTTCTTGAATTCGTAAGGTAAATACCCATCCACCAAAAATCATTTTTGCTTCAGAAAGGAATAGTTTTTGAATTGAAGGGGTTATATTTTTAGGCGTGATTAATTTTTGGGAAAGAAAGTTCTTGGCTACTTTCATATTAACATTGAATTACACGAAAGAAAAAAATACTTTTGTATGAACACTGAATTATACAGAAGATACTTCTCTCTTCTCAGTTTGTATTCCAAACATTTCGCTATGGAATAAAACCAGATATCATTCACAAGAGTTCTATTTTAAATGAATGGTACCAAATTGCGGTTACATGGAACACTACCATCCTCACTGGTAGACATCGATGTTTCGCCGTAATACACTTGGTTTAGGGCTCTTCAGTACCAGTCTGGATAACATTGAAGAAAATACAGTGGAGTCTAATAGTTACCAGACTTCAGTTTGATCGTGGCAAAGCTATGGCTGACTGAGTGCATGTTTAATTTGCGTTAAAAAATATTATAAACCAAGAAGTACGTGTGATCGTGACTTCAAAGCATTATACGGATTCAATAAAGAAAATGTTAAGTGGCTTTCAAATAACTTTTTGGGTAAAGAATCGGAAGAAACAAGAGGTGGAGCTATATGCAACTTTGATAAAATGAAAATATTTTTAAGATATGAAGGTGATCCGGGGTTTCAAACAGTAGTGGGAGAAGATGTTGGTGTTCATCAAAGTACTGTGTCTAAGGTTGTGACGCAAGTTGCTGATCAGATAAAAGAAAAATGCGCACATACGATGAAATTTCCTTGCAGTCCGCCGGATATAATAGCAGCTTGAAAAAGATGGCAAACAAAGACACTTTTCCGTGTGCTATGGGTGTGATCGATTGCACCCACATAAAAATAAAAAAACCACCTCTTCATAGTGATGAATATATAAATCGCAAAGGATATTACAGTATCAACGTTCAAGCAACTTGCAATGCAGATGAGTGGTTTACAAGCGAAGACGCATCATGGCCAGGATCTGTTCATGATTCACGCATATGGAGTAACTCACAAATTTGTAACATTGCTAAAAATGAGTTTAGGATGTCAAATGCATTAATTTTAGGAGATGAAGGTTATGGCGTGCACCGTGGTTAATGGTGCCTTTTAGAAATCCAAGCTCCGGCACAGCTTGCTTATAACAAATTATTTACAAAGGAGCGTGTAATAATTGAACGATGTTTTGGGCAACTAAAACAACGATTTCCGATGCTTCATCGGAAATCGGGTGTCGATTGAAAATGTTCCAAAACTTGTTATATGTTACAGAATGTAGCTAAATGTTTAAATTGATGAACTCGATCCAATGGAGCCCCCAATACAAGATATTTGGGATTCGCTTCCCGTACAAGATATAGATGACATTAGACCAAGTGGGTAACGAAGGCGATCTGAATTAGCAGAAATCATTCTTGCTTTTACTCAAGGTAAGTAAAAGTCGAACAAAACAACGCATTTTAATTTTCATTTGTTAATTTTTTTTTCATAACTTTTACTTTGCAACACTTCACAAATATATTTAAATATTACATATCACTGTAAGTTTTTCCGTTTGCATCGTCAACGATATCATTATTATTTGAAGTCAATTGTTCACTTGGATTTAGCTCCCTCTTCAGTTTTTGCTCCTTCATTTCCAAAACTCTCAGTTGTTTCAGCAAAACTAGCCTTTGTAGTTCGGTATTTGAAAGCTGTTTAGTATCTTTTGTCTGGTATTTTTCAAAAGGGGTAATTTTATTGGATTTTTTTTTCAGGTAGATTTACTCCACTAGCAGTATCATCATTTGTGGTTCTAGAAACAGAAGGCATGCGGATTTTAGCTTCATGACTGCTGCTTGCTATTGTGTCTGTTTGTTTTGTACCGACAGACAATACTCCTAAAATGAAATTGTAAAATAACTTTAACAGAAATATATTTTTTGGTTTTAGATTAAATATACCTTGGCTGCCTTATTTATATTTTTATTTATAAATATTACATCACCTGGACTCTTTGCAAGTACTGGATTTGTATCGCCTTCCATGATTCCGAACAAAATCTTTTCCCAATCCTGCAGAACCATTTTCTTATTTCCAGTTCTATTAATATCAGTCTTTTCTTGAGTCTGGATTTCATAATATTAATTTTTTTGTTGATTTTACTTGTTATTTGTGAACCGAAATTAAGCTTCCATTCTTTTCTCATCACTTCAAGTGCTTCTGACTTTGATAGTCGGACAGCTGGTGTTTGTGACTTGGACAAAAGTACAGGAAAATCACGTAAATATATGCACGAATCCCATTTAGGATTCGCATCCCTCATTACTTTTGTTTTCACTGCTTTTACTCATTGTAACAAGACAACGCGCTAATTAATTGCTCAAATTAAAGGCAATGTGAGAATATTCCGAATCCCTGCTACCTCCTTAACAGGTTCTGACAAGTTTATAGAAATTAAATAGCGAGTATTTACTCTTATGTACTGTGGGCAGATACTCATCACATCGAAATATTTTTATTCATATAAAATGGAGTACAAACTCATACTTTATGCTCATACTCATGAGAACATACTCGGAGTTTATACTCCGGTATTATTCATACCACCCATTGTCGCTTTTCGATGTATCTTCTTCTCTGCTTTTGTGCAACCAAAATTATCCTTTTTGTATCGTATCGTCACGTATGATGAGAAGTGGGTCCTTTACCTTAACAGGAAGCGTTCAGGACAGTGATTGGACACCGACTCGGGCACTTCCTACAGACGAAAACCCAACAGAAAAAGATGATGGTTACTGTTTGGTGGTCAGCGGCTGGTGTGATTCAGTATAACTTTCTGCAATCGAGCCAAACCATCACAGCAGAGCCGAAAATTGCGTAATTAGCAGCCTGCCCTGGTCAAGACAAGAGGTCCGATTCTGTTCCACGACCACGCCTGTCCGCACGTTTCACAAATCACCATCGAAGTTCTGCCTCACCATAGGACGACCAATCAGGACTAGGCAAAAATGTTACGTTGGCAAACGTGCACTCACTCAAATGACGCTTAATTCGACTGAATTGAATGAGTTCAAAGTTGACTCATAAAAACGAAGACAACTTTCGAAACAACCTAATAGGAATTAGTTTAAATAATCTGTCAATCCTAAATATTGATTTCATGCTAGATTATGTTTCACGCTATATTTGTACCGTGACAAACCTCTACAAATTGTCTGAATGTCATAATGTCAACCGTTTCATTTTTTCTTTCAATAAACGTAACTAGCAAACGATGTGTTTGTTCTTGCATTATACCTCATTAATTAATTTAAACATTCCTTGGCGTTCAATCACGACTAAATTTGTTTCTCTGGTCTCACTGCCAAATCACAGATTTCATTTAAGACAAATACCATGCAACTGCTGTTGTAATTGGCGTAAAATGATTTGTTCATCCATAAAGTTATTCTTTCTAAGTAGAACACCTCAGCTGACTTTTTGTTATTTTTTTTATGATCTATTGATGAATTCATTTTTCAGATGTTGTTTTTTATAATAAATTTGAAAACAATAAAGTTTTCGAATGAACAATGAAAAGGCCCAAGGTTAGAGCCATCCCTTGGGATAAAATTTTACGTAATATGTTGAAATTTTTAAACATGACATTGACATATTTCAGGATTTTTCATAAATATTCACAATGACTAATAATGATAATGCATTCCCTTTATACGTTTCACAGTATACAGGGTAATAAAAGGTGACAGTAGGTTGTTTTGAAGGGCGTCGAATAAAATATTGCAGTTCTGGTATTTGGAAAAAGTGCTCGTTTTGAAAATTCACAGGGTATTTCATAAGTGATGAGATTCGTTTCAAAGAATTTTCCTTTTTGTGATTTTACAAAAAACTACGTTTTTATAAAAAAAAGTGTAGAACACCCAAAGATATTTTTGTTTGTTCAAAAGTACATAGCAGAATTGTCGGTCTTTGCAGTATATTCGTGAAAATTTTTTTTTGAAAATCTTGTTATTTTAAAATTGAGCAGAATTCAAAAGACTGTATATCAAAACAACGTAGTGAAACGACAAAGTGGTTAAGGCTTTCGCGGCCGAGGATTTTAGTGTCGTCAATTTTTAGAATTTTTTCCTGACGCCGGTCCGAGTGGCTAGCCACTCGCCGGTCCGAGTGGCTAGCTTCTTCACAGGTTTATACATTCTGGATTGCTATCCGATAACTAAAATTACGCTTTCGTAACGCGTATGTATGCTTTGTCAGGTATTTTGGAGTGGTAATACCTGTACCTGGACTAGGTAATTTGTCGTTAACATTCATTGACTCTTTTCTACCTTCTGTCATGCTATTTGCTATCCTTGAGTTTCATAGAATGGAATTTTATATTCGATTGAGGTCCACAGCTTCTTATTTTCTGTTGAAATTATCCGAATGTTTGTGGATTCCTGTTGCCTCCCGTTACAGTCGGATATGGTATCCCTGACTGGGGGCAATGAGTTCCGCGGTTTCAAACATAATTCTGTGGTTTCCTTCACTGAGTGCGTGTCCTGCCACAGCTGACTTGTCTGTTCGACCATTCTGCAGTTTATTTCATGTTCCTTCGGCCTTTTTCCTGTGGATCTTTTGGTGGTTCCGGTATATACCTTCCCACAAGTGCACGGTATGCGATAGAGCCCTGCTGCTGATAGTGTGTCCCTTTTGTCTTTTGCCGACCTGAGGCTCTGTTGTATCTTCCTAGTGGGTTTGAAAACTGTTTCAATGTCGTGTTTCCCCAAAAGTTTTCCATTTGTGCCTGTGACCCTAGGGATATACGGTAGATACGCGCGTGTAATCATCTGCTCCTTCTCCCGGTTTTGAACTGTATGACTCTTCAGTTTCATCACTTTGTTGATCTGGTACAGTGTATCCATTCGATCTCAAGATCACTCGTAGATGTTCTAGTTCTTACTCTAGATGCTCTGCTTTACATATTCTCTGAGCCCGTTCCGTTAAAGTGGAGATAACTCCGCTCTTTTGACTAGGATGGTGATTCGATAGTGCGTGCAGGTACCTATCCATGTACGTGGGTTTTCGGTGGATTAGTCCAGCAGTCTCCATGGTGAACTTAGGTGTTGAGCGTTCAGGTGGTCTAGGAAAATATTCAGAGCGTAGCGTCTCTTTCATGTTTCCAGATGACGAAGGTGTCGATTGCTTTTTCTTCAAAACGTTCCATTAAGTAGTTGGCTATAACTGGGCTAAGTGGAATTCCCATCGCCAAGTCGTCCAGTTGGTCATAGAAGTTTTCCCTCCATTGAAACATACTCTGATGCTTCAGAGACATGCTCTGAAGCTGAAATAAAATGGAATTGAATGCTCAAAAACACTTCAAATGTTGTATTTTGCATGAGAAAAATGTTTACGAGTGGTGCAAGCTTTTCACAGAAGGTTGCCCTGGACGCCCCAGCACTTCAACAACCGATGAAAATATTAAGAAAGTGAAGAAAATTGTTATGGAGAATCAATCGTGGAGTCACTATTAGGAAAGTTGCTGAGTATTTCGGCAAAAAGTGCATATCAGATCTGCTCCGAGATTTGGAAATAACGCTGACACAAGTGTATTATATCTTCGGGGGGCTACTTTGAAGGGCACACTATTGAAATTGATGATTAAATAAATATTTTTTGAGAATAATGAAAACTCATCTCACTTTTTGAAAAGACAGCGTATATGGTATATCGGTCAATGAAACAATATTTTTCTCGAAGACAAGAATACGACCGAATTGACAATAAAGATATCCTATGCTACTTCGACTTCTGACATTTTAGAGCAGAAGAAAATTAGAAATTTGGATTTCAATCTGTTATTTCCTGAATGGAAGGCTCGAAATAACTTTTGTTTGTTGCAACAAAGATTTTGGAAGACTTTTGGGAGCATTATAATCCAGATGGTTTCTGAAATTTCAACTTAGTTAACATGTATACTTCTCTATTATAAACATGTAATGTTTCTTGAGAATTGAGCATCACTATTTCTGGCGATTTTTTTAGTTCCAAAACAGTTTTCAATAATAAGAGTCTACAACTGTGATGAGTTTGGATTGACAAGCAACTCGCGTTGTTCTGTCATAAATTTTTGATAGCAAAATTCCACGAGTCTGCTGCTCAAAAATAGGCATTAATACATACTCGTACACATAGTTGGGTATTACCAAGAAACCGAAATAATTTTCAGGTCATAACATAACATTTTCAATTCCATAAAGGGATGAAAGCTCACCTTGGAGAAACTGACTTATTTGAAATTCTCAATCAAAGAAGACCTTGTTTTGATGTCTGTTTTTCTGATTAATTTTTTCCTTGTATCTCCGTGATCATGCACTGTACAACATGATCAAAATATTGGAAAGGCGATATGATCTTTTTTCCAATATCCTGAAAAGTTATTAATACCGTTGTAGGCGCAATAACAAAATTGAATCGGCATATTTTGGTGAAAAAATTCGCTCGCATATTCAGGCCGTGTTGATTTTACAAGAATAGAAAATTGTTTTGAATGGCATTCCTTGTTTATGTGTTGGCTTGGAATGATTCATATTGCAGATGATGAAAAACGAAATGAGTATTCCGTATTTACGGATTTGCTCAAAAAATGACGGAATTTTTCCGTTTAATGAATCGTTTATTTAGGCGAAGAAAAATTAGAACGAACAAAAGATTTATCGCCGTGATCACATCCATCACTTTTTGGATCTCGTCCACATATCTTTTGATTAATCTTCAATGGACCTTAACGATATACAGCCATAAATTTTGAATACATGTAGTAAGGAACACAATAATTTATTATTTTTATCAAGTGTACGGAACTTAGTATAATAAGTAATCTTGATAAATGATGTTAGAAATTCCTCTTCGAGATTCAAACCTGATTCAGATTTTATATTGAATAATTTCATATGAGGTGTTTATAATCCTCACTCATATACAAACATTAAGAATTTGAAATGAAAATAAGAAAAAGATTTCAGAGTAAGTTACTTCAAATCGTTTCAATTGTTAGTATCCACAATTGAAACGTCCTGAAATATTTTGCGTTGAAATCTTTTTCTTATTTTCAATTGTTTATTTGTATTCATTTTCATCTTGATGTTTTACTATGTTTTTACAGTATTTTTCGATTTGTTTTCATTTACGAATGAGCGTTTTTACAATTTTTTGCTATTCATTTTTGCTTTACTTACTTTAAAAACATTTTTTCAATAGATCGATTTATATATTTAAAATATGTTTTTTCCGTTAACCAGATATCGCACCCCTACGAGCGACAACCCTCAGAAGTCGAAACTTTAGCGAGCTAAGTACTAACGAGGTCTTACCTTTTAACGTGTGATTCCTAACACGATGCGTTAAAAGTATAACTACATGGGATTACTTCCTTCACATCATTTTCTTTTACTCCACTCTCATTCATTGTTGCTTCCAGTACATTCTCGAAATACGATATTTCTCGAAATTCCTAACTTCATCAGTTTAGAAATATAGTGTAATACTACTTATTCAGTGTACGGAGACTTTGTGCTGTCTCAAAGTACTTTTTTAAAAACGACTTCTTGAAGTATCGGTCTTTGCTTGTATAATCTTGCTCGTATAATCACACATGATCTAAGTGTGACATAAAGCAATTTTTTCGCCACTTTACATATTTTTAGTGAAGAACATTTGTTTTCACTTCCTGAAATAATGTTTTTATTTTTGTGTTTCAAAACGAAATTGTTAGTTCAATGATTAAGTTTGACGTTTGAGAACATATTTTGGAGTAAGAAATATGCAAGATCTACTTCTGATTGAAAATACTTGGAACAAAATGTAAAGTTATGCTTATCCGTGATTGACCTCGAAGGTATTGAATTATGAATTTAGTCAACTGTTATTGGTTCGAAGATGTGATTTATAGATCATTATTTGCGTATCAGTTTGTTGAGAAGAATTGGCCGATACTTGATGAAAATCCATATTAAAAAAACTAATTAATACAGTTTATTGTATATAAAGGGTTTTATAAAAACCACGACACGTGTTTCGCTATACAATAGCTTTCTCAAGCATAAACCGCTTGAGTTTTTTTTGTATCCGTTTGTAAACGACTTATTGTTCGTGTTTATTTTCTTTTTCATTCCTCTAATAATTTCTGAATCGCTATAATCAATAAAACATTTGGCATTGTTTTTATCTGAATTGTTATTTTTGTTAAATTTTATACCCAACATCTGACCTTTAAGATCACTCACCATATAAACTAATCAGCTTCGTTGAGAAACTGGGTTTATTTTCGAGTTTGAATAGGTGTGAGCCACAATAAACCCTTGCGGGTTATGGTGGAGCGTCGAATAGACCCACTCACTTTTGACCTAACCTAAACTACCTCAATTTCATTTTCCCGTTTCTCCTTCCATGACTTTCAACTTTTTGGAACTTTCCATTGGAAAATCACTATGTATTCATTTGAATTTAATTCAAGCAATTCATTGAGTCAAAATTATTATTGTTCACTCACAGGCTTTATTTTTTTCAAGTGCGGAATATCTGATAATAAATTGATGGATGTAGCCGTTACTACGTGGTAAGAAATCAACATGAAAAGTGAGAATAAAAGTTTTATTTCTCATTTTTTATGTCTTATAATAATTTGAATGCATCATACAAGTTTCCATGAATGTGGTTTAATTTAATTGCTTTTGTGATTCAACAAAATTGTAATATGATTATTTCAATGCTTGGATTGATTTTTCTTTTTCTTAGTTCATATTTAAGTAATAACAGTAATTTGAGAAGCGAATGAAATACTTTTCAATTAACAGTTCATCTAGACACTAGAGGAAGGCACTGAAAAATTAATATAGTAATTTATTTCATCACTATATTACTTGAGGAATCATTTCTTTGTATGAGATGAATAATTCTCACAGTTTTCTGAAGTAACGAGAAAATCTCAGAGAAAATATGCCACTAGTGCTTTTTTTCCTTGTTCATTGTTATCGTTGAAGGAATAGACTGTGAATAATGTTTTTTATTTTGTTACAGCCGGAGAAACTAAATATACACAAGAATGACTCAGAGAGTTGGGACTACACCGTTTCATTATGTAAGTACAAGAAACCGTTATTCGAGTATGAACCATTCTTCATGACATTGCACATCTTGTTCACTACTCTCACACATATAAGTATATAAGTAACTTACAGGTCATCCGTCGTATATTGCAGCAATTTGACTCGAAACCATAACGATGTGCAGCTCTGAATTTTCGCCCCCTTCTTGTCCGTCTCTTCAGTTTTCTCTTTGATGTCCTTTTCAATTTGATGAGAATTCTTAATCCAATTTTTAAACTACTTATTTTCATTTGACCAGTATGTACGAGTTCCGCTAGATCTTTTGAAGATATTTATGTCGTTTCACTAAATGTCTGTCTATGATATCAAAATCTGGAGTTTCACCGGTAGATATATCCGAAATAAACATAGAAGGGCTGAGAGGTTTTAAATCACCTTCATCCTAAATATAAGTTGAAGGCTTACATAATGATCATCTTTATCATTTATAATGACTAATTTTCTTTTTCCAGGACAAATCTATGCACTCGTTTTTTGTTTGAGTATAAAATCAAAGTAGTACACCATCAGCTGATAGTTCCGCATTTATAGAGTCGGACAATTGAGTTACGAAATTTTATTTTCATAAAGTTCAATTGATATTGAGCCCAGTATGTCCAACTTCGCGAAATGAGCTGACTCACATTTCATTTCACTCTACCCCCTGGACTAACTTTTCGATTATAATTTTCAAATTGAAGCCAATCAGTTGTAAATTCATATTTGAGCAATTTCATGAAGAACGGGAAAACACGCCTCGTTCATTAAATATATTGAAGTGGAAAGGAAGCGAACGAATTTTGCAGAATATATTTTATTTTCATGAAAATTTGTTTCCTGTTTTCATATAATGACTGCTCTATACTCGAAAGATATTGAACAGTTTCATTTGATTTTTTCCACGCAATTTTCCATGAATTTCGTTCTGTTCATCGATAACGCCATTGATTATTCATTTACCAATTGTTTATAAACTGAAGTACATCCTGTTGTGTTTTAATCACTGAATTTAAATTGAGCTTGCCAATGTTTGTTTTAATTGATCTATTTTAATTATGAATATTTGTGCTTTCAAAATTTCTAATGCAGATGGGAACACTTAGTAGCTATTTCCGAACTATTTATAAATACACAGTAAATTGATAGATCCTGATTGGATTTTTAACATTCCTTCATAATTGAAATTCAAAAAAGTGTATGTGGAAATTTATCTCATTTTATTTGATTTGGAAGTTTTTATACAGGGTTTTGAATTCAACTGTAGGTTATAAAAACTGCTAGGGTGACATATTATTATGTGACTTGTCAATTCAGCGTTATTTCCGTACAATATAGGGTGGTTTGTCAAAAATATATGGCAAAGCAGACCTACCAGGAAAAACTCCGGGGACTCCGTTTGTAAGGGAAGCAAGTTTTGACCTGAAACCAAACCATTGCAAATTATTTTACTCTCTGAGCGGAAGTGTCGTCCCACCATTTTTTTAATGGGAATGGTGGTGGAGTCACACCACTCAGAATAAAGAGGGACAGGGTAAAAATCCAGTGTTCACTGAAGCCACAAAGGTACAGCAAGCGCCAAACGTGATGGCGAGCTCACCCCCATGCGCACAAACTCATTTTTAATGTAAACCCACTACAGCTTTTGCAAGACATACAAATGCTCTGTACAGAGGCGTATCATTACTTGTCCTCCAATGCCCAGG
Source organism: Leptinotarsa decemlineata (assembly GCF_025532065.1). Taxonomy (NCBI): domain Eukaryota; kingdom Metazoa; phylum Arthropoda; class Insecta; order Coleoptera; family Chrysomelidae; genus Leptinotarsa; species Leptinotarsa decemlineata. The sequence continues at coordinate 1,701,972 of NW_027412525.1, forward strand.
TATGAAATACCTAGATCCTTGCTTTCATACTTGAGCACAAACTAGTAACATGAAACTATAATACAGAGAAATATACAACAACAACTATTAGGTAAATTAACTTAAGTAATATGTGATTCTTCCATCTATATACATTATTTCATTAATTCAAACTGTGATTATTTTCAAAACCATCAGACGAATTGAGGAAACGCTTCCTAAATTTCTATCGAATATATGAGAAGATTTTTTTTCAATTCTTGAGGAATTCCTTTGTAGAGTGCGTGATTCAATATGAGGAAGCTCGTTTAAATAACTCAGTTCTGTGAGTTGGTTTTTTCCATAGATAACTTGAAGATTTGTGAATGATAATATTATGAAACAGATATGTCGAGTGTACCTTTCTCGTATAGGCCATGTTCAGCCATTGAATTTCAGAAAGCTCATAAGAAATTCTTTGCCTTCTCCTCATTGCAAATATTAGACGCACACGAGTTCTGCATGACTTGTGATAGTCGGACATCTTTAATAGCTAACTATAATATTGTACTTGCTTTGCTGAATCATCTCGATGTAGTTTTAGGTATAAGTGAATTCTGTAACATTCCAAACTTTCCACTGCAAGCACTCGGTCGGAAAAAAGTATTTCCTTTTTCATATTTTTCTCTTGGTTTCTCACACGAACCCAATTGATCAAGATTTTTATTCATTGATTCGGTTCTAAAAAGGTATAAGAACGGCCGGTATTCACAAGATTCCCTGTTGGTGACTTAATTCACATCGGAACTACCAAACGCAATATCAACACCAGGAAACAAGAACACAAGCATAATTGTCGCCTCATATGATCACAGAAATTCTGCAGGAACGGACCATAATAATAAATTACTGCTGCCTAGTCGAATTCAACGTATCACCACGCATGCATTCATATGGAGGCCAACAGAATAGTCTAGATCTAAAATACATCTCACCATCAGTATAACTATTATGATTTCAAATATGATTCCGTAACTTTGAATTGTAAAAACAATCGATTTAAAATTTCAAATATATGAAAGAAGATATATTATTTAAATTTACCTTAGAAGTTTCTTTCATATTTTCGATCTGTACTCGAATTTGCTCTCTGTTAAAATGTATTACTCCTAATTAATTTTACGCCGCAATGGAGATTACAAATAGTTTATTTAACTGCAACCTTGTTTTCGTATGTAATTTTGGACTCTGTGAAAAATCTGGCAATTAAAATAATGCCCCACAAATGAATCACTTCGTCGAAAATACACTTTCAGCTGTTTTCGTTTGCAAACAATATCATTCTGTTAATTGTTGTAGTTCCGCTTCAGTTTAGTCGGACCTGCCAGTAAATTGAATTGTTGGACGAAACGTTTCATTGGTGTCCTATTAATTTGCCTTACTTTTAAAAAAATGTGATAGATCTATAAGTAGAAAGAGGTATTGATTTCATATTTTTTTGGCGATATTATTGATGTAATTAAATTAACGGTGTTCATCTTTTCATTTGTGAAGAAAAATGTATAACAATAACTCATTCATTTCACTTGACATATTTCTCATGGGAATATATCTCTGAATTACAAAAACGAGGAAGAGTGTTACAAACTATGTTTGAATGTCAAAAATTCGATCATTCACAATTTAAGAGCCGTCGGTAAATAGCTGTTTTTGCCTACATGGCATCATCAGTACCGGGCAGCCGGTCCTCGATTGAAAAAAAAAACCGTGACCCAATCGGTCATCTTCAGTTTAGACAGATTGGAGCCTAGCTTCCTTACCCTTTCGGCTGGTGTTTGTCATAAGGACAAATGGGCCATGACTGAATGGTGGCGGCGGTATGAAAATCCTTAGACATCAGTATCGCCCTTCACGGTGTACCCCTTCCTGGCTGGGATGAGATGGATAAAAAATTGTTCACCTGTTAACGGGGGACATGAGGACCTCGTTCGACAGAGTGTCGGGGCCTTCTATATCAGGAGGGGTCGTCTACAGCATAGTCTATAGCTTCCCTAACTAACGGTACAAACCGTGAAAAACCAAGACAAGTATTTACTTCATAAAAATTACTGTGTGAACGCAAGCGAGATATAACTACCTATTGGTGTGACACCCAATAATAGGGGAGCCCAAGCGGGGATTTCGGGATTTACTAAAGCGCGGCAGATTAATATACCTTGTACCTGGTTAAGTACCTCCACCAAATATGATGAGCGTTAATTAGCCGTTTCCGGAAAATATTCAACAGATCAACCTGAAAATTCCCTAGTATGCATAAGTCAATATGACCTTCACGCCTAAAATATTTTAGACGAAGCAGCGTTGTCGCTTCTACTATAAAGTAGCGGCTTCTTTGATTTTTCAAATGGAACTCCCCGTATATAATATCATATTATGATTCATTATCACTTTGTCAACAAATTCATATACTATTTTCCTATACCTATCTATTACCGTTTGAAGATATAAATTAATTTCGAAATTTTTTTACCAAACATGAACTTTTATAAATGCTGATAATCTTGAACTCTCTTGCACTAAAACGATCAAATTTGAAATGGAGTGGAGTGATACTATGAGGATCTTCACTGCGAGTCATATTTTCATTTGCCTCATACAGGGTCTTCAAAAAATGCAGATACTTTGATCTCATGAAAAAATGAGTGGAACTCAATTTTTTCAAATGGAACACCCTGTATATTTCAACATTTTTGAGCTCTACATTCAATTTTAGATTAACTCTGTTCAGATAATACTATTTCTATTTTGAACCGTTTTCGAGATAAACTGTTTTGGTAAAAAAAAATATCGAAATTAATTTATATCTTCTAAACGGAAATAGATAGGTATATGGAAATAGTATATGAATCTGTTGACCAAGTGATAATGAATCATAATATGATATTATATACGGGGTGTTCCATTTGAAAAATCAAAGAAGCCACTACTTTATAGCAGAAGCGACAACGCCGCTTCGTCTGAAATATTTTAGGCGTGTAGGTCATATTGATTTATGTATACTGTGAAATTTTCAGGTTAATCCGTTAAATAGTTTGTCAGAAACGGCTAATTAACGCTCATCATGAAAAGCCCTGTATAAGGCCGCCTGTGAGGGATAAAGGATCATATTAGTAAAAAAAATTGATCATCAGAAATTCTCGAGCGCGTCAGATTGAGGAAGGGTGAGTTAATTACCTGCTAAAAAGTGTATATTCCAGTAATCTGACGAGAGAGTGACGTAAAAAAAGGGGAGGGCAGCAAAGTTGTAGAAAAGTAACGTCATTTTGACATTCTCGAGCGTAGCAAATTTTTTTTTATTTTGAAGGAAATACTTTAAAGATAACGAAAAATATATAATCTGACGATTTCCGCTAGCCGAAATAACAAAAATTCGTCGATATAAAGTTCAATGCGTGCAGCTGTGTGATACCTATATTTCCCTCTCCGAGTTTCTATTCCTCTATTCTCTATTCACTTTTTTCTATCTATTACTCTCTCACTCCGCCCCCACTCTGAATTCTGTTGCCATGACGCCATCACAGCTGATCACAAAGACTCGTTCGTGATGAAGATGATGATTAATGAATCAATTAGTTGATGGATGTAGCCGTTACTACATGGTACGAAATCATAATGAAGAGAAGAGAAATTGAACTTTATATGTTTTTTACCACTTTTATTTGTAACTAACTAATTTATATATTGTATAAGTTTGAAAATGTCCTTATAGGACGAAACTGCAGTAACGTTAGTTACAAATAGAAAGTTTCATTTCTCTTTTCTTCATTAATTAATCAATTGATTATAAAAAATATTTTTTTTGAGCATTTTCTACAGTGTTCTACTTAAAAAACAAACACTTATTCATTTGCATGCTATTTCCTGAGCTTTTCAATGAATCAAGTAATAAAGTTCAATGAATGAAAAAAAAATTTAAAAAAAATATTGTTTTTGTCAGATTAAGCGAATCCCTCTAGATAATCGTCAGAATATGAAACTGCACGTCTAAAACATAAAGATGAACCTTATATATTTTAATCTGACGCGCTTGAGTATTTCAAAATGACGATTTTTTTTGCACATTATAATAATGGCCGCGAGTTCGCGTTAGATCGAAATCTACAGATTATTAAATGAGAGCTTTTTTTTGTTGCACTCAACACCCCCTTAGAAAATCTGACGCGCACGATTAATTTTTTTTTCTTTTCACTTTAAACCCTTAAGTACAACCACCCACATCATCCAAACGATCAGATTAACATACCAACATTATTACAAGTCAACTTGCCAAGTTTTTATATCGGCGTTGGTGGTTTAACCAATCTTTTAAATATACAGCTGTGACAGCAGAAATTTGGGAAGCTTTCTTGGAATGTCATCGAAAAACGAATCCACATGTTATTCTTAAAATGAACAGTTTAATAGATGACTATTATTCCGACCATTCTATCTAATTTCTTTTTTATATTTACATTTTATTGTTTTCAGCTATTTAATGAGAGATATAAGTCGCAACTGACATAGACCTAGATTTTATCTACACCAAGTCCTTGGATTAATTCACATTGTATAGCTTTATCTATGAGAACCTTCTTTACTTCAGATAATGAAATATATATTTAATTATTTGGTTCATTTATTGAAATTGTGAAGTGTCTTCAATTATTTTGTTCGAAATAGTGTTTTCCGAGTTTCCGAGAAACTGTCTTTGCTATTAAAACTATGTGAACATAATTATGTTGGATTGTGCTACACTTTCACAGAGGAAGCTGATGCCTGTATGTTCTTTGACTTGAATTCTACTTGGTTACTGTCACCTCAAGGTGCATTTCCTTGAGATCTTCATTAAGACACGAAACTTGTCGTCGGAGTTTTCTAATGGTAGCTGATGTTCTGGCATTAAACTAAAAACAAGAGACAAGTGTGCTGCCGTCAGTAACGCAATGTATTGAATATCTAATTCTTCCATATACAGTAAAAAAAGGAGTAAGTGAAAATATGGATCATCATTATACCCTTCGTCAATATGTTTCCACTATTCCATATTTTTCCCGAGTTTAGTCAGCTCTTTTCACTGTTGATAATATAGTATGAAACTTTTTAGGCATCATATTTAATAAGGGTCTGTTTATTATTTTCCAACTAGACGATTTCTGGAAAGTAAATCGAACATATACATTTCTCTGTTCAATTGTCTCTCCCCAATGTAAATTTATTGAAAAAGTTTCGGTAATGAACTGTGTAGTCCCTAATTAGTTCTATGTTCTGTAGATGCATGTTTTTCTTCCCTCGTTTTTTAACCTGAGTCAGGGGATGAAGAATAAAAAAATAATTGGAGAGAACTTGAATCGATCATATTGTAAATATTTTGTTAACTACTCATATTCTTGAACAATGTCCCGAATGTTTCTCTGATAAGGGAACTGACAAATCGGATTTGAGGACTTCATGTAGTTTATGGAGTATTATTTTCTAGATAATATAAATATGGAGTGGAGAAATTATACTGAGAATCCGAATTCAGCATTACATTTCTTCACCAGCTCCAAGCACTTCTCATCTATTGATGATTTTTTTGCTAGATTCGTCATGTAGACATGAGAAACTGTATGTATGGTTCTCTTGTACGCTATGGGATAAGTAAAAGTATTGACCTTTCTTTTTTCTGCATCTAAGACCTTATTTGTTTCATACATTTATGCATTACAAGAGTAACAAATGAATGATTTCTTCGTTTTTTTACAAGTAACCTTTCCGTTTTGTTCTTTAAATCTTCGTCTTTCAGTAACATATGATTGAGATATTTTTCATTGAACGGTTTACAAAAGTGCAATGAGTTTTATTTTACAATAGCTTTTTCAGGCGTGTTCAAAAAGTGACCCTATAATCACCTTTTATCAAGTATTGGCCACTTCTATCGCATGAAGTAGAGATGGTTCAAATCCTACCTGGAAATTATTTTTCACCAAGGCATTCAAAAATTTTATATCATAAGAATTGTGGCAAGTCCTCATTTTTTATTGCCATTTGTTAATTTTTACGAGTTTACTATGATATTCGTATAATTTTGTACCTTTTGTTTTTTTGAGGATAAAACAGAAACACTACAGGAGCGGTCCCGGGCGAAAGTATCGATTCACATTGGATTTGAATCGCTGGAGATTAAATCCATTTGGAAAAACGTTCTCAGGAAGTTTATTCTGCACATAAACGCAGTTCTCCAAATGAAATAGTTTTTAAACAGTGAAGTTCGAGGAGTACTGAGTTGGACCTCAAAACGATGAGCAGTCACATTTCATCGCGTATTTCTGATGTACCGCTCTTGGTGGAATTAAGTGTGTCAAGTCATTTGAACACTTTCCGTGAAAGTATCTATAGAAGAGAGACGAATCCTTAACCTTCCTTCGATGTTCCAGACTGTCAAGGTTGTAAGTGATCTTCGCGTCTCCAATTAGGCGGATAGCTTTTTTCTGGATGGAATCCAGCAGCTTCAGGGTATGATCAAGTGTTGAGCTCCATACAGGAGTTTAATACTGATCTGAGCTTTATGTAGAAAAAAAATCTGAGGTGTGTACACTTTTTTGGTTCGGAGCAGTGGTCAAAGCTTTTGAGAAGCAGCCTTTGTTATTCCAGCGATATGATCGTTCCAAGACGTATTGGTTGTCCATTTTAACCCCAAACAAACTTATCGATCGAATGTGGCAACATGACTGGTAAAGACGTGTTAACGAGTGCTCCGAGAAATATATGTAAAAAGTGCAAGAAAAATGTGTTTAATGGGCCTAAATGCTCCATTTGTGAACGTTTATATCATCCTAGTTGTGCGAAAAGTACGGGCTATATAAAAATCAATGGAGTTGATTCTATAAAGTGTTGTGAGGGAGAATCAGCAAAACCGGATATAGATACTGATATTGCATTCTTTGATGCTTTAGAAAATGTAAGTACGGAAAACAAAATAGATATTCAAATATTCAATTACGTCGTGAAACAGAAGGATATTATAATTCAAGAATTACAAGAAAAGGTGAAAATGTTGAAAGAATACTTGGACGTATTGAACGAGAATCGAATAAAAACCCATCAAAGTACAGACATGACTGCTTCAAAAACTTCTTATACAAAAAATATCGATTCAGATACAATGAATGAGTCGACCAAATCATCCGGTGATGATAGTAAAATAATTACCAGCGTTGCCAATATAATACCAATAGCAGCAAATGATAGAAAACAATCAACGTCTTCCCTACAACAAGGCAAAAATGTAATGAACTGATACAGTTAGCACCGGAAACTGCTTCTATTGACAAGAACTCTCCGACTTCGGCAGGTAGTGTTTTACGAGAAAATAAATTAGATGACCATTATTCAGACTGGAAGAGAGTATCCTACAAACGCAACAAAAACCGTTTTGTTGTTGGTGACAATGGTGACACAAGCATTAAAGGTGTCTCTAAGCATGTCCCACTACATGTCACAAGAGTGGATCCGATGACAAAAATTGACGAATTCAAAGAATTGGTGACACTCGTTTTTCCTGAGGTCGCCTGTGAGTTAATTACCACTAAACACCCAACCCTTTATAGTTCATTCAAGGTCACGATTTATGAACAACATTTCCGTAAGGCTATGGATCCCAGTGTATGGCCCAAAGGTTCTTACGTGAGTAGGTTTTTTCAGAAACGCCAAACGAGAAATCATACACCAAACTAATGTTTTATTCAGACCTATTTCTACTCAATGTATGCAGTTTGAATAGTTCTACTATAAATCAAATTGAAAATCATGTTCTAGATTGTAAGTTTTATTTCATTTGTTTAACTGAAACATGAATTCGGCTGAAACAGACTTCAAACACATAGGAGGTTATACACTTACAAGTTATTTTTGTAGAACTTTTTATCGTAATGGTGGTGTTGCACTTTTTGCTCTTGATGAGTTGAATTGCTCAGAAATTAAATTAAATGAATTTTGCTGTTGAGATATCTGGGTTGCACTGTAAAAACTACAAGGGTATGTCTGTTGTGGTACTAGTCTGTTACAGATCTCCGGAAGGAAATTTTAATATTTTTCTGATGAGATTTTATTTATATGCCTGGTAAAAATATTATTTTAACTGGAGATTTGAATATTGATGCAACTGAAAACTCTAGGGATGCTAATGCCTATCGTAATTTGATAACTCTTTTGTCAGGTTTTAATTTACGTCAGGTGGTCGAGTGGTCAACACGCATAACCTACCATTCTGAAACCATTATAGATCAAATCTATACTAATATATCTAACCCTACTGTATGTGTTCTGGACAATACAATTTCTGATCATCGAACTGTATTATTTGAATATGTTGAGACTGTCTCACCACTAAAGATGGAGGTACCACAACCCCGCAGAAGTTTCAGTGCTAATAACGTAAATAGATTCATTCAATCATTAGAGAGAGAGTTTTGGAATGACGTGTACAATTTTTCCAATGTCGAAGACGCATATAATACTTTCAACGACATTTTTGTTTACCACTTCAACATCTGTTTTCCGCTCAGAAGGCATTATGGTTCAAAAAATTCCAATAAATTGTGGATTGATGATAATGTTAGGAAGTCGAGCATTAAACTGAAGGATTTATTTCTATTTAAATGTAGTTTTCCCGACCTGAACGAAGCTTATGCATCTGCAAAGAAGCAACATGAATTGTTATTAACAGAAACTAAGCGATCCTACTACCAAAGTAAAATATTTAATGCAAACAATCCTGCAAAAATGGCTTGGAATATAGTACGAGAAAACATTCCTTTAATAATATCTCTATCTCGCATGAAAATCAATCTGTTGAAGACCCAGAGAGAATCAGTAATTTATTTAACGAATTTTTCATAAATATGCCAATCAAACTTCTCAGTGAACATGGGCCTCAAAGGACAGCTCAACTCCCCGAACCTGAAATAATTATTACAGTTGATGTCGAATAAATTGAAGAATAAAGCCTCGTCGGGGCCACTTATCTAGTTAATCTTTCTTCCACTTGTGGATGTTTTCCATCTTTATTGAAAATCGGCAAAGTCATCCCAGTATACAAAAAGCAAAATCCAGCAAATCTTAAGCCTATTACTGTCACATCCTGCTTTTGTAAGGTTTTTGAATATTCTTATCTCCAAAGACTTTTTGCATTAAATCATGGCATCTTCTCAGATAACCAACATGGTTTCCTGCCTGGAGACTCGACTCAGAGTGCGGTGTTGTCATTTTATGAAAAATTGATCAAAGCAATCGAATCAGGTGAGTGCCTAGTTGGGATCTTCTGTGATCTCAGCAGGGCATTTGACTGCGTTCAGCATGAGGTATTCTTGTCTAAATTGTACAAATATGGTATTCGTGGAGTTTCACTCGACTGGATACGGAGTTTCTTAACACACAGAAAACAATTTGTTAGTATATCTTCCACTGAATCTGCATATCAAAATATCTCAATGGGCGTTCCCCAAGGCTCTGTTTTATTTTTATTCTACACGAATGACATGGAAAATATCGAATCTTCTGCCAGCTTTATTAGATATACAGATGACACCAATATATTTGTCTCTGACAAATGTGAAAATACCTTGAAACAAAAGTGTACGACTGCGGTTGGTAACCTTATTTCATGGTGTGATCAGAAGTGGCTCTATTTCAATAGTAATAAGACAAATATAATACGATTCCACAACTACCAAAAACAATGTGAAACTGTAACAATAAAAACTGATGAAACTTGATTGAGCCTACTTTATCAGTTAAATTTCTTGGAATTACTATAGACTCTGGTTTAAACTGGAAAGAACATTGTACCAACTTGATCTCAAAATTGAACTCATTATGTTTTATGTTCCGAAATCTTAAGAACATTTTGTTACGTGAACAATTAATCGTATTATATCATGCACAAGTAGCCTCCCGATTACGATATGGCATATATTTCTGGGGTGTGTCCACTCGAGCACCAGACGTATTTATTGTATAAAAACGCATTTTAAAAATTATTTGCGATACCTCAAGCAAAGCATCTTGTAGACCGATTTTTAAAGTATCAAAAATTTTACTACGATGAATTGCGCTGATTTCCACATTCCCTACTGTAAATATGTTGTATCTTCGAAATCTTCTGAATATTTGAGTCTGAGGATTTTTAATAAACTGCCTGAAGAAATAGTTAGTTGGGCCAATATTTCTATTTTTAAAACCCGCTTGAGGAAATATTTACTCGACAATGCTTTTTATACATTAGATGATTTTTTAATTTTTTAGATCTTCAGATTATAAGTGACTATTGCTATATGTTTTATCATCTTTGGGAAAAATAAATGTATTATTATTATCGAAGCAGAAAGTCGAATTGTCAGTCCTGACATTATTATATCCGGTTAGGAGACATTTATCTTTTTGGAGAAAACCGATGCCTGGGTTTTTGTGACATTAAATTGAACCTGGTTGCTTTCACTTCAACTCGAAATCACTTCTAGATCGTGATTAAAATATGTAACTTTCTGCTGCCTGTGAAGATGTGACGAGACCAGTGTGCAATGTATTGGAATCTTCATTTTTGCTAATAAATCGAGATATACAATAAAAATAGGGTTAATATGGATCCCTGGGAACACCAGTGTTGATAGTAAAAGTATTCGAGAGATATCCATTGACGGCCACTTGCAGGGAACTTTATTCCAGGAAGCTGGAGAACCATACACAAAAATGATCCGGCAAGCCATAGCATCTAATTTTGGTCAACAAACTCTCAGGTCACAAACGGTCAAAGGCTTTAGAAATATCAAGCGCAACAGCTCTTGACTATGTCTCTCGATTGTGTTATTCCTAATATGGGTGACGTACGATAGAAGGTAGCCTATTGATTTTTGTTTGCGAAAGCCATATATTGAATACTTTTTAGTCTCATTGTACTGCCTATACTGCCTGTATTGTCTATTGTATTCTGTAGTATACTTAGTATCAGCATTTCATCCGTGCGGAGCCGGGGCAGGTTGCTAGTGTTCAATATGATTAAATAATGTCTGTTTATCTGTGGCATAGTTCGACCAATATTTGATATCTGGCTATCTGTTGTTTATATTTCAAAATTTCCCAATGAATGTATGGATAAGGAAATGTTCATTATGATCCCTCGGTGAAATACATTTCAATTCAATATTTTATATTTCATGTCTTGATTATCCACTGGAAGTTGTTGTTTAAAAATATAGAGAGCATATAGAATGAAGAAATGTAGATGTTTGTATCGAATACTTTTTTACTATATTTACGTTCAAAACGATATTTATTTATTTCGCCATAAATTCAATAACCGCATTGATGTATTTTATTATCAGTTAATATGATCATCATTAAATCATCGAATATTATTTATATCAACCTACTTTTTGAAAACATTATACTCGTAAGGAAGCCATGAAACGTTATGTTATCTAGAGCTATTTACATTGCTAATCTACTGAATAAATAAGTATTTAGTCCGCCCTTCTCTGAAAATACTATCATCTCCTAAGTGAAATTTCTATTCGTAGAGATGAAGTATAATATTATACTCACATTATTCATTTTCATAAATGATACCACCCTTTAGTGATTGTTGAATAAAATCTCTCGGATAGAAGACGTACTGTAGTTTACAATACCCATCGTTATAACTCTTACGACAGATTATATACTGAAACTCGACACGATTAAACTCAAGTCTTTGTCCAACCGTTGTTTATTATTGCAAATTGCTCGACAGCTGGCAACTCTTGTTATGTCGACCGCGGCGCTTCACATGTTATTTCAATTTCTATTCTTGTAGAATACAATCATTAATATCTTCTTGTGTTTTGCTTTATATTCTCCTAACCATCTCTATTAGCTGTATGTTTTGTTTTTAGGCGACCAAGGTTTGGTATCGTGCATCGTTTATTGTATGATTTTCACTATAAAGGGTTTTACAAAACCTGCGACATGTGTTTCGCTATACAATAGCTTCCTCAAATGTAGTTTACGCGAAACACGTGTTGCGGTTTTTGTAAAACCCTTTATAGTGAAAATCATACAATAAACTGTATTGATTACTTTTAATATGGATTTTCATCAAGTATCGGCCAGTTCTATTCAATTATAATGTATATGCTTTGAAAGACATTTTCAATGAAAGACTCAATGTTTATTACTGTTTTTAGGTATACACGTATACCAAAAGAAATATAGTTACCTATTCACAATTGAGACGAAAGTTTTCAAATGAATCTTATATGAATGGCACTTTTTAATATTCGTCGGAAATTGTACAACACAGTGGCAAATTTTCATATATTGAGCCTACAATCCTTTGCAATTTGTCATGATACTGGTACCTCTATAACTTCTATAATTGTCGGATTTTCATTATGTCTCTTTTTATTTTGATTCGTTCTAGTTTTGTGAAATTTTGCCACCAACAATTTTCGTAGAACGCCGTCGGATGCCGTCGCGTCGGTTGAATAGCTCCCGCAAACCTATTTCCACGCTCATCGTCTTAATAATAGTTTTCACCATATCTGGAAGTGAGTACCTCATGACTGATACATTGGAAATGTTTTAAATAATCTTCAACCCATTCACCCCCTCACAAGTCAGATACTTACTAATAACAGTATCAATAATTATTATGGATATAGGGGTTCCAACACCTGCACCTGTCTTGAGATCCTAAGGCAGCTTATACACTGATACAACTCAACTCACACGATCGACTTATGCAACTAGTTGCATGAGATCGATGTTTCCACATTGATGTATAATTGATGCTACTATAATTAATCGAGTCGAAATGAAGTCGTCAGAAGACGAGGATGTTAACATTTCTTGGTATTCTCGTAGGAGAAAAAAAAAGACGTTTCTGGGCGCACCCGTATTTCGTAGAAAATTTTGAACGAGTCGGTCATGTTTATATGTATGTAAAGGATAAGTCTAACAACCTTCGTAGAACTACCCGACCTAATTACTTTGAATAGAACCTGCGGCTTGAACCACCGACTCACACATCCTTCGATTGAGGTGAAAATATTGAATTCTGAATTATTTCAAGAAGATGATTTTTTTGTCATCACTTCTCAATCATTATTTGAAATATGAATTCCTAATTGCCAAAGCTTTTTGGGCACCTGGTGTTATTTTTCATAAATAAGAAAATTATTTTAAATCATTTTGGTATGTCGTGTTATTTTATTATTATTTTATTCATATATAAATAGGTGCAAAATTAATTTGCCAGACGTTAATTCAGTTAATTCAGCAGCCAGATCGATTTAATGTTGAAGGGTACCACGAGCAGAGATACATAGGCAAATACAAATTTAAATACTTACTTCCTGGATTGTAGATATATATTGTGTATTAATTTGTTTCAAGTCTGAAACTATTATGATTAAAATAACCTTCATTTTATAATTCAACTTTATTTTACAATAGTTTATTCTGTCATGGATCCCTATATCCATTGATTGTTTACGTTTATTTATATTATGTTCAAATATGTCCAGTTCAAACTTATGTTTTTATCCATAGTTAGTATCCATTCAATAAACTGGTTCATTTTTAATTATTCATATTCTGTTCAAATATGTCCAGTTTGAACTTATATTTTTATCTATATCTACTTCTTATTCCAATACATCGATTGGTTTTATTCATTTATATTCTGTTCATATGTAGCTATTTTTAATATATACCTTAGTACTTGATTCAATGCATGAACCTCATTCCTTACACACAGGCAGATCATTTTGCCTCCTGAGATATATTTCATTTGTGCACTGTTCATTTCTATATGAACATGTAGTTTTACTGTAAACAATCTTGAAAAAGTGAATACATATATTATTATTATTAATATGTTAGTTGTTAGAGAGATAGCGGCAGAGTAGACTGGTGAAAAAGAGACAGGAGTACATATACAGTGTTCAAAGTTATTTTCATTTATCTCAAACTTGTTGATAATGATATAATTGAATGCAATATTGATTAACATAATATTATATTTTCAACAAAATAATAAAAAATACCTGGATACATCATTTATCAGTCTGAAAATGATTATAATTTTCAATTTAATTATTAAAATACAATGCGAACATGTGCCAAACTAACTGACTGTTATTAGGAAACAAGTATAGATGAGGCACCAGTCAATCTAATAATAACACTGATGACCTTCAAATATGACTCAACCTCTGACGGAAGCACCAAACTGTTACGACGATTCGAAATAGATGAATACTTCAGTCTAGCAGACCACTATATTATAATATTCATGCAGTCATTATTCACTGTGGTTCTAGCGTTGAATCTGGTTGAGTCCGCCTTGGTCAAAGACGAAACGGACTGGTTTAAGTATGATGATAGTCGTATCACTGAGTGTTCTGGCGATGGAGCCTCTAGAGACACCCTACATTTTGTTTTATGGGCGAGAGGATATTAGCAGATGATGTGGTGCTGCAGGTTTTTCCGGGTTTTCCTACAGCTGAAAAAGCAAATGCGCTACTGGAATCAACGAAGTCGGCCCGGAGCGCCAATTAATTTTTGTTGTTGTTTGATAATTTCGTGATTTGTATTTTGGAAGTGCTGTTAATATATTTTTGATGAAATATTTCACTTGAATTGAATAATTATTGAAAAGATAAAGGAGATTGTGTTGCAGAAGAGTGACGCATCTCCATAGTCGTCATCATCGTCACTACTCTAATCATTGTAATCAGTATCAACATCATCATCGTTATCGGTAGTATTTTTCTTGTCCAGTAGTGTCGGTTCAGTAACAAAATAAATTTTTAATTATTAGGTTACTTTTGTATTTCTCATTTTGCCAATAACATTTTTATAATACAATAATATCAGCAACGATGCTGGAAACTGCTCCCCAGCAAACCGTTGAAATTATATTCATCGTCATTTATGACCCAACCGGAAACTGTTGGTGATAGAAATGTTGGACTCTTAAAGTGGGCGTTTCTTCAAATAGCAATAAATTATACTATAATTTAGTTTTACATGGTGGTAGCCTCGATTAATCGAATTTGCTCTTCTTTTTTCAAAATTATCAGCTTCTTTCGATTAGTTTTTTTGCAAATAGATTAAAACGAACATCGTTACCTTTTGAAGAGTTAGACACCCCGTAGATGTGACAAATTACTTTTTCCAGCTTCATAAATGTACGTTCGACTACATCTTCATCGTCAGTTGTGATCTCCTGACACGCCGCCTGTTACTCAACATATTTTTTGAGCAATTTGAAAGGCCTCAGTTTGCCTTTTCTGAAAAAATATGGCGTGTAATCGCACCCTGTCATTTCATGGAAACATGGTAGATCATTCGAAAAAGGAATACCAAGAGCTTGATATAATTCATTGGCGTTCATGATTTCCAAAGCTTCAAACGCGCTCTCAGGTGATCCATTGCCGTATAATTGAAATATCGGAGTCTCAGCAGCTTACAACTTGTGCGTTAAAATTCGTGGCAAATATTATAAACATCCGAGTATCAGTTTCTTCATGTTCTTCATATGGTAATGATTCTTCAATGTTCCGAATAACTGTATTATTTTCGGTACGAGTAACACTTATCAAAACTTAAATAAATACATACTTTTACTACATTAAATAGATCTGGCTGTTGACTTAACAACCGAATCAACGTCTGGCAAATTAATTTTGCACCTATTTGTCATCAACAAAAATGCCTCGCGATTAGAAATTCTTGTTTCTAATAATGTTCAAAAGTAATGAGAAAAAATATCTTCTTGAAATAATTTAGAATTCAATATTTTCACGTGTACAGGTGTGCTGCGCAGTACTAAACGTAACCTCTACCAGCAGGTAGCCGATACGCTGTTTGAGGGAATATTCTTTCTCGAAAACGTTGCAATATCTCAGACTTTATGGTACATCAGTAAGATTACGCAAGTGTGAATGCTTCTTGTTAAAATCTTTATGGATCAGACTGATGCAACTAGTTGCTTGAGTCGGTCGTGTCAGTTGCGATCCATCAATGTGTAACCTGCCTTTACTGATCAAAATTGAGCTCCGGCACTTATACGTTATTTACGAGATCCCGGTGTTGTCTTAAGCTCCGGTCGATTTTGGGAATGCAAAGTGTCGAGTTTATTGCCCACTATCAGGCTTATACAAACTAAAAAGCATGATGTAGTCCTCCTTGACAGTCAAAGTAGGGCAATATTTGTCATGCAGTTTTCAGCTAGGAATGAGGCGAATATCGTCTGATAAGAGGAAGATAAATGAACGAAAGATCGTCATCTTCTCTTTGAACTCCACAGACTTTCTAGCCGAACCACTTTGTTGTAATCTTTGGTGGAATCGCTTTCTCTACTCTCTACTGGAATTCTTGACTCATTGAACACGATTCTTGGACGCAATAATAATTCACTTCAGTGTATGGGATGTGGTTATTGGTTGGTGATCATGGTTCACAATCCAAATATGTCGGAGCTTCGTGCAACAGGGTCTGACCGGTGCAACTTTCAGCTGATCAAAATGCATAAATTCATTTTCTACTGTTGAATAATACCATGACTTTTGTTAACAAAATTGAAGAATGACTTCCTCGCTTAGATCGTTGAAGATTAAGCAATGGCTCTAATGTAAAAACAATGTTAAAGCTTTGACATACAATATCGATGGGCACTCTGCATATGTGCCATTTGCACATTTTTTACGAATTTCATAAAATCAGGGAATATTCGTTATAATTCAGATAAGATAGCTCTCTAATGACTCCGCCTAACGTCATGTAAATATTATTTTCCAGTGTTTTGTGTGTTCACCAATGAATAGTATTCTCCTATCTCTCTAATTATCGTTTCAGTCTGTTTGAAGTAATTTGCTAATGATGATAATAGTCCTAATTTACCTCTGAACAACTAGCTTAGACAGAAACCCTAACTACTACGTCGATATATCTCGACCCAAAGTTCAGCCAGGCTAATCTATTATCTGTTTCCCCTTCGTTCATTACCATAAACATCGGAAACTGTCCGGCAGTTTTCGGTATGCCTGCCATAAAAGTTAATGTCGAACCAACCAGATAAACGACGAAGTGTCAACAAAATTTAATATTCGTTTCATTTGTGTTCCGTGTAAGGCTGATCGTATACAGATCGAAACATTTTGGATTACAACGTTGCGCAATGTTTCACCGTGTCGCAGATAAAGTGTAAACTAGTTGAGACATTGTTTATAGTCAAATTGCCTTGATCGGCATCGTGTTTTTTGGAGTCAAAACCGAGATTAATCACGGAGGGACGCAAGATGCGAATTGTAGTAGGAGCAGTAGTGCTTCATTGTACTCAGTCAGTCAACTGCTACGTGAAATTTGGTTCGATTTCAACTGTTGGATTTTCGATTTTGTCTGCTAATAATTTCAGGTTGAAAGAGAAGTCCTCGTTAATCAGTAGCTCGCCCTAGTTTTAACATCTGAAAGTTGTTGTTCGTAGAAGGGTGACAACTGGTTAACAGATAAATACCTTTCAATGCATTTGACCTAGCAACTAGATTACATTCTTTTCTATAAGGAGCATAAACGAATTTTAAAACATATGTATGAGTCTACACAGACTGAGTATGTAGCCGTTACTACGTGGTAGGAAATTATAATGAAAAGAGAAATGAAAATGTATATGTTTTTTACCACTTTTATTTGTAACTAACGTTACTGCAGTTTCGTCCTATACGGGCATCGAAGAAAACAGTGAGCAAAACATTTGATGTGACATTTGATCGAACTTGACATGCTTTCATTGGTCTTGGCTCTCCTGAGGTCTTCCATTGGGACAATAATTGGACTTTGGTTTTCGAAAACAATGCAAGGCATGAAACAACCGAAATGTCGACATTCTCAACAACTTCTCTTCTTCACTTCCTCAACATTCTCATCGGGGCGTCCAGGGCAAAAAAACATTATTCCGACTCAGAGTACAATGACCGTATGCCACTGCCAACATTTCAAGTTTTTTTTGAGCACTCAATTTCAAAATTTCATGCAAATTCTTTGATCCACTTCTTCGATAGCAGAAAATCGTCGAAGACGCAAAACATTTCTAATTTTTATGCCTCACACCAAAAAATGAACATGCTGAACTGATGAAACTGTGAACATTTGTTCCAGACGAGTGTATCAACAAAAAAAGAGCTTATCGAATGTACGTATCGCTCGAAATTTGAACATTCACCTTATTTTTTTAATAGACCTCGTATTTTTGCAGGCGCAACTTCAACTACCCACAACTTTCTCATTTATAAAGATATTATTGTAATTCGTTCACAGTTACCTATATTCACATAATTAATCTATATTGAAAAAATTAAAACTTCTCCATCGGATCAACTCTCACAACAGAATGGCAATATTTGCATCCTCGGCCATTCTTCTTCGATAAAACACAAACGCACTCGGTCAATGGTCAAAAAAAACTGTTTCAACCTGTATGCAGGTAGCAAGAATTGATCATCACATTTTGATTCGAAACGATGTGTTTGGAACCAAAACGTTTCTATCGTATGTGCGATCAGCTTAAGAACTCCAGAAACTGCGGATTCGATGGAGAAACTTAATTGGTTCCTCGTGTTCGCAAATTCCAACGTCATCCATTAATTATGTCGATCTGGGAATTTCTTAGAGGCGTGTCTCTTGTCGCTGACTGTATGATGCTATCAATCACAATTCTGTTGCGGACGGACCTTCATCAAATCGGTACGATAAGAAGTTTTCGTAGGAGATTATGTGTTTGGGGGAACAATTTGAAACTTCTGGGAGAAACAAGTCGAAGGATCGTACTTAAAACGAAAAGGGGATGATCGAGTGTAAGGAAGTGTAAGATAAACTTTGGTAATATAGGAACGCAGGCTTTCACGACTGGCGTCAATGTTTTGGTTGGTTTCCGGGTTTCGCCGTGGTCTTCTTTGGTTATAATTTCCAAACGTTTCGACTGCATCTGCGGCAGTCATCTTTAGTGGCGTGGTCGAAGTACTCTTCTTGACGTATCAACTAAAACTGGAGATCCCATTTCTGACATGTCCGCGCAATTTCTGTAATGGCGGTAACGCGAACCTGCCATTACAGAAAGTGCGAGACTAAGCGAGATTTTGAACTCATTTCGAAGATCACGCAGCACATATCCGATTTCGGAAACTAGAAAAACCCAGTGTCGCTCAACTCGCCTTGAATACGAACATAGAATGAAAAAATGACGACATTTTCAAACGTATTCGTTGGAAGATGTCCTTATAGGACGAAACTGCAGTAACCACAGTTACAAATACAAGTGGTATGAAAGCATTCTTCATCATTATATTATTAAATACAGAAATTTTTCAGATTTTGTTGATCCTTCAGAATTTTATTTTTACATTCAGTTCAATTGATTCATAATAATCCGTACACAGTATTATCATACAGGTCAATAATTGCTATTGGCACTTGTATGACAGACTCCGTTTTCTTCAATATCGTGGTAAATTTTATTTGAAATTTGATCTTTAGTTATTGGTTTCGTTCAGAACGTAACTCCATTTTCATTTGCTTTCAATGAACCCAGCAATTGCCTTTTCTCCGGGCCATAAATAAATGAATTTCTCATAGTTTTTCAGTGTTTAAAAATGTCAGTCAAAACTGAAACTTCCTGTGAAATTAATACTCGTTTCGTGAGATGTTCCAGCTGTAATTCTTTTCTTCGCTCTGAATTTTTTGTTAATCCTGTCACTCTAAAATGTTGTTTTGGTTTTCTGAAAGATTTCATGTCTCAGAGCTGCTAGCTGGTCAATCTCGACCGTTTGAAATTTTATCGGCTTTTATTTTTGTAAACGTTTGAGTGTACAATATTTTCGGAGCGTTGTCTTGATGGATTGCAAAGGTTACCTTTGATTTACTTTCAGTCATTCATCTGTTGATGTCGTGGTTAGTTGTATGTATCACTGAAGTTTCAGTAATATATGTGCACTGGACTGTCACAATGTTTAAAATCTGTTTAAAACTTGTTTTTCCGTTAATCAGCTGTCGCCTCCATACGAACAACAACTCTCAGGAGTTGAGAAACTTGTGCGAGCCAAGGACTAACGAGGTCTTACCTTTTAGCGTGTAATTTCTAACATGTAAATGAGCAAAGTTACTGATTAAACGTGAATTTCGAAATAGGGTATAATTATCCGAAATTCGATTAGAATTGATAGTAATTAAATAGTTAGTAATTGAACAAAATTGTCCTTGGCAAATACGAAGTAGATCTGCAAGTTTATGCCGATGATTTTGCCATCATGGCAGATATCACGTCGGGAAAGTTGGAATGTGATATTCTCCAAAGAAATCTGGACAATGTTCATACTTGGTATTAGAGGAAGCAGATTTATGTGAATTTTAGAAAAACTGTTGTCGGGACTGGTGATAGTTGAATTATTAATCACAGGGACACAGCGTTTACAAATAATAAAATTCATTAATAACACCAACAAAACGACACACAAAAAAATAACAGTGTAACCTCGTGGCGAGGAGAATTAGAATTAGGATTAGTATCCGGCAGAAATACCCTGAACAGACCGAATGCATCGGCTAAGAAAATGCGTTCGAAGTCACTTTCGAATAATCATCACTGACAATATGGTCGGGGTCATAAATATAGTCGAAAAGGATCAACCACTTGGGCCATTGTCTTTATCCAATTGGTGCCTGTCGTTCTAAATATCCATCTGTTTTTCGACAATACATTTTCTTTACGAGAGAAGAGGGCATTTCAATGATATGCGATGAAAAAATTAAAAAATGATAAGTAATAATAAAAATAAAAGAATTAACATAAAAACCCAAGCAGATAGATATTTTGAACACCTGCGTGGTAAAAGAGTTATGAAAAGTTAATTTCCGAACAAGAATTTATAATACAAAAATTAAAATCAATAACGAAATAAAATGTTTCTAAAGTAAGTAATTGTAGGAAAAACCCTACACTGTGATAGTCAGAAAGAGGAATCTGGATGATTGATTTACCATAATAATGGGGTTATTCAATTTTAAATGAAGGTGAAATATCTAAGTACTATTCTAGATATTAGATATTATTACTGATAAAAACTCAATTGGTAAACATTTTATACAAAACCAGACTATACATCTATCAAAGGAATTGTAGAAAATATTGATTTTATGTGAATATTACAGTATGATGATCATATACTGAGCGATTGCTGATCGACCAAAAAATTGACAGCAAACGGCCCAGGTGCAGATCACTGGTATAAAGAGACAGGTTTGTCTGACTATCTCTGGTGCCATCAGAATCAGCCAGATGCCGTGAAATTCCTTCTGAGATAACGTACCCTCTCTGCACATCTTTCTGGGGGGGGGGGGGAGAGCGACTATCTGGACAACATAAATAATTGTATATTGCGGAGCCTCGCAAACTACTGTATGCCATTGAAATTATAGCATTCTGGGAATGACATCTGACTCAATGTCTATTTCTCAACTGCGACCTGCTTTGAATAGTCCTAATTCCAGGTAGAGACAATTAGATCCTCCGGTAGGTAGAAATACAAATAGCAACAAATAGCAGATAGCTGTTGGCTCACAAAAACACGTTCAGGTTCTGGTGCCGGCGTAATCAGTCGCAGACCCAGGTAGATATAACTTGCTTAGGGAACTGTGCTGCGACTATATTTCAAACGAAAATTTACGTCAGTGATTATATGGACATCTTGGCAGAAACCAACTCCACACGTGAACCATTAACAATACATGAACATTTTCGCACAGTTTTATAACTACTGACCCGTGTATATACAATTGTAAATATAGTACTTTCCTTTATTCATGTACTCGACCGATGAATATTATTATTAATATTGCCAAAATAACAAATCCTTGATTTTTCTCTCAGCTTGAAAATAGATTTTGTAAAAGTTGCCTATTTTTGTCCTTATTACTTATTGCAATACATTTTTTTGTTACACGTAAACAAATCGTTGCTAACAACCTTTTCAGTAGATAAGTCCGCTGTGAGCACCAGGAGTGGTACTTTATTCGAATGTTGTCTGTCTTTGTAGAATGTTTTTCATAACTCCGAACAATTTGTACTTTTATCAGAATATTGGTGCTTCATCAATACATCATCTTTTTTTATGTTTTTTATGTGCAAGTATATATCAATTTCTGAGAGAAATATTCTATAGAAACATATTTTTTGTTGTCGACTCTGCTCAACTCACCCCTATGAAAATAGGGATTGGAATAAGGTTTCTAGTGCATTAGGTGTTTCGGAAATAGATATTGTTCTCTTCTTATTTCCGATTGTACCGCTGGATCGATATCCATTGATACAAATTGAAGGAAAGTGTATTATTTTTATTCGTTTCAGATGCATTTCAAAAAGAGTTGGTAAATGAATGATTCGTTAATATACTTTGTTGTTTTGAGTGAACAGATTTGGAACATTATAATGACGGGAATAGCTGATGTCCCAATTTCACTGTCATAATAACGCCAACATTTTTTTGTGATTCTGATACATAGTTTCAATTTTGGTTGCTACCTACTGAAACATTTTCTATTTTCCAGTAATGCTAACAAATTTCAATGAAACTCCTCAAAATGAGAATGCAGTTTCTAAATTTACTCAAACTATTGACATAAAATTTCATAGGGAAAAGGTATTCTCTTTTTACTTTGCGAAATGGTCCAGTGGAATTATCAGTGTTACCAAGTTTGGAGCTTTCTTCGAGCAACTTTGTATACTTGTAAAACTAATTAAAGAAACTTGTTTGCATAAATTTCGCATTCCGTTTGTCCTTCTAAGAATAATTGTGTTCTACCTCCAATGAAACAAATAAAGTTTGGAATAAATTCATACCAAGTAAACAATCAATCGAACTGTCCGCGCTTGATTGATAAATTATTACCCCAACAAAATAATGATTCCGTACCATTGTTGAAGTTGTTTGTACTGGTATAGGTGACGCTTCAATAAACTTATATAGTCCATGCGCCTTCGCCGTATGTATTTGAGTACTTATATCTTTCAATGTCTTCTCGGTAACCTAATTGTATTGGATTTTTCTGTGTGTGGAACCAATTTTCTCAATTTGTTAGACTTGGCGGTCGGTAGCCAGGCGGTTCAACGTGGGTGCTTTGTTCACTCACTCGAATTGACTGCCGTGTTGGTCGGTGGTTCAAGCCCTAGTCTGAACGATCGATTTTTCACTTGCTATCGTCCAATTCGTGTTAGGAATCACAAGTTAAAAGGTAAGACCTCGTTAATTCTTAGCTCGCACAAGTTTCAACTTCTGAGGGTTGTCGTAGTAGGCTGGTTAACAGAAAAACAGATTTTTAAACAGATTTGAGGTATGAAACATTTTTCTGTTATGGCCAACTTTCGTCATAAATTAATAGTTTGTCAGAATTTTTTGAAACAGTAAGTCGTCTTTTATTATATTTCAATTGTATAGTTCTAGAACTTATTTAATTTGATGTACGTTTTTAGTTGAAGTGGTATCAGTTTCGACTTCTGAAAGTTATCTTTCGTTTGAGGGGCGACAGACAATTTTTCAATCCTAATTTCGACCCATTTTCTAAAATGTAAGTCGTGTATCTATATATAAAAAATTTAATATCAAGATCTTCAAATTTTTCTAAAAAATTACACAGTTTTTTTAAAAAACACGAATACGTTTCATCATTAAAATATTAAAGTGAGAGTTATATTACCGTTCTATTCAAAAACCCCTTATTCATTATTAGAGTTACTGAGAGCCTAGACCATAAAGCCCCTAGACGAACCCTTTTTGATACCGATTAATAACAATAGTGTATTTTATTTGCATATATATTATACACAGAATGAATCTTTGACAGTGAAGGTGGAATTATATTTAGTTACACTAAATGTCAGTTCTCAATTGGTCTTTCGGATTTATCTTTGTAAATATGGGAGAGTGTAAAACCTAAAGCAGATTGAGGGGCAAATCACACCTAATTTTTTCTATGAATTGAAAACATACCAGAATCAAGAAATTTATATTTCACTTCTTTGAAGCTTTCATTATAATTTCTGGTTGATATCCAAACATGCTTATTTTCAATAAATTATAAAGAGGCGTTAGAATTTTTCACAATTATTTTATGAATTTATAATGAAAGTTGATCATAATTTTTTTAGGTTCCGTTTCGGTTTCGTTACGGTTTTAAGAACATTAGCCCTTTAAATGGCACCGACACGTTTATCCAGAATATGTAACTTATATTTGATTTTTGGAAAATAGACATTTTTCTTCAACTTCAATCTGCATTTTCAAAGCTCCTTTGAAACTTTTTCGATATTCCAAATGTCAAGAGAAAACAGACAATTAAAGAAAAAAAGGGCTCTTCAAATTTTGTATAATGATAATAAAATATGATATTAAAATATGTTGATAAGCATGAGATATTTCAAGTTCATCACAATTGTGGCACTTGCGAAATAACTCATTCTGCTTTAAGTAGAGGCAAATTTTGAAATGTGTTTTTCCATTAGCAAGAAATAACCTTTATACGGAAGGCAACCCTGAGAAGTAAGCCTGTGCGAGCTGAGGATTGACGAACGATTCCTAGCACTGTTCGAACGGTAAGCAGTGAAAATCAAAAATCCCATAGTTGCAATCGAATCAACGTTCATGTAGGGGTATATTGAATGCGTAGAACGAACCACTCATGCTAACCAACCGTTACTAACTTATTAATCAACGTTGCTTTGAAGTCTCCACACAAATGAACTTTCTCGTTTTTCTCTAAAACCAATACAATGGGATAAGTTTACTCGGGAAATTCTTCTTGTAATTAATACAATTGTATTGAACATACTTTCTCAATTGTTTCTGTTTTTGGTTTTGAGGCATAAGGGACAAGTCGTGGTTAACAAAACTAATCAAATAATTCAAGGAAATTTTGTATTAATTACTTACGAGACAGTAGAGCGGCTCTAGACCGAAGACCGAAATAGAATCATTCAAATAAAAAGGGAAGACGATACATATGCCAATGACGTTCCGAAGTGTTCACTTTTAATGCCTTCCGAAAAACAGCTATAGTCCCAACAGGGACTTTCGAACATAACATAGCATTCTGGATATAGCATTCAACAACCCGTGCTAGTAATGAAATTGTTTCATCAAAATGGGTGTTCTGTTCGGGCAACGTACCGCGCGCTTTGCCCATTTTACGGTCGCCATAATCATCTTACCGAGAGAACTATTCTCAATGTGGTGGATAAATTTGAGCAGCTGTGGAGCAATTAACAACTGACCCTAATTCTCATCGAAAAATCATCTTAGCGATCAGGCCCATTTCTGGATGAATGGGTATGTGAACAAACAAAATCGTCGAACTTGGGACGATACTAATTCAAGAGCGTCCATTGCATCCCGAGAAAGTCACTGTTTGGCTTCTTCGGTCTATATTTCTTTGAGACTGGCTAACTTTTTTTGCCCTCAATTGGATCATCTGGACACAAACGACATGTTCAAATCATGATTTATGCGCCAGAGTCATGGAAAATTGTCCGTTTCGTATGCGCTCCACCCAGAGAAGCCGCGACGGACATTTGAACGATATTATATTTCATACATAATGGCATCAATAGCTCTTTCAAACGAATAAAACATTTTCGATGATATCTCACCACACTTTTTTTTATTAAAAAAGACGCTTCAACCACGTAGGGTTATTAGCGTAGGTTCAGTGATACAGATTATGCTAGTGCTATATTTCCTGTAACATATTAATGTGTTTGAGAAAAGCTAAGAGATTGTCAGTATTACAATTTTCTCCTAAGGTGTCTTTGAGTGAACGAGTAATATTGAAATCGAGTCTATCATTATGATATAGAACGCATTCGGTTAACATATGTTCAACATTTAAAATAGAATTACACACTGTACATTTAGGTTGCTGTTCGCCCGTCAAAAGATATCCATGAGTAGCGCGTGTATGATCCATTCGAAGTCATGAGAGGATTACTTGTTTTCGCCTGTTATCAGGTGTGTGCTTCCATGGTAGAACTGATGCCTTGATGCTGGATAATTTTGAGGATGATTGGGATTGCCAACAGTTGGTGAGGATATGTTTGTAAAAGGGTTTCAGATCTCGGTACGCAATTTGAAGTTCTGTTACTGTAATTGGGTTGGTAATAGCTTCCTTTGCTAGTTTGTCCGCCATCTCATTACCTGCTATTCCTATATGCGATGGAATCCACATAAAATGAATTTGTGATTCTTCATTTTGTAGCAGAGAGTGTATAGCTCTTTTCATGAGGAGTATGATGGGGTGGTTGGTGTACAGTTCTTCAATCAAGTGCATTCAGCGAGTCTGTCACAATAAGGCATTTTGTTAGATTTCGTACTTCGGCGAAATTTAATGCTTTCAATATAGCATATAATTCCCCTGTGAGTACTGTACTCTCTTTGGGTAATTTGAAGGAGGCCCTGTAATCAGAACTTATGAAAGCTGCCCCAAAACCCTCTTCGGTTTTTGATGCGTCCGTGTATATCAAACAAAAGTCCTCATATTGGTTTATTAGTTGATGAAATTGTGTCTTAATTATCTCATAATTGGTTTCATTTTTGTTATTCTGGGTGAGACTTATGTTTGTTTGTATTTGAGGAATTGTCCAGGGAGGAGGGTTTGATATATTTGAAGTAGTCATAATATTTGGAAGTGAAAGACGTAAACTGGATAGGTAGCGGTTGTATCTCTCATAGAATGGAAGATCAGCTCTTTTCTTTCTAGCAAAAGTGTTTTTAAAAGAATTGAAGGGGTTATATTTTTAGGAGTGATTGATTTTTGGGAAAGAAAGTTTTTGGCTTTCTACTACTCCATCTGATACAAAAAAAGGAATGAGAGAATCTTCCAAAGAAAGGAAGGAAGTAATCAATTTGAAAATAAGTTACTCTATACATGGATGTGTAGATCATGCAAAGAAGTAACTTTAAATATGTTTGCGACGACGTTGTGGTGAACTGGGTTTTCTGGATTTGAGTTGACATAAGCTGCATATGTAAGAGTCAAGAGTTGTCTCCGAGAAGATAATGATGGTAAACCTGCTTCACAACGGATGCTGTTTACCGGACTAGCATTATTCTGAATGGTATCTAGTTATTTTAGAACTGTCTTCTTTGCCGAGTTACATTTGATTGCCCCGTAGTCTTATTAATGACCTGTAGATTTGCATTGAGGTCTTTGAATCGGCACCCCAACTTTTACAGAAAATGGTTTTCATCAAATTCAGTCCTTTCTGACAGGAGGTTTTAAGGTGTTGAATATGTAGTTTCCAGTTTAGTCGGTGGTCAAAAATCATTCCTAGAAATTTTGTATTCTCCATGTATTGGATACTCTTGCCGAATAGTTGTAGTTGGGGTAGGTTTCCTTTATATCTCTTGCAGAACCGGATGCACTTGGTCTTGTCTTCTGATATCTGAAGTCCTGTGGAGGGGATCCAGTCTTGGAGCTTAACAAGGAAACGTTGTAGATAGTTATATATCGTTTTGGGTTTTTTTCCTCTGCCGAAGACTACGAGATCGTCTGCATATACCCTTGCCTTGAGCGGTGTGGTGCACTCTTCTATTATGCTGTCGATGGCTAGAAGAAAAAGAGTTGTGCTCGAAGGAGAACCTTGAGGTACTCCGTTTTCCTGAATTTTCGTAGTAGACAGGATTCTGTTAGCTCGTACTCGAAACTTGCGACATTTCAAAAAATTGTTCACAAATGCTAGAGAGTTTGCACCAAATGACCATTTTTGCAGTGTTTTCAGAAGAAGATCGCAATGCATTCTTGGTTGTTGATGAAATACTCGTGTATTTTCAATTCAAGTTCCACCAAGTTGTCTAGTGTGGATCTCTCTTTCCGGAAACCACTCTGTTCGGGAATTAGAGGATTCTTTTCTTCTAAGAACCATGTAAATCTGTTATTGACGATTTTTTCTAACAACTTGCTCATTGCACATGTTAACGAGATTGGTCTGTATGATTCTGAGATGATCTTTGTTTTCTTTATGTATTGGTATAATGATCGATTCAGTCCATTTCTGAGGAAATACTTGTTTGTTCCAGATAATATATTTTGAGCAACAATTTCTTAGCACTTTCTGGTAACATTTTTAGTAAAACTGTTGGAATATCATCAGGACCAGGAGAAGAATCTTTCATGCATTTGAGGCATTCGCTAAATTATTTGATTGTCCAATGTATTTGATGTTGTGGCTGAAGAAATTTTAAACAATTTCTCTCTTAACCTCGTCTGTTTTATAATAATGACAGGAAACCAATCGTTGCTGGAGTGTTCTTGAAGGGAGGTCGCTAGGGTTTCTGCTATATCTTCTGGAGATGTAAAAATATTTCCGTCCATTGCTATGTGGTTAATAAAATTGTGGAATTGAATTCAAAATCTTGTTTATTGTTTGCCAGACGGTACTGGATGGAGTTGAGCTGTTTAGTCCGTTCACAAATGTCTTCCACGAATCGCGTTTACTCTTTTTCATCGTGTACCTAGCTATTGCTCTCAAGCGTTTGAATTCTACTAGATTTTCAGCTGTTTTGTGTTTCTTTTGGCATTCAATGTTTCACCAAGGAAGTGGAGGATATTTGAATATGGTACTAGTTTTTCCAATACTTACTTATTTCTGCTGTTTCAATTATCATCTGTGAAAATTGCTCAACAAGCTGGTCTATGTTAAGATGTGATATTCCATTTTCTTTCACAGTTGATACTTTATTATCTATGATGGATTCATAGAGGTTCCAGTTCGCATTTTTCAGATTCCATTTCGAGGGTGGAGTAGAAGAGAATTCTGATCTCTCTTTAGTTATAATGATAGAATGATAATCACTACCATACAAATCTGAAAATACTTCCCATTTCGAGACCATAGATAATTCCGGTTCGCAAAATGATAAATCAATTGCAGATGATTCCCCATTAGCTGAATTGAAGCGAGTGTTTCTACTACACTCATTGAGGAGATTGAGATTGGTTATATTCATAAGATTTTCAATTTTACAACCCATTGAGGTGGTTTTTTTTGTAACCCCAAATATGGTTATGTGAGTTGAAATCTTCTATCACTATTCGAGGTGCCGGTATCTGATCAAAAAGTTCGGTGAGTTCGTTAATACTAGGTTTATGGCTGGGAGGAATGTAAATGTTGCAGATATTTATTGCTCTTGGCCCTTTAATTGACACCGCTACTGCTTCTAGATTTATCGTAATAGGAACGAGTTCTGCCTCTACTGACTTTTTTATGTGGATAGCTACATCACCATTGGCTATAAGTTGATTGGGTCTATTTTTGTGGAAACAGTTGTAGTTCGAGAGTTTGTGGAAAGTGTCGTATTGGAAGTGGGTTTCTTGTAGGCTTAATATGGATGGAGTATATTTTGACAAAATAATTTTCAACATTTCGTATTGGGTATGCTATCCATTGATGTTCCATTGAAGTATCGACGTGATTTTTTTTTTAAAGAAAGGAAAGTGGTAAGACCAGACTAATGTGTCTCCTGGGACGTATCACTATCTTCTATGTCGCTATCGACTCCAGTTCTAATTCTTTCTTGATTTTGTTCTGTATTTTGGTACAACTTGATTTTATCCTCCTTTCCGTAAGGAATGGATAAATCTTGTGTAGTAGAGAAAGAAGCCCTTGAATATCGGAAGTATAGGATTTTGCTACACTTAAAGGATCAGGCGAGCCGTGGACGTTTTCAAAGAAGTCGATGATCTCGTCATATGTTAACGCGTGTTTTATTGTGTTGTCCTCAAACATTGGTTTGGCCGAGTGTAAAAGGTCTTCCACTGGTGGGTTTTTGTCACCAGTCCTGACTTTTTTCCTCCTCTGATCTGTATTAGGTTTCAAAATTGTTGGATTTTCATTGACTTCAAGGGCCGGTGGAGTTGTTATCTCAGATATAGTTCTATGAAGGCTTTTCATTAACAGTTTCTTGGGGATTGCTATCGGTGTTGACTGTGTCTTTCTGTACAACGACGGCTGGGTTTTCTGTCGTAGTGTCCTTTGGGTTTTGTTTGGGCAGTTGGCTGCTAATTATCCTCCTTGTTTGCAGCAGAAGCATAGCTGATTATCCAAGGAGTGGTATATACGGTAGAGTGTATCGTCAAAGTTTATAATTATTGATTGGGGGATTTTGGAATGGTCTATAAGAGTAACGTACGTTTGTCTTCGAAAGCAAAGAATGTGTTTGTATTCGGGATTAGAAACTCCTATTCTCAAAAAGGATATTGGTGACACCAGGTTCAGATTTAACTTGCGTAATTCCTGCTCCAAAAAACTATGGGGAATAGAAGGGCACACATTTGAAACGGGGGTGATTAGTCTTCGAGCTGTATGGATTTCTTGGTTGATAACAATTTTTCCGTTAGCGTAGTTCATGAATTCTTCAACTTTTTTTTCGCTGGACAGATATATGCATACTCTGTTGTTTGAGATTCTTGAGGAAAAAAGGATATCCTTCGGGTTCATTTTTCCTCCTAAAGCAAGGAGGTAGTCTTCTAACTTCAAGTTATCTAGGGCATTAAATAGAATTGCTTGTTTTTTAGTGGGGAACTTCGGCATGTTTGTTTGGTTTAAAACAGTGGAAAACAATCTTGTAGAGTTATTGGTACTTCTGTAGTCAGAAGTACCCGCCGATGAATTTTCATCCATAATTGAAAGCAGGTGTCATCAAGGTCTAGTACAGATCGCACGCTGCTTCCTGGGGTGATGATAACAGACAGTATTCGTCCTTGGATTGACAGCAATTTACTATGTTCTTGTTTTGTAGGTGAATTCAATTAAGAAAAAACAATGAACTTACGGGTCTCCAAGTGGTCTTCAATTTTGTGAAGACGTGTGAAATCCGTAAAATTTTCGAATGGTTTATTTCACTGATAAAACTAATAATTTTAAACGATTCTGATAAGTACACCTGTTGTTCACTCAGTCAGAACCGGACTCCCTCACCACACTTTGTTAACACGCTTTTGTTAGCTTCACCTGTTTGTATGTATGTATGTTTGTTTGTTTGTAACTTCAAAGCTCGGGATCAGTATTTGACAGAATTATCGACATTATTGCTCATCGCGGGCAGATGACGCTGTACGTAACCTCATTGATATAATTCGAACTCACTTTACATGTATTTCCTCATTTGAAATAAGTATTTTTTCATTCACACGCGCGCCTGCTGCCTTATTTGTAACCCTACTTTGCGCGCCTGCTGCCTTGGGTTTGGTAGCTGATTATCAGGCTCCCTTTCCGGAATTGGAAAATATCAATGGTCATTTTTTTTCTAAACAATATATGGCTGATTGATCCCAAAGTTTAGATAAAATAAATATAGTTTAGAAAGACTGAGAAACACGCTTTTATAGCATACGAAACTGAAAAATGAAAAATAAATATAGTTTTAAAAAAACAAAAAAACACGTTTTCAAAGAACATCGAACAAAAAATTCAAATAAGCTTTAAACAATAACAAACGAAAATATTAGTATTATTGTCACTTTCTGCCATATTTTTTGTATCTATATCAAGCGCCCGTCGCTTTTTTCATAATAATTGTCACTGATTCGTTAGAACAAGCTACCCGCTCACACACGAGTCTCAAATATTTCGATTTTAACTGAAACACGGTTTCGAAAATCGTCTAGAAACTTTCATTGCTGTAGAACAGTTACGAATTACGATCAGAATGATCAAAAATTGTACAAGGTCAACTGACAACTTCTAACTATCCTAAGTATTTAAAATGAAAATTTTTTGCCAAAAAAATTATCCTATCAAATTTGTCTATTTCTAGTCATGTGTGTCGAAATAACCAATGAAACCATCATTACACTGATAACTACCCATGGATAGTTTTCACGGGTACTTATCACTTATGTCATGACATTGCTAAGCAACCAACACAATAAAGTTGTTTGAAATTTCAGTAATTCAATTTATTTCGAAAATGTCACTTCCTCGCTTTGGTGTTCAAAATGATGCGGCAATTGACAAAATCATTGAAGAAAATACACCAAAAAATACTGTCAATAGTAAAAAATACACTTGGAAAATATTTATGGAGTTATATCATTATACGAATTGTTCTTTTAATAACTGTGTGTTCAATAAATAATTTTGTTCGAAATGCAAAAAATTTTCTCACCGAATATCCCTCGAACATTGATAAATAACTCATAATTTTATCACAACTTCCTCAAGCACGTTATTTTAGGTAACATCCCTCCGCCTTCGGCGTCGGGATGTTACCAAATAACGTGCTTTCGAAAACTGTGATAAAATTATTTCGTTAGTTATCAATGTCCTTGGGATATTATAGCTGACAACTTGTCAAATCTGAATATACAGATTGAACATGAAAAATGTCTCATACAATAATACTAGTATTTTTCGTTCGTTATTGTTTTAAGCTTATTTTAAAAAAAAATAACTTTTTAGTTCGATGTTCTTTGACAGCGTGTTTTTTATTTTTTTTTAACTATATTTATTCAAATTTAAAGATACAACAATACTTTCAATACAATAATTCAATATCCCCGAAAGACGTTTGTGAAAATTTTCTCATAGAGAAAGACGAGTTTCATGAGTATAATGGATTTCGCTGAAATCAATCTAGTGGTTATCCACATATGTTTTTCAGGTGGTAATGAGAATTGAAAATGACCCACTGTTTCTCGAATTTTGTAACTACGTGTTTGTTTCCTTATTCATCATTCTGTTTATTTCACTGTCGGTTCAGAGGTTATACGATGCGAGAAGTGTTCACGAACAGGAAACTGAATTATTTCGGGATTTGAATTTTTAATAACATAGTGGAAAAGCGGAAGGTAGGAATACCGTTGTTTGGATGAAATAGTCATCGGGATGCTTGTAGAAAAGCTTGTGTATTATTAAAATACTGTTCTGCTATATTGGCTAGCTTCCTTTTCCACGTAATATGGTCTGGAAAAACTTCTCGTCTCCTGTTATCCTATTGGGAAAAATGGTTTTGGCTAACTACATTCCATTTTTATATAAAAAATGTGGAAAACTTCCGATGGAAGGAAAAACGCAATTACGTTCAAAATTAACTGTTTACAAAGATGTGTAAGTCATGCATAGAAGCTACTATTAGATACGAACTGGAGGAAAAAAGAGTCCTCCCGAAACAACTACTTTCATGTGAAAATTAGTGCTTCAGGTATGCATTTTTTCGTATTCGATGGATTCATGAATTTCATCGATTTCACGGGAAGGTATATTAAAACTCGGCCTTTCCGATTTTCATGTTTAATTTCTCATAGTCGCTTATGAATGATATTGGTCCTCAAAGTTGGCTTGATACGAGCTAAAGTCTACCTAAATTACAATTATATATTACAATTTGAATCTTATAAACTTCTGCTTACTTAGTGACTAATTTCACTGATAATGTGAGTTTATGTACAAACTATCAGGTTGTTTCAAAAGTTTTGTTGGTTATAAAGTCATGTGTTTTTCAGCTACATATAGTCCATATCTTAATCAATATTTATTCTACTGTCGTATGTCGTATACATGAGCGTATAATGCGTATACATCGTATAATGAGCGATAGAGAATTTTCTACTCTTTACATTGATGCTGTTCACTTTTTTTTCCAAATTTCAAGTTTTTGACTCTTTTCAGCTTGTTTCTCTATGATGTAGTTGAGCAATTCGTGGTCAGTTTGTTACTATGATCTCAAATTGAACCATAAAACTGCCGAAAGAGTCCGAAAAATTAACCAGGGATTTGACAATGATAGTGTTAATGAACGCACTTTTCGACGTTGGTACGTGAGATTCCGTTCCGAATATTATAGCCTCGAAGTTAAGCCTCCTAGTGGTCGACCTACAGTAATCCAGGACAAGGATTTGAGGACCCTGGTGGAGTTTGACGGTGTGTGGAATGGCGGAAGAACTGAGCGTCAGCTCTCATGCAGTTTTTGATGGTTTCAAACATATTGAGAAGGTCAAAAAGCTCGAAAAGTGGGTGCCCCACAATTTGAAAGATTATTTTCGAGGCGTTGAGGACAGTGGTTGAACACCGATGAGCCACCCAGGTACTTCTCAACGGCAAAAACCCCCTAAAAAAGATCATGGTTACTGTATAGTGGTAAATAAAGTGTCGAAGTTCTGCCTCAACCCCCATACCCCTCAGACCTCTCGCCAACCGAGTACCATCTTTTCAAACACTTTGATATTTTTTTCAATTGAGAAACGGCACTGATTCAAATGACGCTTATTTCGATGAATTTGAATACGTATTCACTGATATTTAAAGTAGAATCATAAAAGCGGACAAAACTTTTTAAACAACCTAATGATTCAAAATTCAATCATTATGAAAGAAATTTCACCAAATTATAAACTGATTACCAGATTCAATAGAGGAAAATAATCCAATTCTATTTTGGCGTCCAGTAAATTTTCCAAATTCTTATATCTATTAATTTGCGAATATTCCAAAAGATTGAGTTTCAAATCTTTCTCTTCCAAATGTAATACGTCATAGTTGTGGTTGAACTCATGCCCCTCTGCCAAAAGATGGTTTGAAAATGTGGAATTTGTGTTCGCATTTGAAAAAATACTCCTGTTTTTTATTCTTTGGAAAAAGGTTCTCTCCTCTCGGCCAATATAGTTCTTCGCAAGAACCATAAATCATACTCCTGATCTTTCCGACCCTGAAGTTTCGTCTTTGTTGTTTTCAAAACGTTTGCTCAAGTTATCATTTTTTCTGTGAGTCATGTCCAAGTCTTTTTTTAAACATTCGATATTATTGTTGGGTTCAGCAAAGTATGTCAAAGTATGACGCTTATTCTTGTTTCTTGAAGTAGGAGAAGTTTGGTAAATGACTTGTGTTCGTAAATTTTTGGAAAGAATCAAGTCAATAATGTCTACCTTGTAATCGTTGTTGACGTTGAAGAATTCGTTCAATAAAACCCAGTTTTCAGAATCAAATTTTCAGAGTGTGGTACTAGAATACGTTATGGATTTTCATCAAGAATTGGTCAAGTCCATCACATAGGTGAAACTTTACACTGACACTTCTGTTCATTGCTATGATAACGTAATATTTTGCACGGATCGTGTCCAGGTGAACTTCTACGAGGTAAGTTGGGTTAGATTTCGTCCTTCTTATGAAAAAAAGTTATAAAAGTAATCCTTTTTATGACAAGACTATTTTGTAGAATATTGGTGAGCCTTATACAGTGTGTCTCACTTCTCATGGAAACACCCCCGTATCTTCCGTAATATTCGAGGTAGAACGATGAAACTCTCTGGACTGATGGAAATGCTCAAAATGCACCTACCACCTGAATGGGGTTGGCCAAAGTGATATATACTGTCCGCCACTCGCGATGGAACACCCCATTTTTACGGTAAAACATATTAGGGGGCAAATTAGGCTCAAAATTCCTTCAGATTCGTGATCAGGACTACCAACTTACTACGAATACACTTTTTTTCCTGAAAAAATGTCAGTCCTGAAAAATCCGAATTTGTCTCACTTCTCATGGAAACACCCCCGTATCTTCCGTAATAATTGAAGTAGATTTTTTTTGGTTTTGACATCAAAACATGAACATCAGTCCTGAGAGTTTCATTGCTCCACCTCGAATATTACGGAAGATACGGGGGTGTTTCCATGAGAAGTGAGACAAATTCGGATTTTTCAGGAAAAATAGTGTATTCGTAGTAAGTTGGTAGTCCTGATCACGAATCTGAAGGAATTTTGAGCCTATTTTGCCCCCTAATATGTTTTACCGTAAAAATGGGGTGTTCCATCGCGAGTGGCGGACAGTGTACATCACTTTGGCCAACCCTGTTCAAGTGGTAGATGCATTTTGAGCATTTCCATCAGTCCTGAGAGTTATATCGTTCTACCTCGAATATTACGGAAGATAAGCGGGTGTTTCCATGAGAAGTGAGACACACTGTATTTATAATGTCATTGGTATTGTTAATAAGCACACATCCAACGAAATATTGATTTCAACATTTCGGTTTCAGTAAGTGAATATTCGCTATATTCGTTTGTTTGAAGATGATTGACAATGTTTCATGATGAATTTCAATAGTCCGGGATTCCATTATCTGATATTGTATAAAATGATTTGAAATCCCTGAAAGAACTAATAAAAGAAGACGTAACTTAGCTTAGGATCTCCTAATTTTTATTTTATTTTTTGTTCAATTGCATTTTATTTCACTACTATTTCATTTCAGGTTTTTCTACTCAATATAATTATTCACAGCTATTCATTTTAATTCTTTTTTTATCAGTTCTTTCAGGGATTCCAAATCATTTTATATAATATCAGACAATTGAAGTCCGAAATATTGAAATTCTCTATATTCATTAAAAATGTGTTACAATACGAATATCGGAAAAAATTGCAACGGAAGTCAGAAATTGAAGAGTGAACTCCCGATGTTAATACGTGCATATTCATCATATATTTCAACGATACACTGAAAATTAAAAGTCTAAATTTCGTTCCCCTCTTTTCTGCACTAAATCAATATCAAACATTCAAAGAGATCTTTGACATTTTTGACGAATACTCGCTTTGAAGAACACAAGTGATGAAATCTAAGTTTCCCAGCAACAAACGAATAATTGATTATATTCAGCGGCGTTTGCTTTGATCTGTTTATAATTCATAATTTCAAATCAAACATTTTTGGATCTGTCTGATTTTGATTGACGTAATATTTAGATTGCAGAAACCACAAACTGAAAAATAATATAATATCACTTGCAGATGGATCAACATTTTCTTATGTGACTGTTATGTCAGTACCCCTTACCTAAAACATGGTTGAGATATGTCCAGAATAATTTTTTGTCAATTTACTTCTCTGATGGGTGGTTATCGCTTGTATATGGCTTTGATATGAAAATCAATTCAGAAATTAGCCCCATCAACCCCAGGGAGATACTCATCTCTATTATTCAACAGACACAATGCGGATTTCTGCAGACCAACATCTCCGTAAGCTGATCTGGTACATGTCGGAATCTGACCGAATCTAATTACACTGTCTATCTCGGAACGCACATCTGTCCAGATGCACTGATGAAATTAAAAACAAAAAATTCTACCTTGCTAATATTTGATATACCGTACAGTCAATGGATATGCGTTACCAATTTGCTCATCCGATAGAAATCGAACAAGTAATTCACAAGTAGAAGAATTGATCCAAAACAAGCACTTTTTCCAATCACCAGAAATGCAATACTTTTCTCGACGCGCGTTTCACCAACTAAATTGGCACTTCAGAAGATATTTGTATGCGTTGACGCCATTATAAGTGGATGCATGACATTTTCCCAAGACGCCATCCATGGGATTGACAGATTGACCCCAAGGTGTTCAGTTGGTTCAAACTAGTGGTAGCTACAGTAAAATACAGAGGACAAATCTTGTTTGGCCGGCGATGTTAGAGCTTTGCTTTGCAACTACCGCCTTGGAGAGTCTCGTTCATCTCTGATATAATAATATTTCTTTGATGGGTGTCATTGAAATGTAAAGAAGAAGTTATAATTTGCATATAAAAGAATCGAATTTTTATTTGCCTTCTAGTGAAATATTATTCCTTTATTTCTTAACAAAAGCATGCCAATATTCATTAAAATTTGTTCTCAATTGTACTACATGGCGTCCGCAGAATGGGTAGTATACGAGGTGTCAATTTAAAAACTTCTCACCCATAAAATCTTCCTTCAAGTAAATAATATAAGGAATCAAAAACTATGTATAAATGAATTACGCGTGGGATGTTTCAATTGTTAGTTATTGTCTTTTTACAAAATGAAATTTATTTTCGAGAAAGACATTTTAAACATAAAATCTATGCTTATTTTATAAACTGTTCGTACTTCGTCCATTTTTGCTCTAAACAGTAATAACATCTGTTTTTGAATTTCCCTCTAACATCACCGGAAACTTCACTAGAGATTGACTATCATGCCACTGTAATACGTCTTTTAAGTTCTTCAATATCAGAAGGTTGCGTTTTATAAACAACGGATTTAA
The DNA here is from genome assembly GCF_025532065.1 of Leptinotarsa decemlineata. Taxonomy (NCBI): domain Eukaryota; kingdom Metazoa; phylum Arthropoda; class Insecta; order Coleoptera; family Chrysomelidae; genus Leptinotarsa; species Leptinotarsa decemlineata. The sequence goes on from NW_027412525.1 coordinate 1,740,095, forward strand.
GATGCCCCCAAAACAATAAATATAAGGGTGTTGAATCCGGTAATCTCGGAGGCCATTCAACTGTTCCCCTTCTGCCAATCCATCTATTCGGAAATTTCTCGTTCAACAACTGTCGGACGGGAAAAAAATAATGAGGTAGAGCACTATCCTGCTGGAAATGTTACAGATAATCCTACAAAATTTCATTACCTTCTGCATTCATTTGAGTTTCTAGCTCGTGAGTAATAAGAGGATCGATAATCTCTTCAAGCATTTCAAGGTACAGATTGTCAGTCATGTTTTCATCCAGAAATAATGGCCCAATGATAGCATTTCCAATAATACCAGCCCAAACATTAATTTTTGTGGAAAAAATATGTGGGTTTTCGTCAATCCAATATCGACAATTTTGTCTATTAACGTTGCCATGCAGAAAAAAGGAACACTCAACGCTGAAACAGTTTTCATCACAAAACTCTATTCTTCTATCATAATCATCCTCGTGAATCTCTTGAAGAATCAGCATTTTAGAAGGATTAAATTTATGCATTTTCACACTGATCTGATACTGATCGTATGGAGCTCGTGGGGTCTGTAGCAAACGTTTCCAAAACTTCAATTTGAGCTGCTTCATTTAGTACTCTGGGGATATTTTTTTATTTGTCACTGAACCAGTTTCGTAAAACTTATTCACCAAACCAAGCACATACCGGTGACTTACATTATAATTTGGATGTCTTTCGTTAAAAAGACATGCCGCCCTTCGTGCGCACTACTGTTACTATTAAACTACTGTTTGATGTAAATTAATTGGAGCTAATGGCTAATGTTAGCTCTAATAAAGGGTTGGAATAGTAATACCTATAATATTCTCATCAGTTGTGGTCAAACCATGCATCTCAGTACAGGCGTAGTAATAATCACTTTTGTTAGTTTAGAAAGCTATTTTTTGGAGAATGCTCATCAAAAAATAATAAATCAGGGTATACCATCGGAAACAGAATTGAACGCCAATTAAAATGATGTGCCACTTGAACCCCCCTTCCTGTTTAAAATTCTAAGCGTAACATCTACCCCTTTTAGGAAGTTAAACCACGAGGGCTACAAATAGTCCTTGAAAGTGTCTACTTGATAACAAACTTGACCTGTTTTTTCGATTCCTCAGAGGAAAATCATGAGTGTGGGGAGTTTTCAAATTCAATGGAATAAATTCCAATCTTTCAGATTTTCACAATTTGATAAAATGAAATTCCTTGGAGAATATCAAATTATTATGCCAGCGCTTTAAGCAGTTTATTTCAAACTTTCTATAAATGCTTTACTTACAATTGATATATCATTGAGTGAATGAACATCAATTTTCTTTTTTATAGTAAAATACTAGAACTTAGGCAACTTTTAATAACAGAAAGAATCTTGATATATAAAAATGTTTAATTTGGTCGTTAAAATAATTATTCATGTACCAAAGCAATGAATTGTGATGGTGTCATTTATAACTTTTGAGACACTATTTTTTATACTGACTAAAATAATTATAATTGATAGTTTGAAGAAGCTTTCTAGTAATATCAGTTCATTCACTTATTTAATTACTTATTATACTTATTATATTATGTTAGTATAATTAAGACTGGGTTCAAAATGATTTTTTCCGTGATGAGTACAATCATTCCAATATCGGTTAGTTTTCAAGTCTCCACAAGGAATATTTTCTTACCTGACGCGAGGAGACCAACCACAGCTTGTATCTGCTTTACCTAAGGAGTACCGTAAATGATAATCTAGCCTTTATTATCATCATTTATAATTTATTGGTCAAAATATGTTTATATATTATGCATTAATTTCGGCCTTCGTGCAGTTATACTTTTCGAAAAAATAGAAGCTTGTGAACTATGGTCATTCGCTTCGATTTCGGGCTTTTAACAATCCATTAACTTCTGAGATTTGTCCAAAGAAAAATCGCTCGATAACATAAACTTTTCGATAACGTCCCCGGCACTGGTAAAAGACCCATTTCCTTTATCCAACTGCGTTATTCTTTCAATCGATCAGTCACATGCGGCATAGCTGGTCTCCCATTTACAGAAATTGTTCAATTTATAACCCAAAACATTAAATTGCGATGGTGTCGTTTATAACTTTCGAGATGTTTTTTTTTCTTTACTAGTGTACTACCACTGAGAGGAAATATGAAATGGTATTATTTTGGGGGTGGCAAACTGGAAGAGATGTTATCAACGTAGTAATTAACGTTATGAGTGATCCACGAAATGATTTGATTTTGGGAGGGTCATGAAAGTCGAACTAATGGCTTTTATCTGATAAAAGCAAGGAGCTCGACAAGGAGCGAAAGCTGTATTCTACCAGACTATGTTTTCACATGCCTCGTCATCATAGGAGATTTGAAACTTAGGCAGTTTCCTGAAAAGTAGCTGTTCATATCTTATTGATGTTTGTTTCGTTGTAATCCACTCACAAGTTTGTTAACTGTATAAGCATTTCAAAAATAAATAGATAACATTCTGAGAATTTTTGTTGCGATATTATTCGAATCATATCACATTTTTTCAGATTTTACTTCTACCATCACTCATAAGTTCTGGGAAAGAGACGGTTTCAATGCCAACTGAAATATTCTTAAGGCGCTCTCAGAGGGGTGCCTGTGCGAAAGTTGCGATTCACATTGGATTTGAATCGCTGAAGATTAAATCCATTTGAAAAAACCTTCTCAGGAAGTTTATTTCACATAAACGCAGTTTTCCAGATGAAATAGTTCTTAAACAGTGAAGTTCGAGGTGTACTGAGTTGTTAGCCTATTTCCACACCACTTGATGTTTTGCTTCACATTCACGGAAGGTTTCAGTCTGATCTCTTTATCGTTGTTGATTAACATATAGTATATTGATTTTTTTTTAATTATACTGTTGCTATTCAGCTAACATTTTATTAAATTTGGAATACTTTCCAACAAGTTTTATTATGATTGGGTGGATATATTATTTGATTTGCTGAATTTATGGGTTCATTATTATTGACTCTGCAGGAAGGAAAAACGTGAAGGTCAATCAATCATCTTTGTTTTTTCACTGACACTCAAGTTAATATAATATCTAGCTGTGTAAAATGGTTGATGATTCATTGAAAATTGTTTCTTCATATTTTGAGTATCTGAAATCACTTACACTACACGAGTGTTCGAATTTTACCTTGATTACAATTCTGATAAATGTTGATGTTGTTTTGTGAATAGGATTTTTTTCATTGGCTATTAAAAGTTCATGAATTTGTTTAACAAATATCTCGTAATTGTTTATTTGAATAATGTATCCTTATTCGAAAATAATATTTGATCAACTTCTTGTTGTACATTATTCCATACTGTTACATTAATATCTTAATGAATTTGTCAATTTCAGTAAAGTCGATTGTCGTATCCACTCTCATTCGAGGAATATATTATATTGTTTTTTCAAGGATTTTTTTTGGCAGATTTCAGTTTAAATCGGCCCAGTTGAATTCAGAAATAAGTTTTTATAAGGAAGTAATGCGATTTTTGCCTCTCTCAATCTTTTTGGTACTTGAGCTCACGTAAGAAATCTAAGAACTGAAGTTAGTAATATAGCTGCAAGAGTTCTATGACATTCCTTTTTGAAAAACGCATGCGAATTTGGGCGGGTCCATTCTGGCGATTTTACGACCTTCGACCTTCAAACCCCACTTCATGGTCACATGTGTCTATTGTCCACTTCAAGGTCACGCGTCGTTGGTAAGTGTTTCAGAGAGAGACGTTAGTGAGTGGAAAGATACTCATGTGACGTAGTCTCCCCACTCCTCCACTTTTGCCATCATCCAGTTGACCTATCAGAAGCTACCTCGCGTACAGCGGGAAATTCAAATATGAAGATGAACAAGGCCGTGAAGAACACTTCAAGATTGCGCGTCGTTGGTGAGTGATAAGTTGAGAGAGACTTTAGTGAGTGGGAGAGAGAAACGTGTGACGTTATCGATGCAGAAAAGGATGGAATGAGTATCGGATAGATTCAAAGATAAGAGGGCATCCTTGTCGCGTACCAGTCAATAATGTGTTTAGTATATACAATATTGACCCTTGAATTGTCTCGGAATCATCTCGAAATTGTTGGCCTGGTTATATACACAGAGATTGAAACTTTTTAATGTTGAAAATATGTTTTCCGTTAGCCAGCTGTCGTCCCCCTATAAGAACGACATCACTCAAGAGTTGAAACTTTTTTGTATGTTATGCAATGAAAATCGAACGTCACGCGCAGGGTTCGAACCACCGTTCCCACGCGCAACTTTAGTTTTAGTGGGAATTCCATGTTTATTTACATATCAATAATAATCAATTCTAGTGTTGATTGTGTAGTGAAATTTTTTTGGTTAATAAACTTATTATTATTATAACATAGCTGTCGATTGAATGAGAAGAACGAACCACTCAAATAACCCAATCGACTTCTATCCCACCAAAAATTGACGAACTGGGCTAATTTAAGCAGGTCTTGAAACGTTCAGTTTATAAATGTACCGTTCAAACAAATAACAAAAAATATTCGTTTCGTGAAAATTTCACTGCCACGTCAACTATTTACTATGATCCGTACACTTTTTATTGTTTTATAGTACACTTTTTTCAGACATTTCGGTTAAGTATTTTTAAAAACTTTTTATTTTTTGGGCTTGGGTGGTCGAACAGTGTTGAAGGGTTTGACTTCTGTAATATCTGAAATAAGAAATCAGCTTTCAGAACAAACTCAATTATATCTCATTTCTGTATCTCAACTCTCTTTGCATGTTTTGTTTCTATTGTTAATGAAACTTTCAAATTGTCAAATGGTTTTGCCGTGTGATATCCGAAACAAATATCAAGTAGTCCACTTACCACTGAGAAAGGGTATTTTATTGGAAACTTTTTTTTCAATCATATTTCAAATAACATTCACCAATTACGGTCAAAACAATAATTCCGAAAGACGTATTCATCCATCGTTGCATTTGTCATTTTTCCACTACCACATGAGGTAAATTTCCAATTTTCCAGTGACGGTTTAACCAATCAATATTTCCAATCAGCCGAAGAGATTGCTGCACCACACCGCGTCACTGGACTGAATAATGTACATGTAAAACTGATAACATGATCCAGACTTCAGTCGAGTTTGAGAGCGTGAAGAAAAACATACTTTGTTATATATTTGAAATTTATTTTACTGGTGATATTTGTTTATCGCATTTCTGCAGTATATGATATCGCTAAGCCTCCATTATGTCAAAAAGAAGAGTAAATCAGTCTGGTTCACACTAGTACTGATTCTTGTCGGAGCGTACAGCTACCAAACTGAGTCATGGCCGGGGGAGAAATCGTACATACATACTTATTGTATTGGGGGAGGGGCTTATAGTATAAAAATAAACTTTATATGTAGTAGTAGAGATTATCCTGAAGAGGCATTAGCCTCTAGCAGGGCCCTACACAAACATACCCAACAAATGAAGTGTAATTAACCAAAAAATTTGAATAAACGATTTGCATTCATTCATTCGTAGTAGTAGAGGAGACCGTGGGAGATCCACCTTCACCCATCAGATTACTTGATGCGACATATTTTTATCAAATATAATTTACCAAGAAACATGCCTATGATAACTTGCCTATCGAAAAGTTTACATATAATTTCAATTGAATTAATTTTTATCAATCTTCTTTCATCAATTTCACTCTTTTCATAACCGAATGAGTTTTATCTCAACTATATTGACCTACATCACTTCTGCTGAGATTATCAATAACAGTAACTTGCTGGAACTATACCAAAACTCATATTGAAATTAATGAAAATTGTATCAATCAACTTTCCCTTTAGAGTCAAAGATTATCAAATCATCATGCCCAATGAAAAATGACATTTATGTGAAGGTATGACATTTGTCAAACCAAAAAACTCCATTAATGTTTAACTTTTTTCGTCGATTTATATGTTCACTTAATTGTTTCTTACTCATTTTTACTGTAAGTATGATTTGTAATTTTATTCATTGGCAAAAAAACCCACAACTCAATAAATTATAGACCCTGGAGAAGCTTCCCACTAGAAGCGAAAGCTTGGCAAAGTAAAACAGAGTTTTTGATTTTTTGACTGAGAGACCCCGTTATTCCATTCTACTGTATATATATATATATATATATATATATATATATATATATATAGCTGTGAAATAATTAAAAAGTAATAATTCATTATGACAACAATAACAAAAACTTAGTTCAAAGCTAAATTATGAAATTATAAAATTATATACAGCAAGCGCCAAACGTGATGGCGAGCGATCGCGCGCAGGTAAAGACTCTCAACTAAATCACTATTGGATTACGATAAGCCCCTTGCCGGCCAGTGTCGTACCTATAATTAATTTTAATGAGGGTAGCAAATGGAACATGACTTCTTAATTATTCCTTTTCATATTCTATTTAATATTATAGGTAGTAGTACACAGTTCATTGAAATGTTATATAATGATAGGTACACTTATCCAAAAATGAACTTTTTTTAGTCGATGACATTTTTCCAGAAACAATACAAAATATTCAGACAATGCCAAACGTCAACAGCATTGGAGGACAAGTGATGATACGTATCTGTATAGAGGGTTTGTATGTCTTACAAGAGCTGTAGTGGGGGTTATATTGAAAATGAATGTGTGCGCATGAGGGCGTGCTCGCTATCACGTTTAGCGCTTGCTATAAAAATTTATATTCCTTATTTGAAATCATATAAAGAATAATTTATTTATATTTGAAAACTAAATAAATACCGTGAAGCGAGAAAGAATAAGTGTTGCTTTTTTAAAATTTTAGTATATGAATTAAAAAACATTCATCGATATAGAAAAATAAAATTGAAACCGTCTATGTTATTCAAAGCGTTTATTACAAAGCATATGAAAACATAGAAAAATTAAATTAAAACATTTATTATAATTTTGATTGTGCACCATCGGAATCACCGGAAGCTGAATAAAGATATTCAGTATCTGATAATTTTGTTTTTTATGGAAAATCAATTTTAAAGAGCATATCAACACTCTTAACTCATTTTTGACTGCCAGTCAATATTATTTAGCACGTGTTGTCACTAATAAATGAATTTCGACTGTATACGAGCATGCGAACTCGGATGTTGTGTCTTGTTAGTAGGGTGCTAATGCCGACTGAACGCCTCCCCCCACCCCTTTTGACCTTGAGACGTCACACGACCTTGAATGACGTCACCTAACCTTGAACGTCGTACACATAGTATGAGATTGAATGCGGTGTTTGACCTTGAGTGTGGGGTTTGACCTTGACGTTCGACACTTCGACTACCTTGAGCTTGCTCCATGGCATTGAATGTTGACCTTGAATGAAATCGTGACGTGTACAGAATATAACCTTGAACAGTGGGCGTTCGGCGTTGTCCACTCCCTTGTTGGTAATTCCTATATAAGTTCAGAATATCGTATGACGTCACCTAACCTTGAACGTCGTACACATAGTATGAGATTGAATGCGGTGTTTGACCTTGAGTGTGGGGTTTGACCTTGACGTTCGACACTTCGACTACCTTGAGCTTGCTCCATGGCATTGAATGTTGACCTTGAATGAAATCGTGACGTGTACAGAATATACAGTGGGATTAGGCGTTGCGGTGTTTGACCTTGAGTGTGGGGTTTGACATTGACGTTCGTCACTTCGACTACCTTGAGCTTGCTCTGTGGCATTGAATGTTGACCTTGTAGCTCTCATTTGGGTTATGGTGGGGGGGAGGAGTTGGGCTTTTATAAGGAGTGTGGTGTGAACGTTTCACTCATTTCAAATTCTCCTTATCGTACGGTATATATTTCTATATACAAGATGTATTCGTGCGTTGATTGTAAAAAAAGTTTCACTCGTAATGACAACCTACGTCGTCATCAGCGGGATTCCTGCACACCCGCAAATGGTGATGGACCTCCAACATCGAAGAGGCAACGGTTGACACCCTCAGCACTTCCAACACTGCAAACATGCGTTTGCTGCAATTTGACTATTGCAAGCGATCAGATGAATGTACATCGGAGGACGTTGCAGCACAGAACAAATGCATGTGTTCAATATGGGGAAGGTGTGAAAATTGTCAATACAGCTTTCAAGTGTCGAATTGTGAGCTACCGAGTGGACAGTGAAAACCACCACATGGATTACCCAACATTCTTCAATGAAATTAAGCAGAAAGTAGTGAAACTACTCGAAGAAGTGTTGGATATCCATAAATGCATGAAAGTGAACATGGAAGTGTTTGGGCGGTACAGTCTGCAAACTAAGGATCTTTCAGACATCAAATCATTTAATAGTCCCAATGAAGTAATTGATCAATCGAATGATTTGGATGTGGTTTATAGCAGTTTTGCAGATAGTTTAACTGTTAAAGCAGCGGAATTTCAAGATCGGGATTCAGGTATGTGATCTAGTCAAAATGTTGATGATGATGGACTTATAGAGAAAACCTATATTTTCAGGTTGGACCATTGAGAAAATTTTGTACTTGGAGGTGAATATCAACAAGTATAGCCCCTTCGGAGGGTCTTCATACATCAAATTGCCAAGGTTCATCGAATTGAAGAAAAGTGTGGTGAATGTTCTTAATCAAGATCAGTGCTGCTTTGCGTGGGCTGTGACTTCAGCTTTATACCCTGCCAGTCAGAAACTTAATGAAATTTCATCATATCCCCACTTCTCAACCGTCTTGAATGTAGCAGGTATGGAATTTCCAGTTAAGTTGAAAGATATTCCTAAGTTTGAGGTTATGAACGATTGCTCTATCAATGTTTATGGGTTGGAAAATGTTTTTAAAAATGGTAGAATTGAATATGAAGTTGTGGGTCCGTTACACTATTCTAAACGTAGATTAAATAGTCATGTTAATCTGTTGATTATTACAGATGATTCTGGTAATAGTCATTATTGTTGGATTAAGGATTTATCGAGACTAGTATCATCACAAATATCTGCCCGTGGTCATAAAAAGTATTTTTGTGATGGTTGTTTATTGTACTTTGATAATGAACGAACTTTATTGCGACATCAGTTGAATGATTGTAATCACATATCGACAACGACACCATCCACAAATTTCAGGGTTGATAAATTTGGTAAAAGGGTACCTGAGAATATTTTGAAATTTGAAAATATCGAGAAACAGTTGAGGGTTCCATTCGTTGTATATGCTGATTTCGAATCTATTCTGAAACCAGTGCATACTAATGAGCCAAATCCTGCTAACTCTTATACAAATCGAACATATCTTCATGAACCATATGCTTTTTCTTACCTCATAAAGTGCTCTTTTGATGATTCTATATCTAAATTTGTACTATATAGAGGTGCTGATGCAGCTAAAGTGTTTGTGTCAAACTTGGAGGCTGATGTCACCAATATTTATCACAAATATTTGAAGAAAGTCATTCCAATGAGTCCATTGACTGATGAGGAAGAGCATGATTTCAATATTGCCGCCACATGTGGTATATGTGGAGAACCATTTGGTGATGGTGATATTAAGGTGCGTGACCACTGCCATCTAACGGGGAAAAAAGAAATGGAGCTGCACATAGTATTTGTAACCTCAATTTCAAATTGCCCAACTTTATACCCGTAATTTTTCATAATCTCAGTGGGTATGACTGTCATTTGTTCATAAAAGAGTTATGCACAAACAAAACAAAAGTTGATGTCATTGCTCAAACTAAAGAAAAGTATGTTTCCTTCACGAAACATATAATTATGGAGAGAATAGTAGATCACAATGGAGTGACGAAAAATAAGTTTTTGAAATTAAGGTTCATCGATAGTTTTAAATTTATGGCTGCTTCCCTTCAAGAGTTAGGTGACAATTTAGATGAAAAACATTTTGTGGAAACAAGAAAATATTTTCCGGAACAGGATAAATTCAAACTTATGAGGCAGAAAGGTGTTTTTCCGTACAGTTTTATCGATTCTTTAGATAAATTAAATTATTCTAGTATACCATCAAAGGTGGACTTTTATGATAAATTAAATGAAAAACATGTTTCTGATGAGGATTATGATAGAGTAAAGCAGGTATGGAACACATTCAATTGTCAAGATTTGGGTGAATATTCTGACATATACCTAAAATCTGATGTTCTACTGTTGTGCGATATTTTTGAAAATTTTAGAAATATGAGTTTAGATACATATAAATTGGATCCTGCTCACTATTTCACTTCTCCAGGTCTTTCTTGGGATGCTATGTTGAAGTATACGGGTGTCAACTTGGAATTATTAACTGATATCGATATGGTGCATTTTCTCCAAAACGGTATACGTGGTGGTGTAAGCCAGTGTTCGGAGAGAAAGCATATTGCAAACAATCAGTTTCTTCCAAATTATAATCCCGAAGAACCTTCATCTTTCATAATGTATTTGGATGCAACAAATCTGTATGGTCATAGCATGTCTCAATCATTACCTTTTGGTGGGTTCACTTGGTTGACCGCCAGTGAAATATGTCAGTTGGATATCAATAGTATTCCAGATGATAGCCCCCAAGGATACATACTTGAAGTAGATGTGCATTATCCTGTCGAGTTACACGATCTACATTCGGATTTACCATTTTTGGTTGAAAGTATTATACCACCTGGTTCAAAGTCCAAAATACCCAAACTTATTCCTAATTTGAATGATAAAAAGAAATATATCGTTCATTATAGGAATTTGAAACAAGCGGTCCGTAATGGTTTGATGGTGATGAAAACTCATAGAATTCTCAGATTCAATCAGTCACCGTGGCTGAAAAAATATATCGATTTAAATACAAATTTGAGAAATAAGGCTACCAATAAGTTTGAGAAGGGTTACTTCAAATTGAATATAAATTCCATATTTGGCAAAACGATGGAAAATGTAAACAATAGAAGAGACATTCGAATTGTCACACATTGGGAATCCATAAGAAGAGGTATGGGTGCCAATGCTTTGATAGCTCGTCCCAATTTCAAAACATTATCCATATTTTCGGAAGACTTTGTCGTCATACATATGGATAAAGTTAAGGTTTGTTATAATAAACCATTGTATTTGGGGTTCAGTATATTGGATATGTCGAAAACAGTCATTTATGATTTTTTCTATGATGTCATCAAAAAACATTACGGACCACAAGCTTCTCTTCTCTATACCGATACGGATTCTTTGATACTGAAAATAATGACGGATAATTTTTATAATTTTATGATTGCAAATGTTGACAAATTTGACACTTCTAACTATAGGTTGGGTAATAAATTCAATGTGCCAGTTAGCAAATCGGTGATTGGAAATATGAAGGATGAACTTCCGAGTGATCCCATCATCAGTTTCCATGGCACCGGTGCGAAAGCATATCATGTACAAAGTGTGTCTGATGAAATAAAGAAAGCAAAAGGTATTAAAAAATCCGTTATAAAAAATCAAATTTCAATTGAAGATTACATTAGGATTGTTGAAACAGGCGGTATAATATTTAGAAAGATGAATGTATTCAGGAGTGATTTACATGATATTTACACGTTGATGTGCAATAAAGTCGCGCTATCACATAATGATGATAAGCGATTCATCATTCCTAATACCACCAAGACATTACCTTGGGGCCACAACGATATTGAATTCTATCAGACAAGTTCCGAACAAAATTTAAGAATTCTTTTGAATGTACTGAAAGATGAAAACAGTATAAGTGACAAGAAATTAAATTTACTCATTGCCTTATTGGAAGAGCAATCGAGTAATTGAATTTTTTCACTCATTACCTGGTTTGTTCAACAAATTGTGAAATTCATACTTGTCGAATATTTCAAACGAATTATCCTACCCCACTTCCACCCCCACTCCCATTCCCACCCGAAGTGGTAGGGAGCATACGGCTATAAAACATGAGGAGGAGGCCACAGTTCATCATTCGATTGCAGTCTTCCTTCGAAAGAAGCAGCCAACCTGAGATACCTGCCAGCCAACTTAGTTGAAAATTCCAAGCAGCTTGATGTAAGTACACACTTCCATACTATTTATATTATATTGTCTAATATTTTCATTTTCTCTTTCTAGAATCATGTCTTTTCTGAGGAATGCTCTGATGACCCCGATTACCACTCTCAGTGAGAGACAGTTGGAGGATGTAGAGCGGAGGAGGGTGGTTGTCCTACAGGACATCATGGTACAACCACCAGCTGCAACACCAGCTGCAGCTCCCATTCCACCACCGGGGATGACTTCCACCCAGGAAGTGGCGGCTCCCATTCCACCACCGGGGATGACTTCCACCCAGGAAGTGGCGGCTCCTGACTTGAAGTTCTTTTTCGAGGACTTCAAACCAACCCCCGAGGAGGAGGAGATTGACCCCCCACCAACTTTGTCGACATTCAGTGGACCAACTTCTTCGTCAGCACCCCAAATTGAAGATTTACTGAATGTCTACAACCCGGACCTGGACGAGTCTCTGGCGGATTTATCGCATCTTCAAAGCTTCTTATCGCCCATCGAACCATTATCCCCCATCGATTCAGGGGATGAGTTCGAGAAACCGGTGAAGAGGGCCAAGAAGATGAAGAAGTCCGCACCTGTGAAGAAGTCCGCACCTGTGAAGGCATCCAAAGCCAAAGGTGGGAGGGGTGGTAAGTTGAGTGCTTTTCGCAAAAAGTGTGAAAAGAACTCACCTTACGGTGGTTGGCCTACAGCACCCCTTCCAGTGATGGAGGTGCAGAACTTGGTGGAAGTCGTCGCCCAGGTCCATCGGGATGCGTCACCCCCTCCAGTCACCCCCCAGGTCCATCGGAATGCGTCACCCCCTCCAGTCACCCCCCAGGTACGTGTTGAGCATTCCGAACAAGAGGTTGGCCCGGAAAATGTCCTTTCACAGACTGTGGTAGAGGGTAATAAACTCAAAGAGTCTATTACCTATGCACAGTCTGTGAAAAAGAGATATTTGAGGGAAAAGAAGGTTGTGGATGGTTCTGATTCCAGAAAAAGGGCCTTGATGGCGGATATTTCCACCATCGAGGCCCAGAAACTGGAATTAGAGAAGCGACTCTCTATGCTTAGGGCGAAACTTCAAGAAGAAGATTCGCAACAAGGAAAGAGTTTGGCTTACATCCAAAAATATGGACCTTAATACCTAACCCCTTTTGTAAATATATTTTTGTTTAGTTTAAGTTAGATGTATGTTTAGAATAAAAAAATTGTAATTTTAGGAATATAATGAAAACTTGCATGTTAATTTTAAGGTTATGAATGTTATGAATGAAAAAATAAAATAAGGAATATTGGAGTGCATATCTATTTTGGTTGTTGCACACAAAATACTGCGTGGTTGGGGCAGTATTTATTCCTTCATTCTAGTCATTTTCTAGTCACATGTAGTATATAGAATAAAATTAGTTAAATAGAATAATTGTATAGAATTTCCATCATTTGAAAGTGTGTGAATTGTAAAAAAGTTATTTTTTCTAGAGAATAAATGAAAGTGATTCTAGTAATGCTCTGAGTATAATTCCAAAACTTTTGACACTTCTCTCATCATTACTTCTCTCAACATTATTCAAACAAATTTCATTTATGTGAATGTGTAAAAATGAAATCATGAATCTAATGAATATTATATTGGATTTATTCCCCAATTCTCACATCAATACTTGAATAAATAACCTAGTGGGTCTTTATTTTTCACATATTCCCCCTCCCTTACTCTACCCCACTTTCTTCAAATCATATAAATAAGATTGTATTCTCAATATTCTTCAACTTGTTCGTTCATCATGAATCAAGCAACACCAATTATTCGGGAAGCTGATTCCACCAGTGAACCTCATTTTGCCCCACCAGAGAATTGGTCCTATGGTGACATTCAAGTTGCTGTAGTTGATTCAACATCTCCCGATGATGAATTCGATGGGTATTCAGATACAACAATAGAGCTGAATGAAGAACAAGATGTAACCTCAGACGAAGATGAATTTGAACATGATGAATTTGCCAGCCCAGAACTTGTGGATCAACTGTGGCTCGAAGATCATCAAATCGCTCCACCAAATATCATCGTGGTGGTTGATTCTCCCGAACCTGACATCATCATTATAGATGATGATGATGATGATCAGGTAGGTTAGGTTAGGTTTTCCTCGGAGTGCACATAGTACCTGGTTGGTGCACACGGAATGCTGCGTGGATGGGGCAGCATTCAACCTAACCACTCTATTTGGTAGTAGTGAAAAAAATAGGGCTATATCGGTACACCCTTGCGGTGAAACGTTAGTTGTTTCGCTATAAAATGAACTAATTAGAAAATGGAAACAGTTAATCATTATCTTTGAATATCTTTGGAACATTATTTCAATAATGTTGATAAAAATTCGTATCATAAAGAAATTTCAAGCAATGTATATTCGGATAAGTAACGAAGGGAAAGGTTGTATAGGCGATCGCGAAGCGATCGCTCAGCAGGCCGCTTCGCGGCCTGGGGCGCTCAACATCCACCACTTGCATCCGGGGCGCGTTTTTTGCGACCCCCACCTCCCCCCCACTCCGCCTCCCACTATACCCCCTCCTGTGCAAGAGTATAAATGTAGGAGTTCCTCAATGTAATCTTCAGTTGAGTAGCTATCGTCAGCATGTCAACATACCAGGAAGCCGATTCCACGACCGGACCCCAGGCGGAAGAACCTACAGCGCCACTCCCGGATCTTCAGTTGGAGGATTCCGATATGGAGAATCCAGATATGGAGGCCGATTCAACCACCACGCCTCATCACCCTTCCACATCTTCGGTCCAGGTACTGCATGTGACCAGTACCGAAGACCACTCCGAAGACTCTTGCAGCTCGGATGATGATGATGACGATCTCTGGGACGACGACGCATTTGCGGAGGAAATGGCGTTTTCTGAGGGTTCGGTGATGTGGCAGTACTTCCCCCGACCCGATGACAGCGACGACGACGACGACTTGTAATCCTTTCCTTTTTTTTCCCTATTTTTTTCCCTATTTCACCCATCCTTTATCCTTCCTCGGAGTACACATTTTGTTTGGTTGGTGTACACGAGATACTGCGTGGTTGGGGCAGTGTCTACCTCCCTCTCTCCTTTCCACCTTTGAAATAAATATTCTGAATTACAATACCAATTACTCTTATTGACTACTCTGAATAAACACCCCTCGAATTTGAAATATTGTCTTATGAAAATTATATTTCCAAATCTTGACATGAATTCTGCAATTGTTCAGATAAGAGAGAGCTAGTATGTTATCAAACAGATTCAAATCCACTCGGACGCTTAAACAATCATTTTTCAATGTGATTTATTTTACAAAGATAAGATATTCAGAGAACTTACATATTC
Source organism: Leptinotarsa decemlineata (assembly GCF_025532065.1). Lineage (NCBI taxonomy): Eukaryota > Metazoa > Arthropoda > Insecta > Coleoptera > Chrysomelidae > Leptinotarsa > Leptinotarsa decemlineata. Next base: position 1,755,514 of record NW_027412525.1, read on the forward strand.
TATAACACATTTGTGCATACCTCATATGTATATGGATGTACATTTTAGAGGTATATCCATATATTACAAACTACTCTTCGTATGATTATGTGACACTCAAAATATTCTATTTCTTTGACTGAGTGATCAATCTTATTATTAGATATCTACACTTTGTTTGTAGCTCTGAAAAGAGCTGTATTTTTGTTGACCCGAAAGTCCACGGTAACTGCTCCGCAGATGGGGTGTTGTTGCAATCTCATTATGAGATATCTACTCTTTGTTTAAATAATGTAGCCCTGAAAAGGGCTGTTTTTTTTGTTGACCCGAAGGTCCACGGTTACATCTCCAGAGGTGGGGTGTTGTTACATATGATACAGACGGCTATTCTCCTAAAGTTGGTCAAAGGCCTATCACATGCTTTACACCATGTTTGCCCCATCTCCATGAAGCGGGCGGTGTAATGAATGTCGACGTGCTCATAATACCCTCCATTGTTATTCCGCACAGAATAAAAGCGGAAGCAACACCAACACAACTTCTCTATTTCACCGTCAATCGTTTTGATCCTGACATGGCTATCCGTTACACAATACAAATCTAACGGATCATCCAATGTCTCAGTGATATTCAACCACTCAACATTGCCAATAACTACTCCGCTGTCGTCAGTCTCGTGAGTCGAATCTGTTGCGATACCTTCATCTTCTTCTTCAACAAGACCTTCTTCATCATCATCAATGTCTAAATCCCCAACACCTTGCTCAATTGCCTCATCGTCTTCGATATTTAAGCCACCTTCTGCACCTTGCTCATTCACCTCATACTGCATATCTCCACCATCATTTTCTTCGTCAACACCCACTATCTGTCCAACGTCTTCAAACTCTTCCACCAGCTCATGGTTATTAATATCTCTCTGAGATAATAATGCTAACACAGCAGCTCTCTGGGCAGACATATTAATGTATTCTTGTGGTGATACTTGAATACTGACTGAAGTTTACAATCACTCACCGATTTTTATATGATTTTTGACAGTGGTGGTGGTAGCTCCCTCCACTCTACCCCACTCTTCACGGTACCTGTTTATAAGAGGGAAACATGGGAGCGTGAGAGTGTAGTTAAATTCATCGATTGAATATTTGTACATCTATCAGTGAATATGTCTTTCCCTAAAGAGTGGGATACAAAACCGACAATACGCGGCTTTCCAATCAAAATTGGCAAACATATAGTGTGTTACAACTGCCATGGGTATTGGCCTGAAACATATATCAACCCATGTACCGGCCTGTGTCGTAGATGTGTTGTGGCAAGGAATCCAGACCCACTTCGGAAGAGGATAAATGGTTCAACTCTAGAAGTAAGTGACTACCGCCAGCAGTGCAGAGAATGTTCGAAAGAGATTATGTGTAATAATATGGGCATTTCAAGGAATATATGCATAAATTGTGTAGCGACTTGCGATACATTAGTCCAGCGATGTCTACAATGTGGTGAATATAGTGTGGATTGTTGGAACAATTTATGCAGTGCTTGTAGAAATGATTGGCAATTGTGTGAGAATGTCGGCCAATTTCACCCCAACAGAGATGTCCACTTTCGAGAGTGCTGGTGTCTAACCCATGAAGAGCGGATAGAGAGACGGAGGATTCATGGAAATCTTATGCTAACATACACATCTTGAAGTGATTTCAATATGTTGAATTTATGAAAAATAAAACCAATAGTTTACATATTACTTGCATCATTTCTAAGGTTATTATTCTATTTAGTTTTTAATAAATAAAACAATTTTAATACACTATTTTTTTATTTTTTATCTAATATTGAGTACAATCATGATAATGTCATTACACTAAAGAATTTTCATCGATCCATGAGTTGTGATCTTCAGAGAACCCCAGCCACTTTACATAGAGGCGATGTCCTTTTCTTTTCAAAACTCGCTCCACCAAATACGTATTGGGATCTTTCGTTTTATTCAACTCCAGCCCATAAAAACAGCCTTTGATTGGTTGCCCATTCACATCTTCTAATGCATAAGTTATAGGTTCTGTATTATTAACTTTCACAACTTTGAATATTTCAGCTGTAAAATTTGCTGTATAACCTTTATCGAATGCATTTTTATATTTGCTGATTCGAACACTATCCCCAATTTTAAACGTATTTTTTTTACGTTTCACATGTGGACTCTTAGATTCGGCATACATTGACAATTTAGTAGACTGTTTCACATCTGCAGGTTTCATACCAATCGTACGATGAACTTTGTTGTTATACTGACGAGTAATTCTAGGAAGAATGTTCAACCACTTGTAATGACCTTGAAGTGAAAACTCCTTATAAAGCCAACTCTTCAATGTTCTGATTACTCGTTCTGCAATTGCAGCTTTTTTTGTGCTGAATGTTGAGTAATGATTGATGCTGTGTTTCTTCATTAACGATGAGAATTTCGAATTATAGAACTCAGTACCATGATCAGATTGTAAATTTTTTGGAGTATATTTAGCATCTTTCAACACGCTTGCCATAGCTGCAGTAACTGAATCACCAGTTTTATTCTTCAACGGCCTTGACCATACAAACTTTGAATAACAGTTGATAACTATAAGGATGTACCTACATCCCTCATTTTCTTTAGAATATGGTTGCATTTCCATCAAATCCATCTGCCACAAGTCAGAAAAACCCTTTATTATTGTCTTCCGACGGGGGAAATTTCGACGCGCCGGCTTGTGTATTTCTTTCACAACCTGCCATTTTGCATTACTCATATTACTGCTCTAAGACTTCTTCAAGATGATAAAATTGAGGAATCACTTTTCTACTGTTCAGGTGCAAGTGTAACGATTGACTATTAAACTTCAATGACTCGCTCAGTAAAAGTATCAACCAACTTAGCTATTACGTCAGTTCGCTTTTCCACATTACTCAATTGATCAGCTAATGCAGAAGTGATGAGTGCATTTTTGTCAATGATTATTTGCACCTCATTATGTTTTGAATCAATATGTTTTCCGATGTTACGTAGCGTTGATGCAATGAATTCTTGGAAATACTTCAGAGTTGTCTCATTGACTTTTCTAATGTGATCGTCAACATATCCTTTAGTAACAGAATCTTTACTGTCTACAGGTTCACCAACATTTTGAAACCGCTTATTCTGAATATCATAATCACCATTTGGTGTGAGAATGAATCCAACACCAGATCTTCCAACTATTGGTTTACTAACACCACCTCTTCTACGACCAAATTTATCAATTGTGGTATGCATAGTTAGATCGTTTGTGATCGACTGAGCCAGTTTCACACATCATGTTCATGATATTGCGGTCAATAGACTAATCCTTCTTCACGTAATTCCTCAATTATGGCTAATATTTCATTATCATGTCCGGTATGTCCAGCCAGTCGTGAACTCCAAAGTAGTCGAAGGCGATCAATCAATTCTTCGAGTTCATTCCAATAAACATAATCTGTATGCTTATTTCTGATATATTTTTTCTGGGTGGGTATTTTGATCATGCCAGCACCTTCTCTACTAGGGTTTCCATTGGATAATAATGGTAGGATTATTTCTCTATATTTCTTCCAATTATTCGATAGAAGACCTTGTTTTCTCTCATTGTATTTATATGCAGCCTTTGTTAATTTGAGTATATCACCATATGTGGTCATATCGGAAGAGGGGATATTTCTCGATGGTACTTTCATGAATATCAAGTTATATAGTTTTGGAGTGCCCTGATAAGAGCCAATAGTTTTACCATTTTTCATAAACACAATTTTCTCATCGATAAATTCCACATCAGCTACTCCCATTTGTAAATTTCCCGTTTCAGTGTTCATGTGTACTCCAAAGACTGTATCGTAAGAGGGATTTCCTGATAGTAACTTTTTTATATGCTTTTGTACTTCATCACCATCATCGAATACATTAGGTGATTGTGAATCTAAAGTTGTCAATTGAGAGGTTTGAAGATCCTTCGAGTAAGCCCCTTCAAATTTCGGTTTCCACTCACTTTCAATTATAGTTTTGGCTGTTAATGGTGTAGCAGGCTTTGTTTTCTGCATCACTTGATTCATTTGAGATGCTCCTTCAGTATTGGCAGATATTACAAAGGTGTTATTATTGGCTCATAGATCCTCTCGAGTGCTGATTGATCACCTAGACGACTACTTTTGATATAATTGAATTTCTTCCGAACGGCATCCGTTGCATCAATTAACTTTCTTTTTAAACATATTTCATCATCATTTTTTCCCTCCATAATTCACTCCAAGAATTTGTATAATGAAGTGTTATCTCCACTATCTAGCACTCAAGTGATTCAATTCTTCAAGAACGTCAAGGATATATGAAAGCGTCGAATCCTTTTCGATAACGTCCATTTACCACTTCTCGATCCTTATCAATTACTAAAAATCCATATTTATCTTCCCAACATCTCGCACACATATCTTGAAATTGCTTATATGTTACATCTGGTGATACATGGTCGGAAAAAATATGATTGAGATTCATATCATCTTGTTTGAACATTACGATAAAATTTGCATTATCTCGTATCAATTGTTTCGGAACTCTTGAATATGTTTGGGCTAAATAGAAACAATCCACATTTTTATGACGACCCATACTGAAATATGATCGTATAACATCCTGTTTCTCGCACATAACATCATCAAAAATGAATATCGAATCAGGTTTGGCGTCTGAAGGCTCTACTATTTCACCTGCATTATTGGCAAAAGTGTAAAAACCCAACCCTTCGATTGGAGATAATACTTCACGTAAATACTCGTATTTAGGTTGATAAAGAGACTTTGAATAAAGATAAACATTTGCGAATCGTAATCCTAGAGGATGCGTTAGCAAAGAAATCATAACATTTGTCTTGCCACAGTTAGAAGGTCCAATAATCAGGCCGCGAATAGAAAGTGGAAGTAAAGATCCGTGACGTTGTTTGACACCGCTTCCCGATCCACCACCCACTTTTTCATCGAAATTATCGATGGAAAATTGCTGCTTCTGCTTCAATATGCGCATTGTATGACAGTTGGAGACTATATAAGCAGGGTTCCACATCGATTCCTTTATTTAAATAGGGGTTATGAGTCGATGCAGATCTACTGAACTGCATTCAAATAAAACTGGTAGAGGATTGATCAATTCCCTCATCAATAATCTACCATTTGAATTACACTTACCTGGCTATCAGTATTGCGGTCCGGGCACCAAATTGCAGAAAAGATTGTTGAGAGGTGATTCGGGTGTCAATCAGCTGGATTTTGCATGCAAAAAACACGATATTGCATATTCACAGAACCCTGATAATCTTGCAGCTAGACACATAGCGGATAAGGAGCTTGCAGAAAGTGCTTGGAATCGTGTCAAAGCAAAAGACGCTACTATTGGAGAAAAAGGAGCTGCTTGGCTAGTTATGAATATAATGAAAGGGAAACGCCGATTTGGTATGGGTTGTGACTCATCTCCCAAGCAGTCACACATTCCGAAGAAAAAGCGTTCTATTAAGAAAAAAAAAGTTAAAAAAATATTGAAAGCTTCTAAGGTGATAGCTTTTGGTTCTGGGATCGTTCAGAAAGTGCGTGATGTTCTACACAAAGCGGGTGGGAGTGAATTTGTTGTCAAAAATTCTAAAAGAGCAGCTGAAATTGCACTCAAAGCAGCACGCAAATATATGAGGGCTGCAGGTGGGAAAAAGAAAATTCGCACACCGCGAATCATACCGATTCCTAAAATTGGTGGAATACTACCACTCATTCCAATTTTTGCTGGTTTATCAGCACTAGGTAGTTTAGCCGGTGCTACTGCTGGTATAACGAAAGCAGTTCAAGCAGCAAAAGCGAGTAGGGAGCAGTTGAGTGAGACAAATCGCCATAATAAACACATGGAGGCAATTGCTATAGGTAAACAAGGAAGTGGTATCTACTTGAAGCCTTACCGCAAAGGATTAGGAGTCTATTTGAAACCTCAAAATTCAAAAAACTCATAAATTTGCTACCTAAAAAAGCTCTCTCCAATATCGACCTCAACTATTACGCTAAGAAAATGACGATTCCATATTTTCGGGGGGTATATATGCGTGACGATTTACCAAAATCAGGACCACTCCGATATGAATCTGCCATAGTAAATTTGGATAGTCGACATGGTCAAGGGACACATTGGGTAGCATATAGAAAAAGGGGAACTTCGATAAAATATTTTGATAGTTTTGGCGATTTACCCCCTCCCAAAGAACTGATTCACTATTTTTATATGGGTTCGAATCCTATCAATACTATCACATATAACTATAAGCGTGAACAACGATTCAACACAGTATGGTGTGGCCATTTGTGTTTGAAGTTTCTTCAGAACAAGACATGGAGTTAACACCAGTACAGGATAGGGAGAGTATCAAGAGGATGAGTCATTCATTGATCGCATATTCCAGAGTACGCACTTTACAAAAAATGAGTAAAGAACAACTCGCTGATATGCCGAAAGAGGTGTTGATTGGGTGTGCATCACATGAAATTGCATCTGTATGGGATAAGTTACCACAAAACCTACAAAATGATATTGATGTCTTGAAGTATCAGTACTGTCAAGAGCATTACAATGATTCCAGCGGTAGCAGTAGTAATTCCGATATGAATGATGGTCCACCTACAAGAAAAATTTTTTGTTGTTATTGTAAAGTGAATGATGTGAATGTAGTCACACATAATGATATGGATAGACCACCGAAAAAGCGACGATTGGTCCACAATTTCTGCTGTCAGCAATAAAAAGACATGAATCATCGAAAATTCGTCAGTCATGTCACGCACGTTTTCATTGTCGGGATTCTCTAGCGAGTTGAGTGCCAACTTCTACCCACCCATCGAATTGGATACCAATAGTAATTATGGTCTGGGATTACATGGTTTCTACTCCTACAATTCCATATTCAATGTAGATGCTAAGAATAATGTTATCGGCTATTCGAAGGCAATTATCTCACCCCCCACTATTATAAAAATTCCACCTGGGGCATATGAAATTGATGAAATTAATAAGGTGATTCAAAGATTCATGAAATCCAAAGAAGTGCAACTAGAAAATGGAATTGAAGAAAATATCGACGAAGTATTTCTCCTACGTGCAAACAACAACACTCTGAAATGTGAAATGCGATCGAAATATTACATTCATCTCAAACATGAAAACAGCATTGCTGAACTTCTAGGGTTCGATGACAATGTTTTCAATTGTGGTGAAATACATGAATCAACATTGCCCGTGAATATCAATAAGGTGAGGATTATTCGTGTGGATTGTAATGTCACAGCTGGAGCATATTCGAATGGCGATGAAATCCATAGCATCTTTGAATTTGATATTGATGTAGAGCCCGGTTACAAACTCACCAAGGAGCCACAAAATATTATTTATATGCCAATCCGACCTGGTGGTCGTCAGTACCTCGACAATATCACTCTTCGCATATTGGATGATAATGGTAATCTGATCAATTTCAATGGTGAAAAAATAATAGTCAAATTGGAATTGATAAAGCTATAATAATCATCATTTCTCATATATTTATTCACAACATCGACAACAGTCATTAGTAACAATCATCGTTCCTCATACGTTGATTCAGAACATCGATGACTGTCATTAGTGTATCATAAAGAAAATGAGTAAAGGAAGCATCGATAAGTTTGGTCGCAGAAGTAAGGCAGTTTCAAATACTGTTTTGCGTGGGCAGCCTGGAGTTGGTTTCAAATTAACAACCGATGGAAACTTTGATATGGAAAATAAACGTTTGAAAAATATAGCAGAGCCTGAAGAGAGTACGGATTGTGTTAATCGAGGATATGTCGGTTTTTACATCTCAAAGATGAGAGGAGAATTAGATACTGATATTGACAAAATTAATTTGAAATTAGATGGAGTAGAAAAATATTCCGTATCAGTGAGGGAAGATCTCATTACGCTTGGACTGAAATTAGTAGAATTTGTAAAAAAGTATGAGCATATGGATAAGGATATCAAATCGCTGCAATCTGATTTGAAAAAACAACCCTCGATAAGCATTCAAACGATCGAGCAAAAACGATGGTGAGCGATGATCATCTGTGAAAAAAGTCAATATAAAGCTGAAGTTGATCAAATTGTTACTCAGTATTTGTTACTTCCTAACGCTGAGCAGGTGATATTCATTGATGGAACTATAAATTCTGCGATTATCGTTTCTAAAAATGGGGTTGTGCTTCAATAGTCAGCGATTGCCGCAGCGGCAGCAGTTGAGTCAGCATAATGTATTTGGTGGAGGCTATGATCATGTGCATTTAAAGAAGCGAAAATCCAGCAGTCGATTCATTCCACGTATATCTGCCAAACGGTCAAGATATAGAATAAGTGCTAGTAGCCTGAACTTTCTCAAATCTATTGGCTTGAAGGTGCGATATAAAAAATAGTAATAACATGGCGACAATCACCACAAGTGATAAATTGGAAGTGTTCGAGGAGCCCATGTTCGACCATTCCCTCATCAGCCTTCATGAGCATACATATAAGCCGTATGGTTCACCATATTACAAAAATTCAGATGAAATACGAATTCCAATCAATTATCAAGATCTCATACTCGATATTGCAGATAGTTACATTTATATCGAGGGGAAGTTCACACCATCTGATGCCACAAAGCGGTGCTACCTATCCAATAATGCTCTCGCCTTTCTCTTCGACGAAATTCGCTATGAAATGGGTGGTGAGCAAGTGGTTGTTGTTCGAAAACCCGGCATAACTACCACAATGAAAACGATGATATCATTCGGAAAAACGCATGCAAATTCGCTACTACCGATAGGATGGGGACTCGATGTGAATAAACAAGATATATTCGATCCCGTTAGCAATGTATTTAGTGGTAAATTACCCTTGAAGTATCTCATGGGTTTTGCTGAAGATTACAATAAGGGGATAATGAATGTGAAGCAGGAGCTCATTTTGATTATAGCTCGCTCATTCAAAAATTCATTCATTGGGGAAGTCGATGCAGATTTGGAAATCAATAAAATAGAATGGAGAATCAGGCACATTGTGCCGGAAGATCGACAGAAACTGAAACTATTGAATCGCATAAATAAAAATGGTAATAATGCTAAAGTGAAGGTGGCTTATCGTATGTGGGACCTTTATGAATTACCCACACTTCGTGATACATCCTCGGATATATGGGCGGTGAAGACAACCAGCAGCCTCGAAAGACCACGATATATCATCATCGGCTTTCAAAACACCGACCAATCCGAAAATATGTCAAAAGATGTAACGAAATTCACACATGTGAATATTAATAATATTCGACTATCTCTGAACTCTGAAGTATACCCATATGAGCGTTGGAATCTGGATTTCGACAAGAAGTTAGACTCATCAGCTTACTATGCATATGAAAACTTCCAACGTAGCTACTATTATAAAACTATGAGTGAACCGATGATGGATATTGGTAGCTTTCGCAACAACCCACTATTCATTATCGACTGCTCCCATCAACCCGAAGCTATGAAGTCATCCACTGTCGACATCAAAATAGAATTCGAAACACGCAAGGTGAAGTTTCCAGCAAACACCAAAGTATATGCACTCATCCTCCACGATGCTGTTCTATCATATAATGCTCTTAATGGCTCTGTTCAAACTGGATTGTAATAAGATTGACATGTAATATGCTATGAAATATTCGATATTGATGAATAATAAAACACTCAATAATTATGTTATATCTTTTATTCACCAAACAATTAGATACAAACAAATATGGATTGAAACATTATTTTATTCACAAACATATACAACAGATTTCAAATATTTACAACACCATCATTTATCGCTTCTTCCAGTTGCGGGTTGGGACTCTGTGGTTCCAATTGATATTTCTCTATGATATTTTGCGGTAGGTAGGTGCATATGTCTTGAAGAAAATGTTTCAAGTCTGCTTCAATCATTAACTCACAGAACTCATCCAAATTTCTACTCCCATATGAATATTTATGACACAATGCCACACCGAGTTCATACTTCTCACTAAGCTCCAAAAGTTTTCGCACCTCTTCAGCATCGTAACATACACTCAAATCATAATTTGATGAATGTAGAGCATCAAAACTCAGATCAGCCATCTCCCAAGCCATTTTTCTTATGGCGGAATCCAAATCCACTGCTTCCGGCCACTCTTGGGCTGAATATTGCATCCACATATTTATAGAATGGTGAGTTCTGGAAATTCATAAATGGCATTCATTAGTTTGCAAATAATATAAAAAAAAATACTCACTTGAAATCTGACTATGTCTATGAAGTGACCAAGTTGATACATATTTTATATTAATCTACCATATTTTCACTATTTACAAAAAAAAATCATAATTTCAAAATGTTCAATCTAAAACATTGAATTTCATCAATGATCGGGTTTTAGCACCAGGATAATCCTGCGAACTTTGACCCATATAAGTAAGTGTGAATTTGGCTTTGGATGAATTCACTTCACGAATGAAGTCTTCTGGTAATTGCTCTGTGACACGTTTTGGAAGCCATGCTTTAAAAGGAGTATCACTTTCCTCATCCAATAAAACTACTTGAATTGATTTACCATATCGAGTGGAATACATTGACATTTTTTCAATTTTATATTCTTTATCAATAACCAGAGCGTTTATAGGTTTCTGCTCTAAAGCTTCACTTTGTTGAATTATAGAAAAATTAATTTTTTCAATGTCAAATTTCAAATTATCCATATTCATAAATATAGTGAAATTACGGTTAATTAAAATAAAATATATATTCACCTCACTGACGAAAACGCCCTCTCGGATGGGTTGATACTCGTTGTCTTCACTTTGGAATTCGACAAGTACTTCTGTTTACCTATTTGGGTATTTTAGAGTGTCTAAACTGAATGTGGAAGCATGATATTCTGAACTTATATAGGAATTACCAACAAGGGAGGGGGCAACGCCGAACCCCACTGTTCAAGGTTATATTCTGTGCACGTCACGATTTCATTCAAGGTCAACATGCAATGCCACAGAGCAAGCTCAAGGTAGTCGAAGTGTCGAACGTCAAGGTCAAACCCCACACTCAAGGTAAAACACCGCATTCAATCTCATACTATGTGTACGACGTTCAAGGTTAGGTGACGTCATACGATATTCTGAACTTATATAGGAATTACCAACAAGGGAGTGGACAACGCCGAACGCCCACTGTTCAAGGTTATATTCTGTACACGTCACGATTTCATTCAAGGTCAACATTCAATGCCATGGAGCAAGCTCAAGGTAGTCGAAGTGTCGAACGTCAAGGTCAAACCCCACACTCAAGGTCAAACACCGCATTCAATCTCATACTATGTGTACGACGTTCAAGGTTAGGTGACGTCATTCAAGGTCGTGTGACGTCTCAAGGTTAAAAGGGGTGGGGGGAGGCGTTCAGTCGGCATTAGCACCCTACTCTTGTTCTATCACACGGACATATATAATTTTATATATGTCGAAAGAAAAATCATCATAGCGATTAGAAAGAACAAAATCCGGACATGTAACCACGCGTCGAATGGAACTTGTAATACCTACCAAACTTTTCGTCTTTCGAACGAAAGAAACGTTTGGCACTACAAGTTCTATTCGACTATGATCTGCCAGCTTGGATTCTGTTATCTATACAATCAACGCTCAGGCTGTTCTTGAATCATCATAACGTTCTGAAGGATGTTCTGGGCGTCGATCATCTTCGATGTCTCCTCGCCATTTGAAACGTTTATACCACTTGGAACTCGTTTACGTGACACACATTCATCCCCACACACTGGTGTAAGAAAGAATAGGTCTCTGCTGCTGATTTACCGAGTTTCGCTAAAAATTATTGCTTGACAAGTTACTCAGTTGAAACGCCAATCAGAGAGCGGCAGATACAAGGTCCGACAAGAACCAGAGTTGTGGTTCAACTTAGCAAGCTGGTGTCGCCCATCCGGTTGTAATGTGGAAATGGAATGTCAGGCGATGGTGTTAGACCTGGTCTTTCTTAATTTCAGGAAAATGTAGTAGTAGTTTAGTTTATTCACGAACGATCGTTTCCAACAATACAATAATACAATGCAATACAAAGTACTATATGAGACTAAGGAAAAGTATTATATGAATAAAGTAATTTTGATAAGTGATTGACCACTTGTTTCAAGTTCAAGAAAGACATTGACAATAAATAAATACAATGAAGAAATAATTAAGAATGCAATTTTCAATAGGTAGGATAGAGAGTAACTGTAATAATATAACACAATTATCATGAAAAAATAGGCAGAACAATGAACATATAAACGGTTGTCGATATGTAAAATTATCTTGAAACTGAAAACTATATTACTAATTCATCTAGAATTTTTTTCAGTTTTATATACCATCGCAGGTACGTTGATGGTCCAGAGATATATGAGCTTTCCGAAAAATACGCATTGAATACCATAATTGCACAGAAGAATAATTTAAAAAAAGTACAAACACTTTTACTACTTTTTTCAGAAATAGCCGCTCCGAATATCTTCAAAATTCTTTGATGTCTCCCCGTATACACTTAATAATGTAGGTGTTTTTCCTTAGGTAAACAATTGTATAAATCGATAGATTTACTTGGTGGCCATTTTCTAAGTAGGTCGTAGGTTAGAATTCTATTCACTCTTTATCGAACATGTTGTTGCAATAAATCCATAATGGGTTCAACATTTTTCCATTTTGGGTCGAAAAGACGCTGAATTCTCAATCGACGTTAAAATAAAGTGAATCACCTCGATTTTACCGTTCCATTTGTTCGCATATCAATTAGATAACATTCCTCGATTCATATAAAGAGCTGAATTACTTTTGAAGTGTTCTCAACGTTTTTTTATGATAGGAAAATCGTACGAAAACAAGATTGACCCAAAATACAATCATCATTAAATGCATTCGTTCGGAATATAAAAGAGGCTCGTGAGGTGATTGGATTTTTTGGGTAAATTGTATCTCTATTTCATATCCTTCAAAGTCGCTTCAGTGCTCGTTTTCTGTGTTTGATAATGACCTAAAATATGTGTATCACTTATATAAAAATATGTGCGTTGAATGAAAATTGATTCTAATCAAATTTTGGTGAATGAGATTTCGAAAGAAATTGTGGATTAATTTCGACTGTGATATCTGATCTTTAAACATTAGTGGTAGGAAATTGAATATGTCGCAGGATAATTGAAAATATTCAGAATTTAATTTCGAATTATTCATGCTGTCATCTATAGGAACCACTTATTGAAATTTTAACAAAATGAATGATTTTTTTTAAATAATAAACTTGTCTTATTATTTCGAATGAACCATTTTTTGATATCTTGATATGACATCCACTGTATATTTCAGAAACTCCGCCATTGAGAAGCCTACTATTCAAATTTGAGTATATTCAAACAATTGTTAATTTACCACATATGAAAATCATTCACAGTGCACTTGTAGAATTTATGTTGAGGTATGGTATACTTGGTTGAGGTGGAGTTACGAAAACACATCTGAAAAAATTGGAATAATTACTAAAAAAGTTTATAAAAATAATGTACCAAAAAAATTCAACCTACCCTTCATATGCACTACTCAAAGATGCACTACTCCTCGATATAAGGCAGCTTCACTTCATAGATGTTGTGTCATTACAATTTAGAGAAAAAAACATGCACTTTGTAGATCACCGATATTCCACCAGATACAAAACTGATACAAATTTTGAAACAAATCCGGCTACAAGAACCCTTGCACAAAGATGCCACTTTCACCTTGCAGCGGGATTATTCAATACCCTGGCAACTGATATCAAATATGGCATCAATAGCCCAAAATTATTCAGGACCAAGTGAAAAACTATTTGCTTGGTTCAAATAGAATGAATATTCGTAATTTGATTCATGCGAATAACAGTTGAGTTAAAAGAATATGTTGGCTATTTTGTTAGGAAAAATATGTGGTTTAAGGGGACACCAAAATAATTTTTATATCTTTAATATTTTTTTCTATAATTATTTCTTCATTGTTTTCATCTTATCATGCAAAGGATTAGAATTATAAGCTGTTAGGAATGAATTATAAATGGGTATAAATGATATACAGTATTTTCTTTTTTACGAAATACTAATTTTTTTATTCTTTTATCTTTTTTTCATAAAAATACATTTTTTGATATCACCCGATGACGATGAAGTAACTTGGTTTGGAATCTTTGAATTTTTATTTCTTGTTAATAATTTTAAAATTTTTTAATTTTCATCTCGTGTTAATATTTCAATTTTTTTATTTTTGGTTGTTGCTTGTATTTTATTTCATTGTAATTTCAGTTTTTTTTGCTTAATATAATTGTTATTTTTCAGCTAAACTTTTTAATTTTTTGACAGATTCTTTCAGGAATTCCAAATCAATGTATATAATATTAGACAATGGAAGTCCGAACTAATGAAATGCGAATGTGAATATGTCAAAATGTGTCCTCCTGTAGACTATTGTTTAGGTGTTTTATTTTTCCTGAAAATCATTGTTTCAAAAGTTATTCAGGGTGGCTCGTTTTCAACTCAAATAATTTGCAGCTCCCGAAACATAAGCTTCAGACCATATGTTTTATACTTTGTTGAAATAGGGTGATATGCCATAGGGAAAGTAACATCAAATGTGAATATGTCAAAAGGTGTCCCCCTGTATACTATGGTTGACGTGTTTTTTATTTTTCCTGCAAATTATTGTACCAAAAGTTATTCAGGGTGGCTCGTTTTGAATGAATGAACTGTATAATAGAAGTGGAAAAACTGAACAGAAATTCAGTAAATCTTTCAGTTGTAATCGAGATTTTCCAGTTGACAGTAATAATTTCTCCCACCCTCACTTATTCTATGGCCTAATCTATATAGTCTATCCAGTCTGCGGCTATAATATTGACCGTTTTGACATGTGATAATTGTTCTTGCTCTATTGAAAATAAAATTTCAATATAATTTTACAAGCAATATCTTTGTATAATAATAGATTAGTGCTAAAAAATGCCGTCCATGAGTCCATAAGAATTAAAGGATTTTCATGAATTACAATCACAATTCAAGTTTTGTATAATTCAGACTTTACAGCTTAGAGAATGATTGAGATTAATTAGTTTCAGGAGTAATCGGGTATTTTATGTTCTCAACAAGAGATCGTAAGGGATTAGGTCGAGATTTTGGACAATTACCTACCCGTTTTATAGCGAGCATTCCAGAGTTGCCAGAGGTAATTCCACTCAAAGAGTTAGTAATTTTGACCTTTTGTGTTGAACTTTCGATGTTAATTCCTGCTTTGAAAGTTATAGTAGTATTCTGGAAACTCCGATCCTACAATGATGTGGATTTCTAGAAAAAACTTTTTTCTAATTGGATTTATAATGGAATGTTACTCAATTGCACCCATTCAATGTTTGTCATTGTAATCGGCAACCATTATTTTCAGTTCACGCTGTTTTTATGTGATTTGTGCCGAACGACGAATAATTAGATCTGTCATAATACGACTAGAGTAGCAACATTATTTTTTGTGATAAAACCTTAAGATATGTGATGGAAATGACCGATACTTGATGAAAATCCATAACCTATTCAAGTTACAGTTTACAAAACCGTAACACTTGTTTCGCTATACAATACCTGACAATAACATTTTACTTCAAAACAGCTTGAAACCACGTTTTCGCTTCAAATTATTCAACAGATATGATTTGTATGGTTCATACCAGAGGTTTTCCCCAGCCTTTCACCCCTTTACGTTTAATGGGAGGTATAATCTACTTTGAAAATTTGAATGGCCACGTTTACTCCTCTTGATATTTCGATTGATTGCTTTTTTATACTGAATGAAACAAACTCAATGGATACATAAAGAGGTATTCACCAAAATTAAGAATGCCAATATTCAAGTAAGCGTTATTGAAGATCTCAAATCAATATCGTAGAAACAACTTTAACCTTGAGTATAAGTAACTCGTTTGTTACTTATATTCAAGGTTAAACTAATACAATAGATTAAGGCCCAGTTGTACAAGTTGAACTTTACTGAACTTGAAACCTGGCTTAAATATTATGATACGTTTCACAATCGAATGTCAAATCGAGTTTATTCCGATTTTTTTTATATTTACACTGTTATGAGAGTAATATTTATTCCTCCTTGTTTGGACATGTACCAAAGGTATCAAGAGATACCTTATGGGTAAACTGGCGATATTATAAAAACTGGTATAGTTTTTCTATATTTCGGTCTCTGTGGGCAATCAGTCTTATAACATTCTATATTGAACTATTCTTGCTGTACTTTTATCATCACTAGAAAAGTCACTTGCAGTAGCTGGGATAAACTTTCCGATTATATAGAACTACAATGTTAAAATACAATCATTCCTAATTGAAAGTGATATATTTTCAGGAGAGGTTTTGACTTTCCACTTCTCCATCGTATCCAAGATTGTGATATCTTCACTAAACATTTTTACAGAAAAGTAACACGTGTTTCGCTATGCAATAGATTCTTCAGGCGAGTAAAGACACGCCAAAAGCAATCGTAGTATCAATATTGAGACTCTTAAATCTTAGTTATTTGAACCTGAAAAAAAGTTGATTCAGTTGATAAGTAACAAAAAAGGGGTATATCTGTGTCACTTTTTTTTAACTTCAAGACTGGAAACGGTACTCTCATTATTGATACATTTGATTTTTATTTCGATATGTTGTACAGGAGAAACCTAATTTTTGTCTTCAACAATGGTGTACAACACAGCTGAACGTGTGGAAATGATTTTTATTTATGGTAGAGAAGATCTGTGTCTGTTAAGAATAACTAAAGTATTCAACCAGAGGTTACCCGGGGAGAAATTAGCGGTGTGCCTCGGGGAGAAATTTACTAAATAGTAGCAAAATTTCAAGAAACTGGTACTGTCACATATAAAAATTGGGATCAATCAAGATTAATGGACGAAGCAACACAAATTGAAGTACTCGAACAGTTTGCAATGAATCATACTTTATCGATTCGTCAGAAAGCTACAGCAACCGGATAATCCTGCGAATCTGTAAGGAGAGTACTCAAATCACATAAATGTCATCCATATAAAATGCAAATCTATCACGAACTGACCCCGATAGAAGAATTGAACTTTATGAAATTATGACAGCTGGAATTATCGCAGAACCTTGGCTCATCAAAAATATTTGCTTTGATGACGAGTGCACTTTTCATTTAAATGGGCATGCAAATAAACGGAACTGTCGTTACTGAAAAAGTTAATGTTTGGGCTGGTACATTGGGATATGTAATTATTTATTACATTTTCCACATGATGTAGTTCCAGTTAGATAGTAGTTACATTATGATTATGTTAATCATTGGATTGGAAAAAGATATCCTATTTAATGGTCTCTTATATCCCCGGACCTATCTCCTCTTTATTTCTTTCTTTGGGGCCACTTAAGATATATTATTTTTAAGGCGTAACCTGACTCAGTAGAGCAACTGAAGGAAAGAATAATCCAAGAATACCAAGGTATTTTCGCTTTTGTTCTACCGTTGAACTAGCCTAGTACAACTTGTCGCAGTCGATCATCAGTCGAATTAGTTGCTTTTACATTTACGGTCAATTATTAAATTGCTTAAGATTATTACAAGGCTTTTTTCATATATCAGGCATTGCGTCGCCATTTTTGTATAGGAACATCAAATTTGATTTAGAGTTCACAGTGTTTTCTCTCAACCCTGTTACTGTATTCACTATAAAAAATATATTGATAAGGTCACCACAAAAAGGCTTTGCAAATTTCCAAGTGTTGTAGGAAAGTGGTCTCTAAGAATGAAGGGTAGGAGCTTGAAAATTACATGACCAATGACCAAATGCCGATTTCAAAATGGAAATCTAAGAAATTTATGTTGGCGGTTTTGCGCTAAGAAATATATTTGTTTCAATCAAACCTTTAGTAGTGAAGGGTATCAATTGAGATATTTGAAGTGAAATTCACCATGGTGTTAACTCTATAATAAACTGTTCACTATTTGTTTTGAAAACTGTAATTGAATTTTGATCCATCGCCTTTCATAATCAATTTGAGTATGCGGCCAAGATGAAATGTATCCGCAGGAAAACACAAAACGATTCAGTTTCCTAATCTGAAGGCGTCTGTTCTGTGAGATAAAACTGTATTTATTAAAGTTTTATGTTGTCAATTAAGTTCCTTCTATGAAAATATGAATTTTCATTCCGCTGATTTAATCAAGTTGATTGTACTAACAACTTGGGGTTGCACTATAATGAGAAAAGCAAAACGATTAATGAAAAGATTGAGAATGTTAAAATTTCAAATTTTACAACTTTTCAGTTGATTTTCCATTTGAGAATATGTGTACAATGTATACTTGTTTAATTGATACACTTTATTGTTAATCTTGACAAAGAAAGTAAATTTAAATTTAGGAAAAATGTGCAAGTTTCACAATTGGAGAATTTAAACGATTACTTCGTTCATATTCTCCAATTTTAGTGTTTCATTTTAATAATTCAAAAGCATATAACTACTTGTCTATCAATGAAAAAATCAATTTACAATCGAGTATTGTTCAAAAATTAAAAAAAAAGGTTTCCGTGTTCATATAATTACTACGAATTGCTTTTTTTGAAAAAAAGATTTTCAGTTCGAAAAACTAATTCCTCCTAAAATATTGTCTTTTCATTTCAGATAACAATTTTTGTCCGTTGCATTTTCTGTAACTTCAGTTATCCAACCAGATCCTCTGTCTGATCAGTTCGATACTCCTAGCAGGGGGACTAGTCTCATTATTTCAAATATCACTTTTCACTCTCTTGAGATCATAGATTATAATGTATTGAGTAATTGCACTTTAGGTACTTTCTCTTTTTCGACAGCCAATGAATCTAGTTATTTGGACTGAAATTGGCTTCATAATCAGCGACTGTGGTTCTTAACTCTTTTGAAAGTTTCAAATCTATTTTGCGGGTATGTTTCATTCATTGAGAATTGCCGGTAAAAGTTTATAAGTGGTGAGCCAATAAACCAGACAATGAAACTTTCCTCAAAAACCTGAAAAAATTCAGAAAATGATTCTCTAAATCATTATCCAATCATATTCCTATCCAACTGAATAACTTTCAAATGAATAAAAAATCTTAGATATTCGATAAATATTTTTGTGAACATTGTAGCCCGCCAAAATAAATACAAAGCGAATCTAGAATCCATCAGTCATTCATACCTCACACGTCAAAGACCGTCAAAAACATATTGCAAAGATTTTCTTTACTTAGGTCCAAAACTTGATAGGTACCAAACAATTTAAAAAAACTTAAAACTTTCCAAACGAAAAACTAAGTCATGGGTTTCCAAATCACCCGATTCCAAATCTGTCGATATGTTGATATAAAAAAAATTATTTATTACTTGTATAAATTATTCATTATTTCAAAGATGTTTCACTCTGATACATAAATTTGAACTTGACTCAGAAAAGTATAATTCTTTTATTTATAAAACCCTGACACGGTCCATTTTGGATTACGGGAGTATTTTTTACGGTAATGCATCAAAAACTAATTTGAAAAAAGTTGAGAATATAAAAAATAGAAGCCCGAGATTATGCTTAGGATTACTCAACAGCACACCCATCTCAGCCCTTGAATCGGAAGCAGTAGAACCACCACTACATCTGCGTAGACAATTACTCAGCCACAAATTCATCACTAAATTATACGCCAAGAAAAGTGATTGATTACTCAAATTACATGACTTGAGCGTTTTGGGACTGACCAATAAATATTGGCGTAAGAAAGTTCTGCCACTTATATGCAATAGTTATACCAAGGCTTCTAGTTTTGCAGATATAATATATTCCAATGAAATACTTCCCTTATTCCAGGGCAAACCACAAGATTACAATTATTCCATACGTACAAACTACCTCACTTCAAGGGAACTTCCTCACTCAACAATCCAAAATATCTTCAAAGAACGAATGTCCAAAGAATGGGCTAATAGAGAATATATCTATACAGATGGCTCAATAATAGATGATAAATGTACTTGTACATTTTACCATTCCAATAATGAATATTCAGAAACTTTTAGACTATCTGATAGGGCATCGATATATACTTTGGAAATCGTAGCTATTCAAAAGGCCCTTGAATATATTAAAGGAAATGATAAAACGAATTTCATGATATTTACAGATAGCAAAAGTGCTGTAGATAAATTCAGAAATTTACAAATAGACAGCAATCTTTCACACATTCTTTCGAATATAATTGGTTTGAATGAAGAAATTCTAGAAAGTAACAAAACTCTAAAAATTGTATGGATTAAGGGTCATGCAGGAATTGAGGGAAATGAAATTGTGGATAAAATGGCGAAGAAAGCAGGTGGTAACAATATTTCTAATATCAAAATACCATACACGGATCTAACGAAAGTGTTCAGGAAAGAAATGTTATATATATATAATTCAGGAGAATCCGCAAAAGTCTCCGTGGTACATATGAAATTAACAGAAACTTTATCAGATCAATCTGCAGGATGCGAACTAGACACGCAATGTACCCAGAATATAAATTCAGAATAGGATTATCCGAAAATCCAAATTGCTCATGTGGAAAAATTGGTACGTTAGATCATCTAATTCTGGAATGTATCGAAAATAAAGAACATATTGATAACCTATATGAAATACTGAAAAATGAAAATATGATATTCCCAATAAGATTGGAAGAATTTCTAATCATTAGAAAAAATACAAATTCTATTCGAATTCTATAAAAGAATTAAAAAAAAGGAAAATTAAACAGAGAAGACAAAAATGTGTACATATTGAAATTCTTAGATAACTCACATAAAACAAGAAATTAATAAAAAAATAAAAAAATGAAAGTTAAAAAAAATGAAAATGAAAACAAATATTGAAAAATGAATGAAATAGTAAGAGAAAAATAAAAAATAGAAAAGAAAAAGAAACACAACTCATTAGTACTAACTAACCGCGGACACGTGTTTCTGGCTATTGGCCTCATCAGCGCGGTGGGAATTCTAGGTCTTCTAATTGAAACCACAAATGTGCGGTTAGCTCCTGTTGGTGACACGGTGCATATGTGAAGTTTTTCATTTTTGGTAACCAGTTGTTATCCATCTTTGCAATTGGCTGCACCGCGCTGATGAGGCCAATAGCCAGAAACACGTGTCCGCGGTTTGCCCCTATTTTTTGAGTGTTCTGTCCACGAATTTTCTCCTTTTGATTTATATCATACACACTCGTTAATATTTATATATATATATATATATATATATATATATATATATATATATATATATATATATATATATATATATATAGATATATATATTACCTTTTCTTGGAATAATTGTAACTATATTGATGTAGCTTTTGCTTATATTATGCTCTATTTAATTTTTCTAACAAGGTATCATTCTTCATGGTCTTAGTACGCTATTCAAAACAAGTAGTATTTTCCACACCGGCACTGCTATTTTCCTTGATGTAAATTATGGAGTGTTTAATTAAAGTTAATATCCAAACTCTTGCCTTGGCAGTGTCTGAGTAAACACTTGAAGTTGTTTCTGCTGGAATTTATGTATATGGAAAATAACACGGCACCGGGCAAATTTATCAGATGAGCAGAGGTGAGGTATTTTCATGTTTGAAAAAGTTTCAAGATTTTTCGCACTGATTTTTTGTTTTGTTTTTGAGGATCTTAGATTCTTTCACAAATATTAAAACAACTTCAATCGATGGATCATTTAAATATTTTCCATAATGCCTCTTTCGCAATGACTGATGGTTTTGAGTTTTAAATCTATTGTCAGGTTATACTAACTTTATAAAATGCTCAGTTTGAATTTTGTATGGCGGTGATGTAGTGAGGTAATTTCTGTCAGAATCAATTCCATTGCTCAAATGTTTCGTAATTGAACGTCGAATCTTTTACAGAGCTTTTACAATCTTTCATTGTAAAACACTTTCAGTAGCACAAACATTGTTTAATAATTATTCCTTGATTTTTTAACGGTACATCCCAGATGAATATAGGAGAATACTGTTTCAGATGGATTGTGTGTAGTAACCTTGTAAAAGTTACTAATCATGAAAATATGTGATATATTGAAAAACAACAATAAAGAAAAAAATCAATGCATTGAAAACTAAACTAGGCGAATTGAAAACATGAGATTTAGTTGTGGATTATTGTTTGTGGTTATATGTCTATTTTCTTTGTTTCTTGTTTCATAAATTGATGTATATGTTTTTCAAACATTAAACTTTTTTTTATCAATTATAGATATTTTTTTAAATAATTACTTGACTGTTAAGATTTCGTATTTTTTGAATAATTTATATGATTGAGAGTCAAAAGAATGAATTTAAAAAAATAATAGTATGAAGTATTTCTGTAGAAAATGTAAAAATTAGATAAAACAAAATTCAGACTAACGATTTCAATGTGTTTTCATGTAATGCGCCCCAGATGTATAAAGATGGAGAAGTAGAAAGCCAAAAACTTTCTTTTCCATATTTGACATATTCTACACTTTCGATTTTTTTAGGATATTGTCAAGATTTGTCATTATCAACGACCGTGTTAGGAATCACACGTTAAAAGGTTAGACCTCGTTAGTCCTTAGCTCGCACAAATTTCAACTTCTGAGGGTTGTCGTTCGTAGGGGTGCGATAGCTGGTTAACGGAAGAACAGATTTTCACTATGGATTTCAAGTTGTTATGTAATATGTTGATATAGATTATGTCTACACAGGCTACGTCTCATGAATTTATATTTTTTTTTTAAATTCCAATTGACTAAGGTCATAGTTCACTTCCTTTTTGGAATTTATAAATCATCTTCTGTGATGATACTGTTTCCTCAACTATCTCCACTAATTATATAAACCATTTCTTTTGCAAATGATATCAATTTAATTTTGGAAGTTTCGTGTGTGTATTTTTGTATAGAAAAAATGAACAGACCTAACTCAGTTCTTTCGCATTTTAAATATTTGATTCCGCTGTTTGTTTTATCTGAGAAAATACTCTGTTCGATCTCTCTGAAAAAGAACTCTCGAAAATTTTCAAATAATTTCTTTCACATCATCTTTTCAAGTTTATGTTATATGAATAGGCCAAAAATTTAAACTGAAGTGAAAAACTTGAAAATCTGTTGAAATTTTAATTTACTTCTTTCGACAAATAGGTGCGTACCTTCTTAATCACCCAAATTTATTCAATGTGACATTTATCCGCTCCCTTGAATGATATCAGAGTTCCTAAGTAAACGTGTCCATTTATCTGTGAAACGAAGAACTCTTACTCTATCTTCTGCCACTTCATTTATCCACTAAGATATATCGGAAAAGACTAATGGAGATAGAATCTACTTTGTTTGGATTCGATGATGAGAAGAGAAAGGAGAATTGTCCATCTTGAAAAAGATTTTATGAGATTTATTCGGGAAATCCAGTGATGAACGAGGCCAATGAACTCTTACATTCGTAAATTATTATCATTCACATGTGAGAAGTAGTCGATGGTGTAATATGGGATTTGAGAAACGCATCAAATCATAATATCATTAGGCACAATAATGCTAGCGCAATTTACCTTTGTCAAAATGGATTGGTATTCATATTCATGTATAATTGATAGACATATACGATTATGTTTTTCATTTTGAAACGCTTCACATTAATCCCTGTAAATCATTAATTTTTCAGCCGATTCGCCGTACTGTCATTAACTTCGGAGTTCAAGAAAAAAAAGTGTGACAAAGTCAATAAACTAAATGGAGTTTTCACATACAGTCAGTGGGCATACGAGGAATTAGGCAAATTTCGGATATGCGGTTGGTCACCTCGTTCACACACAGATGGAGCGATGACAAACTTGTTGTTTGTTGTCCGCTTCAGCCTAGTTCGTGGAATGATACTCTGAAGGAATTCGATTTTCAATTATCGGAATTCATCGACTTTATGTTGATGATGAACACTACCTTGCACTGACGAGTGGCCAAAGAGCCCGGAACCGGTCTGAAAGTGTGTTCCAATAATTGAAAAATCTATTGCGGCAGTTGTATCGCCAACAACATATGCAGGAATAACTTCAGTGAAGAATCCTGCACTGACTCCTGTCGGATATACAGGGTGTTCGTAAAACAAGTGGAAAAAATTAAAGGACCATTCCTTGGATTATTCTAAGGATATTTTGTCCTTTGATGATTTTTGATAGGCGCTTTGTTTCGAAGATACGGGGCGAAAAAGAACTTCGCTAATAACATTTTTGGTGATTCTGAAATTATTAACGTAGCCGAAATAAAAGTATAGCGTTCTTCACTGGACCTACCAAGTAAGAAAAAATCTAACAATTTTGTTGGTACCTATTAACAACATTTCGATTATTACAAACGGCTGCAGACATTCAATTTGAATAGTATGTCTTGTAAGTGATCATTTGTATGTGTCTAATAGGAATAAAAATAGTGTGCTCATTAGAAAATCAATTGAGAATTGTCATTGAACTTTTATTGAAAATAGTTATGAATGGAAATTTTAGGCAGTGATTGTGAATTTTTCCCCTTCAAAAATCATTTGTTTTCGCGATATTCGGTGGTGGAAACAACGTGATATTTTATTTTGATGTCTAACCTGAAGTATCCATGTCACGAAAACAGTTTTTTCACACTCATTGTTGGTGTTTTCTATATTGACCTGTCTACTTTCAGATGTTGTGACAAAAACTCACCTTTAAGAAATTTGTCAAAAAATGTAAATAACTCAAAAACGTGTTCTGAAACGAAATTTTTCGTTAAAATTTTTGATAAATGTAAAACGTTATGTTAAATTATTGAATGAGATAATTGTCAATTATCACAGTATGAGATTTTGCAAATACTTAGCTAAAGTATTTTTTCTGAGTATTAAATATGAGATTTTGTCTAGAAAAAGAATGTTACTTTATTATTTCGAAACTGATTTATTAGATTTCGGTGACATTAATGAAATGGAAAATTTTATACTATAAAAATTTAGTTTTTGGAAAAGAAATGTTTTGGCTTTCTACTCCTCCATCTTGATTTATAAAAATGTGGGAATCTTCCAAAGAAAGGAAGGAAGTATCAATTTTGAAAGAAGTAACTTTGTACATAGATGTGTAGATCATGCAAAGAAGTAACTTCCAGACACAAACTGGAAGAAAAAGCCCTCTCGAAACAGCTATTTTCGTATAAACATTGAATTAGACGAAAAAAAAACTTTTGAAACAAATTACTTTTATATAAACGCTATTCCGTTTATATTCCAAAAATTCGTTATGGAATCAAATTAAATATCACTCACAGGATTCCTACATGATATAATTTTGTGTCTGAAAGATACTTCTTTGCATGATCTTCATATCTTTGAATAGAGTTAAGTTTTGAAATGCATTGCTTTCTTTTTTCATTGAAAGATTCACATATATTTTTTATAAAGATGGAGAAGTAAAAACCAAAACCTTCATTTCCCAAAAATTAATCTCCCCTAAATCTATCTGTACCAATGTAAATGTGAAAGTTTGTGAGGTTCGATGTATGTGTGTATGTTTGTGGCTATTTCACGTCTAAATGACTGAACGAATTTAGATGAAACTTTACATAAATACAGCTCATACATCACAATAACATATAGGCTACAATTCACAAAGGTTTTCTGTAATTTTGGTCATAATATAAAGTTAGTATTGAGTAAGCTGGAAAAATTCTTGCTCCCTGAGAGCTATCTTGGCGTGCGCTGCGTATACCGTTGGAGTTACATGTATATTTTATAATGTACCGTTAGATCGTTTATCTTAAATAGTTCTAAATTAAAGTCCGTGATATCATATATCTACCTCTCATATGGTAATCACTATATGCAAAATACTGAGCCCTGAAATTAAATTGCATACTTCTTCCACAGTACACATTTAAGAACATTGTCAAATTTTTATAAAAATTGATACAATTGTCGTTATAAGTATTTAATATAGATGAACTTTGTCTTTTACCCTAAGTAATTTGGACGAATCGTTCAAAAATTATCAAGATAAGATTAACTTGACTCATCTCAGTAAGCCATTACGCGTCGCTTCTACTATAAGATGACAGGGGTCGATGCGCGGGGGTAGAGGGGCGGTCTAAGTATAATGAAGCGCCATCACCGAAAACGCGACCCGAACGTGGGTAGACGTCGTTGACGGTTGTGTTAGTTTTGCGAATTTCTTTATAGGAAACATTATTTGATTATCGAAGCTATTCATTACTTAGTGCAGTTGGCATATTTTTTAAGTTACTTGAAGTATAAATATAAATTACTAGCTGTTGCCTGCCTTTATATTAACGTACAGCCGAAGCTACTGAACCTATGATCTTAAAATATGCAAATAGATTCTGTGTATAGCGTAAATAAGCCTCAATAAAAAGAATCAGGAATTTCCACCACAAGGGGGAAAATACGGGTTGAATTTCGTCAGTTTTGAAGGTCTAAACCTGAAGTTTTGGGTTAATTAAAAAATATTGTAACTATTGTTCGGATTGTTCCGAATTCTTGGGGTTCTTGTTGAATACTCTTCGTGAGCAAAACAATAGCAAAATCAATACTCCCAGCCGCTCTGGACTGAATGATTCCGTACAACCCATTTCGTCTTGTGTTTGTAAATCTTTTGCTGGAAAAATCCTCACTTGTTTACTTTGTGGTACATGTTCAAGAAGTACTGAAAACTTATTTGAATTTCTGGAACTTCATCTAGCTTTTCCTAATACGACTAATTACCAGTCCGTGCAAAGCTTATTGTTAAATCATCTGAAAATGGAATTTTTAACAGGTGATGATCGACTGTATTGTCAAACATGCGCCAAACTAACTGACTGTTATAAGGAAACAAGTATAGCTGAGGCACCAGTCAATCTAATAATAACTCTGATGATTTTCAAACAAGACTCAACCTCTAACGGAAGCAAGAAACTCTTTGGAAGGTTCGAAATAGATGAACATTTCAACCTAGCAGACCACTGTTATAATATTCATGCAGTCATTGTTCACTGTGGTTCTGGCGTTGAATTTGGTCATTATTACGCCTTGGTCAAAGACGAAACGGACTGGTTTAAGTTTGACGATAGTCGTGTCACAAAGTGTTCTGGCGATGCATTGAATTTATTGGAGCCTCTGGAGACACCCTACATTTTGTTTTATGAGAGAGAGGACATTGTTAGATCAAGATCTTCAGATGATGTGGTGCTGCAGGTTTTTCCGGGTTTTCCTGCAGCTGAAAAAGCAAATGCGCCACTGGAATCAGTGAAGTCGCCCCGGAGCGCCAATTAATTTTTATTGTTGTATTTATTTTGTTTAAATTAGTTTGTCACGAAACCAAATTCTACGCGAGCGAAGCCGCGGGCAACAACTAGTTTAGTCATATGTTAATAAACATTGGGAAAATATTTCGAAATATATATTTTGTGTTTAAAAAAAAATCAACTGAGAATGAGTACATGAATGTTATTCCACAAAAAATTGAATTGGATTGAATACTTATGAATTTTTTTTATTATAATTGTAAACATATTTTCATACACTTTCATCACAGTAATTTAAAATATACCCAATCATCTACTACTCACTTTGAAAAATATGTTATCTTGAATCTGATGTCCAGTCAAAAACAAAATTATATAAATCAAAATAAGTGTTTTCAATTGAGAAACAATATGATTATTGTTACTATGAAGGATTAGTCAATATTTTGATTGACGGGACAATTCATTCACCTTGAAGTTGGTGCAAGTTAAGAAGTATGAAATGAAGTGAATTTTACTGTGAAATGGTACTTTTCAGTTTCCACAGAAACTAGACCACTTCAGTGGTAATATTACTTTTTCACTCAGAATAAAATTTTCCTGTCACGCAAATCATTCATTTTTCATGAAATTTGATGTATACCTACTCATTTACATACTTAAAAAGCTATATTTCTGAATTCATTTAAGATTTCATTCTGATTTTAAACCTAAAAAAGGTCCAGTTTGTTTCTAAATCCACGGTGGTTTTTTTATTCAAACCTTTGAATTACTGTAGTAGGAGAAACATTGCTTTGGAAAACTTTTCCAGAAAAATTTTTTTGATACCAGATAATTTCATCTGAAAAAAAATTACCTAAAAACTGTTTTCAGCACGTCAGTATTTCAGGCTGAAAATGACATTTTTTTTTAATTAACCTCAAAATAAGATGATATTCTGAATATTTACATTCAAAAATTGTTTGTAACACAAATAGGTGAATTTCAACCATTTTGTAAGGAAAAAAAATAAGTAAATACGAAAATATGTACCAGTTTTTTCAATTGTTTGCGTTAGGTTTATATTTCCTACAACTTTTATATTCAAATTTTTTCGTCAGGGGCTCAGATATTTCTGTTGTCTCTATGCACCGGTGAATCATTTCACTATCTGTAAATCAAGCAATATACCAAATTGGTATTGGAGATAGCTAACACCTAGGTAACAAAAAATGTATTTACTCTGAAAAGAAAATATTACCAATCTTCAGAAATATTTCTTTTAATATCACTTCCACATACAATTTTCTACCCTATATTTTGATGAAATATCGATTACTGATGGAATGGTCGCTTGTATTCCCCAAGGAATATTTTCAATTTCTACGAGAGTGCACGTGCACATCCTTTCCACGGGAAAAATATTTCTGTCCATAAATACTTGGAAGTTTTCGGTAGAGTGAAACCTGAATGAAAAAGCTTTTAAATGTATGTGTGGTGAGTTGGTTTTCTCGCATTTCACTGTGAGTGCATTAACCAGATTTGCACACAAAAGCGAATATTCCCCCATGGGAACACGGTCAGGTTGATATACGTACTTTTCGCGAATGATCGGGACAGAATATTAGGTTGTTATTTCCAGAGGTGACATAATTTCAGATTGCTATAATTCAAAATGAATATATATGGAATAATATTTGATTTAAACTTTTTTCTATCAAGATAATTGAAAAAAAAATAAATAAAAATTTATTAGGAATATTTAGTTGTCAGTCGAAATTGAAAGAAGGTGACTGAGTACCCTCCGTGAGAGAACTTATAACTTATAGCAAGTGCTATAAGTTATAAGTTAAAGCTGCATGTACGTAACTGATCAATCAGGAATAGAGTCGTATTTCGTGTAAATAATTTATTTGTAAATTGCAAAGCACTTTCGGCTTTTATGACATCATCAGTGCGATACTCGTCAATTATATACAAGAAGATCCTGTAGAATCAAAGAACAAAACCTTGGTAAAACACTACTTTGAGTGGACATGAACATGAAAGTTATAATACGCACCCCTTTGGATTTAACGTTTCAATATTTTTTGTTTGAAACCTTTTTATAATATTATTTCCAGCGTGCTGAGTGACGAGTACTCGTCACTATATCATCACCAAACAAATATTTAAATAGTTTTTCACAGTTTCGAGAGTTGCTATTTCAATCTCTTTTTTTGGATTAATCAACTCAATTATATCAATTCACAGCCTTCACAGGAATACTAGTTATATCTATATATATGGAAGAGCAATTTCTGTGATGATTTAACATAAGCAGATATTGAATACTGCCATTTGACTGGTTGTAATTGTATGGTACCATCATTATTATTATTATTATTGAATTAACTCGAAAGATATGAAATGAATTTTAAAATTGAAAACTTCATCATCATTATAAAACCAACTTATATGGACACGAATGTAAAGTCAAAATGTTTGTTATTGTGAACTTATTTGAAAATTCTTATAACTGAGAAATCTCGGAATGGTAGCTTGATTTTGTTTTTAATTTCATATGTGAACTAAATAGTTGGTGATCTTCTATATCGAAAGTCTTCTTGACTTGAGTTTATTCTGGTTTCAGTGTCCCAATGAATAAAATAAAGTTATGACTACCCCTTTTCATATCATTTCTTTTTCTACTCTTAGTTCGACTAAAATTAAATGAATATTCTAAGGAGAGAACAGAAGGAAGTAATCAATATCAAAAAATCAACTCTATACAAAGATGTGTAGATCATGCAAAGAGTAACTTTCAGACACGAACTGGAATTGGTTTTTTATTGATTCGGCCTTTTCTTGATGAAGATCCATAGTAATTGCATAAACTTCACCTTACGATTTGACCTCTACAAACTTTATTCAAAGAAATATATCACGACCTGTTTCGCTAACACAGTAACTTTTTCGTAGTGAATTAAGTACAAACTGGAATAAAAAGCTGTCTCGAAACAGCTATTTTTATACTTACAAACATTGAATTACACGAAAGAAAAATACTTTCGAAACACGAAAACCAGTTTTCTCTATCCAGTTTGTATTCCAAACATTCCTAATGGAATCGAATCAGATATCATTCACAGGATTCCTACACATTATAATCAATGAAAGAAGTAAAATGTCACTTACATGGAACACTGTTATTCTCACTGCTAGACATCCGACGTTTCGCCGTAAGACACTTGCCTTATCGACTCTTCACTAGCAAATACGGATATTATGAGAAAAAACACTCGATTCGTTCATCTTTGGAAGATTCCCACATTTTTGTATCAAGATGGAGAAGAAGAGAGTCAAAACCTTTCTTTCGTATAAAATTATATACTTTTCAAATTGTTTGAATTCATAGTGCGTCTAAAGATTTTAATTCACCTCTACCTCCTTAGTGGTCATGATATACAAAAAAGTCTTACAGTATTACAAGCATAATTTTCCTTTGTCAAAACCTGGTTACGGAATAGATATATTCAAGTGTTGTTCAGAAAATCATCCTTGCATATTAGAAATATCGAATAATGCTCTTGGTCTTAATTTTAGTATGGTATTTTTATTTGCAGTTGAATTTCCTGTGTAATTTTTTTTAGAGATAGGTATATATCTTAAATTTTGAAAAATCCGTCCTATCGAATCACAATTGATTTTGATTTGCAATTGATTTTTTCATACAAACAAGAGATGGGAAATACTGAAAGTGAATTTTCTTGTGTTTATTATATTTCCAAAACATTTTTCACACCTGATTATGATTTTCATGATCATGATATGATATGATTATGATGATGATTATGATTTTCATCAATAATTAATTTGCTGAGATTGGACATACTTGAAATCAATAATACTAATACTGATTCATTGATGTGAGAAATAATTCAATTATATAAATGTTTGATAAGGCGATAATCATTATATTGTTATTTGAATATTATGGCCATCTTGATATTCGATTCAAATTATATCTAATCCATTTCACTTCCAGAGAAATGAAATCACACAAAAATATTGTCATCAGCATTTGCATTATGACGGCCATATCTGTTTTTTTACGGATTTCAACGTTAATACTTTTTGAATTTCTGTTAATTGACATACACTGTTTACTATGGCGCATTGCATTTTTTGCCATTCCAATGATGACTGCTATGCGTGGTTGTTGAAAGAGCTGACTACATGAAATCGGAATATATCGCTGAAATCATTTAGGATTGTCGAAAAAGTGCTCATGCGACATTACATTCGGCTTTTTATTTCCTGCTTTTTATTGGAAACAAATGAGCCCTTTCATTATTCGGCAGTAGTCTCCACTGAATTTAACTTCAATTCGTTCAGACGCATTAAAGTGCTGGGCAGAAAATTCTTTGAAATGATTCCGAGGATAATGTACATGCAATTAATTGATGATGATAACAAAATATTGTTGTTTCCAGGGCAGTTGAGCTTTGTACTTTTGCAGATTTTTTTAACAAAACTTTCGTTTGATGTGTATCAAACAGAATTATAGTTATACTCTTCTCACATCAAACCAAATTATGATTCTCAGAAATTCGTGAAGATTCTGAGAATCATAAAAATAATCCAAATAAAATGAAAATATAATATCTTTACAATACTATATGTTCATTCATCAACATTATTTATAAAAGGTATATTGTAGTGTTCATTATATTTTTTTAAATCTATGTGTACTTTTCATTATGAAGAAAAGAAAAACAGGAGATTTGAAAACCGATGCTTTTGCATGACATTTATCCTACTCAAATATATTCAACGAATATACTCTACGAAATTGCATATTCATATATACATGATAGTATATATTCCCTGAAAAGCTCACCTAAGTAAGAACGTATTTTGTTGGTCAGGTTTCATGATTTTTGTTTGACATAAAATGTTTAAAAATATCTTGACTCTTTTGACTATTTTGCATTTCCTCACCCTCTTCTTATACTGACCATTTACTTCAAATTCAAGGTGGAAAAATTGAAAGAAAGGCGGCCTAAACAGAGGTTCAGCGATAAAACTGACAGCCATAAAGTTAACATCTGTATGCCTTCCATAAAATCAATTTAATTACGGTGGGGTGATTGGGATTGTACGAAAGCAAAATAAAATATTTCCTGTCTAAACCGTCTTTGGAATATTCAAATTTTGAAAGCATTTATTTTTCCTGTCAAGAATTTCATTTGTAGGTCTCGCTTTCATTACCGATCTATGGTTTTTCCAAGATATTTCATTGATTCTGCCTCAGCCAACCCATCATCAAGGTGATTTAGACAATTATGAGTAAAAACGTGAATGACTCTGTGTCATCTGCAAAACTGACCTTCTCGTAATTCATACCCCGAGTAAGTACCTGAGTGACTATTCATGTACAGAATGAAGAGCACAGGCCCCAAAAGTGACCCTCTGTACTGCTCTACTTCTATCAGAAAAATAGTTATTTACCGAATTATAGATTTTTTTTTTAATAATTATTTAAATAATTTTTGATGACTGACCGTGTCGAAAGTTTTTTTGATGTGAAATATGCTTACAATTGTCCTTTTTTTATTCATACATTCATAAATCACTGACGTTAATATGTAAATTGCATCTTGAATAAATTCTTTTTAGTCTCGAAATTCAAACTGGTAAAAACTGTGATAAAATTTTGAATTTCATAAAAAACTATCTGGAAATTTGCTTATTATAAAACAACAATTAGTTATGTAAGTAAGGAGTGATTTCATGAGCAATTCATTTAACAGTTACTGTTAAATGAATGTTGTCAAAATCGGGAAATAAGCATCAAAATACTGTATATCAATTTGAACAAATCATAAATCAGTTGATCTTATCTGATCAAATGGTTCTACTTTCACTTGCGTTAGAGAAATGGTAAAGAAAGCATCTTAAAACAAATTAGGGTATCCAGATAGGATAAATAGCTTCGATTTCGTCGATAAATCTAATAATTTCTGGAGTGTCATTATCACCACCGCTATCTAGTTTTACGAGCACTATGAAATTGTGTAATTACAAACTAATTGGTGGAAGTTTGCACCCTTCTTGACTGCAGCTCGATCTGATATATTAACCCATACCTTCGAATTCCATTAGTGGGTTGGGAGTTCTTGAAGAGATATATAGGTTTGTGGATTGACTGTTTGTTTGTAGGAAAACGATCCTGACTTTGCAGATCTTTCCAGTTTCTTATACAAGCAGTAATTAGTTACCGTTATCGACATTGTTAACAAATTGAAATGAAAAAAAATGCTTGAAGGATTGTTGATATGACATTTCCTAAGGGTCAAATAACTTCACGGATTGGAAACATCCGATCACTTGAGAAAATCAATAAAGATATCGATATCTGTTTTGAAAAATAATTCTATTCAACATATTCTGAATTCGTGTTTTATTAATTGCCACATTTCAGAAACTGCTCAATTGTATGAAAAAATAAAGGTTTTGAGTAGGTAATTAAGTGATATTCAAATGTAAATTTGCTGCATTTTCATTTTGAGTTATGGTGAAGGAGGTTTTGTAAAATCTGGTGGAGCCCTATTAGCAGTCACGTAGGAAAGAATTATT
The DNA here is from genome assembly GCF_025532065.1 of Leptinotarsa decemlineata. Lineage (NCBI taxonomy): Eukaryota > Metazoa > Arthropoda > Insecta > Coleoptera > Chrysomelidae > Leptinotarsa > Leptinotarsa decemlineata. The sequence goes on from NW_027412525.1 coordinate 1,789,569, forward strand.
AAATCTGTTGTGGAGTGCTACTATGCAAATTTCAAAATAGATTATTGTTGCAAAATTTCTGTGTTGCGTTATATAGACAGCAAAAGAAAAAAATATTTATATACTTCTTCGATTGGAATTATCATTTCTTTCTTGCAAATTCAGGAAGCAACTATAAGAATGTACAATAAAACTTTAGTGATGCACCCCCACCTAAAACATAGTTCCAACAATTCATAGTTTTTATATCAATTCGAGATTTTAGAGATGGCATTTTGATGCGAAAATATTCCTCCATTTATAAAAAAGAGAGATACTATTTAAATATTTTCAGTGTTTATTCCATATAAATCTATTTAAAAAATCTTTAGGTTTCATTTCATGAATTTCAAACAATTTATATTGATTTATATGCTCGCTTTTATAATTCATCTCCATAGTTTCAATTAATGGTAATCGTAACATGGATATTCGTTTCAGAACTATTGTAGACGATCGATTGTCACTAAAAAAGATGAGGTTTTCACTTTTTTACAAATTTTCACAAATGTTCGTTTAATAGGATTTGCACTTTTAAGGTAAGAACTCGTGGAAGTTTCAGTTCAGAGGGTTATCGTTTGTATGGAGACGACATCAAGTTAGCTTAAAAATCCATTTCACCGATTCTTACACAATAACAATAATTCATAAAATGCAGAATTTAAAATATTGAGTGTTTTCCAAGTTTTACGCATAGCGAAGCTCTGGTGAGATTTTTCGATCTGAAATTTTTATAAAAAATAGTAGTATTTTTGAAATATTCGTTGTTAGTTTTATGCCTTAGCAGGTGATGCAGGTAATTTTATGTACGTGGAAAATGCTGTCTTTCGATAAATACCTTGCGTTCAGAAGAGGGAAAAGTGAAAAATTATTATTAGTTTGAATCATTACTCACAAATATTTTTGTGATAACTTTTGTGAAATACACGTTATCTTATATGTTATGGTATATTGATTGTGCTATATTTGTTTTTATTGTGTGATAATTATACTTTGTATTTTTGTTAATTAGTTAATTATTAAGCTTGCTACTTATTTACCAATAAAAAACGAAAACAGAAAACTATTGAAAAGTATTTGGAGTTTACCCAAAAAGTATTAGTGAATTACTGATATTCGATTCGCGGAAGCAGTATTTATTGAACCAATTAGCCAACATGACATGCCGCAGCTCAGCTTTTATTAATTCTCTTCTGTGCCGGATAAGTCAAGGCACTCCATTTCCACATCCTGTATAGACCAATATATTTTCCAGCTCGTTGCAAATCCTTTCCCAAACCACCTTTTAGGAAGCTTACTTTTGTCTTAGGGTTTTATTAGGACCGACACAATGCCCTATCGCAACTATCGGTTTGCGACAGACCTGCCTTATTTCAAAGTGAATTCGCTTGACTCGGTGTTTCAAAGTGGTCGGCTCTTATTGAAAGACTAGTGATACGTTGCTGTTTACACTGTTGAAGGTTTTTGTATTTGCTGAGTACTTGGAACGTTAGACTATCTCGTTTGTTTATTTTTGATTCCGTTTTCCAACCCTTCCTTAACAGGTTTTCAAGTCGATAGTACGTCTGTTTGGAAAAGAAATGGGTAATTGGAAACAGACCACAATAGCCGCGAAAAAATATTATAATAATAGACTTGAATTGAATTGGCCTTCCCTTCATGAGAATATTGATGGGGATGATAGATAGATGAATATATTTCAAAACATAGTAACCTACTACTGAAATAATTTATAAGTAACACGACATCCAATAATTAATATTATATATGTATAAGTAAGTAGGAATACAGGAAACCGTACTTACTTGAACTGCAGCTTCATTTGAAATTTGATGGAAGCTTCGTTCAAGAGATTATTGATTTGAAAATCAATAAATTCTAATAAAGCAATAATTGATGAGTTTTTTATGAGGTCAGTTGTACAATCGGATATAAAGTTTTTGCTATAATCGAGAAAATTAAAAAAATATGGTAAATAGATTTATTATAAATAAAATTGTGAGCCTTCACGGGACGCCTGTCAGATGAGAATCATCAATAATAATAATATTTCGTGACCCCTGAGATGATTGTTGGGTATTGAAATATTTATAAAAAATGTATAATTGAAATATACATTAAAACATTTTAATGTAGCTTCAATATATTAGTAAACTCAAGAATTTTAGGTAGTCATTGCAGTATATTACTGAAACACACTATTTGTCTGTGAAATGTTAGTTATTATTTCAGGGTCACTGTGACTTCCTGTTGGCTTTTAATGGAAATTCTTGTATTCATTAATTTTATTCAGTTGTCCCGTTTTTTGTTCTTGGACAATTTCTTTTATATATATATATATATATATATATATATATATATATATATATATATATATATATATATATATATATATATATATGCATATATTTTATGTTTGAAGTGGAATAGGTAAATACCTGGTTCTTGTCCAATGTGTTATGTAGTGTGAATTTATAACCTCTGGATTCCTTTTCACTACTGCTCAGAATGCTTCAATCACTAAACTAGGACTGGATCTGGCGTATCAGGTTGGTTTTTACCAAGTAATTAATTAATTATCATTATTCAATACAATAATATATAATTTTCTAACTTTTCTATCGAAATATTATTCAATTTCTGTTTGGCCTCCCCTTCGTCGCCTTGAGCAAAATTGTGTTGTTGATGAAAAAGTTGAAAATCTCTTATTTTTCTTAGTTATCAAATTTCACACCTTCGTCAGGACAACTACAATAATAAGATTATATATCTTGTAAAAAATATATAAATACATATATATATATATATATATATATATATATATATATATATATATATATATATATATATATATCAGTTCTTTTATTCATTGAGTGGTCTTCGTTATTGATATGTATCATTTCCAAAAATATTCTTTCAGTTGTATTGATTTCTCTATCTAAAATATTTGGGTTTTCAATTTTTCGAATCAATATGTTCTGCACAAGAATTAACATTTCGTCTACAGTCGCTCTCATGGGAAGGGATGCGACTACTTGTTTACTATAAATTTATATATATATATATATATATATATATATAGTTTCAATTTCCCCCAAATCACCTCGATGGGATTGAAAACACAAAAATAGGGGGGAGGTCTCAATATGGTGTGTCAAGAATTATTACACTATTCGCATCCTAATTTGGGATCAATGTATTTCCAAACTATTCCTCAAAAATAGTAGCTTCCATGTTCCTTATGATAGTCAACATTGCAGTCCTCAAATTTTTTCTACATAATTTCGAAGAGATCGGAACCCATTCTTTACTTTATCTGCAAAGCACAATGATTAGTCGCAATCCTTTGATTGCAGGCATGTTAGGCGTTCACATTTTCGAACCATAAGTCCACCCTTTCGTAACTGTGTCGTGAGACTCATACCAAGTTTCGTCCAAATAGAAAATTTGCCGTTGTTCTTGTCTATATTTAGTTATTTGTTCTAAGTATTTGTTATGCAATTCCACTATTCTTCTGATTTCCATAACTGATTGACGTTTGTTTACTATTTTAAATCTAAATCCCAGTTTCTTTATCCAATTCTGAAGAGTTTTGTCACAGCAGCTCACGTTATGGCCGAAAGTATTCAATTTATTTCTTCCTTATGATTTCAATTGTAGGTATCTCATTGCTTTTGTAACAGTCGTATACCTATTGTTTTCTTCAATGATTTTATTAGATGAACATCTAAAGGTTTTGATAATCCCGTATCAGATCGCGTCTTGCGTTCATAACGTTTGTTTTTGACTATTTTGCGTACATTGAGAAAGGAATTTCGGTCAAATATGATGTTGCTTGTAATAGTTTGTTTCCCTCGAAACCAAACTCGAGATGAAGATTCTTAAATACTTTGGAACATACTATCTGTGTTTCAATATTCAAATGCATCCGCTTCTTATTCACTGGTATGTCTTTTTCGCATTGTTCACCATCGCTATTCTAATCACTACACAGGAAAAAGTCTGCGTTGTTGTCACACTCGTTATTACTATTAGTATTTATCCAAAGACGCTACATTTTAAACAGATAACAAAAATTTTAAGTAATTATAACTGCACCAATATCGAAATTCAACACTCAAAACGCGATCAGTTCCTAACAGAACATTGACAACACGACTCTTATAACCCTGCTCGCATTCTATTTGTCACCGTAACATGACTTCAAATTTAATTTTATGACTCTTCAGCCAATCATAAAACTCGGTTAGCAAAAATCATGCAATACGAACCGCCTAGTCTATGGTCCTCGTGGACTAGTTGGCAGTGGCTTTATTTTTCTCTATTGGTTTTTTTGGCCTTTGAGATCGCCGAAAGCTTTAACTATGCACAATACCAGTTACTTCGGCTATACCTTATCCAGGAAACGGTACGTACTCTAGTGAAACTTGCTTTCTTCTTGAAAGAGAGCATTTGTAGGTGTGACTACACTTTAGTGGTTGGCATATATTTCGGGTGGACTTACGATGAATTGCATATTTGAAGGAAAGGTCTTGTTAATTCTTGGCTGATGCTAATTTCGATGGATTGACGTTCGTAGGGGATACAAAAGAAACTGTACACTGTGATATATGGAAAAATCAGCGGTGGCAGAACACGCACTAAGGACTGGAGAGCACTGGGCACGTTTCGAAGTCCACTCGTCAGCCTTTTACAATCGGTTCGTTCGTGAAACAATTGAAATCTTCAAACAAGACAACAATTCCAACCGAAAGAAAGAATCCATGTATATTAATAAAATTTGGACACTGTCTTAACGAAACACCAGTAAGGCGAAAATGACAATACTGACTGAGAAATATTTCTCCGTGAGTGTCAAAGAAGTTCAGAATTGTTTTTCTTAGAGCGACATTTGAAATTTTTGGAGAGACCTTCTACCATTCGAACAGAATTATTATTTTCAACTCTTTTATAGTGTCCCGTCTTGGCATAAAAAGATCCTCATAACTAAATTATACCCCTTCGTATCATTGAATAATTTCCGCATTCATCAAGTTTCTTTTTCGTCCGGCACGAGCAACTTCCTTTATAAACTTCAAACTTTTCCTTAATCTAATTCAATCTTTGAACCAATTTCATTAGCGATATTTTATCGAAGACGAGTGGGCGGTATTTTTTATCGAATTTTTATTTCCATTGTTCCTGTATGAATGAAAAAATGGATGAAGTTTTCGAAAATGAAAAAATCATTCTTGATTAAATTTCGTCTGGATCGAAATTCACGTGAAATCCGATGATGTTTGATCTTTTGTTTCCCTTTTCTTTTGTGTTGGCACAATAGTAAGGCCTGCGTGACCCCATATGCTGGATTGAACGAATTGTTCGGATTCTCGTTTTCAATACTTCATCAGGAGTTAATGGTGAAGTTTCTATATATTTTTCTCTCGACGTTTTCATCAGGAAAACAGCGTATTAACGGTATCTGCCGTGAATGGGGGAATCCTACAATGGCCTCATGGAAATGTCATTCATGGCTTTTTTCATGTTATTCGCTTCCACCCCTGATTACAGTTCTTTTGTGGAAATAGTGACATAAAGTTAAACAAATAATTCAGCCGTGAAGTTATGTGTAATGTCATAACCGACCAGGTTTCGATACATGATAATGCAAAATAGAAATAGGCTATTAGTTATATTGAAAAATCCAGTAAAAGTGACAAATTGTTCGACTCAACCTAAAAGTCATGGCTTATTGAGAAATATAGTTTTATTTGGAAACTGAAACGGGACTAGTCAAATAGGTTGGATAGTGAGTTATTTTTCTAACAATGCACAAAAAAAGTAACATTATTTTATTATATAAAAATTTTCTCGGATGGAGATAACAGTGTCAAAGTTATTGGGAGAATTGTAGAGACAAAATATTGTACACAAAAAAGGCAATTTAATCCAATTAAGAGAAATGAAGCCCCACCCACCAATGATGGTATAAAATCGGCCACAAATTTCAACATTGCATGCCCCTGAAGAGGCTTAAGACGCATGACCCCTCACAATCATAGGTAATAATACTAACTCTTTACCAACATTGTAGTTTCTGCATTCGAACACTTCGACCATTACCTCAGGCATAAAAACGTCAGGCATAAAAACCTGCAGACCATGGCAGGAAAATAGCTTTGACACAATAAATTTTTCAGTTATATCCTGAAAATGGTTGAACTGATTTTTTTTTTTCGTTGTGGAGAATAGAGTTAATTGCAGTATACATAGTTCACAGTTGAATTTTGAGTTTAATTACAATATTTGTGAATCCTATTTTCGTTGAAATTCATTTTAGAGTAAATTATCGAGAATATTTCAGAACGAAATGATTGAAATGGTAATTGAAGCGAGTAGTATATGACAAATTATCTAAAAGAACAAGCCAGTTTCAACTTGCCTACACTGTAGGTTAATGAACTGACACCTATCAGAAAACAATTACTGTCCCTGGCTAATATCACGAAGGGCGTTGGATTATATCCGACAGGTGTCACTGCAGAATTCTTCACTGAAGCTATTCCTGCATATGCTGTTGGCGATACAACTGCCGCAATCGATTTTCAATTATTGGAACACACTTGCAAACTGGTTTCTAGCTGTTTGGCCACTCGTCAGTCGATGATTTTCCATAATTGAGAATCGAATCCGTATCAGAGTATCATTCCTCGAACTAGGCTGAAGCGATATAATGCAACGCCCTTCGTGGTATTAGTGGAGTAGTCGTTTTCTGTTAGGTTTCAGTCTATTGATCTATAGGTAGGTACTAAAAATTATAAATCTATATCTATATTATATGTATGTAGTTTTCTATATGTAGTTTTCATCATGAAATGTTGTACACATGTTCTTGGAGATATTAGAAGTAACATAGGATACTTTTTATTAAAGAAAACAAGTATTTTTCATGTAAGATAAAAAATCTCAAAATCCAGCTACTTCAACATCATCTAGCATTCCCTACTAATATTATAAATGCGAATGTAAGTTTGTTTGTTACTGTTTCATGCGAAAACTACTCAACCGATCATCATGAAATTTCGTACACATGTTCTTGGAGGTATTAGAAGTAACATAGGATACTTTTTATTAAAAAAAAATAATTATTTTTTATGTAAGATAAAAAAATGTTTTGTCAAAAAAATCTCAAAATCCTAACGTCATCTAGCATTCCAGTAATGAAGTTCCAAACCTCAGTACCGTAATACCGTCGCACTATATTATTCACAGTCACGACAATATCCAATCCAATCCAATTGACTATAGTTTCAGGTGTTTGGAATTTTTCTATATTTATGGTTTTTTCCTCTGTCACCCGTGAGCGAAGCCGCGGGTAGAAGCTATTATATATTATATGTTACATTTTTTACCTTCCCATATAATTATTGAACATGGAGATTGAACTACGATGAATAATGTATAATACGCAACCAAGATTCTGTTGTTTTTTCATCTATCGAAATTGATGATCTTGCTTCGGTTTACGCCTTCACTGATACCGCGTCAAATTGCATATATCTCGCTAATCATCTAAGTATCTACTCGACACTGTGCCCAACATTTACCAGCGGAAGATATATCATCAGTCGTAACTTTCGCGGGATAAATCAGGTTGCGATGGGCTCGAAGTTCCATATATTTTTATCTACGTTCAGATAAATTTCGCGTCTCTCTTGTGGTCTAGATATGCCGTGTTCAAGTTTGGTATCGAATTTCGAATTGAGAGTCAGCTTTTCCTATAAATTAATAGATGATATTCACGGTTACGGTTTTTATCCAGAATATGTTAGTTATATTGTGAGTAATAGAGAAATGAAATGTAAATTTCGACCATTAAGGATGGATTATAAGGCGCATATCAGGAATCACAACCCAGGATTATTCATTTGAGTGATTAATTACTGTTTTGATTTGCACATTACATTAGGAGATGACTACAACAGTTTCTGATGATGCTAACTGTTTATTCAAGTTACACCTCATTGTGAGATTTTCACTGAGCAGTTCACAAAACCGCAACACGTGTTGTTCTATACAATAGCTTCCTCAATCGTTTCTATATAGTAGTCAGTAGTAAATTAAACCAATTTGGATGAAGAATCGCTCAGTGTTATTCAAGTGTTTGAAACTCCTCCGTCCAAATAAATTCGAAAATTTATGACACTCGATTGACTGATAAAATGTGGTATTGTATAGCTAAATACATGCCGTGGTTTTGTAGACTCTCAAGTGAAAGTCTCACATTGAAGTGTGTTTTTTTTTGAGTATAAGATAAAGGTGACAACTGATACTCGTATTTGCTTTGAAAGTACAATTTTCTACTAGAGACAATCAGTAGTAGCAAATATCAGAGAACACATTGTGAGATTTCCACTAAACAGTTAACAAAACGGCAACACGTGTTTCAATAGCTTTCTCAGGCGTTTTCAGTATGGAAAACTTTCGAAGGTTTTGCAAATATTCGAAAACGAAAAGTTCCAAAAAATATTCCAGTGAATCCTCATCAGGAGTATCCAAATAAAAAGTTGAAAATGAAGGGAATTACTTGAATCTGAACTCATTATAAACTTCGCCAGATTGTATACAGTTTTATTGTAAAGATAAAAGCTATTTTCGACGAAGACTTGCGTTCCGCAAAATAAAATTATTTTTCAGTTTCGAAACAGTTTGTACTCGTATAAAAAAACCGAACATAGAATTTAATTTGAAATAAACTTTATTGGATCTTTATAATAACTACTTTTTGAGTCCTAGTCAAAATCTGTATCGGCAGTTTAACACTATATTATGGCAATGTTTATTACTCCCGATCTCAATCTTCTACAAGTCGAATAAATGTCATGTTAGAATCCCTTTCTATTATATATCGTAGGGAGTTGAGCTTTCCTTGCAGAAGAACATAAATCAACTCGACCCAAGAGTAAAATATTTCCAGAACCCGCTAGGGATTAAGAAATTGTCGATCCCGATTCTTATTTTGACGCCAGAAAATATCTCCAGGCTGACCTCTGAAACCAACTCTATTTCATTTTGTGGCCTATAATTTACTTGTGTTTCATCTAGGAGGAGTCTACCCTATTCATCATTATTCATATATATTGCAGAACAGGCCCGTACCGAGAACATTCAGACATTTAAGAAACTATTTTCGAAAACAGAAAATGTATTTCAGATAGAGTAATGATAAATTGTAGTGTAGCCAATTGATAAAACTAGAGGGATAGCTCCCCTCGTAGATAAGTACCTACTGTTTGTTTTTTATGACCCTCAGTGATATTTTCTTAGAGTGTACTTCAGCTATCCAGTGAAAAAAAATATTTCTAGGTAGTTTTTCTTTACTATATCATCATTGTTCCTGGAACCGGTAAATTTAGACATACTTCATATATAGTATGACATGTATGAACATAAACATTTATTATTTTGACATTGGCATTGACAATTGAAATTCTTGTCAAATGAATGCTGGATTTGGTGAAAATTTATTACGCCTAGAAATGGTTAAGTTCACGCCATAAAACACGGCGTAAAATGAACTTTTTGCAATACGTTTCCAACAAAATTGTTATTCTGTAGATGAAATGAATACTGTACAATAGCTTCCTCATGCATGTTCATGCTGTATGAACACGTCCGAGGAAGTGTTCATACAGCAGGAATATATAGTGAAACACATGTTGCATATGCATTTCTTGCAAGTTTTCGGAGATTAAAGTGTACCATCGCACCCTGTTATTTTGAGAAAACTCATCGTTGATTACGACAGTAATTTAGAAGAAAAACATTTTTTTTGCAATATTTAGTGGACATGACATAAGTCATAGTCCAATAGTTAGTCCAATAGTTATAATATTCACAAGGTTTTTTCATAAAAATCATTAAAATAAAGATAACTTTGAGGAATCGGACACCATGTTATACGATTTTTTTTATCCTCCTCTATCACGGCAATCTGTAGCTTCTGGTGCCGATTGCCATACTGAATCTCGACCATTCACTGAAAAATTAATAAACATTATTATTATTATTATTACTATTACAGTACATCCTCGTCCAACTTATTCATCAATAAGAATAAATGGAGTAGCAGACGAATTCCAGAAACACCTTAAAATGTAACTGAAAATTATGTGCTTTTTATAACAAATTAAAACCTACCCGATTTTGTTACAAAATGGGTAAGCGTCGTGGTAAGTCAAAATAGTATTCTCGATTTACGTCAAAAAATTTCCACCATAATTCGCCCTTCCTAACCTAACCTAACCTAACGGGAAAAAATTCGGACAAATAATAATAATAATAATAATCGTCTTTATTGTTACCCAGCTGTAGTTACATACAAATATTTAAATAAATTAGAGAGCTAGTTGCTGACATAACAAAAGGCGAAGTTCAACTTAGTTAGCACGAGTGCTACCGGGTAGCTTTGTTAACGCGAGACGAAATACGGTTTTATTGGCCAAAAACTGTTACTATAATATTTTGAAAATAAAAATCGAAAACCGTTTTAGGAACTTATATTTTATTAAAATCTCTTTACTTTAAATTCATTATACAACAATTTTTCTCTATGTATGTCGATGTGGATTGTGCTTGCTTTGCTTTCACATTATATCAACCATTCTAACCAAATACAAACCACATCAATTTACCAACACACAAACATCAAACAACCAAAATTTTCCCATCAGTGTCGCTCCACTGCGCCGCCCTGCATACAGACAAACATCATGCACATCACCAACCAATAAGACAAATTTACATCGAAAAAAAAAGAAAGATAAAGACTCACGTGTGGCTCTGTCTGTCTGTGTGCAGGTCGCCGCGGAGGAGGGTAGATACCGAACAACAACCATCCATCATCCCCCATTCCACGTTCTCATCTCCGACGATGGTGGCTGCAACACCGGGAATGCATGGCAAGGCAAGGGTTGAGATGGAATTCTGCTTTGGATAGACACCTGGTGAGTTTTTTGTTTGTTTGAAGTTTTCTATAGCATTGAAAAACGTTTAAGCTGTAATGATTGATCTAGAAAATCGGCAGTTTACAACATAGAGTATGGGGTATATAACCCCTCCACAAAGCACTGAGTCCTAGGAGGTTTTCTATTGATGTTCAATAGTAGGCATTCAGGAACAAAAATAAGAAAAAATAAAACCATTGCTTATTTTTGAATATTGTATAACAAGTAACAATAAGGAAAATATGTATATTAAAAATAATCCATACCATCATTGGCATTGAGTGAAAAGCTGATCAAGTAGAAGCATAATGAACTAAAAAGTGAAAGCCGTGAACCCCCATATCCTTAAATATTTGGAAGGCTTCATCTTGACCGATCATCAATATGGATTTCGAAAACAAAAAACAACACACGATACCAATATTTGAAATAACGCAATCCAGAAACATGGATAGTCTAGAGCTGTTGTGCTTGATATTTCTAAGACCGTGTGTGGCATGAGGGTGTGCTGGCTATACTTCGATGCTATGGCTTTTCGGATTATTTTTGTATATGGCTCTCCAGCTTCCTAAAAGAACGTTCCCTGCAGGTGGCTTAGGAATCCTTAGGAATCCATATTGTCTCCAACCCTCGTTTTATTGTATATCAACGACTTATATCCAATATATTGCTTTGCTGACGACAGCACACGAATTGGTCTTGAAGAAACCAGGTTCAATTCAATGCCACGAAAACCAGGCATCTGTTTTCTCCAAAAAGATGAATGTTTCCGAACCGGATAAAATAATGTCAGGGCAGACAGTTCCGCTTTCTGCTTCGATGAGTTTGTTAGGGGTTTAAATGGATACCAATACGTCTTGGCACAATCATGTCGCTGGAATTGCAAATGCTGATTCTCAAAAGCTTGGAACACTGTTCCGAACCAGAAAACTGTACACACCTCAACAATTTTTGATGCTTCATAAATCACAGATCAGACTTTATTCGGAGTATTATTCTCATGTATGGAGCTCCGTCCCTTAGCATACCCTGAAGCTACTGGATTCTATCAAGAAAAGAGCCATCCTCCTGATTGGATACACGAACATCACTTGCCACCTTGATAGTCTGGAACATCGAAGAAAGGTGAAGATTTCTCATTCTTTTATAGATACTTTCACGGGGGGTGTTTGAATGACTTGGTACATTCGAATCCACCAAGAGTGGTACATATCAGAAATACGCGACGGACTGTGACTGTTCAATGTTTTGAGGTTCAACTCAGTACACCTTGAACTTCACTGTTTAAGAACTCTTTCATCTAGAGAACTGCGTTTATGTGGAATTAACCTCCTGAGAACGTTTTTCCAAATGAATTTAATTTCCAGCGATTCAAATCGCGCCTTAAAAGATAATTTTCTTTATTGCTTTCTTATGTATACGTCCAAGACTTCTTCAGCTTCCATTGTATTGGAAATATCCTGGTGTACGTGCAGTAAAGCGAAACAATATAGTCTCTCTTCAGCCATTGTATTGCGTAGATATGTTTTTGAACGACGCAAAGCGGAAAAAGTTCTCTCTGCTGTTTGGGAGAGAATTGGCAAACTTGTAAGCTTTCGTCGGGTGTTAAGGCAACTTCTTTTCAGGATTTGATTTCCACATTTGTTTCCAAATTGGCAAGTCACCTTTCAAGGTCAACAAGCATGGAAAATGTCACTAATGTAGGCATCATTTATATCGGGTGTTAACAAGTGTTGGAGCTTGCCTATACATTCCATCTCCTTTTTGGGAAATCTTGCCGTCAGTTCATTTATAATGAAATCAAGAAACTGGATGTACATTGACATGCGATAATAGACCATAGATCAGTCTAGTTGCACATTAGATCGATTTTTTGTCCAGCTGTTGTCCTATGTGTTGTCCATGTGTTCTGCTTGGAGTTTGCGAGCTAAGGGTAAAGTTACTCCAAGTACCTCAGCCAACACTACTACACTATTAAAAACTCTGACGACAGAATAGAGTGCAGAAAAGCAAATGAATCACTACCTCTACCTTCCGTTGAACTAGCGATGGGTTCGAGGATAGTGGGAAGTGCAGGAAGGTGTTCCATGAACGTCGACACGGCTTCGTGCCTTTCTATCCATCTCGTTACACACAGTTTTTTAAACCATGTGTTCGTGGCTTGAGGTCATGAATTTCCCGCATCTCTTCTTCCAAAGCTTTGAATCTTGCAGTGGAGTTACGCAAAAAAACTGCCAGGGAAGATATAACTCCCATGGCATTTCAGATGCTAGTAACAGAACAAGCTTTGCTTACTACTAATTTCAGCCTATGGTTGGCACACTGGCTGTAGATTGCAAGAGGCTGAATTTGGGAAATGCGGGGTTGCGCAAACCCCTGAATATTCCACTCATATTGGAGAATCCATCAAAAGCTTGTCCCGGCCAAATCAAGGCCAATCTTACCTAGATCTCATTGCTGAATTTCCAGCACTGAGATCGGCCACATCCATATCGTCTTCAATCTTGTATTCCTTGGTCTTGAAATACCTTATGCAAATTTTTTTTCAAGAAGAAAACACAAGCACTACAGAAACATCCTCAAGGCGCTTTCAGAGCGGTGCCTGTGCGAAAGTAGCGATTTACATTGGATTTGAATCGCTGGAGATTAAATTAATTTGGAATAACGTTCATTCCACAGTTCTCCAGATGAAAGAGTTCTCAAACAGTGAAGTTTGAGGTGTACTGAGTTTAACCTCAAAACGATGAGCAGCCACAGTTTGTCGCATATTTCTGATACATACCGCTCTAGGTGGAATCAAATGTGCCAAGTCACTTGAATACTTTCCGTGAAAGTATCTAGAAACGAGACAAATCTTCAACCTTTCTTCGATGTCCGAGGCTATCAAGGTTGCACGTGATGTTCGCGTCTCCAATTAGGCGAATGACTCTTTTCTGGATGCATTCTAGCAACTTCAGGGTAAGTTTGGAGGCAGAGCTTCATACATAAGAACAATACTCCAAAGAAGGTCTGATCAGACCTTTATAAAGCATCAAAAGTTGCTGAGGTGTGTACAGTTTTCTGGTTCGGAACAGTGTTCCAAGCTCTTGAGAATCAGCCTTTGCAATTCCAGCGACATGATTGTGCCAAGACATATTGGTGTCCATTTTAACCCCTAATAAACTTATCGAAGCCGAAAGCGGAATTGTCTGACCTGACATTATTATATCCGGTTCGGAGACATTTATCTTCTTGGAGAAAAGCGATGCCTGGGTTTTTGTGGCATTGAATTGAATTTGGTTACTTACACCCCAATTCTAAATCACTTCTAGATCCTCATCAAGATATGCAACCTTCTGCTGCCGGTGACGATGTGCCTCTGTAGCCGATGTTCTGGAATCCAAATGGAATGACGAGACAAGTGTGCTGTCGTCAGCAAAGCAAAATATTGGATTCTTGTTTTTTTTTTCAATGAGTCGTTGATATACAAATAATAAAAAAAAGGTTGGGGACAATATGGATCCCTGGAAACACCAGCGTTGATGATGAAAGTATTCGAGAGATATCCATCGATGGCCACTTGCAGGAAACGCTCTTTCAGAAAGCTGAAGAGCCATTCAAAAAATGCAATAGCATTGAAGTATGGCCATCAAACCCTCACGGCACACACGGTCAAAGGCCTTAGAAATATCAAGCGCAATAGCTCGTGATTCTCTGGTTCTTCAATAGACAAATATGTGGTCTCATTTGTCATTATTGTGAGAAACCCTTTTATTTTATCAACAATCTTGTCAGTGATAACTTTGCCTCAATATTCTATAATTTCATTCTGCGTGGTTTTGCTGATATTTGTTATATGTGAGGCTAGATTGTTATCACCAGCATCAACTCTGACTTTCAGCAGTGTTCTGAAATTTACTTCGCTGAAACAACTCCCAGCTGTCTCAATAATACTATGATCTCTGTGCCCTCTAAAGGGTATGTTTTGGGCACCAAATGAAATGACTGTTTTAATGATTGGAATAAGGATCCTACAGTAACAATTGTTTTTTTGTCTGTTAGCACTGTTAGCTTTACCTTCATGAGTCATACGAGAGTTGTGATAAAGCACCGTATTTTTTTATTATACTTTTATGATGATCTAAAATTACACAACATTTGCAGAGCCCCCTTGTAATTTTTTGGAGTATCAATTATTGATATGTTTGTAACCAACTGTGCCGAAAATAACGGTTCTCATTTCCTTCTGGAACCGTAGGAAATTTTAAGTTCTGAGGGGGTACCCAAGATTTTTTTAGTCCTAGGTATTTTCATCATCATCTCGCTTCTTCAATAGTTGGCCAAAATCACGATCCTGTAAAAAGTGACCGGAAGTTCCATCGTCAGTGTTAATTTCCGGTGAGGCTATGTGTGTGATTCCTACAAGAAAAACTTTGTTTTGCATAACTTAATTTTCAACTGCCATCCGCTTCTCCTATTTTTCATAATATTCTTTTTCATTACGGATAATACGAGTTTGGTAAAATCAGAGAACTAGTAGTGTTTTTTTTTCGCTGATTAATGTGGTACTAACAGGAAGTCAATTGAACATCGCGTTTTCGATTTATTTTCAAAAATGGTTTTGTCTGATGACACACTATATATTTCTGCTTTATTCGATCAACAAATCACTCCTGAATTTGAAAGATTGATGAATTTCATCATAAAGCATTTGAAAGCATTTCTTCTAGCCTTTTAAATAGTACTACCATCGTTGGCATTCGTTTTGGCTATCTGGAGATCCTAGATACTATCGTAGCGATTTTTATTTACCTTGCTTTTCAAAAACCTCCAAAAGTAAAAATCCATGGGTTGATATCTAGAGAACGGGAAGGCCAACGAACTGGTCTCCTGGTAGCATCAAAACAATCATTAAAAAGGTCAAACAAAAACTATAACGTATCGAGTGTTGTGTGGAGCATCTTTCTGTCAAAACACTCTTTGGCAATCAACTAAGTTGAGATTATCAAGAAACTCTTGCAATATGGTTCTACGATAACGCTCACCTGTTAAAGTACCACCGTGAAAACTGGTTCAATGATTTTTAACCCAATAAGACCGCACCATACTTTTATGCTGAAACGCATACCTGTGGGTTACAAGGAATATTTCGCAAAAATATGATGATATTTTCTGTTATACAGAAAATCACGATTAGCATTCACAAATCATCGGAAAAATGGCATTCGTCTTTTTTGGTCACCAGGTTAAAGGCAATCAGTAGGTCTGTATTTATACAATACGAACTCATATTTCGTCAAAATGTTCTGAATAGTTCCAAAACACAACCCACTGGCTCCTACCATGTAGGAACGGCTACATCCAACAATTTATATTGTTTTGATTTTAAATTGAATTTAAAGGCTAACCTGACGAAAAGAGAGAAAAAACATAACTCCGTTGTTTTTGGTTTCATAATAAAATTCATGATAACGTTTCAGGTTTAGAAAACAGAAGGAAACGATTAAGGTGGTAATACACAGGGTGTCCATTTAAACAATACCTTTTTTGAAATACATTGAAAACGCGATATTTAATTAGTTTTCTTTTAGTACCACTTACTAGCGATAAAACACTACTAGTTCTCTGATTCAAAACTCGTATCTTCAATAACAGGGAAGTTAGCAATAGTATCGGCGTGAGTTGGACATTGTATATGAGCGTTTGAACCACTTGCATTGCAAGTGCAGCAGCATTGACCATTATGCTTGAGACAACTCCAGAACATGATTTTTAATCTGTCAACGGCGTCTTCAGCTGACGGAAATCATTTTTCGCAAACAGAAACAAAAAAGGTTATTTGTTAACGATTCAAAACATTATGGCAGGTGACCCATTAATTCGTTCTTCAATGTGATAATTGGAGAGTGAAACAACTCGTGGAAGAATCAAGTGAAGAAGAGTTAGTTTATCGAAAAATCTAATTATGTGAAACATAACCAATTTGTGCAGTTGGAAAAATGAATTGGTGGCAACTAAAAAACCTACTGTAAGAAGGGTATGTTAAGATGTGATGAAGAAAAATAATAGTCTAATCAATAAAAATATAAAATAAATTGAAAATTTCTCCTACTATTTACAGAATAAAAAAACTCAAGCTTTTTCCATTATTATCGTTCTTTTTGGAGGTGCGCTTCACGCCTAAATATGATTATGTTGACTGGACTCCCAATATTGACTCTTTAATGAAAACAAACGAAAGGAAAACACACATTACATTATCCTGCTGTATCTCAGTTAGTGGTATGTTTATTCAGGCCAGCTAGTAACGTTTCTGTTTCATGGTGTATTCCCATCCGCGCCAACGGTTTGAAAATTGCTATATTATTTGAACATGAAATAATTTTTATGTACCTCCTAGGTACCTATTTGGGTATTTTCACCCTTTGCAGACTAAAATAAATTAAAATCTATAAATACATTGATGAAAAAGGTATACTTTCCCAGTAATACTTCCTCATCAAATTTTTAGGAATTCTAGTTGGAGAAAGGAGAATTTTGTTATTCTTCAACCAAATTCAGGAATTGTTTTGGCGTTTCTCGAGATGTGTTTATCGTTTCACTGTTCAGCAAACACCTTTGTTTGGAATTTTCAGGCATACAAACATTCTCATATATAGTCAGTGGGCATACTTGAAGACTGGCTATAAATCAAATCATCAACCTCAACTCCCTACACTGTAGGTTAATGGACTGACACCTGTCAGAAAGCAATTACTCTCCTGGCTAATACCACGAAGGGTATTGGATTATATCTGACAGGTTTCAGTGCAGGATTCTTCACCGAAGTTATCCCTGTATTTGCTGTCGGCGATACAACTGCCGTAATAGATTTTCAATTATTGGAACACACTTGCAGACCGGGCTGTTTGGCCACTCGTCAGTCCAATTGAGTATCTATCATCAACAAAAAGTCGATGACTTCTGATAATTGTAAATCGAATTCCTTCAGAGTATCATTCCTCGAACTAGGCTGAAGCGGACAACAAACAACAGGTTTGTCATCGCCCCATCTACCTGTAAACGAGGTAATCAACTGCATATCTGAAATTTGTCCAATTCCTCGTATAAGGAAAGAAAACTTCCGACTTTATGTTGATGATAAACACTACATTGCACTGACGAGTCGCCAAACAGGCTGCAACCGGTCTGCAAGTGTGTTCCAATAATTGAAAATCTATTGTGGCAGTTGTATCGCCAATAGCATTATGCAGGAATAACTTCTGTGAAGAATCCTGCACTGACACCTGTCGGATATAATCCAACGCCCTTCGTGCTATTAGCCAGGGGAGTAGTTGTTTTCTGATAGGTGTCAGTCCATTAACCTACATTGTAGGAATATGAGACTGGCCTGAACGAATTGTTCTTTTAGATGGTTTACAAACATTCGTTTCCAGTTTTATTATACTGACGTTATAATAACTTCTTTTTGACCTCTACTCTGTTTAAAACATTCCAAGTCTTGTTACAATGACCCTGATAATATGGTATCAATATGAAATTGATTACTTTTTCTAGTATTTTTCTGGTATAGTGTCCATTTTGTATGACACATGTAATATTTGATTGATTACAAAAATCAATTTGAAGTTTACAACTCGACCAGATAAATAAATCATCGAATATTTCTTCTCAAGTTCCCACAACATATATCTGGGAATCGATTTCATTTCATAAACATGTGAAGGCACATCGCGTGAATACTAAAATGGAACAACTGATCAACGATTCCAAATATGTATTTCTCTTGCGAAATACTCGGCAAGACTAAATAATATCTTCACTGGAACGAAAAAAGGGAAACGAACGAATTGTTGTTTTGTATATATGTTTGGAAAATGCTGTGAATAGGTTTAGTAGTATTGCTGATCGAAGTACCACGTTATGTTTGCCAATATTACCAATATATTTAACTTGGGCACATTTTGTAGTTCAAGCAATTGAACATTTTCATAAAAGGTACTCCATAAGTAAGTTGTCGAAAATGGTTCCGAAGTCCATTTTTTATTTTATTTTGTTTTTTATACACGAATCAGTATGTGTAGTTCTGTTGTCAAATATTATTTTACGAATTCTATTCAATGTCTTGAGTTTGAATCGATCCATTACACGTATGACAGCAACGTCTTAGGGGCCGTTCATTAATCACGTGATGTTTTTTAAGACTGCTTTCACCTATCCCCTCTTCCCTCTTACCGCTTCCTTTGTTTTTAGCGGGAGCTGACCGTTTGGTGGGAGTTGGTCATGTTCCGATTGATTAGAGGTTTCCATATGTTACGTATCTCTACGCTAGCTTGGCAAAATGCGTTGTTGGACAACATATATGCGGCTTCTTTGAATTTTATTCTAAACCAGTGTTCCTCCTTGTGGATGATTTCAGCTTGAGCCCACTTGATTATATGTTGATGAGTCCAAACATGCTCTGCTATTCCGGATTTGCTGGTTTCTCCTCGCTGTGTGTGTTTTTTGTGCTCGGCAATGCCGAACCAATGCCTGGTTTTCGTGAGACTGCTATGGATAGTGTTCCCAGATCTGAAGCAGGTTCTGATGTTATACTTGGACCCAATCCTTCTTATCCTTTCCAACAATCCTCCAATGTAGAGAAGTACAAGTACTGGTTGTGGCGGCTTCTCTTCTTCTTGTGGAGCTCTTGCTGTCTTCTAGCTGAAACCTATTCAATCATCACTTTGGAGTAACCATTCCGTTGAAGGTCATTTTTGATGATGCCTAGTTCCTTTTCGAGACATTCCTTTGTATCGACTAAGAGAGGAATCATCAAGACTCTACTAGACCGTGCTTTCGGGCTCTGCAATATAAAGAATGGTCTCGAAAAGGAACTAGGCATAATCAAAAATGACCTTCAACGGAATGGTTACTCTTAGTAGTATTGTCAATCACTTAAAAAAACCTTTCACAGCCTGAAGATTTAATTTCTGTTGCATTCTTTGGCAAATGGTTGAACATTTCACAACCATTATAGACAATGAAATCCTTTATGACAGATGTCATTGGTATTGGCAACTCAATGTTGTTGTATTGTCTTGTCACATAATGGGTTGGTGAGGATTGAAATTCGTTTAAATATTTTTTAACTGTACACACTGTTTCCATTATGAAGATAGAAATCACTGTTAGAATGCCATGAGTGGTAAAGAGTATAATCTACAAGATTATACTCTTGATTTGCTCATATACCTTACGGCGCGTTTTTGCGAAATAAAAATATTTTGTAGAAGATAACCACTGTATACACCGCAAAATGGAATTCCATATCTCAGGTGAGATTCCACTAGAGAAAAATAAACAGTCTTAGCTGCTATTGAACCAAGTTCATTTGCGACTACTCTGTCTGCATAACAACCAGAGGACACTTTGTTACACAAGGCATAAATATGGTCTTCAAATTTTTGTTTACTATCGATATGTACTCCTGAAAATTTTAAGCTACTTTTATTCTCAATGATGTCATTCCCAATGGGTATATTGTCCCAATGGGTATATTTAGAGGAAGATGACTTGTTTCACACCAACTCTTTACTTCCATCATATCCTTGAATATGATTTTAGTTTTCAATCATTTGCATTGTCTGATTGCCAAAAAATCGTAGTATTGCTTGCAAATAGTGTGAATTTTCCTGATATATTTATACTTGTCAAATCGTTGACGTAGAGAAGAAACAATGTTGGCTCTAGTATTGAACCTTGAGGCACACTCTTACGTATTTTAATAAATTCATAAATTTTCATAAATTCGTCAACTGGCTACGACGTGACAAATATGAACTGAACCAGCTTAATATCACTCCTGAAGCCGTAGAAAGGAAGCTTCCACACAGTCGAAAGCCTTTGAAAAATTGCAAAATACTGCAAACAAATTTTTAGAAAACGGTCAATATAACGGTGTACATGATAAAAAATTGACATGAAAATTCAATAAAAGCTATTTTTCTTCCTGGTGGATTCTTTAGTAATAGACATTTTCATCGATGTTTTTGATCCGAAATGAAAGATTTTTGAATATGAAACAATTGAAAATAACATATTTTAAAATTTTATCAAGTGAATTATTCTGAAAAAGCTTGTCTATTTATGTTGACGTTTCTTTATTTTCATCTTCTGATTTTATTTCCACATGAAATTTGGGATGAAACATCAAATTAAAATGGTGTTAACAAATTATGGATGAGAAAAGCTGAATACAAAAAACAGGTTCTCACATTTTCGTTCGATTATTATGATATTCTGGACTACTGATATATTTCAAAGAACCCACATTTATATCTTTAGTATAGTGTATATGTTGACGTTTGTATTTATATTTTGTTCAATTCGTGCTTATTTAAGCTCCCTGTATTTCATATATTCATTTTATTGTAATGTCGTGATTGTTCAATTAATTTGCTTGTATTTTAAAAGATGCTAGTGACTTATTGACAACTCTCTAATAATGATTAGGAACTTATTATCAGATATCGAAGATGAGTTTTGAGGATACTCTATTTAAAATTTTTAAAATACTTTTTCTGAACAGCAAATACATTTCTTGACGAATCAAGTTTCCAAAATGAGTTGAGTTATTAATGTGTAATCAAACATGAAAATTTATCTGTCTTTTTCAGTTTTCTCTTCCAATTTGAATTTTTATTTATTTCTTCACTAACGTGTATAATATTTCTGTTATTATATTTTCACAATACTGATTTACCATCGATTATTTTTTATATTATCGATAACATTATCCAACTAATATGTAATGTTCACGAAGGAATCTTACAATCAATTTCAAAAAGCAAAAGTTATTCCAAATAGTAATTTCGATTAAAATATATGATGACTCTCCTGAAAAGATTCACGTTTTGATTATATTACACTGATGAAATAGTTGCTATATCTTTCGAAAGAATTAATTTCCCAGAATGAAATATTACAAAAATGATGACTAGTATATATAGACCAGTCGAACGTTAAAGACTGAATTTTTGTAGTCAAATTTTTTTGTATGATAGGGGTTTACTGAGTATGTAAAAAATATGATAGAACTGACCGATACTTGAAGAAAATTCATTATAACTTATTCAAAACTATACACTTTGATGTTTGAAGTGGTAATTCCACAATAAAGTGTGTTTTTAATATGATTTTTCATTTCCTTTCACCTCGGAAGTTATTCGAATTTGATTATTTTTCTGAATACCTTTTTTGAGGCCATGATTTCCCTTGAAATGGAAAATTTTTGCAAATATATGTTTCTCAGAAATTTTATCCATATGCAGAAAAATAGGTTATTTCAGTCTAAAACTTTATTTGAGTAATCGAGTCGAATACTGAAGACAGTCAATATCAGTTCGGCAGGATTGGTGAACGAAAAGTTAAATTGAGTATCCGATATCCGATCTGGCCGATAATGACACCCGACGCGACGTTATAGAAAATGGCTATGGAAGGCAGGATGTAAGCGATAGGAAGCAGAGATAATATATCTTTTTTCTTCTAGTGTCAATCCAGTTCGACATTCTCTGCAAACAACTTTCCATTCTCCATGCAGTATGAAGTTGCACAGAACACCGTTTCGATTACATTAGATATCCTGTTTTCAAAGAGGTGTACACGATTAGTGAATATTGTTTGAATCCTTATTACTGGATTCAACCTGTGTCACAAAAATCGAAGCTATATTAATTCAGTGTTGTAGTTATATTTTGTCCAAATTAACAATTTAAAAAAAATATTTTCAAATTGCCTATGATCAATCAACATTTAATTGGTCCAAGTATGAATTAGGACGTAAGATAAAAATGGCAATAGTCAGAGTTACAGTAATTGAAAACGCCCAGAAGAAATATTGATTCTTTTTTTCAACCCCCCTTCACAAAAACCTGGTCTAATTATTTCGCATAGGGTCCCCTACGCTTTGTTATCTTCTCTAGCATGATTCATAGTGGCTACCAGTAATTTTGATATTCTTGTTCAGTTTTCGAATTTGTTTTGAAAATATTTAATTTGTCAAACAGTTTGATAATAATAATAATTGTAATAATAATAAGTAGTTTCGAAAAAGGTGAAGTTCATGAAGATCTTGCCAACTGTTGTAAGCTAGAATAGATGAAAAACTTTTGATTAATTTAGCGAAGCAGATCTGAATTTGAAATGAATATGAAATTACTGAGTTTGAAATAAGTTTTTTCTGAATCGATTATATCCATTTCAAAGCAATTCTCTTATAACAGTGAAAGATGAAATATTTATAACTGAAGTGATTTGTTCAGTCGTATTTTGTTGATATGCTCATTGTAGATAGTATATTGAATTGAAAATATGAAATTAAATGCAAAGCACCACTTAAATATTTTTGATAATCGCTAAAAACGTTCAGAATGATTGATGGATATAACTTGACACTCATAGACTTGAGGCTCCAACATCACAAGCAATCCTTATTGTCTGAAATTTACAAAAAAGATTGGGCCATATGCTACAAATATCGGACATTTCTTGCCCACATGATATTTCCAAAAGAGTGAAAAGTAAAAAAAACACTGTCTCTAATGAGTATAATCTACCTGGAGTTGAATAAAACGTAAATCGTTTTTTCGCAAAGGCAAAGATGTGTTTTGTTAGAACACGGCCTCGTGTTCAACCCACTATGGATTTGAATAGATGGGTGAAGGATATATCCATCTTATACTAGAATACCTATAGAAGTAAGGTGATTTGTGTAAGAAAGATGTTAGGCAGATATTTTTTGAATAATAACTGAATTTATGTTGTGTTTTTGGGGAACCTGAAAAAACTTTCCCCCTGTACTTACATTGGCTGTACCATGAACATCTTTGCAATGCCTCTCCAGAACAGCTGATGAAAGGACATTTAAGAGTCAATTAAGCAGCAGCATTTCCAACAAACGGGGACCCTCGTCAAACACAAAATGGCTGTAAAGGACATCCATATCAATTCCAAATTTTCCTCTACATACTACAAACAGAATCCCTAGGAAATGATAAATATATAAATAAAAATATGAAATGCCATTGGAATTTAATTTATAATACGGACCGGTAGGGATTTCCTGAGAATGTCGGCATCTGCGATGGACGTAGGACATTAAATGTTCCTTTCGCTAGTTACATCTTCGAAAAGCGGATTTTTCCTCGACGTGCATACCTCAGCAGATGGAATTGAAGTATTAGGTCCGGTTCAGGTATTTTCATTTCCGATCCGAACGCTTTTCCGAAATATGAAATGGTTTCGAACTGGATTGTAAGCTTAACGGCATGCATTTTTCATAGATTCTCTTTTATTTTGTCGTATCATTCACGTCAATGATTTATTGGAGGCGTTAATTATCTTCCAAAGGACAGAAGGAATCAATAAAGTTCAAACTAAAATCTTCACAGGGATGTGTAGATCATGTATAGAAGTTTCTTTCAGATAAAAACAGAAGAAAAGCCCTTCCGAAACAACTACTTTCACATAAACATTGAAATATAAGTTTGAATTATGTTTTTCCGTTAACCAGCTGTCACACCCCTACGAACGACAACCCTCAGAAGTCGAAACTTGTGCGAGCCAAGGACTAACGAGGTCTTACCTTTCAACGTGTGATAACTAACACGGATTGGACGATAGCAAGTGAAAATCGATCGTTCAGCCTGCGGCTTGAACCACCGACTAACACAGCGGTCTATTGAGCGAGCGAACAAAGTACCCCGTCCATGAATTGCACAAAAGAAAAAATTCGTTCGAAACAACTACTGTATTATGAACATTGAATTATACGAAAATCCATTTTTTTTATTCAGTTTGTACTCCCAAACATTCGTTTTGGAATTGAATCATGTATTGCTACACAATATACTATATTGAAGAATACGATTTGAAATTACTCTAACATGGAACTATAGATATTATCCCCAATGCCAGACTTCGAAGTTTCGAAATACGTTTTATTCCCTCTTCAGCACCTTTCTCGATAATATCATAAGATTACAACCATAGAAATATCGTTTATTCCGAAAGAGGTAAAATTTTATAACCTTTTCAATTCAAATAATGAAATATGTTATCACAAATCATGTTTTTGATAAAAACCGGAAGTTGATATGGCACTTGTTTCGGAATGTAAAAATATTTAGCTTTTATTTGTTTCCACCAGATTTATTTCCAGTTTCATTTCTTGATATACAGGGTGTTTATTAAATATGCAGCAAAAATTTGAGGAACTATTCCTTTGACTATTCTAAAGATATTTGCCTTGATGATTTTTGTTAGGGCGCTTTAATTCGAAGATACGGAGCGAAAAAGAAATTCGACAATAAGAATTTATTACCAAAAATTACATGTAATGTTTCTTAATCTACAAGAACATAGTCACTAATGATAGAGAACTTCACTAACAAGACTTTAAATATTGAACATAGAAAATGCACATTAAATAGACAAACTCAATGAGTTTCAACCTATTCGACGCATTCAATTTAAATGTCTGCAGCCGTTTGTAGTAATCGGAATGTTGTTGATGGGTACCAACGGAATTATTAGATTTTTTCATCACTTGGTGGATCCAGTGCAGTACGCTATACTGTTATTTCGACTTTGTTAATCATTTTAAAATGATCAAAATTGTTATTGTAGAAATTATTTTTCGCCTCATATCTTCCAAACAAAGCGCTCTATCAAAAATAATCAAATGACAAAATATCCATAGAATAGTCCAAGGAATTTTTTGCCGCATGTTAAATAAAACGCATGTACAAATGCTTTTTTAGGTACTACTTGACTCATTAAAAAATTCCAAATTCATTTTAAAGTCCAAATTCGTTCGAGCCAAGGATTACCGAGATTCTATCTTTTGACGTGCGATTTTCGACGTTAAACTAATAATTCTCTTTTCGAATCGGAACAAACGAATCGTTTTCAGACCAAAGCTATGAATACTTCTACGTCTAATTTCAGATTGGTTGAACGTGGGGTACCTAATCGAGACTGATACAGCCAAAAACAAAGCATTCGTGATCTACCACTGAGCAGCGTAGTTTCGACCCTTTGTGGGTCTCATTAGTGGTGCTAGGCTGAAATACGAATTAAGTATTTGTCTCAACTGTCCTTGAAGGGAAGCCTGAGTAAGAAAAGGCGATGTCGATGACGCCTTCTATAGGATCGACAAAAGGTTCAGGCCAAGAATATAAATGATAAACGAGGCTTCTATTGCGAAGCCATGCTTGGACATGTCGTGTCAATTGAAGTAAAATGTCAAGAATTCATTATCCCTAATTGGTTTTTCGAAAAATTGTAGGAAGAGATTCATAACTGAATATAAAAACATCAACTGAAGTGTTTGTTTGAAAAATACATATAAATGTATACTTATTGAATAAAGGCGAATGAAGCGGACTAGTACACTGTTAGCAAGATATCAATTTTTTCAGTTAAACTTCTTTTTAGAGACAAACCAGACTCATGAATAGTGTATTCCTCTCTGAGGAAGAGAAACTCTTTCAGGATTGATTCTTGTTCCAATATGCAGTGGCTTTTCGGCATTTGAAACTCATCAGTTATTCATCAGATTCTCGATATCCGTGAAGTGTATTTCGAGATATATATTGAAGATAGAAGGGGCGGATTCGAATAAATATCAATCATAAATGCTTTTTGGAAAACAGTTATTGATATCCAAGGCTTTGACAATCGCATTAGGTTTATTTCTATACATAGATATATTCACGAAACTGTTATGAACTGAGTATCTGTGTCATCGCATAATCTGACACGCCATGTTTGTCTGTCTAGACACGATAAACTCAAACTCAATTTTTACGGTTTTCAACAATAAATGAATTCAAGAATGATTCAAAAGAAAGGTTTATGTTTATAATTCATCAATATTTTGTGAAAATTGGTTCAAATATGAAGAGCTTTTATCGAAAACACTGCATAATTCCTTCGAGATTCAACAAAACAATTCAAACATATTTGTTTTTCTACAAAAAAGTTCGCGATGGCAGTTGCCTAACTTTCGAGGGTAGCTTGTCTTATACATTTCATTCTTTGAAATGCACATAAATAAATTGTAGTAGTTGAAAAGCTATTTAGATGTATACGATATTGATCCGCATGAAATGAAAACTTTAGTTCAGTTAATATTAATAACGGAACTAATAACTAATATTAATAACAGAAGTATCCAATTAGTCAGTAACTGATCGTTTTTATAAATATTGTTCTTAGCTTACTTTACTGAATGATTTTCAGTGGTTTATATTACGCAGAAACTTATCGAGGTGAACATGTCAGTGCGAAAATAATATTTTAAAAAACTAAAAAACACGCTTCAATAGGAACACAAACTAAAAAATTGAAAATCATCTGAAACTAATTTAAGATTGCATTCAACATCGATAATAGTCCTATGGGTTGATGTAATTAATGACTTAATGAGTGTATTTCCATAAATATTAAAAATCGCTGTAGTGAAACTTCTCTATAAGTCAGGAACTAAAAGTTCCCTTACAAATTATAGACCTATTTCAGTTATTTCGAATATTAGTAAAATAATAGAAAAAATTATGAAAAACGAATTTTCAGTTTTGTACAAAAGTACCATTTAATTTATGATAATCAATTTGGTTTTATGGAGGGTAAATCAACACAACATGCAATGGCCGATTTAATCAAAAAGATGTACGCAGCGA
Source organism: Leptinotarsa decemlineata (assembly GCF_025532065.1). Lineage (NCBI taxonomy): Eukaryota > Metazoa > Arthropoda > Insecta > Coleoptera > Chrysomelidae > Leptinotarsa > Leptinotarsa decemlineata. The sequence goes on from NW_027412525.1 coordinate 1,817,278, forward strand.
TAGACACTAAGGAACCGGTCATCTGTGTCTTCATTGATTTGGCAAAAGCCTTCGATACTTCATCAAATCCAAATTTGATGAAGTCCCTCGAAAATATAGGATTAGGAACTATTCTTCTCATACTTTATATCAATGAGATGTTTAACCTACCCATTCCTGGAGATAAAACTGGCTTTGCTGATGACACGGTTGTTTTTTTCAAAGATCGAGACTGAAACAAACTGAAAGAGAAAATCCAAAATGCACTATCAGTTTTATTCAACTTCCTTAGTGGTAAACTTCTGACAGTAAATGTTGGAAAAACAGTATACTTACCACTGACCAGTTATGAACCAAACTGAACATCGATCCTGTCTTTCCAGGAAGGTGGACAGGTGACTAGGAGACATCTTCTTTATATTGGCAGGTGTAGGCCAAGACTCGCCGAACACACACTCTCTTATTGAATATAACTCCGGGCACTCGCATGACAGTTTCATCTTCCTGTTCACGCATCCTGCATAGAGGTGTGTCTACTAGCCCCATATTATGGAGGTGTTTCCTCAGTTGACAGTGGCCAGTCAGAAATCCTACTGTTAAGCATAGGCTTTTCCTGATCATCGCTAGATGACCAGACTTATTGAAAGTCATTAGTTACATCAATCCTTAGGACTTATTATCGATGTTGAACAAAATCTCAAATTTGTTTCGAATAATTTTTTATTTTAAAGTTTGTGTTGCTAATGAAGTGTATTTTTTTAGTTTGGCTTGCTATTTCAAGCCCAAGACAAGCAAAAAGACAAATATGTCCAAATGCTACAGATCAACAACACATTCATTTTTAGTTATTTTTTAAATTATATAATTTGAATCCCACGGAAGTCCTACATTAACTTTCTGGGAAATCTGACTGAGAAAGAGAATAAACAATTATTCTTTGCATTAGCCAAATTCGTACCGAACTCTAATTAGAAATTCTCTCTCCATAGAATATTTCGCTATAAGGGATTACTAGAGTATTCTAAGAAGCGCGTTTGAATAATGCTTGCAATCAATTTGCAATCTGACAGAGAGAATCCGCGCGAATGAGTTCGAAAAATATGAATCTTTCAAGCGAAAATTTAATATTTGAAATCATTTCTCTAACGGGCACACCATAGGAAATAATTCTTGTTGTCAGTTTTATTCGACAACAATGCAGTTGAAATAACATCTTTATTACTGAAACTTACCCAAATAAATAATGAATACTGGATTGATCCGTTACTTGATGGAAATGATGATATACATGATGATAATTAAATAAATTTCTCGAGCATTTTTTATTTCTACACGCTAACACCGTAGCTATCGAGGAAGAGTAACGCGTCTAAAAAAAAATGTTTGTGGGAATTTTTTAATTATTATCATAATATTAGGATAAGAACATAGGCCGGAGTCATGATTGAAAAGAACAAAATTAGAGCTAGTAGGCCGTGGTCGAATATAATCTGAAGTACCAAACGTTTCGTTTGCTACTGCAGCATCAGTGTACGTTGACTACGAAGACCAATGTTATATCTCGAAGTATTAGCAACGACTGATTTGTTGAGACTTCAAAATATAACCTTAATATTAGAAATGTTTTTGTGCATTTTGAATACATTTTTTTTTCTAGTTGATTCGACCGTTACTTTCATAAACTGTAGTTTATGAAATTACTATGGATGGTGTAGTTTATGAAATTGATTTTTCGCATACTTTTGCTGTACCGTAGTTTCTGCTTTGTGTTATTTCAGTTTCAAATACATTAAAATTATCCTTTTCTCCACTATAATTATAATAGTACTATTTTCCGTCACCAAATACTTTCAGTTATGGGATTTTCATTTCATCTTCAGGCATATTGCGGTTTTGTAAACTGTTTAGTGAAAATCTCACAATTTTGAATGTCTTCTTGACATTATTCTATTTCTTCGCTCTTTGAGTAGTACGCTCCTTTCTCATCAGATTTAGATAACTTGGAAATAGATTTTATCATTAGACAAAAAGTGATTATTGTCAGTCATCAGACTCATTCTGATTTCAAAAAGATCTAGTCAAATTTTGAATAAAAATACAAATTTTCTTATGATTTTTTAAAAATATTTGAATTATTATTAGGAAGATACATATTAGATACAACTTACTGTAATCACTGTGTAATTACTGAGTTGTGGGTTAGATTAGAGCAGGGGTTCCCAATTTTATATGGCCACGCATGGAACCCTAATTGAGCATACATTTTTTGATTGAACCCTAAACTGTTTATTTCGATAACTAAAGTGCTCACCTAGTAGTTTGAATATTTTCATGTTGGGACTCGAAAAAACAAAAAAAAAATATAAATGAAAAATAATCATTATAATGTAACATAACGTAAGGGATGATTTTGTAACATATTTTCTCATAATAATACTAAAATTAGGGTTCATGTCTGACGGTTGCATGCAAAGATTAGAAGCTACATCCATTCTGTTTCCGTTTTTTTGTGTAAGTGTATGCTGAAAATACAGTCTGGCATAAAATAGTTCTTTTAATAATTGCAGGGTATTTCGATCTTCAATAGAGCGCGCGGAACCCCTGTGACCTTTTTATTTTTTTTGTCATAACTCCTCGCAAGAGTCAAAGGAACTCTGTTATTAACTTGATGATGGTGGAGAATGAGAATTGAAACTTCCTATGTTTTTATACCAATTGTATTTGGTAAAAAACGGTACTGCAGTTTCGTCCTTAAAGGACAATATTGTAAATGAAATGAAATTTATACTCCAGATGAAGTAGATTCAGTTTACTAAAAGTATGATAACCAAAAAACTACTGTGCAAAATGTATTCAAGAATATTGCCATACCTGGAGTTGATTCAATATTTTCAAACTTTCTGCACTTCCTAATTTTATACTGAGATGAAACTAGTGCACGTGTGGGAAGATAATTCGTCATATAAATTCTAACCACCTAGTCAGAATTCACTTCAGTTAATCACTTCTGTAATAACGATTTCAAACAGCATGGGATAATTGGCTTAGGAGTATAATTTAACTGTTTTGGTGTCTCGAAATACAAACTAAGGCGCCACTGGATATTCGTGTTGTAGGGAAAATATGTCATAAACCTGACGACACGGTGGAAAATATGTTTTCACCCGAACTGCGAGATTTATTATTTTATGAGACTGTTGAAACTGCTGAAGTTGGTTAATTCCAAATACTTGCATTTTTCCTTTTTTCTATCTCGACAATACTTATTATTATATCTTCTTCATTTAGTTGCTGATAGACTATATCGGATAAATATTCTATTTGGAAAACATGTATTTTTTCTGAGTTGGCTTCTGTGTTTATTTGTCGTTAATGTCAGTTGTCATGTTAATTGTTCACGCCGTTGCTTCCACTAAATCTCTATATCACTAAATGGAAAATGAATATAATGAAAACAGTGAATGAAACTCATAAATGTTCTACATACACCTGACACTAATGATGAATAAACAGAGTGGCTAACCCAAAAGAAAAATTCTCCAAACAAAATCCTTATCCGATATGGTCCATTCATATATCGAATATAGTAAATACCATAATCAGTTCCTTAAATCTTTATATAAGGAAAATAATTGTTGATACTTATAATGTTAACGCGATATGAGCTGAACAGCTTTTAAAAATTTTTTCCGTAAAGTTTTAAGCGGCTTACACACATGGGAACCTGGTTCGCTGAACTTGGTTCGGCAAACCCTCTACACACAAAGGAATGTGAACAATGGTTCGCCACTTCACCAGTTTCATTCCAGCAGTTGGGATGAGTTCTTCGAAGATTGCAGCTACTATTGATATATTAGATGAGTTTGGGGTTTTACAAGGAAGAAGATAAATAGATCAAGCAGTGTCTTCATGAGAGAGAGAGAGAGAGAGAGAGAGAGAGAGAGAGAGAGAGAGAGTCTGCACTGAGTACTGACGAAAATTAAAATGGCGAACAACGGTTCCCCTCCCCCACACAAAGACAAACTTGGTGCGCCCTGCCGGTGAACCGAACAAATGTTTTCCATCCCGATGGAATACCAAGTTCGTGAGAAATTGTGGCGATCTTGGTTCGTTAAACACCACACATAAACAAATTGATACTTTTATCTCTTGTTATTTCAGCCGAACGAAATCCAACTCTTGAAGTGCCTTAAAGGGCAACTTTTCACTTGATTTTCCTTTACTTGGGTTTCTTTTACTTTTTGAATCATACTGCCAAACCCGAAGATAGCCTAGAATTATTATTTCAATATAAATCTTTATTATTCAGAAATTCTTAGTGTTAAATTTGTATCTTCAATGTAATAAAATGTGCAAGTAAGGTCCCCTTTATTCAACAGTCACAATGGCGTTGTGAATATTGTCTTCACCAAAAGTCAACTATTCAAAAGCAATGGTGTTATAGTAGGTAGAAATCAGGGATTTTTCCCAAGCACCAGAACTATTCTCGATGCGCGTTACTCTGACCAAGTTGGCGAAACTTGCGTGTTCTTGGGTTTGAGAAGAGTACTTGTATTCGATTTATCCAGACGTTCGAGTTTGTCCTTTCAAAACAGTGGGTGAATTAGCAAAACCTAGTATTCGTAGAATGTGATATCAGATAGAACAATATTTAGTTCAAGATATATTTACATTTCGTAAAAAATTATGTTAAAAAATAAGTTTCAATTCAAAAGAAATTGGAACTTTCTTCACCTGAGAACATTTAATCGATATGTTGAAATGATTAAATAGCAAAATATCATGCATCAATGATTGAAATTGTGAGAGTGTTATGCAACTAAGTGCTTAGAATAGTTTTATCATAGAATATGAAAGCTATGTCGTAGGAGACTTTTTTTTATGACAATTAAGTGAATTGATAGTAGAAGTGTATATTGATGATATTTTATATAACAGCGACATATAATATGCTATGAAATATCGGTTTCCAGTTCAGTTATGAACAAAATGACAAAATACTCTTTATTACTGGATTTTGGCGTTTTACCCGTACCTCTACTTTATAACATCAACGACCTATTCAAAACAATTATGAAATACATTCATGAATAACAATTGTGAAATACATACTTACTAGAAAAATTATGAAAAAGATTACCTCTCTGTTGATAGAACAATAGTTTAATTTACTCACATACCCAAATATAATTTGGGATTGAACATCTTTGTCGTCATGAAGTTTCACGTATTTATCAATTTAAAAAAAATATTTCGAAAATGTAGAATAGAAAAATGTTTTTCAATAAGTATAATCTATAGATATTCGAATGCAGTGGTGTAAAGATTTCGTTCTGAAGTTTTCTTCAGGATTTAGATGTGATACGAAAGAAATTAAAGTATTATTTAGTTGAAAATTATATTATAGTTAAAAACAAGTTAAGGGAATAGATCTCCGCAACTCTGTATACTCTCGTATTGATTTTTTTGTATGTTGCTTCATTTGAATTCATATTGAATTGCCACATGTACTAGATATATTCCAAAGCGGATAATAAAACAATTACATAATTTGATTGGAATGACTGTCCATTTATCATAATATTTTCAGTGCGAAATGTTTGAGGGAAACTCAAATTTTTACTAATCCTTCCATGGCTTCTGTGAACGTTAAATATGGCGAGCAATTTCGCCCGGACTCCGGCGATAATTAGGTAATGTGAATCAATGAAATCTAATGATAGCCCATAACCGTGATTTAATCACGAATTATCCTCCAACGCGTAATATTCGTGTTTGGCACTGTTTAGTTGACTGTAACGTATCATTACTGGATTAATGGGTTTTTCATATCATTTATTGGTGAATTGCTCAGCTTAAAGTGTACCTACTTATATTTTTATACTAGCTGTTTCCCGCGACTTCGTTTGCATGGACTGTACGTTTTAGATTTTTCGGATTGTTTAACTCTTAAAATTTCTCATATATTCATCTATGGGTTCATACGAAAATCGATGTTATGAATATAATTTACGGACCGATTGAAATAATTTAAACAGTAAATGTTAGGTGAAGCTTCAATAAATTTGTGAAAAAAGATTGTGCTCAACTCTATTGCGTTAATAAAAATATCAATTTTTCTCAAATATATTTCATGCACAGAAAGCGTCCAGTTAGTTACACGTTTATGATATGCATTGATATTTGGAAATTTGAAGCACATTGGAACTATTGATGTTCTTCATTACATTTTTATTCAACCAGATTGTGAAAGGTACAAAATACTATTAAAATACTTTGATTTCCTCCACACAAAGTTACTTTTGTATGTGAATGAATACCTTTTGACGACTTGAAGAATTTTCTAGGATTTGATGAATCCGGATACTTGAAAATATGGACAGAAAAACGAATAAATTTTTTTCAAACAAATGAACTTTTCTTTTATGACTTGTAGATAGTCAAACGAATTGTGTAGAATTTTTTCATCGAGTGAATTCAATAATTCCATAATTTGATATTTCGAAATTTTGATTTGCATTTTTTTATATAGATTTCATTGAAATTTGTCAATCAACTGTCATAACTGATATGAAATTGACATATTAGTGCAGTCATATCGGTTCCACGGCTCATTTCATGAAATATATAACTGAATAACAACATTTGAAATTTTTGTAATCTGAAATGAAAATCATTTAAGAAATGGAATGAAATTGTAATAAAAATTAAGAGTAATGAAAAAAATTGCAAGAAAGATAATAAGAAAAGATGTCAAGTTAGCCTACTTCAAGAAGAGAACTTCGACCACGTCACTGAAGATGACTGCCGCAGTTGCAGTCGAAACGTTTGGATATTATAACCAAAGAAGACAACGGCAAAACCAAAACATACATTCCTATATATGCCGAAAGGGGCTGGCAGGGTTTCATTTGACATAGTACTTGGTGTTGTTAAAATTTGGAATCAATGAATTATGGTGAATTATTATTCTAACTATTCTAACATTTTTATAAACAATGAAGTGAAACTGTGTTATATAAAGAAATAATGACACACTTTACTCAAAATTCTATAGAATAACAGCCGTCATTTAGGTTTTATCGCGAACAATAACAAAAGTTATGGATCTCGTGAATAATTTGAATAGCTTCAAATATTACTTCACCTCTCAACGATAAAACTTTATTAGTCTTGTTTTACGATTTTCTATAAGTAGAACTTCAAGGAAAGAAATCTCGTGATCCTAAAGTATAAGTGCCGTATGAAACAATGGTAAAACTTCAATAATAATAGATGCAATATATAGGTTGAAACTAACCTCAGTACATACAATATAACTCAGCTCTTCAGACGAGTTATAAGATATTGGTAAATGGAAATTGGAAAATGAGACGTAATATACTGAGGTGATGAGATTATTGCCCCCATTAATTCAGATTTATCTCTGTATTCAAAAAGTCGTTTGATATTGTTATTAGCAATAATTTAATTAACGATTCATAAGGTAAATGAACAATTATATCATAATTAAGTCAGGTAAATTATTATTACCATCATCATCACCTAATATGACACACGATATTTAAGAAATCAATTTAGTGTTGGAAGAACATGTTAATCCAGCCTGTGACCTTATTCCCGTATAATCTGTTTAAATCTGTTTTTTCGTTAATCAGCTGTTGCCAAACATCACCAGTGTTCATCAAAATTTGGATTTCGCTTCTACTGATGAATCAGCGCACTTTTGCTAACGTTAAACAAGTCGATTAATTATATCAACATGAAAGTTGTGTGGTCGGGATTCCATGAAATCGACGAAGCCCGTTTTTGCCGGTCTTGATTGGCGAAGGTTCTACCTGTGAGAAAGTTATCGAAGTGCTTGAAAAGATGGTAGTCGGTTGAAGAGAGGTCTTCGGAGTATGGTGGGTAAGGCAGAATTTCGATGCTCAGTTCGGTATATTTTCTGTCGGTGATTTGTGAAACGTGCGGACGGGCATTGTCCTGGATCAGTATTGGACCTCTTCTATTGACCGGTGTCGGCTGCTGCTGTTGCAATTTTCGGTACATTTCGTCGATTTCCTCACAACAGGATTCTGCTGTGATGGTTTAGGTCCGGTTGCATAAAGTTATAGTGAATCACACCAGCCGCTGATCATCATAAAGTAGGGGAGGCCGGGTACAAAAGTAACACTTTGTACTTTTACTTTAATTTCTGGCTGGGTGTTACTGTTGTTATTAAATTAATATAACCATGTATAAATTCAGTTTATGTTCTTTACACTAGTAACTCGATTTATTATATTATGATGTGTTTTATATGAATAACATTAATTAAAAAAAATCGTTTGTTGTTACTTTCGACCACGTAGGCAGGTTGAAAGTAACACGTTGTGGTTCGAAGGTAAGAAGAAATTATATATTAAAAAAAACAAATCAATAAAAAGTATTCTTAGTTTGAGTAATGAGATCAATTTAGTATGATGTTAATCATTCTTTTATAATCAGACTTTTATAACTCAGTCATTATTCTCTCACTCAGAATCGCAATTATGGCACACATATTTCTTATCATCACCCACTTATTCCACGTGGGACCACATTTTACATTCGATACATTGTATCCACTGTTCATTTGGTCGACTATTGCCAAAAGTTTCTAAACAGACAAGACAGAAGCAATCTTCGTCGTCAGATTTATTTTCCTTTTCTTTTGGTGCCTTCTTTGTCTTTTTTCCTTTTCCCTTTTCTTTTGCACATATCAATTTTCTCTTACCTTCTCCAGTATTAGTTTGCAGTACCATTTTCTTGGCTTCATTTCGTTGTTGGTGTTCTTGTTCAATTAAGTTTTTTTCGGGAATATCCATCAAAATGGCAGTCTTACGTTTTTTACGACCTTTATTTGTTTCAGTCCTCGGACCCGCTTGTGGTAAAGGTCTAAGATATTTAGGTGAAAAATTAAACAGCTGGGTAGAATTTGTATATTGCAGCTCGCTAGGTCCTGCCACTGGTGATTTGGATCTTCGATTAAAAATCGAGTTAGCTAACAGAGGATCAGTGTCAGCAGAGATCGGGTCCGGTATATTTTGAACAGCCGATGGGTGGTCATTATTCTTTAACAAATCATTGCTATCTGTATGGTGAACAGATAGGCCAATTTATGTTGGAAGATCACCAGCTGGAGTACTGGGATCAACTTGAATGGATGATATTGCGTCAGAACTAGTCAACACATCATTTGGCGGAATTTGTCTGTTAACTTGTAATGGCCGGTCAGTCACAGATGATGGCGCGTAGTCAATAGCAGTAAAAATATTTCTATTAAAAGGACTTATGCCGGTACAGGTGAATTCAACAATTGCATTTCTATTAGTGACAGAAAGAGGAAATGCTTCTCTAACAATCCCAGGAATGAATAGTCATCGTTCGACCAGGATGATTTCGCATCCAGTTTCTGTAGCGGTGTTTATCATTTTCTTAAATGGCCCAAATACTGCTCTATCCAAAGGCTGAAGTTTATGTGTGCAATGGGGTGGGGACGATAGCAGTACTATTCCATTTTCTTTACAAAAATCTAGAGCTTGAATCGATATATGCGATGCATAGTTGTCGAGCAGTAACAAGCATTTTTGATCAACTGTGCGGGCTTGACTTGTCTTTTAAAATGTTGTAGAAACAGTAAAAATTCTGATTCCTGCATCTATCCACTAGCATTTCCAGCTCCAGCACAACCAACAGAACCCTAGCATAACATATGGTCTTGGAATAGTTTCAGTGGGAATACGAAAAGAGGCGGGATGTGTCCTTGGGCATTGATGGCAACAGCAACAGTTAATAATCTTCCACCCTCTGCTGAGGTTACTACACCCACTTGTTTAATTGCTTTTTAAGCTACAATTTTGTTAGGTTTTTGGGCAGTATTCACCCCTGCCTCGTCCATATTCCAGATATATTTTGGCTCGAATTGGTACCCATCCATTACCTCAGCAATGTTATCAAAAAATGTACTCACATTATGCTCGTTGAAACTTGAAGCCCGCGACAGACTTGGACAGGCTCGGTTGTCGTTTTAAAAATCCCGTCAACTATTCCTTACCCGCCATTCGACTATCGTGCAACTTCTCAAGAAATCTCTTTCCATTTTTATTCGCTAACTCGTAGGCCAGTTTATGTACTTCAGATGGAGATAGCCCAAAATACACTGCAGAGCACTCAATTAAATAGTCGCGGAGATTACTTTCCTCATTATTAGTAAAAACTCGGTTGACGCAACGGTAGCCCACAACTGCGATAGTATTTTCTGCTTTTAGTTTTTTCATATATCTACAGTGTCAACATTAAAGTGCGCACCATATGGGAAACTTTTTTTTCGAAAAGTTTCAATGAAGTATAACTTCGGCACTTGTTTGTGCTTTAAATTCAACTCAAAATGATGCGCCCAAATGCGACCCACTGACGTTCAGTGTTTGTCAAATTAAACTTTTTTTTTAATCGAAAAAGTGCATTTCTAGATCGAATTTAACAAAAAGTTACTAGAAAAAGTTGTGTCTACGGCAATTTTATATCCATATGCCAAATTTTATGCAACTAGGATAAAGTTAACGTTTTGCTTATTTTTGACAGATATCCCTTTTATTTTAAATAACAAGTTCGGTTAATTGTCATCAATTCATGTATACATAACAAACTCATTATGGAATTTAACTTTTCTGATACATTTTCACTCGTAGGGACATTTTTAGAGAGAAATTAAAAATGTGCTACACAAATTTTAACATGACTGGTGCAAAGTTTCAATCACTTGGCTATTTTCTTAAACAAACGTCAGTACCTTCAATTTTGAAAAAGCAGACACAACTCAAAAACTGTAATAAGTATTAATAAAATTACTAGAGATTAAAATTTTAATATTCAGTATTTACAGATTATTTATAAACACTAACTAGGGCGGTAAGGATGCTTAATCACGTTGAATAAAATTTTTAAGTAGGTCTTGACAAACAAAATGCATGCCGTGGTAGTGTCAAGTTGTTGATTTACTTGTCAAATTTTTAACAGTTATTGTTGCAATAATGTTGTCTATTCAGGAAAGAATAGAAATAGTTTTAATATGTGGTGAGAATACACCATACCGGCAAGTAGCTAACAATTTTAATGAACGGCATCCAGGAAAAAATGTTCAACATACTACTGCGTCAAGGATAATGTCAGAGAAACAGGATCCGTAGCAAATCAATTTAAGAAAAAGCACACTCCAAGTAAATATGATGAGGAGGCCCAACTCAACATTTGTTTAAAGTTATTGAACACGGGCAAACGAGCATAATCGATATTATAAAAAATACCGATTACAAAAGAGAAAGTGTTAGAAAATTTTTATTAAAGAACAAATTTTGGCCTTACAAGCCAAAATTCATTAACACATTAAAAGAACAAGATTTTGATGTCCGTTTGGGGTTTTTATTCTGGTTTCATGGAGAGAGAGAAGAAAATGTAAAGTTTCGGTATAACATTTTATGGACAGATGAGGCAACGTTCTCTTGAAATGGAACGGTAAGTTCTCAAAATTGCCGATGGTGTGCCCAAGAAAAACCCCATTTTACAGTTGAATGTGGTGATCAGTATTCCTTTAAAATTAATGTATGGTGTGGGATACTTAATGACCAAATAATTGGGCCATTTTTCCTTAGGGAAGATTTATCATCTGTCGGTTATCTCAACCTTTTAAATAATGAGGTTAGTGAAGTTTTAGATAATATGCCTTCAAATATTAAATACGACCTATGGTATCAGCTTGATGGCGCACCAATACATCACACGGTTGCTGTAAAACAGTCCCTCCCTCCAACAAATGTTCAGCGGCAAAGTTATTGGACGTAACTGGGAACATTATTGCCCACCTAGATCACCCGACTTGATGCCTTTAGACTTTTTGTTGGGTTACCTGAAACAAAAAGTGTACCGAAGTAGACCATTTACTGACATAAAACATCTGGAAAATACCATTCGCGAATGTTGTGCTAATATAAATCCCCGATTTATTAAAAATGCAGTTACAGATGTCAGCAGAAGGACCATAATTTGTTTCGAACATGGAGGACGACATATTGAAATGTAGGCTGACATACTGAAATGTAGGCTATAAGTGTTTGACAACCTCATTTAGATCAATAAGTAATTTTTTGTACCCATTTGTATTTACTATAATATTATTGTTGTTTATAATTTATAATAAAAATAATAGTTCTATCGAAATTATTTGCATTTTTTTCAGTTGCCTCTGCTTTTTCGAAATCAAAGGTTTGTTTAAGAAAATATCCAAGTGATTAAAACTTTGCACCAGTCATGTTAAAATGTTCATAGCAAATTTTTAATTTCTCTCTAAAAATGTCCGTATAAGTAAAAATGTATCAGAAAAGTTAAACTCCATGATGATTTTGTTATGTATACATGAATTGATGACAATTAACCGAACTTTTTAAAATAAAGGGGGTATCTGTCAAAAATAAGCAAAAGGTTAACTTTATCCTAGTTGGATAAAATTTGGCATATGGATATAAAATTGCCGTAGACACAACTGTTTCTAGTAACTTTTTGTTGAATTCGATCTAGAAATGCACTTTTTCAATTTTTTTCAAAAAAAAAGTTGAATTTGACAAACACTGAACGTCAGTGGGTCGCAGTTGGCCGCATCATTTTAAGTTAAATTCAAAGCACAAACAAGTGCCGAAGTTAAACTTCATTGAAACTTTTCGAAAAAAAAAGTTTCCCATATGGTGCGCACTTTAATGGTGACACAGGCCTCTAATTTTTGCACCATCTTCAAAATGCTCTTCAGCCGCTTTTCGATACACTTTCATATCGGTAGTTCCTCGTTCAGTAGTTCTTGTCGCGGCATTCTGCTGAAGTAAAGACACACACAAAAATATGATGAATAATTAAATCATTATGGGGACAAAAGTAACATGTTACATGTAACATGTAACATGTTACATGTAACATGAGATAAAAGTAACATATTACTTTTGTACCCATAGGGCTATGTTACTTTTGTACCCGTCCACATTTTTATCAAAACGTCCAACATAGGCAATAAATTCAAGCAATATATAATCACTCTAATGAAAAATGGATATGCAAACATTCAGATTACTATCATCATTTTCAGACTTTGTAAAAATGCAAAAAGAATACGTCTAAAAACTCACTTTTGATTCGTGAAAACCCGTGTGTCCTGTCACACAGTCTAACAACGCATGGCGTACGCGGCGACTGAATGCAATTGCCTTCGGGAAGTGCTTGGGTGGCTCATCACGTGACGATCGATTTGATTGTCCAAAAGCAAAAAGGAAAATACCTCAGAACGTGAAAATGTATGTCAATCGTTCAAATGGTGGTCGTGACCTTTCAATAAGTATCAAACCGTCAAAAACTGCATGGGAGCTGAAGCCGTTTGTGATGGGTGACTCCACCAGGTTCCTCAAATCCTCGTCCTAGATAGGTCGACCACTTCGGGGTTCATTTCCGAGGCTGTTTTCTCCGGGGCGAAATTTCACAAGGCAACGTCGAATAGTGCGTTCATTAGCACTATCATTGTCAAATGCATGGTTGATTTTTTTGGGCTGTTTCAACAACGCTTTGGGTTAATTTGAATCCGTAGAGAAAAATTGGTCGGAATTCATTTAACGACATCATATACTAATAAGCTGAAACGAAGCAAAAATTTAAAATTTGGGAAAAATTAACAGCATCAATGTATATACCATAACACAGTAAAGAATAAATATCTATTGAGATGTGGAGCTACAAAAACACGTGATATTAAACGGATAAAACTTTTGAAACAACCTAATAATTCTAAAATTAAGGAAAATTAGTTGCATCATTCAAATATATATATATATATATATATATATATATATATATATATATATATATATATATATATATATATATATATATATATATATATCGCGCTGATGAGGCCAATAGCCAGAAACACGTGTCCGCGGTTTGCCCCCCCCTTTTGGAATGTTATGTCCACTATTTGTTACATTTTTTATTTGTATCATACACACTCGATAAAATTATATTTCTAAAACATATATAGGACAAACATCTAGACCTCCAAGTTGTCGCATCACTTCCCATAAGAGCGACTGTAGACGAAATGTTAATTCTTGTGCATTAACAGAACATGTTAATTCGGAGGATTATCAAATGAATTTTGAAAATCCAAATATTTTAGATAGAGAAACCAATACAACTAAAAGAATATTTCTGGAAATGATGAACTGAATGAATAAACGAACTGATATTGAGAGTCTTAGCAAAATTTACACGTACCTACTGAAATATGATAAAGAAAATAAAAGATATAGTAATTCGAGTATCATTCAGAATTTTCCCACTTGACATTGTCATCCAAAAATTTTTATCAACTGTCATTATTTAATGTTTTTCTATCTGTTTTTGACGTTTTTATATTTTATTCTCACGTTAGTAAGTTCTCCATATTTATATATTTTTTACAAGATATATAATCTTATTATTGTAGTTGTCCTGACGAAGGTGTAAAATATACCAATAGTTTGACATATAACAAAGAGTTTTCTTTGTAACAGCCCAGCTATTGACTGCAACCTCACGAATTGAACCGATTCATATATATATATATATATATATATATATATATATATATATATATATACCTTTTATGGACACATTGGGGTCGCAATCTGGCATGAACGCGGTTGATCGAAACCAATTTGACACATTGGGACCATGGACCCAATGATTCCATGTATTTTCTAGCATAAACGCGTACTATTGGGATCACAAGGCGGGGCTAGGGGCGGAGCTTGATTAAGAAAAATTAATATATATTCTACACATTCAGACCATTTAATGCTGCGTTGCCAAATGGTCCGGTGTACGTGTATAATCAATTTCGAGCTATCATTACATATTTATGAAAATGTTATTGTTGCTTTCAAACGAAGATGATGAGTTAATCCATTAGGTGTAAATAACTGAAAAATAATGAAATATTGCATGAATAAAAACGTTTTTGATACAAGGTTTTATAAAGTCGCGACATTTGTTTTGCTATACAATAGCTTAGTCAGGTAGAGATGATTCCTTCTTGAAAGCTATTTTGTAATTGAGAACGTTTTATAGTGAACATCTGTCAGTGAACGGTATCAGTAAATTTTGAAATCAATTTTCATGAAGTATCGATCAGTTATATTTAATTTTTGTTATATTCACAATATTGGAACATTCATGCTGTTATTCTTGAATGATAATTTATACATTGCTAAACACAGGTTGTCGTCGAGGATCCAGTGAAAAAAGTCAGTTTTCATCTCGTTTTGGACAAATATTGTACGTGAAAAACGAAATGTCGAAATTATTTTTTTTAATCTTTGAAATATTGAATCCTATCATACTCGTTAAAAACTTTTTGGAGTAATGGAGTAATATGTGAGTAATTGGAGCTTTTGTTAGGATATAATATCCGTATCCAATAAAAACTGATAGTAAATGACTCTGATCGCCCCTCTTAAATAAATATTTTTCCACGAACTAACGTATACTTGATCATATTCCGACAAAAGCAGTTATCGCAGGAAGTAATATTAATTATTTGACAAATTGCTTTCAGCTGTAACATAATTTTTGAAAGGTTTACCTTATTTTTTCATAGACATATCAATAATATAACATTGTCACATACGTACCGCGTGAAAACAAATCTATTAGATTAGTGAAAATAATATCAAAATAAGATGTATTTTAGGTAAATGGTATGTGGAGAGAAAAGTTTTCGGTCACCGGAAATTGCTCGTGTTTTGAATTTTTCACCCTACATATTTTAACGTTGTTTGGATTTCTAAGAGAAGTCTGGATCAGAAAGAAACATTTTCAAAACTTTCAAAGAATACTTCATTTATTTAGAGTTATATTTAATATTCAATCTATGTGGATATAATTGAACGTAATCTAACCTAAGGCCTCAGGTGATACCAGAAAATTACAATCGCAAAGTTTTAGTGACAAGTATGATAGATAGAAATAAGACAAGTTGGCAAAATTACAGGGCAGTGTCTTGTATGGTGATAACTGGTTGACAACCACTTTTCGGAAAAAATCGTTTTTCCCTCATTCCCAACTATCATACTAGTCACTAAAGCTCTATAATAAATGTTTTGACATCATCTCAGATAGTTAGCGTTCGATCAAGGCCATCTAGATGCAATATTGAAAGTGGCTTTAAAAAATTAGGTAGTGGTAGGACTTTTTAAAGTTTCACATTCCAATTTCTCAAAGTCGTTAACGAAAATTAACGTACAATTTGGTATAAAACTTTACCTCGGCTAGCTCGTGTCTAATTGCATAAAATATTTTTTTACAAAGCGAAAATAGGATCATAAAAAAATATAAATACATATTGGAGGCGGGGACAAAAGGTCACTTCAAGTTCACTAAAAAACTGAGATAACATAACAAATAAAGTTCACAATGATGAAGAGTTTCGATATATCGTGTGAAATGGAGAATATATTTATACTTCCAGTTGAAAAGTGGTTTCAACGATGTTGTAATATATTTTAACTTATTTATAATTCGTACTATGAAAATTATATTTCAGAACCATTTTCTCTCGTGCCAAACTGACAGCTTTTTATTTATCAAAAAACTATTATACCGTTTCCTAATAATCGTTTTCTATTGCGAAATCGGCTACATGCACAATGAATATGAACGTAAATGCAAATAAATGACTTATGATGCAAGTTAATAACGTGGGACTATGTATACAACATTTTTAAGTGGATACGTTAAGAATCAAATACATAATCACTACAATACTTGCTTATCGAAGAATTCGAAGCAAATGTGACAAATCAAAAGTAAATGAATTACATTTTTATAATTTACCGCTCAATACATATACCTATCTAGGCAGTGTTAAAAAGTATACCTGTCTGTCGATTTGGTCGGTTTTCAATTTTTGGATTTTTTCTCGATTTTACAACTTTCCAATTATTTTTTGAATTTTCATTGATATATACACTTTTTAATAAATTTTCAACTTTTTTCGACTTTTGTCATTTTGTCATCGTTTCAACAGTTATTCGTTCATTTTCATTTTTTTGGCGGTAATACAATCTATCGTCGATTTGATTTTTTTTAAATTAGGAAAAAATAAAAAATCGAAAAAAGATTAAAAATCGCTAAAAAATAGAATAATCAACGGAAAATTGACGAAATGAAAATTGGAAAATCGACAGAAAACTTGAAAATCAACAAAGAATCCAATAAATGAAAAAATCTACGAATGATTGAAAATATCGAAAAAATGTCAAAAAACTACCAAAAAATAGAAGAAGGGTTGTTTGATTTTTGAACCGTTTCTTATGTTTTGGTCGGTTTTTCAAATTTTTTATTTTTTCTTCATTTTTTGTTGATTTTTCAATTTTTCTTCGATTTCAAAGTCTTCGTTTCTCGTCAATTTCACAATTTTCAACTTTTTTTTGATTATTCTATTTTTGAAGATTTTGAATTTTTTTAATTTTTCATTTTATCAAATCGATAAAAAAAATGAAGGATCGAGAAAAAAATCGAAATGATAATGGTGATCAACACTTAAATACTTATAATCAGCAAACAATCGAATAATTGAAAAACCAAGAGTCGAAATAAATCGAATGAAATATCGACTTTTTGACGATTATTTGATGTTTTCAGTTTTTCAATTTTTCTTCATTTTTTTTTGAGAAAATCGATAAAAAATGTAAAATCGAGTGTAATCAAAAAGTTGAAAAAAGACAAATAAATGAAAATCAATAAAAACTCTTTGATGAATTGTAGTCGCCGATAAAAATGTGAAATAGATGAGAAATGAAAAACAGGAAAACGGACTATTGTTTTTGATTAATTTTTATGTTTTATCGGTATTTCAAAATTTCACTTTTTTGTTTCTTTTTTTTCTGTCGATTTTTCCATTTTTGTCGATCTTACAGCTTCTTAATTTTACGATTTTCCAACGATTATTCGATTTTGATGATTTTGCGAGAAAATTGATGAGAAATTCGTCAATTGACGAACAATTCTAAAAAGAGAAAAAACCAAAAGGAAAGAAAAACAGTAAAATCGATAAAATAATTGAAAATTCTACATGAAATCGAGAAAGTGACAAAAAATTCGAAAAAAATTGGCGAACAATCGAAAATGAAATGGAAAATTACAAAATTGAAAACCCGACCAAAAATTGCGAATATTTGAAGAAATCGAAAAATAAATGAAAATTACTGAAACGTAAATTGATAACCCAATTGACAAAAATTATTTGTTTTCCTTCAATTTTTGGTATATTTTTTGTCGATTTGAAAATTTTTAACTATATTCAGAAAGAATGTTGAAAAAAATTAAAAACCGAATATAATGTGGAAAATCTTCAAAAACAATCGGCGAAAAATTGAATATTCGACATAAAATGAAAATATTGACAAAATGAATGAAATGAATGAAATACTGTGGAAAATGAACGGATGAAAAACTGTGAAATTGACACAAAATGTAAAAAATAAAAAATTCATCAAAAATTATAAAAAAACCTTCACGATAATCGAAAAATATCGACTGAAAATCGAGAAATTGAGAAACTGACCAAAAATCAAAAAATTGTAAAAACGATGAAAAATCGTTAATATGGAAAATTGACAAATTACGAAACAAATGTAAAATCCTCTAACCAACAATTGAGAAAATCAAAAAAATGGACAAAATGAAAATTGAGAAATCGATCAAAATCAATGAAAAATCGACAGAATCAAAAAATGAAAAAATCTACAGCGAATTGAAAATATCAACAAAAAATTGAACTGAATGAAAAGTAGAAAAAATTGCCATGGAACAAAATATTATCGAAAAGTTTGAAAATAGGTGAAAAGTCGTTTGATTTTTGGACCATTTTTCAGATTTTCTTTGTTGATTTTCGATTTTGATTTTGCAATTTTTGATCGATTTAACTCATTTGGATTCTTAATTTTTCGGTTATTCCTCTCTTGATTGGTTGAGAATATTGATTTATCGAAAGCAAAAGTTAAAACAGAAAAAAACGAAAAATCGATGAAAAGTATCTCAATTGAAAAAATATTGTTGAACATGAAAAAAAAATGAACAATAATAAAATCGATATTGAATTGATAAAAAATGGAAAAAATTTATGAAAATCGCAAATATCGACGAAAATCTGAAAAACAATTGAAAAATTGTTACATCGCCAAAAAATTACAATTTAGAATCAAAAACTGTTAAATTGAGGAGGAATTGTAATATCGATGAAAAATTGTAAAATCGAAAATAGAAAAAAAAATCAAAAAATTTGAAAAACGAACGAAACATAAGAATTGGTAAAATATCATACCACTTCATTTATTTTCTTGGTTTTCGATAATTTTTGTTTTTTGGGGATTTTTTCAATTTTTCATTTATTTTTCAATTTTTTGTCGATATTTCCAATTATCTGTATATTTTTCGATTTCTTGGAATCTGTGGAGATTTTTCAGTTTTCATCGAATTCTGATCAATTTCTCAATTTTAATTCCGTCCATTTTCCAGTTTTTGTGAATTATAGATTTTGTTGTGATTTTAAAATTTTTCATATATTTTTTGATTTTACAATATTTTGACGATTTGATATTTTTCAAAGAATTTTTGAGAAAAAAGTGAAATAATGAGAACTTGAAAATTCGTCATATCGTCAAAAATCGAATGAACGATGAAAAATTGAATTTTGTATTTTTTTTTCGTTCGATTTTTCAATTTTCAGATATTTTGTCAAATTTTTAATTTTTCATTCATTTTCAGATTTATCGCCTGTTTTTTTTTTCAATTTTTTTTTCATTTTTCATCTTCTTTACTATTTTTCGTTCTCATTCTTTATTTTTGTATTTTGTACAATTTTTCGTCATTTGAGAAATTTTTCATTATTCGATTTTTTTCTACTTTCCTTTTTGTTGTCTATTTCAAAATTTTTCGTCGATTTGACATTTTTCACTGATTTTTTTGGGAAATAATTGAAGAAAAAATAAATCTTTTCTTTTTTGGTCAATTTTACGTTCATTTTTCAAGGACAAAACACAAGCTTTGCAGGAAAATCCTTAAGGTGCTCGGTTTGAGGCTGGTGCTTGTGCGGATCTGAATCACTGGATATTGAATTCATTTGAGAAAACGTCCTCATTTTTCGATTCACGTCGATATTTTCATTTTTTTATTTTTGGTTGCTTCGTCAAATAAAAATTGTAGAATTGATGAAAAATTTTAAGATTGACGAAAAATTGAAAAATCGACAGAAAATAGGAAATTCCTGTTTTTCGTTTTTTTTTGTTGATTTCTAATATTTCGCAAATCCTTAAATAAGTACGCCTTATCAGTTACGCCAATCTGGCTAATTATCTTTATGAATGCAAGCACTTTCACAAATGATTTTGAATCGTTGGAATTATTTCTCGAATACCGACGATTTCAAAATTACTAAAACTGACAACTAACACTCAAGGTGGTCATTCTTCACTTTGACTCTTCGTTTTTGGCATGTTTGACTTGGTTTCAGTAATTTATGAGACTTCGAATTGGTAATAAAAATTTCATATTATGTGAATTTCTCAATTCTTTCTAAACTATGTCAAAATAGTATATTGTGTAACAAGTGCGTGAAATTGACTTTTTTACACAAGCGTGGAATTTGCGACACGAGCCCTCAGGCGAGTGTCGCAAACAACGCGAGTGTGAAAAAGTCTTCACGCACATGTTGCACACTATACTTTTTCTACGACCATACAGAGAAAATTAAGCACCATTAGTTTAAAGAGCTTTATTGAATTTCAGAATAATTAGTAAGTACCTATATTATAAAATTAACAATTAATTCTTATACTGAGATTATTATTTTTGGTTTTCATTCTGATGTGGAATAATAATGATTATTAATAGTAATATTGGAACCCGTGACCATTCCAAAACTTACACCTGCAGCATTTGATTTTTCTATTAGTGTGTTTCTTGACTTGGAAGTTGAGATGATAGAAGTAGTGGCGATAGGGGCTGAAGAAATTTGATTTTGAGGCGATAAAATTTTATTTGCCACATCAATTTTCTGAGTAATTGAGTTTTCTATGTAATGCTCTGTCACTGCAGAGGATTTCCAACCTCCATGTTTTTTTAAGGTAAGCAAATCGCCTCCAGCTTCTACTAATAACGTGGCGGATAACCGCCTAAAACAGTGGCCTGTATATTGTTCAGCATGAGGTAAATTTAGGTATTTTGCGATTACCGAAGGAACTTTACCAATTTTATTTATACCAACGATCTGGCAGGTACATTTTCCACCTTGATAATTAATAAATAATTTTTTTTCTCCGTATTTTTGCGGACGGAGTGCCGTATATTTTCGGTATAATTCAAGATGTTCCGTGATGGTAAATTTTCTTGAGATTTTGGTTTTTGTATCATGGACGTTTACTATGAGTATTGTACCTAAATCTTCAATATTATCTAATTTCAGTTTATACAGTTCATCTCTTCTATGAGCTCCAGCAAGTCCAAATATTAGTATAACCTAAAAGAAAAAGAAATTACAATATTGAAACTAAAAAAAGATTATGGCTGTCAGAAATCGAACCCAGGTCCTTGGGCGCGCGAGGCCGACGCACTACCGCTGAACCATTTTTATTTACAAATATATGTGTGAAAACGCGATTCTCAACGCCCAATTTAAAATAATTTAGAAGATCATAGTTAGATATCACATTAACATAGTTTTAGATAATATATCTGATTTGGCCAACTATACTTATTAGGATCTACCTAATTTATAGATATTATTTTCTATTTATTTAATACTACCGTGAGACATTAAACTTACCTTGGTCAATAAAAATTTTTCGTCAGGAGCTTCTTGTATAAACTTCAGTATTTGTTCTTTCTCCAAAACTCTGGATTTTTTGGGAACGTATCCCTCACTCTTCCTTTTTAAAAAAGCACGTACCTTAGGATAGTCAATATTTATGTTTTTTTTTTAATGCTGATGGTACTTTTTAGCATTGAGAAATTACTCCAAAGTGTTGCTGCCTTGAAGTTCTCGGATAATTCTGACAAATATGCCAATATTACGTTTTCAGAAAATGAATTGATATTCTTTGTTTTCCTCCATGCCATGGATTTCTCATACGTATTTTCATACACTCTCAATGATTTTTGGGGTAATAAAATCTTACTAGCCTCATTGGCTGCATCCATAACATCTGGCGGGGTACTTCGTATATCTGAATGATCAGAATCCATTATAATATAATGTTAAAATATTAATAATTAACTCTCAACAATGAGCTCACAACAATAATGATCAAGCTATTTTGACAGTTTATTTATGATTTATTGCTGCTCTTAAACAAAAGATGCACTAAGGCCGCCTATCAGCGAAATATTCATGTATTAGGTCTTATGGACAGACTACAATGTATTTCTTATGAGTATATTTAACGCACTGGTAATAAAAACACTTGAATGTACCATGTTATTCTTATGGGTTTATTTCACGCCCTAGGGCGTAAAAATAATTTCACGCACAAGGGCGTGAAATTACGTTTTATGATTCGTGAACGGTGTGTGAAAGTACTATTTCACGTACGGGAGTAGAAAAAATAATTTATAGCATCCCTTGAATGATGCACTGAAACATTAAAGGAACTGAATGACACACATGACAGTGCAAATATTTCAGATGAAGTACTCTTCAATTTATTTGCTACAGCAGCAACAATCACGTGATATATTACAATTTTATAAAAGTTTTTTCACAAAAATTTTCATGAAGTTTTTATTGATTTAAAGAGTTCTTCACGTGTTTCGTCTTAATTTCCGTCAGCCCTAATAATTTAACAACCACAACTTTCAAAATACCTGATTACTTTTGCCATAGTCTTCTTCCAGCTGTTGCCAGTTCCATCAATTATTAGAGAATATTTGGTTTTTTTAACATCACTCACGGCATTCTCTGAGTCATAATTTTTAACTCATTTTTCAAAAATATCATATTTTGCATTCTTATCACTCAAGCAACTAAATAACTGTTTTTGGAAGACTAAACATTCGTGAAATTATTGTAGGCGGGGATGTCGTGGAAGGTCTCAAAAACACCCAGACTAATGGTCTAGAATTTTGAAACCGAATCTCTAGCTGAAGTTTTGAATTGATCCCTAGTATGGACTCATCAGTTATACCTGATCCATAAAATTTATCAGATCAGCCATCTCTAGTTCAATTTGTGGAGTGAAAAATCGAAAACTTGAAGAAAAGATGATTTCTTTTTTTTTACCAAGATTTTTGGAACAGAAAAATTTAAAAAAATTCAATGTCTGTTTGAGGTTTCGTATAGAGAATTTCCATGTTTATGAATTAAATATCACATTGGCCAAGTAATTTTATCTGACTACAATAGAAATAGCCAATGTCCATTATTTCAGGTAAAGGAAATACTATTTTTTTGCTAAAGTCAAGTTCTTATATCAATTCAAGTTTTTGAATAACGTGAAAGTCAGGATTCTATAGAACCAAGCCATCGATTCAATCGGGAGAGACTATTCTGATAGTAAAAAATTAACGAGTCTTGGATAGAGAAATAAATATCTATGAAACGATGTATCCCCGATTTTGTTCAAAAAAATACTCTATAGTGTCCTTGTGGCAACAAGTGACGTTACATAAAAGTGAACCTATTTTACGTTATTTTGTCAGACCTTGATATCAAGTCCCGTTCAAAAGTTAAGAGGGGTAGTCAGTCCATTTACGTACGTGCTGCATATACAAAAATTTCGTAGTCGTCTGTAGAATATTTTATTCAAATTACATACCATGATGCAAAACTCAAAAGTACCAAAATTATCCAAATGAAATAAAAACATTTTTGAAAAATATATCCTCCGTCATCAAGAAAGTAATTTGAAATTCGAAAATTAAATGCAATATTGATGTTGAAAATAAAATTTGAAAACATTTATTACTACTTGAACTAAATAAATCAAAAATATATTTCCTGTTTTTCAAACTCAAAAGTTCAACATCACTTCTAATATTGGTTATGAACAATTTTCAAAGCGTGCTGTAAATGTGCCACAACCATTTCCGGAGTTCTTCTTTGTAATTGGGGATATTTCTCTATCGCTTCGCAAATTCTTTTGAGGCTTGGATATACTCCCTTCTCAACGTCTTCTCCAAACAACTCTCTACAAATTTTTTTTTTCAGGAGTCGACCAAGTTCGTCGGGACATTCCTAAAAAAAGTCAGTGTCAGTAAAATGATCACAACAATTTTAACCATCACTGAAAAAGTTTAGAACATTGCCGTCTATTTACTTTTTAACTTAATTAATAGAAAAATGAACTTAAGGAATAATAATTACATTAAATAAATACATTCTTTTTCACTAAAATACTTACTGTTTGTTTGTTCGGAAACAGCACTCTCAACACACTTTTTTAATATCCAAGAATATTCAGTAAATGGTTGAAAAGAATAAAAACGTAGTGTCTAACTTCAGATGTACAAGTAATATCAAACAAAGTCATATATATCACATTGATGCAGAGTTTCAAAGAACCGTGTGAAATGGAAAATATATTTATAATTTCATTTGAGAAGTGGTTTCAATGATTTTTTTAAATATTTGAACTTATATATAATTTCTACTACGAGAATTATATTTCGAAATCACTTCCAGGAAGTAACGTCGTCTGCACGCCCAACTGACAAGTTTTTTCTACCAAAACACTATTATGAGTTCTTCCAACAGACAACATATTTATGTACCGTTTCCTAAACATTATGGTTTTCAGTGCAGCCAGCAAAATAAATAGGAACGCAATGGCAAATAAATCAGTCATAACAGCGGCGGCTCGTCAGAGGAGCAAGCGAGGCTTAGCCTAACCATAAAATTTGAGGCTATTAATCGCAATGAATTAAAAGATATCGACAAATAATTATGATATTTTTTTTCTAAAAATACTTGGGTATGTATCATTACTTTACCATTAATTTTTGATATAAAAACATAGTATGCCCAAAAAACTTCACTCACTACGTAGTACGTACCTCACTGTATTCTGCCTCAACAAACCTGAAACGCACAGCACATGAACGAATAACGAAGAAACCATCAATCCGAAATAATAAATGCCATACGTTGCAAGGCAGCCAAGCCTCCGACCAGTTTAAAAAACACAAGCTCCGCGAAACCGATCCAGCCAGCGACATACGTCCCGATTTGTAATTTTAGTTGTAGAAATGATAGCGTTAGAGGAGGCTAGCCTCCAGTTGGTCTTCGTTAGTGTTAGACTGCGTTTGATGGGAATGAAAAATATTTCGGTAAATCGTTTTATGTTTCTTAATAATATTTGTTATTTGTGTATAAAACAGGCAGTATTGTATTATAGTAGTGCTTTTTGGTAATATTTTTAATGTGTTTTCAAAGTGTTTTCTTTCAATTTCAAGGTGATTTCATGTTTTCACTTTCCGGTAAGTTTTTTTTTCCATTTATTATGGATAAGTTGGACGAAATTAAAAAAATCTGACGATATAGTCGATTGGTTGCTGAAAAATAATGTTAAGTCTTTATCTCATAATAATACATTTCACATTATTAAAACTCTGGGAAGGCCTCAACCAAATTCTATTTCAATTAAAGCGTCAGATAATCGACAAAATCGAGGATTTTATATTAGTTGGTACGATAAATGCGATTGGTTAACCGGCACCATTGAACGAGAAAAACTTTTTTGTTGGCCCTGTGTTTTATTTTCCGTACAAACCGAATACCAAACGTGGTCTAAAATAGGATACTCTGATTTAAAAAATTTACCTGGTTCTACAGAAAGACATTTTATATCTAAGGAGCATATATTTTCGTCTTATAAATTAAAATTGTTTAGCAAACAAAATATAGCAACAGTTTTAGATACAGCTCAAAAAGAGGCCATCATTTCTTTTGATAATCAGGTTAGGGAAAATCGGTCGAATTTGAAAAGTTTTATCGATATTACGATTAATTTGGGTTCCCAAGAATTAGCTTTTCGCGGACACGATGAAACCTAAGATTCGATTAATCGTGGCAATTACAAGGAACTTTCAATGTTATGGGGCAAATATGGTTTACAATTTGGCACTTTTTTAAACGGTAGCGTTTTTTCGGGCACCTCAAAAACCATCCAAAATAAGCTTATAGAAAGTGTGGCATATGTTATTAAGGAAAATATAAGCAAGGATATTGAAAAGTGTTTCTCGCCTGAGGGCTCGTGTCGCAAATTCCACGCTTGTGTAAAAAAGTCGATTTCACGCACTTGTTACACAGTATACTATTAAATGATCACAAGTTTTGTTACTTGTTAGAAATATTTAAATCAATATTTCAACATACCGGTGTTGTTTTTTCTATTCTTCAAAATGAATCAACAGATATTAATTACTCAAAACAACGGTTAAACAATATAACAGAAATTTTGATGAATTTTAGAAATAACGATACATTTTTTAATAATATTTTCGAATCAATTGATTTAACTCTCGAACCGACGGTGCCGAAAAAAAGAAAAACCAATTTAGACTTACCCAATGAATGAAGAAAAAATTAAAAACTAAAAAAATGGAAAACTCGCCAAGAAATCGATTAACCGACGAAAAGTCTAAAACTCAATGAAAATTGTGAAATCGACAAAAAAGTGAAACATGTTGGATTTACATTCTTTTCTATTTTTCAAGTTTTCGTCGACATTTACAGTTTTTTGTAAATTTTTCGATTATTGGTCAATTTTTCACTTTTTCCATATTTTGTTAATTTTGAGTTTGCTCGATTTTACGATTTTTTGTCGATTCGATAGTTCTTTATTGATTTTTCAAAAAAAATTAATGAACTAAATTTCATAAAAATCAAATAATCAAAAATCAAAGAAAATCTGTTCAAAATCTGTTTTTCCGTTAATCAGCTGCCGCCTCCATACGAACGACAACTCTCAGAAGTTGAGAAAGATAAGGACTAACGAAGTCTTACCTTTTAACGTGTGATTCCTAACACGGTTGCAGAATCATTCCAGCTTCAACCAGATAAATTCTCTCGAGAAAAATATCTGGTCGAGGCGGGAATCGAACACACGACCTTCCGATGTGAAAGAATAAATCGACAAAAGTTTATAAAATCTACTAGATTCTAAAAATCAACCAGAAGTCGATTTTTGGCGAATTTTTTTTGTCGGCATTCACATTTTTCTATTTCACATTTATATGGCGATTACTCAAACTTTTGTCGATTCTTTCATTTTTATCGATTTTCGAGTGATTTTTCAATTTTCGTCGATTTGACAATTTTTATCTATTTTTCTCTTTTATCAACTTTTCGATTTTTTTTGACGATTTAAAAACTCTTCTTCGACTCGGAAAGTTTTTATTAATTTTGAAAAATTGAAAAACGGGAAAACAATGGAAAAATCTTAAAAAAATTAAATAATCTGCGAAAAATTGAAAGATCACTGAACATTCACAAATTTTTTCAATAATCTATAAAAAATTGGAAAATCGATAAAAATAGAAAAAAACGAAAAATTGAATTTCTCTTTTTTCTTATATTTTACGAGAATCAAAAATTGAGATTTTCAATGGCAATAACTTAAAATTGAAAGAAGCAAGCAGTTGACTTGTTCCCTGTCTTACATTCCCTGCTTTATGTATTTTTCCGTTGGATATTGAGATCCTCAAATCTTTTCAAATGGAAAAATGTCACAAGCATTGTGATTTTCTTTCGATATTTATTTGATATTTCGAAAGAACGAAAAAAACAGTAAAATAGATAAAAAATTGAAAAATGGACGGAAAAACTGAAAATTTGACAAACACCAGACATATCGGCAAAAAAAAAGAAAAATAAATGAAAAATTATGAAATTGACAAAATATTGAAGAATTGGAGGATCGGAACGATCATAAAATAAAAAAATTGACGATATTTATATTTTTTTCAATTTATTTATCAGAAATAGTTGAAAAATATTCAAATAAAAAAAATTTGCAATTATTTTGACATGTTTTTCAAGTTCAAAGGATCACAAAATCCACAAAAGAAAAATTTACAAAGCGGTGAATATGAAACAATCAGTTACAAAAATTGGAAACAATTCAACTGTGGTTGTAATGGATGCTTTTCATTTTCATTCTTCTATTTTCTGACGATTTTTAAAATTTTTGCCAATTATTAAAAATTTTTTACATTTTTTTTAATTCTTCATTTTTCAAGTCGACGGAGAATTGTTGAACAGAAAATCGAAAGATTGAAAAGAGACGAAAAACCGACGAATACTGAAAAAATTACACAAATATGAGGAGTAGCTGGAAAAATTATTATTGAATAGACAAAAAATTTAAAATTTGAAAACTAACAATAGATAAAAAATGGATCAAAAATTGACTTTTGTATAATTTTTCGTATCTTTAGTAGATTTACATTTTTCAGGAAGCTCCTCAAATTTTTGTCAATTTTTCCTTATTGATTTTAAAATTTTTCTTGAATTTGTGAATTTTTGAATAATCCCTCATTTTTATACCAAAAAGAGATAGAAAATTTTTGATAATGAAACTAAAATGAAAAAAAAATTGAAAAATCATTCAAAAATGATAATAAATAAAAAATCGACAAAAATTTGAGGTGGCTGAAAAAATGTAAAATAGACAAAACATTCAACGACAAGCAGTAAAATGTATGAAAAGTCGATTTTTTCTGGTCTATTTTTTCTATCGATATTTCAATTTTCTTCATGCATCTATTTCCTGTCGATTTTTGATTTTACAATTTTTTGTCGATCGATTTGCCAATTGTCAATTATTTCTTTCTTTCTCTTTTAATATTGCCAAACAACGACAAAAAATTGAAAAACAGAAAAAAATATCTCAATTTCATAAATTTCCTCAAATATTCATTTTTCAACACTTTTTCTAAAATTGAAGAAGAAATGAAATCACTACACAGAATATTGAAAAATTGTCAAAAATTCGAATTATTGAAAAAAGTCTCATTTCTTATTTCTTCATTTTTTCCTCTTACATGACTGAACATAGCAATTAACAAATAACTAACCTAGATAGAATCAATGAAGTCGCCCCGGAGCGCCAATTAATTTTTATTGTTGTATTTATTTTATTTTTACCATAAAAATAATACAAGATAGAGAATAATAAATAGACAATGATAAATATTATTGAATATAACTGGCCAATATTTAATGAAAATCCATATTAAAACTTATTAATACAGTTCATTGTATGATTTTCACTAAAAGGTATTAATAACTCAAAAAATATATTGTTATAAATCTCTCCTGAATGGGAGTATGTCATAAGATATCTAATCTACGTGGTTCATTTAGATAAATTACACCCCACAGTATAGCACAGAACTAAGTTTTATAAAGCTCCTCTCATGCACGTTGCAAAATGTGAACTTTTTGCACGCCACTGTGAGGTACCAAAAATAAATAATAACATATAACTTGAATTGAAGGGGTTATATTTTTTAGGAGTGATAAATTTTTGGGAAAGAAAGTTTTTGGCTTTCTACTACTCCATCTTGTACAAAAGATAGAGTAGTAGAAAGCCAAAAACTTTCCTTCCCAAAAACATATAACTCTTTGGTCGAAATTGCAAAAAACGTGCAAATTGTCAAATGTTCATAATTTGGTAGGTCTTTCGAACCTTTCAGTAGGTTTGCACGTACTTGTTGCACGTAAATTGTTGAAAATAATTGTAGTTTATTGGATAAAAATGCAAAAACGTTCAAATCATAACAAAGAACTCAAGAAATGATTGAGTAAATTTGCAGCTTTCAGTCTGATTTGGAAATCTATGTTTTTCGCAAATATAATTTTTTATTACTCAAAATATATATTTGGCTCTCTGCAAAATTGCAAACAAAACAAAAACTACGTGCAGTTTGATTATGCTGTAATTTGTTGGAAATTGGAAGCACCAATGCCATTTCTCACTTAGGTAGGTATAGTAAACGGATATATAATATAATATAATATAGTATATATATAGTAAACGGATATATAATATAATATAACTTTTCATTTCATTGTAAATATATACACTTTATCAGCACCAATCACAATCGTCGACCTCTGATCATCTGTTGGTACACTGACAGGTAGGTATTTGGGGTTAAAAAAAGTTATTGATATTGTAGTGACAATGAGAAAAAAACTTATAATAAGAGTTTACAAGATACAGGGGAAATATGAAAAAGTGCAATTTTTTTCCCTCGAGGCCTTTTTTTAGTTTTTCCTTCATGAACTCTTCCACTCATTGAGGGTTTTTTTCACCGTTCAATTTGTCATCATTATACACAACTTTCATTTCATTTAATCGACTTTCTATTTCCCACCGCTTCAGAGATCTCAATATGTATAACATATGTCTCAATATGTATAACAATATGTCTGCTTTTCCGCCGTTCGTTTCTTTCCATCATGGAAAATTTTCGATTGATTTGTATGTCTGTATTTTGGCTTAATTAATTAACAATTTGAGAATATTTTATGGAATTAAAAGTAAATCAAACAGTGAAAGTATTATTATTATTGTTAGTGCGATAAAATGAAGTTCTTACTGATTATATTTCCAAAAAATTTTTAAAAATTATTATGTAATTAGCTAGAAAAGGTTCATTTTGAGAAAGGGACGCAACTGAATATTCTTTAAAGGTCTTCTATTTATCACTCACGAAAGTGAGTGCAAACTTGCTCAATTATTCCTATGGTAATGGAGGTTCTTTGTTAGGATTTGTACGTTTTTTGCATTTTTATCTAAGAAACTACAATTATTTTTAACAATGGATTTTTTAAGTGTGTTCCCACAAACGCAAGTACGTATAATACCTACTAAAACCTTCGAAGTATCAAATCATGCACTTTTGCCGATATGCACGTTATATGCAATTTTGACCATAGTTATTTATACGTTATTGTGACTTTTCGGTGACTAAAAAATGTTTGGTATGTTACAGTGACGTGCAAATTCTTAAAGTACACTTTTTGTAATTATAACACATTTGTGCAAAGTTTCAGATCGTGCAATTATTTTCAATTCCTAATCCCCATTGACTGGCCTATTGTACACTTTCATAGGTATATGTCAAATCACGACATGACTGAAAATTACTGAAATTCTCAGACGATCTGAACTTGTATTTCCGAGTAAACTAGTCATTGTGATATAATCATAGGTCTAGAAATCACAATACGTGCCTATTTTTCATACAGATCAAAATAAAATTATATTTAGGTACTCGCCAAAACACATACAAACACACAAAAACTCACAATGGCTATAGCTTAGCAACCAAATAAAATATAAGAAAAAACAACTCCCATAATAGGGTGAGGGAGACAAAATGATGTATTAGCAAATTTTTTTTCACTTACCCCCTCACCCCCAGCCATCACAATTTTATATTCTTTGATGGCAACCCTCTACTTGTGATTCCTTATTTGAAAGCTGTTAAAAAATGTTCTTCAAAGCCCTACAAAGCTACATTCGATGTAGTAGTTTTTGGTTTATTAAATAAAAGGCTTTTTATTTAAATTGAAATTTTATTTTCTATTATTAATTAAAGAATTAAAAAAAAAATTCTTATCACCATCGTAGCATTAATATTAAGTATTATTTTTGTTTCTTTGCACCTGAAAAAATTTGTCTTCGTTAATAAGTGAAAGTAACAAAATAGGGTGTTTGAAATATTCGTTTCTGAGAAGTATTTTCGTATTGCATTTTTTACTTTAAGACGGGAAACGATACTCTTATTATTAATACATTTGATTTTTATTTCCATACGTTTCACAAGAGAAAGATAATTTTTATCTGCCACAATAATATACACAACAGCTGAACGGGTGGAAATGATTTTTATTTATGGTAGAGAAGGTCAGTATTTGTTGAGGACAACTACAGTATATAACCAGATGTATCCGGAGAGAAATATAAGTCACATGTTCATTCGCCAACTGGTAGCAAAATTTCTAGAAACTGGTACATATAAAATGCAAATCCTTCTAGAATTTGGTGACGATGACCCCTACAGAAGAAATGAATTTTGTGAAATAATGACAGCCAGAATTATTGCGGAGACTCTGCTCATCAAAAATATTTGCTTTAGTGACGAGTGCACTTTTTATTCAAATGGGCAAATAAATAAACAAAACTATCGCTACTGGTGTGACGAGAACCTACGACTATTTGGAAGATGCAATTATTGTTCCATTATTCATAGAAGAAAATTCAAATGGCGGAATGTATGCTCACATGTTAGAAATATCTGTCGAACCTCGGAGGGTTCATGAATTAGAGAATCAGAGAGACTTACACGACAATTCATCTTCAAAAGAAAATTTATTACATTTTCAAGAGGATGGGCCACCTCCTCATTATGTAATTCCAGTTACGACAATGGTAAGATAGTAGTTATGCTAATAAGTGAATTAGAAGAAGAGGTCCTATTGAATAGCCTCCTTGATCCACGGACCTATCTCCTCTTGATTCATTTCTCTAGGGCCCCTAAAATCTGTTGTTTTCAAAACTTAACCTGACTCAATAAAGCAACTGAAGGAAAAAATAATCCAAAAATGTCAAGCTATTTCCAGAGAAACATTTGCCAATATAAGGCGAATGTAGTTTTGTACGATTGAGAAGCATTTCTTAAGAGCTTTTAGATAAGCTGTCACAGTTGGGGGTTGTCATTTAAAAATATAAAGTTGGGGTTCCTGGGAGAAAGAGTAAGTGAAAACAAAATAGCTATTACATTATTTTGTTTCCCCCCTCCTTATTATAGAAGTTGTTTCCAGCGATTTCTTATATTTTATTTGTTTGCTCAGATATAGCCATTGTACGTTTTCTAATTGTCACCCTGTGTATGGGTATATGATAAAAGACGTAATTTCCGTTCACTGGTATTCATAGTCCAGTTTCATTTCAGTAAAAACCGATTCAAATACTCAATATAACAACCCAGTATTGAATCAAGTAGTGTCACAATGCAATTCTAATGATTGGCCTGACAATAAGCTGACTGAAATTATTCTTATAATTTTGTTTGCAAAAATATTCATAACGAATTCATCAAGAAGTTAATTTATTACAGAATAATAAAGGTGGATTAATTTTCGAATCAAAATATATATCAATATTTTAATTCACCGGAAATGGGAATATGAATTAAAAAATATAGGAAATTGACACATTGGGTCCATTGATTGATATGGCAACACTGCTAGACCTCAATCTGTAGGTTTACTATCAAAACAAAACTATAGTCACGCCCCTTCGGCAAGGAAGGGGAAATGACCCCGAAGATCCTAGAGTAGGTATATATATATATATATATATATATATATATATATATATATAGATAATGACAAATGAGATTTTGTCGAAACGTCGGTGAAATTAGAGATAATATCACATACACGGATCAAATACCCGGAAAACCAGTTCAGCATATTCCTATCCGTGAAAACTTCAGATTTCATATTCGATACCTTAACGGGGAGATGAGGTCAACTAAGAAGAAGAAGAACTCAGGTAAAACTCAACAACATTTAAGTAGTAGGTAGTAGAGAGTTTATGGACACTCTATATCTGAACACGTAACGAATTCCGTTTTACCAGTATAGTAAGAAGTGAGTTGAGCAAAGGGTCAACAAAACTTCTGAACACGTAACAGCACACCTAGATAATGACAAATGAGATTTTGTCGAAACGTCGGTGAAATTAGAGATAATATCACATACACGGATCAAATACCCGGAAAACCAGTTCAGCATATATATATATATATATATATATATATATATATATATATATATATATATATATATATATCAGAATAATTAGTGACTGGATTAACTATAAATCGGTTCAATTCGTGACGTTGCAGCCCAGCTGTTACAAAGAAACAGCCCAGCTGTTACAAAGAAACCTGCAACCTCACGAATTGAACCGATTTATATATGTCATATGTTATATGTCAAGCTTTCGGTATATTCCACACCTTCGTCAGGACAACTACAATAATAAGATTATATATCTTGTAAAAAATATATAAATATGGAGAACTTACTAACGTGAGAATAAAATAATAAAATATAAAAAGGTTCAAAAACAGATTGAGAAACATTAAATAATGACATCATTAATGATATACAATTCTATTGCACCACGATTTTATTCGTTACCTAAAGTTCATAAACCTACCTTATCCATGCGACCAATTGTATCTTCCATTGATGCACCTAACTCCTAACTTTGTAAATTTCTAACGAATATTTTAACAACTTCCTATAAAATAGACAATCCTTATTATATTGAAGATTCTTTTTCATTTAGTGAATTTATAAATAATTTTCAGTTTCCTCAAAATTCTGTTTTGATAAGCCTAGATGTTGTTTCACTTTTCACAAACCTACCGTTAAAAGTAGTGAAACAAACTTTGAACAAAAATTGGTCTAACATTGAAGAACATTGTGAATTAGACAAAATTACATTCATGAATATTTTAGATTTTATTTTTGATTCAACATATTTTATATTTGAAGACAAATTTTGTAAACAAATATTTGGCACGCCTATGGGTTCCACCATTTTACCAATTTCATCGAGTTTTGTTTTAGATGAGCTTATTGATGAATGTATTCAAAAATTATCTTTCCGTATTCCATTCATCAAACGTTTTGTAGATGATTTGATTCTGACCATACCTGCAGAAGGAAAAGAAGAAATTTTGAACGTATTCAATTCATATGATCTCAATATCCAATTCACTATTGAAGAGGAAATAAACAACTCTATTCCTTTCGTCGATATGAAGTTATTGAGATTTATTAATTACCATTCCTATCATCCAAATAAAATGAAAATTAATTTAATAAAATCATTAAAAAACATAATCATCAAAATTACCCATCCCGATTTGCAAAACCAAAGTTTGTCTAATTTTAGTAAAATTCTGATCCAAAATTATTATCCTAAATCTTTAGTAAACAGAATTTTATTTTGTGAAAGAACAAAATTTCAAAATGATAATGAAGAAGTTGAACATTAATTAATTTATTGCGAAATAATAACCTCAAAATATCTAAAACAAATGTCACTTCTATATCTAAATCATACAGTAAACTATAAGCTCCAATTTCAAATAAACAAAAATCCAATTTAGTATACAAAATTTCTTGTATGGTTGTTCTGAAACATATATAGGACAAACATCTAGACCTTTTAGAGAGAGTTACAAGTGGTGGAACACATAAGAAACATGATAAATATTAATATTGAAGAGGCCTGAAAAGAAAGCTCAGTTCAAAAATGTATTTGATATTCGAAAAACTGACGGAAAATGAATTGTAAGGTTTGAATCCTGAAGCATACGATCGAAAAAAAATGTTTTCCTTCCTGTTATAATTTGCAATATCTATTACCACCATTTCAGCAACGGTAATAAAATTCACAGAAACTGTGTAACTACTTGGTATAGGCAAGTTAGATTTTCAAATGTAACTACTAGCAACAAACTATGTCCCAATCTATAATGCCTCGAATGTTAACAACCTGTATATCTGGGGTGCAGTATAAGCGTCTACTTTCTTCTTTCCTCATTATCGTCGGAGCTTCACTGCCCGATACGGCTTTCGTAAAGTCGTTTTTCGCCCCCGCGGTTAAACGTTCTTATCGGTACACCAGCTTATGGGTTGGAGCTGATACATTCAGAAAAAGCGCGAACATGATCCAAAATCAATATTTATGTGATTCGGTTTGTTTCATGACAAAAATCTATATTTGTTTGCGTTACTTCTATAACGTTAGCTCTGATATTTCAATAATTATTTAATTAATTTTGTAAGTGGCCTTGCTAACGTTATGACGATGTGTGCGATGTGTAAAATTAAAGTTGTCGAATAAGTAGGTATAATTTTGATTTTTCATGACAGTTACCAGAGTGAATTTTGAAAGTACTGTTTCTTTCGTGTAATTTAATGTTCATGTGAGAGTTGTTGTTTTGGGAGAGCTTTTTCTTCCAGTTTGTATCTTCTACACATCTTTGTAAAAGATTTATTTTAAACTTAGTTTTTCATCCTTCCTTTGGAAGTTTTCCATAATTGTTTGTATATAGATGGAGAAGTGAAAGCCAGAAAGTTTTTTCCCGTTGAAATCAATTTATTTTGTGGTTGAATTTCTTCAAAATCTGATAATGTAGATCTAGACTGCTCAATAGTTTTTAATAATATTGAAGGTTTGTCTCTCGCTAGTGATTTCCCTTACCAGAAACTTCCAGTAAAACCACAAATTATGCTACATAAGCCCAAATTACATCCTCGTAAAATGTCGATAGCTGTTATCATCATTAGGGAAGGTTTCCGTGTCACATAATTCCAGATTTTAGAGTTTGTTACATCACGGACGACCGGCATATCTCGCCTCAAACTTGGCCTCAAAAACCCTCGTATGTGAAAACGTGACAATGAAATACTTATAGACACTCTGTGAAAATGAACGGGAAGCACGGAAGCGTGAACTTTCCACATAATGTTCCATATTCGACATAACACAATATCAGGCAGCCCGTATAAAATAACCGTGCCGCCAACATCTAATGAAAGTTTCACCGTGACAAAGTAGAAAAGATAATAAGGAAATGAGCGAATCCTTTCGACAAAGGCCTGCTAGACCGTAAGGGTTAAATTATTAGATGAGTGTCTTTGATGGGTTGTGTGAATCGAGAAACGGTGCTCTTTTATTATCTGTGAAATTAACTATTTGACTGTGAAATGTGAACGTCGCTGGCTATGCCGATATGGATATTAGACCTGTCTGTCGAGGGGAATGAAACTGAGAATATGGACTTGATTTTGATATGGGAAGTTGTCTTGCTTTACGCCTTTTTGTGGAATTGTCAAAAAATACATCTCTATTCGTGTATACATTATTGAAGTATATTTCAATTTTCTAATAATTTTTTTCTAATGATACCCAAGAAATAAGTTTGCTAACGTGCATAACTTTCTATTAAATTTTCCGATACTTATTGGAAATCTAGAATGAACTGTTTGGGAAAGTTATGGGAAAGAGCCTCAAGCCAGCCTAACTGATCTATCCGACACCACAGTTTTGTCTTTCTCTCCTTCTCTTTTTCATGGTCTTTGCTTCTCTTTGGCGCAGTAGACCAGAAATTTTTGTCTTTGTTTTTAATAAGTAAACGTCATCAGAATTGTCTAGAGGACAAGAAAAAAAAGTAGGTTAATGCAATTTTTAATATGTTAATGAACAATTCCATCACATTCATCATATCGGTTTATTTTTGTTGATTTGAAATAAATATTTTTTGAGGTTCAACCGTTCAACTGAACAGTTCAATTTTTGCTGCAAGTGTAGTTTGTTTACTCTCAATATTTTCCAAATTAATTGTAAAATGACCATTTAATTATTTTCCTCCTCACTTTGCACTCTATATCATTTAGATGTGTTTAAATATTGAAGTTTACTGAACAAACCATTTTATAGTGAAAAATTTTGCTACTGTGTAAAATTCTTATTTGATAGGTGGCGTGAAAGGAATCTAATGAAAACACGAAACGTCCATTGATAAATAATAGTTCTGGTGCGTGTGGAAAACGTGTTTTCATTATCTAGATGTTTGTACCTACCTACTCTACATATCCGAATCGCTTTTCTGTGAAGAACAACACCAGTTACTTACAAAAGGCATCGATGTTGGGTATAATCAGTTTTTGTTTTCGAATCTCCACCACAATTTTTTCAGTTAAAGAACGATCACTCAACAATATAAGTCTCTGAGCTATCTCAACAAAATATTTTATTTTACTATAAATCGTACTAAGTTGGTAGTTTTGAACCAATTTCTTGTAATGGGATTTTGATATTTCAAGTTGTTTGGTTTGATTCCTATTTATTGCGCATCATGTATCATCGCATCATGAATATTTGGAATATTTTTCTGTATTTCTATGTCGAATATTTGCTTTTAAAGTTGCAATATTTTCATATTACCTTATCAAACTTTTTTATTCGCTTATTCTGACTGAAGAGTCCGTCATAACATTGACTATTTGGTATCGTATAATCTATTCAGCATCAGTAAGGTGTAATAATATATCAACTATTGTATTTCTAGACACGAACAGAATATCAAGTGAAGTTAAATTTATCCTTGTTTGTTTACATACTTGTGGGGTACGAAGTATTTATTTAAAGTCAATTCAACTGAAAATCGGACAACGGTGTTATATTGATGAATTTAAACCATAAACCAATATTTAGATTGAGCATTTTAAGAATAGACTAATGAGTTGAATAATGATGATTTTATTGCATAGCGAAACGCGTGTTGCAGTTCTATAAACTGTCCAGTGAAGATCTCACAATAAAGTATTACTTGATTACTAAGAGGCTTTGCATTCTACTGTATAAAGTGTGACCACCAAAGGTCGTTTTACAAAAACCTGAAACATGTTGATTTTTAATTTCAATATTCTACATTTCACAACAAAATTTCATTATTCATAGTGATCCATATTAATATGATGACATCATCGGAAATTTTTTTGAATGCAACACCCTGTATTTGGTGTCAGTTTAAGATGATCTTTAACGAGCTGATTCCGAAAAGGTATGATACCTACTTGGGGTCTAACGGACAGAATTTGAAAGATGTGCGCTTAGAAAATAAATTTTATTGATATCTAATAGAAGTAGAAATTAAATAATTATTTTATATTTTTTTCTAAATATTAATTCAACAATGGGAAAGTTATCCAGTAATAAATACATGACTTCATTTTAAATGTTCGAACTGTAGTTGACAGTAACCGTGCTAACAAGTATTTCTTATCAATTTCAAAAAACTAGGCGGCTAGTTTTTTTGTTATTGTGAAATGTCATTATTTCGATTGACGTTCAGTAACTGTTAAATAGGACAGTAGTTATTATATTGATTCGTGAATTTTCTGTAGTATTGCTTCGAGTTAATTTGAAGTAGTAATAAATTTAAGTGTAAAGCAAATAATTGAAATACTTTTGATGATTGGCTATGGAGACCGATCCCGAACTCAGATGGAAATGTGTAACTCATTTAATGCAAAATATCCAGAAAGCTACATAACGCAGTCAGCAGTAAGTAAGATTGAAAAGAAATTTCGAGAAACTGGTACAGTTGAAAATGCACGCAAATCAGGTCGTTATTCTGTAAATGATAATACAAAACTAGATGTTCTACTTGCTTTTGAAGAAGATGTGCATACTTCTGTTCATAAGGTTAGTCGTGATTTCGATGTCAGTAAAACAACTGTACACAAAATATTTAAATCGGAAAAATTGCATCCCTTTAAAATCGAACTTCTACAGGATGGTCAGGTCAACCGTCAGAATTGTAGGTTCTGGGACAAAGAAAACCCCCACTGGATGCGTGAGCATCATACACAATACCCGCAAAAGGTACATGTATGTGCTGGCATTAATAATAATAATAATTCATTTATTTCGCTTGTTAAAAGAACATAACAGTGGATAATTCTATCAGTACAATAAACAGGAAAACGTCATAAGATTCTGTGCTTTTCATATACATATATTCAAACTCAAGAATTCATCTAAATATTTTAAAAGAATTGAGATAAAAAGATGAAAAAAATATGTAGACACATAAAAGTTGCGAAATAATACAACAGTAAAATTGAGGGTCATGGTTATAATTGAAAAGTTTAAATAATGGTAATGTCGAATATTGACAAGAACGTTAAAGAAGACAAAAAAAACACCTAACCTAACATTCCTCAAGGGTGTAGCAATTTTTATCTATGAGAGCAGCTTCCAGTCTTGATTTAAAAATATTAACATTTGGCGCATTCTTTACCGAATCATAAAGCTTAATGTGAAATTTTGGTCCAAGAAAAAAGTGGCTTTTTTGTATATGGTGGTTCGATGCATATGGGGTATTAATAAGTTTTTAGAGCCGGTAGGGTATTTATGCTGATTAGATATAAAATTATGACAATTCTTGTGCATGTGTATGCATAATTCATAAATATAAATACTCGCAACGGTGGGTATTTTGAGTTCTTTGAAAATGTTTCTACACGATTGCCTCCATCCTATACGAGCAATAGTTCTGATGGCATATTTCTGTAGATCACTGCAGATGATCTAGTGCCCCAGTTCAGTATTCCGTATCGTATATGGCAGTGTATTGATCCATAGTCGTTACAGATTCAACAAAACTTGTTTACTGCAATGATTTGACATAAATCTTAGCGCATAGCAATTTTTGCGGAGTTTGTCGCAAAGAGTTTCAATGTAAGGGATCCAAGTGAGCTTGTAGTCAAGTGTAAGGCCAAGCATTTTTGTTGTTGAGCAAGATTCAACATACAACTCCTCATTCTCATAAATGCTAAAATTGTCATGAGCAGAATTCAGCGAGAATTTCATTTATGATGTTCTCGTGATGTTCAGGGATAGTTGATTTTTTTTGCCCATGTTACTACCTTCTCATAGACATTCTCTGTTTTCTCTGCAAGTGCTATTGCATTGCTCTCTTTGATGAGGAAGTTGGTGTCGTCTGAATAAGCAATCACTTGTATTTCCGTGGGACTATTCATGAACTGCAACGAGTCATTCGCAGTAGGAGTCAAGAATTGAGCCTTGTGAAACACCCTGTTCAATGGTTGCTGACTGACTAACAATTTTCCGAATCACTACTTTTTGGGTCCTTCCATGCAAATGAGACTTCATTAATTTCAATGTGGTTCGCCTCACGCCATATCGTTCAATTTTTACATTATCGAAGGCTCTGGAGAAGTCAATAAATAAACCACAGATACTTAGTTTGCTATCAAGAGCATTTATGATATGTTCGTGGAATTCATATAGTGCCGTTTCAGTACTTTTCTTCTGGGTGAAACCATGCTGATTTGTTCATTAGCATAAAAATGATAGTAATTGCTTTTTAATGTGCAGCTCAAAAATCTTTGAAATGCTTGAAAGCAAGCTTATTCCTCTATAATTCTCATAAAGATCAGTATCTCCTTTTTTTAAAATTGGTATAACGAGTGCAGCTTTCAATTTTTCGGGAAAAGTTCCTCGTTCCATCGACAAATTCAAGATGTATGCCAAAGGTTATTTGAGATTTCGTCGTGACCACGTGCGTTAGAATTTTTCAATATTTTTACAAGGTCTACAATGTCATGCCTAGTTATAGGATGTAAGAAAATGGAGTTGTGGCATTCTTCAAAGTTACTTTCGAAAAAATCCGAATCAATAGCTTCTTGTTTATGAGCTACGGAAAAATGTTTATTGAAGTTGTTGGTCATTTCAATTTCAAGGACAGTTTTGTAGGAAACAGGATCATTGGACCCTACTTTTTCGACGGTACTTTAGACGGGCCAACATACCTTCAGTTTTCAAGGGGATATCTTGTACCTACTTTAATTAATTTATTCCCCAGTAGAAATAATCCTGGAAGTTTTGATGAAAGTTTATGGTTACAACAGGATGGTGCGCCTCCACATTATGCTGCAGATGTTCGAAGGTAGCTCGACCAAATGTTTACGAACCGATGGATTGGTAGACGTGGACATATTGAATGGCCAGCGAGGTCGCCAGACTTGAATCTGTTGGATTACTTTTTGTGGGGCCATCTGAAGAATGTTGTTTATAAAACGAAACCAGCAAATATTCAAGAATTAAAAGAGAGAATTCGAACAGAAATAAACAATATTTCTTAAGAAACCATAAACAAGGATCAACAATAATTTATTCAACGTTTAAGTTACTGTCAAATACAGCAAGGACTACAGTTC
Organism: Leptinotarsa decemlineata; assembly: GCF_025532065.1. Taxonomy (NCBI): domain Eukaryota; kingdom Metazoa; phylum Arthropoda; class Insecta; order Coleoptera; family Chrysomelidae; genus Leptinotarsa; species Leptinotarsa decemlineata. The sequence goes on from NW_027412525.1 coordinate 1,859,195, forward strand.
GAACATTTAAAATGAAGGCATGTATTTATTGCTGGATTACTTTCCCATGGTTAAATCAATAATTATAAAAACAAATATAAAATCATTAATTAATTTCTACTTTCATTATATATCAATAAAATTTATTTTCTAAGCGCACATCTTTCAAATTCTGTCCGTCAGACCCCAAGTATCATACCTTTTTGGAATCAACTCGTTTCGGATTATCTAAAATCAGGGTATTGCATTTAAAAAAATTACCAATGATGTCATCACATTAATATAGATCACCCTGTATGATGAAATTTTTATGTAAAATGTAGAAGAAAATTAAAAATCGACGTGTTTCAGGTTTTTGTAAAACGACCTTTGGTTTTGGAAATATCGAATTTATTCCATACTTTGCGGACACACTGTATACCTTATGTAGCCAAAATGTATCTGCGTTACCTTCTTCAGACGTCACTTAATTTGAATGTCTGTTTAACAAACCATCATACAAATTGTCACCAATTTACACTACCCATTTCATGTAAGTTTTTCCAGTCAATGTTCATGATTTTTTTAAATATTCATTTCAAGAGAAATCTCTTCCTCCCCCATTATTTTCCAATTTGTTTAGATGACTATGGAATTGAAAATATTTACTTCAGCAGTTCAGTTATCTGACTATGAATTGAAATATTGATTTAATAAAATAAACATGGATCGAGATATATTTGACATGATCCAATTTTTATTGCTTGGTAATAACGATATAACGGGACAAAAAGATGAATAAATGTAAATTGAACATTTGTAAATGTATAATTCAGTTTGAAATTTCACTGTATCATTCGTGTTGTACATGAATATCGCAAATTCGAATATTAATGTGATTTCGGTTAATGTGATTTATTTACGGATAAAAAGTTCAATAATTGATATTCATTACGTTTTTGCAATGTGGTCATTGATGTACGATTTAGTGTTAAAAAAATTATGATTTTGTGATCTGTTGTTATATCCGAAGAAAAATTGTGCACAAAAGCAAGTTTTTTATTATTGAAATGCATTATGTTTTCATCAGGATTATCGACCATCATTTAGTCGACTCGATGTTTCCTCTCACTACAAGCGATTACTATGTTCAGAACCACCCTCACTTCTAAACATGAGAAATAGAAGGGAGATATTTTCTGAATTTTTTTTTTGTTCTGGTGAGATTGTTTTTGTGATAAACGAGGTGGTTATACCTGTTTAAAATGTGTTATATCTGTTTTTCCGTTAATCAGCTGTCGCCTCCATACGAACGACAACTCTCAGAAGTTGAGGAACTTATGCGAGCTAAGGACAAACGAGGTCTTACCTTTTAACTTGTGATTCCTAACACGGTTGCAGAATCATCCCAGCTTCAACCAGATAAATTCTCTCGAAAAATATCTGGTCGAGGCGGGAATCAACCCACGGCCTTCCGATCGTGATTCGGGCGCACTACCACCGCGGCCAATTCCACAATCATAATAATACAATATCATAATTATCTTTAGAATATTTGGAGGAAACGTATACGGGATCAAAACAACGCTTTTATATTGTTTCTATCTTGTATATGAAACTTATGTTTTAAACTTGACACCTAATTTCAAGTTCAATAATATTGAATTTATGTGGTGAATTTTCATAATATAACTGCTGCGAAGTACTTCAAAAAATTTTTGTTTCGGGAATTCATTGTCATAATGTAGTTGTAAAGTGACGTGGGGCAAGTGCAGAAATGGGGTGAGTGCATAAGTTGTGCTCTTGGAAAAAAACTGGATGCAGTCTAAAGATTAAGTTCGTAACTAATGCCATTATACTCATTCGCCAGAGAGTTCCAATATCACTAGTAATCTTTATGGAAGGCACTTAAAACACAATTTTTCAAAAAGAGGTCAAATGTGTGGTGAAAACATGACAACGCACGTGATATACTTTCCCCTAGGCTTTTCTGATGATATCTATTTTCCCAACTTCTACGATTTTTTCATCAAATTTTCCATTAATTTGCTGCGCGGTATAAAAGATGTCAGTAGTTTCCCAAGACCCTTAGGAGTTTTCTAAGAAAAATAACTCGAAACATTGTAGGACAGAAAGAACAAAATCCAGGCTGGTAAGCCGTGGCGAATAGAACTTTCAGTACCAAACGTTTTGTCTGCTACTGCGGTAGACATATTCGGTGGTATATGCGTTGATTGCGACAGTAGTATTTCGAAGTCTCAGTTACAACTGACTGAACTGAAAGTTCGATTCGGTTACGGCCTATCGGAGTTTGTTTTCTTTGTAAGACAAGTTATCTAATTCGATTAATACCACCATGTCCTTCTCCTGGGTTGGGTGCTGATTGACTTCAAACAGATCGATATTCGTATTCAAAAACACTTTTTTGTGAGATTTTCAAAAACGTGTCATACCGAAGAAGCCCGAAGAAGCCATTGTATGGCGAAACACGTGTTGAGTTTTTGTAAAACTGTTCAGTAAAAATCTCACAGTAAAGTGTTTTCTGAATACATTAGTTATGGATTTTCATCAAGTATCGGCCAATTCCATCATAGATCGTCTCGTCTTTTACTAGTTATACCTGACTCTACTGTATGTTTTGAATGCAAGGTGGTGTTCTGTAGCTAGCGGGAGACCTTTGATCAAGGAAACTATGTGATCAAATATATAAATGGAAGTATGACGTACGGTATTCAAATACCCAATATGAATACCCAAGAAAACTTAGCTTCCTTCGATAAAATGCGATATTTATGTTCCTTCAGAAATAGGAGGAGGGGTGGAGTCATTTTCGACATACAATTCTCTAGCTTTAACGTCCATTAAATTTGTAATCAATAAGTATTGTCCTTTTATCTTTCATTTTGCTATTCGTTTACCTAAAATGTATTTTTATTAGTATTTCATTTTTTTTGTTTCTATCCAATTGAAGTTCCTTGTTACTTTATTTTACCAAAAAAGTAAACTTTTATCTAACTGTGTGTGTATATATATAAATATAAAAATATATAAATGTGTATATATATATATATATATATATATATATATATATATATATATATATATATATATATATATATATATATATATATGTATAAATCAAAAGGGGAAAATTTGTGGACAGAACACTCGAATTACTAGATTTTTTATTTTCTTTATCATATTTCAGTAGGTACGTGTAAATTTCAGTATCATTCAGAATTTTCCCACTTGACATTGTCAGCCAAAATTTTTATTAACTGTCATTTATTAATGTTTTTCTATCTGTTTTTGAACCATTTAATATTTTATTCTCACGTTAGTAAGTTCTCCATATTTATATATTTTTTACAAGATATATAATCTTATTATTGTAGTTGTCCTGACGAAGGTGTGAAATATACCGAAAGCTTGACATATAACAAAAAGTTTTCTTTGTAACAGCCCAGCTATTGACTGCAACCTCACGAATTAAATCGATTTATATATATATATATATATATATATATATATATATATATATATATATATATATATATATATATATATATATATATATATATATATATATATATATATATATATATATATATATATATATATACAGGGTGTCCCTGGACTTCCTCTTTTCCTCTCGGGAATGTATAGATGGGGTCAAAATATCACCAGTACTTCATATAACTTTTTTTCCTAAAATCCTTCGTTACCAAGTAACGGGCCCTCGAAGTTACAAAATGAAAAATGTTTTTCTTTGATAACTTTCCAAGTGAATATTCAAAATCATCCAAATTTTGGTAATTGACTAAACAAATGAATTCCTTCCATGAGCTTTCATGCAGGAGTCAGTTGTTTTGCTACAAAGTCAGGAACGGACTACCCCCGATGGTCCACACCCCAAAACTTTGAAATGACAGATATTTTTCAATATTTTTCAACAAATTAAGGTTACTTGGACAATTTTATGAATAAAAGTACTCGTGTGGAAAGTCGATCGGAGCAACGAGTCTTGATAAAAATGTAGTTTCACTCGACGACATCAAACCCGCTCGTCCACCATTATTTGAAATGAATAATTATCAAAGCAGAAATAATAATTATAACGTTAATTCAACAACATTTATCCTGAGATGTCTACCATTATTCGAAAATGTTAGTTTTTAAGGAAAATGGAAATGATAGGTAAAATGTTCATAACGAATTTTTATAATGCAAACACGTTTAACTAACGAAACTCAAGAGCCTCAAGAGCAAACAGAAATGAAAAATCCGCTACAGAAACTGCTCGATATGACCACCTTCTCTCTCTATACATTTTCTTAGTCTGCGAAGACACCCTCTCTGTACTTGAAATAGCATTCCAGGGTCGTTTCGTATGGCTTCACAATGTAATGTTATTTTATTCAACAATAGGTGTAGCGTAAACAAGGCTTTTCAGATGCCCCCACAGAAAGAAATCCAATAGATTTAAATCCGGAGACCGCGATGGCCATGAATATGGCCCACCTCTACCAATCCATCTATTGTGGAAAAAATGGTTCAGATGGTCACGCACAATCAAACTAAAATGAGGAGGAGCGCCATCATGCATAAACCACATATCTCTTCGGGTTTGCAATGGAACATGTTCCAAAAGTCCATTGAAATCGTTCTGAATGAACTCCAAATAACGTTCTCCATTCAATCGGTCCTGTAGAACGAATAGTCCTATAAGATGGTTTCCTATGATACCAGCCCAAACATTCACGTTGAATTTCCGTTGGTGTTTGGTTTGCAATATCCCATGGGGATTTTCTTCGGCCCATATATGGAGATTATGAGAGTTGATAACTCCATCTCTACTGAAACCTGCTTCATCAGTGGATGTGAAATGGGTGGAGCAGTTGTTCCCTAATTATTCTATGAATAGTGGACTTGGATGTATGGAACTGTTCTGATAGATTTCTGATGCTCATTGAAGGATCATCAGCGATGGCTTCCAAAATATTTTCCTCCAATACAACGGTACGTACAGTCCTAGGAGCGCCCTCACCACCTCGTTTTGGCAAAACTGTACCTACAATAATATCGAAATAAAACAACGTGCTCAAATTAATTATCAATTATTACATACCTGTCTCCCTCAAACTGCGATCGACACGATCGAATGTTACTCTTGACGGTACCGTTCGATTGGGAAAATGCTCGGAATACAGACGACGAGCTTCTGCAGCATTACAAAATGCTCGTCCATAAAATACATGCATATCTGCATATTCATTGAATGTAAACTGTTCGGCCATATCAAAAAAATTCAAAATATCCTATAGAATATTGACAATACAATGATAGTCATATGACAACGCACCACTCAACAAAACAAAATCGCATTCCAGTTTCTCATTTTTTATCAAAACTTTCTGAAAGGTTTTTTGTCAACATCTGTGAAAGAAATGAAACATAATTATTCCCTGGATATTTTTCACCTGATCATGTGCAGCCGTTTTTGTAGTTCATTCGTTTGCTTTTTATTAGTATATTAAATATTTTTTCCGATGTGCGTTTTTTCAGCTAAATTTAGATTCGTGTTAAAGAATTTCTCCCATAAAATTATAATTATCAGTGAAACTCCTCAACAGTTTAGCTGTGAAGAAGAATTTGAAACATTCGAATGTTGAGTTTCATGAGATTCAGATAACTGATCAACACGAAACGTGATTATTCCACACGTATTATGTACATACAAAATATGGAATGAATTCGATATTTCATAGTAGAGTAGCTTGTTAGTTTAAAAACACCACGAATCTACAGAACTAGATATTTCTTTTGAAAAAATATCTGCTATCACAATTGTGACTTAAACTTCCATATAGGTACTGTACTTTTTGTTTACGACTTCATTTTAGCATACTTTGTATTATTTCTGTTATAAATGTTGTTGAATTAACGTTATCATTATTATTTCTGCTTTGATAATTATTCATTTCAAATAATGGTGGACGAGCGGGTTTGATGTTGTCGAGTAGAACTACATTTTTATCAAGACTCGTTGCTCCGATCGACTTTCCACACGAGTACTTTTATTCATAAAATTGTCCAAGTAACCTTATTTTGTTGAAAAATATTGAAAAAAGTTTTGGGGTGTGGACCATCGGGGGTAGTCCGTTCCTGACTTTGTAGCAAAACAACTGACTCCTGCATGAAAGCTCATCGACGGAATTCATTTGTTTAGTCAATTACCAAAATTTGGATGATTTTGAATATTCACTTGAAAAGTTATCAAAGAAAAACATTTTTCATTTTGTAACTTCGAGGGCCCGTAACTTGGTTACGAAGACTTTTAGGAAAAAAAGTTATATGAAGTACTGGTGATATTTTGACCCCATCTATACATTCCCGAGAGGAAAAGAGAAAGTCCAGGGACACCCTGTATATATATATATATATATATATATATATATATATATATATATATATATATATATATATATATATATATATATATATATATATATATATATATATATATATATATATATAGCTCGGGCAGCTAAAAAGAGTAAATATTTATTCTAATCAGACCGAATCCCCGAAAAACTACTATTCTATATATATATATATATATATATATATATATCAGTTTATTGAGTTCATCAGTATTGTTTGGTTTTTTGATTTCGTTTCCTTTTGGTGTAAGTGTTTGCTTAATGAATTGTAAAAGTTTTCAAATCGGCGAAACTTCATCTAATTTTGGAATTTCACTCACTTGCTCCTTCAAAACGGGGCAAGTTCGTCAGTATTGCAAAGGCTGTTAGATCATAATGCTGATGATTTTTGTGGCTGAGGAAAAAAACCAACTGTATATTTGAGAACAAGGAATTTTGGGGTATCCAAAGCAGAAAGAAATATTAACCTATTTCTGGGATCTAGTTGAAGTTGAACTTTGAACCATACCAGGCATTTTCCCACCTTACCTCATTTCAACAGGCCGGGAATATATCACTCAAGCTCACTTTCAACGTTAATATTTAGTTTCTTGAGCAGCCATTAAAGGTAGTAGCTATCTGGTTCGAAGCGCCTCATCATGAAATGATTGAAGATGTGAGCCGAATAACTAATCCTTTCACTTTGCCGCGTATTCTGACTGGGATTAATATCACTGAGCCGTACGTTTATTGTATACTGGAAGACAATTTAGCCGACTTGTGTAAATTTAGAGTAGACATGAATCGACACCGATGGTTAGTAATGCATCATAACGTCAACCGGGACAGCCATCTTGATGGTTAGAAACACTTTGTTTGGAAGTGCACTTAGCATCCGGTTATCTGAGGATGTCGGAGAAACTTGTATCGTATTTCGTATGCTCATCAGGATTGCGAGTTACTTTGGAGAAGTTTCGGTTAGGTTGACTATTAACTTTTCATCTGGGTAACGAGTTTTGAAAAAGTTGGCGGAAATAAGTTGGTTGAAATGTTTACTGCTGGGGGCGGTAACAAACGTACATTGTTGGCAGTTTTTTTTTTATTGTGAAAACGGTGTACGCTGATTCTATTTTTCGTCCATTCAAAATAATACAGGGTTATTCCGAGAAAATTATGAAAATTTTACATTATAACAATGATATTGATTGCTTCAAATGTTTTCCTCTGTATTTTATATTTTCCAGTTTCTGTTTCAACACTGTGGGAAGGTCTAAATCAAGGTATCCACAAAAATATTGAAAATTGATATTTATAAACTGTGGTGAATGTCGTTTCTTCAAATGAAAATCCTCACTTTATATTACTTTATCGTGATCAACTTTAAAAACGATTATAACTTCCACTTACATTTTCTTCATCTACAGTAATCTACACTGAATTGTTTTCATTCAAATCCACTTTGTATGTTATCACGCAGATGGATCAATCAATTGATGCTAAGAGTTAGAAATAGCATCACTTTTTTTGTTATGTCGGAAAGTATAAGTCTATTTAACTATAAAAACTTTGATTTGTGTAACGGATATATTAGCCCATACATTAACACTTCCATCTAAATTAAAGTGATTTCATAACTTCAAACAAAGATTCTTCCGAAATTCAGATTGCCACTAGTCATACATAACCTAATATAATAATTCAATACAAAAATACATCTGAAATTATTTTCTGTGGAATTGAAAAGAATTGCTCCAAAAAAAATGACATACAACTTATCAAATCTATTCCCTGTAATACGAGATTATTATTGCAACTGAGTGCTATCACCATCTTCTAATGCCCATGTAACACCGTAGAGAAGTGAACGTGTTTACTGTGCATGTAGTTTGTAGAACCATATCGAAATTGAGAATGTTCGTACTATTTCATTAATTCGGACTTCTATTGTCTAATATGATATAAAATGATTTGAAATCCCTGAAAGAATCTGTAAAAAAATTAAAAAGATTATTTGAAACATAACAATTATATCACACAAAAAAACTCAAATAACAATGAAATAAAATACAAGCAACAACCAAAAAAAATTGAACTATAAACACGAGATGAAAATTGAAAGATTATCAACAAGAAATGAAAATAAAGAATTGAAAGATTCCAAAGCAAGTTACTTCACTCGAAAAGGAACTAGGCATCATCAAAAATGACCTTCAACGGAATAGTTACTCCAAAGTGATGGTAGAACAGGCTTTAGCTGTAAGACAGTAAGAGCTCCACAAGGAAGAGAAGCCGCCACACCTAGTACTTGTACTTCTCTACATCATAGGATTGTCGGAAAGGATGAGAAGGATTGGGTCCAAGTATAACATCAGAACCTGTTTCAGATCTGGGAACACTATCCGTAGCAGCCTCACGAAAACCAGGCCACCAAACGCGGACTGCGATTCCAAGAATTGCATTTACCGGATACTCTGCGAGTGCGGATAATCATATATCGGTGAAACTGAGAGGCCATTGAAAGTTCGCATTGTCGATCATAAGAAACACACACAGCGAGGAGAAACCAGCAAATCAGGAATAGCAGAGCATGTTTGAACTCATCAACATAAAATCAAGTGGGCACAAGCTGAAATCATCCACAAGGTGGAACACTGGTTTACGAGAAAATTCAAATAAGCCGCGTATATGTTGTCCAACAACGCATTTAGCCAAGCTAGCGTAGAGATAGGCAACATATGTAAACCTCTAATCAAGCGAAACACGACCAACTCCCGCCAAACGGTCAGCTTCCGCTAAAACCGATGAAGCGGATAGAGGGAAGAGGGGATAGGTGAAAGCACTCGAATGACCTATAAATAGTGGGATCTCGGAGGAATAAGTCCAGTTATCACACGAAGATGATTGTGGATATTGACAATCGAAACGTCGTGATGTAACGTGGTTTGAAATTTTTTATTTTTATTTTTAATTTTCTGTTAATAATTTTTCAATTATCATCTCGTGTTGGTCGTCCAATTTTTTTTAGTTCTTGGTTGTTGCTTGTATTTTATTTCATTGTAATTTAAGTTTTTTTGCTTGGTATGATTGTTATTTCACAGATACTCTTTTTTGATTTTTCAGAGATTTTTTCAGGGATTTCAAATCATTTTATATCATATTAGACAATGGAAGTCCGAACTGCATCACGAAACATTGTCAACCATCTTCAAACAAACGTTCGTACTATATTTGATACAAGCTATTCACATATAAATTCGACAGAGGGTGCTTATCTGAAACTGAGCACACAAAAAGAAATATACTTTAATGTGCTTGGCATTGAGTTCAACCCTTGGCAGATTTTCTGTATTTGGATAATATATAATAAGTGAGAAGTCCTCACCTTAGATTGTAGTGTTGACCATTGCGTGTCGCCTGTAACTATATCAAAAAGCGAGTGGAGTTGAAAAACAGCTTTACCTAACACTTCACCCATTCTTCTTCATAAGCTAATCTTCAATCAATGTAAATACAAATAGGGTATCCTTTATATCATGTGATGAATAAAGTCTATAATAATTATTAATTAGCGCAGTGGTAGTGCACCCGACTCCCGATCGAGAGGTTTTGAGTTCGATTCCAACTTCGTCGAGATATTTTTCTCGAGAGAATTTTTTCAGTTGGAATTGGGATAATTTTGCAAAGTTGCATAGCTGACGGAGTGCGAATCGCTATAATGCTCCCTAAGTGGTTCGGTAAGTTACTATTGACTCTAGAACACGAAGCTAACGACCAAAGGATTCGATACCATCGATAATAAAAGATGTCGGAAAATACATAGGTTAGGTTAGGTTAGTTCAAAAGTGAGTGAGTCTATTCGATCTCTACCGCAACACACAAAGGTTTATTGTGGCTTACACCTATTCAGACTCGACCAACTAAACCCAGCTTCTTGACAAAGCCGATTAGTTTATATGGTGAGTGATATTTCAGGTCAGATGGTAAGACTGTGGTTCCACCAAACTCGGTCCGCAACGAGGCAGGCACAAAGTATATAATCTGCTGTTTCATCACTTTCCAAACAGAGGCTACACACACTATCTTCCGATAGTCCGAGTCTCTGCATATGATGATTCAAACGACATTCACCTGCAAGAAGGCCTGTTAGACATCGTAGTTCATCCCTACTGTAGCCCAACAACTGTTTGGTATCGAGCTTCGAAGGGTGAATGAACACCTTGGAGTGATCCACTCCTGGAAGATTTTGCCATCCAAGTGTTCAATGTTCGTTTGGCAATACTCAGCCAGTGACAGGTTCTAGTTCGATGAAGCTGCTTGCAGCGCCCTTTTTTGCAAGATAGTCAGCAGCCTCATAGCCTTCCAGGCCAATGTGGCCAGGAATCCAGACCAGAGACAATTTGTTAAGTCTTCCTATCGAGGAGAGTCATTTTTGGCAATATGCTATCAATTAAGACGTTGCCAAGAACTTTCAGCGCCGCTTGACTGTCCGAGAATTTTTTTTTTGACTTATGTGTGAGGTTGGATTATACCAATCTCTCCGCACAGAATCCAGTAGCATATATTTCCGCTTGAAATACAGTCGCATAGGTCCCTTGGCAGGTTGATATCTCTATCTTGGGTCTGCAACTGAAAACACCTGCCCCAGAGCCTGAAGGAGTTTTTGATCCATCTGTGAACAAGCTACTATCTGCTCTCAGAGGATCCACTCCTCTCCACTTAGGAAAAGTACTGTATGAAGCAGTTCGTAGTTGACAGTTGGAGGCATAAAGTCAGAGGTCTTTCCCAGAATGCTGTGACTTCCAGAAAATACATAACAACCAATAACTATCACGGTGAGCAAGCATATTACTATCTGAAGGAATTAACTATTCATTTGTCCCATGAAAGCACTTTTGTTTATATTAAGTGAATTTTTCTCGACAATAATCGTTAAGTTCCCATAGGAGCTATTGTATTGAAATGAATGTGTTTTTAAAATTTTCTATACTCGTATATTTTATATATTGCATCAGTCCAGTTTGATTTCATTTCCGAAAACACGTTTTTGATTTCAATGCTAAGTTAAGTTTGTTAATTAACATTTTCCAAGTCGTTTGGAACGTGACACGGAAACCTTTTTCCGAACAAACCGCACAGAAAAAAATGTATCAACGCTCCAGTCTATTCCATGAATAAATTCATTCATTCGTTGATGAACTTCTGAAATGTATTATTTCATTGTAGAGTGCAGGATTCAGTTCGATGATTAATTTACGGTCGTTGGTCTTCAAAGCAAACTTGTGCTGACACTTTGTAACAATCTGTACTGGAATCCAAAAGTCCCAGTGGCAGATATTGCTGTTCTGCACAGCTGGTGGTTTCTGTTCGATGCAAGTTGGTGACGGTTTTACTTTTCGATATCTTTGTCGATTGTTCAGCTAAGCTGTACGGCAAAATCAAGACTGTGTAACGGTCTAAATTTACTTGTAAATATTGTAGATATTGTTCGTTTATTTACTATGGAATCGACAGAATTGTCATTTATTGATGACGAACTTTTCGTCACAGCTAGGGACACATCTGGTTTGTCAGTGTGCCCAACCTACATTTTCAAAGAAGTTGTTACGTTTCAATTTAGCACTAGATCAAACTGCTCTTATGTGACCTTTCAAAAACACTACCTTACCTTTTAAGATCTTTATTCAGAGGATATTAACAATGTAATTCAGTTACAAGTTCATTTTATTCATTTAACATCATAGTAATGGGAATCTTCCGTTCCATAGAAAACCATACCTGAAATGTATAAGAATAAATGTATGCTCCCTGACTAACTGCTTGACCAGTACTTACGCATTCTCCTATTGCCAATCGACGTTGGAGATCCGAAATTCCTCGCTAGGTTGAAATAGTTGTTATTGTTTGTTTCTCAGTTTTCTTCACCTATCATTTTTTTCAGCCGTTGTCTGCCTTATTCCCTATACCTTTCCGAGAATATTTCTTGCATAGATTGTTATTCATCACTTCCAGAAGGTTTACTGACATATTAGAGCCATATCGCCTGAAAAACAATATTAGTTACCTCTGGGTTTCTGAATACTGTTTGATATTTTCGGTAAATAATCTGAATAATACGAATGCTCTAATATTTGTACTGAAAGGGAAGGATGTGGCGACTTACCTTGTATGTTTCTATTCCATCGCATGAATAAGGATTGGTAAATAGTTGAAAATAGGTTGGAACAATATATTTTGTAAATATTCGTAAACAAGGTTAAGAGACAGCTGTTGGTTGACATCTGCCGAACTTTCGTAGTATCGTTCCGTCGACTTACACCGAACTAGTTCTACAGTTGTTCACGGGTGGAGGATTTATCGGTTACTCAAGTTGTCAAGGGTTGTTTTAGGGTTGCATTGCTTTGAGAAGGAGTTTTGATGGGTTATGGACTTGTTGATATTGTCTCAAGTGGCTGTGGAGGAATTGATAGATGTATGATGTTGTGCACAGCGCCCCCTTGGTGCTTGTAGTGTAGATTGGATGCACTGTGGCAACAACTGGTTAGCTGTCAGATGTGGCAGTCGCTTAGTATTTGGAAGTTAGCCTTCGGTGAGCTTGGTTCGGAGTTCAAAGGGTACCATCAGACTGATTGTAGGATATATTTGGTTGTATTTGTGCCATCCTTCACGGGGATTAATTCTACAAGTCAGGATTGTATAGTGGAAGACTGATTGGTCATTTTGGTGTGGATATTTGCAGTCTGAAACTTAAGCTCTTTTGAGGATTTGTGGTGGTTACCGAACTCGTGCCAGGTGGAAGGATTTCCGAAATTAGGTATGTCTGAATCACTGTCGCATCTCTCATGTGATCTTAGCTATGATATCACTTCTTCAATTCTACAACCTTCGTTTCTCGTCTCTAGATTCATAAGGAACAGAAGGCCCTCAGTCACTCATCAAGTCCCAGCAGGACTTCCGTGCAGAACACCGCACACGAAGAATCGTATAGAAAACCCCTTGGCCAGGGTAAGAATTTTACCATTAAATGTGTTTTAAATGATTTTAGTAATTTCTGGTTCCATCGTTATATCTCAACTGAATATTAGTATTGAAGAGAGGTTTCAACACTCATTCAATTTTCTTGATTTTTACGGGTCATATGGTTATACAGGGCACCCAAAAATATACTCTTGTTATCTTGCTACTTTGCTTAAATGAAAATATACCAGGGGTATTGATTAGTCAAATAGTCCTATTGAATGGGGGTTGAATCTCACCTTGTTTTTATCTGATTCTGATTGAGAATTTTCTTCCGTAGGGTTTTTCTTCCTGCTTTTTTTTTGTCTTCGTTACGGGTTCCTGTTTTCCTTTTTTTTCTTCTTGGGTCTTATTTGATGATCCATTACTGGTCCAGCTTGTCGTGCCCTACAGGGTGATCTATCTTGGTGGTGCTACAGGGTGATCCATCTCCGCCGTACTACAGGGTGATCCATCTCAGCAGTACTACAGGGTGATCCACTTCCGTCGAACTACGGGGTAGCCTAACACCATATACCGGGTGGCCCAAAAGGAGCACGCAAGTTATAATTGATTTAATTGAATATTTGTGATATACTGAGATATTTGAATAATTGTTGCCCTTATGTTTATTGATACCTGTTGATATAGTGTTTGTTTATCGTTTATTGATTAAGAGTTTGTTATTGATACCTGATTGACATAGATATTTGTGAAACGGAAATTGAGGTATATTCTTCCTTTCACGATTGCTGATTGACACCGATGCGCCTACGCCTGAGCTCACGCGACGCAAACGAGTTTGTCTTACCATCCGATACTAGTATTTACGATTTCACCTACTCAATTTTCGTGGTAGTTTTACTCGACGTATTGTAGTTTTTTTTGAGCGTCGTTACTACCGTAATTTATGGCTGATTGAATTCGTGGTATATACACCGCGCTCTTGTATGGACATTTGAACATCGCGTAGTAGTGTGAATATTGCATTGTTGTCTTAGAAGCGTTGTTGGTTAATCCATGTAAGTTAGGATTACTGAATAAATCATATTGGGGACCTTTATCTTTTATTTCCAATATTAATTGGTAAGTTATTGATATTGTGAGTTACTTAGGGTATCTGGAGGATTAAATTTACCTGGCGCCCATTAAGATCTATTTGAAATTTGCTAAGTTGTTTAACCCACTCCCGTCTCCACTGTTTAGCTTAGCCGCGGATACCCATCTGTCTTATTTGTTACCGACAGATGATTTAGTCTCCTCTTGTGGTTTGTGAGGTGACAACTGGTGGGGGATGTCCTGAAAAACTGATAGGAATAAGTTAACTACTTAATGTATCAGACACAGATTAATAAGGGCCTGAATCAGTTACGGGAAAACCAAAATTTCTGGTACGAACTTAGATCAGAAACTGGGACAATACAAAAATTCAATTTACTAGAAATATACACCTGGGAATATACACGGGATGATCTTATAAAGGGAAAATTCAAGAAAAAAACTAACTGAGCAGAGATTTGCTCAGATTAATAACTAGGTTACTGCCTGGATATTGTCAATTCAGAGGACACTTGAAGCAATGCAAAAAAGGAACAAAGGTAGTTTGTCATGTTTTACGTTTTTGTGAGAAACTGGAATACATCAGGCTATCAGTTATTGGGCAATCAATATATTCAGAACAGTATGACAAACATCCAGCCAGACCTACTTATACATGGCACAAGATTGTTGGAATGGGTGTCAAGCAAGAGATGGGGAAAAACGCAATGAGCGAATCTTGGCAGAAATTTTTGTATTGACAGGTTTTTGTATTGATACTTTTATGTTCACGTTAGACCCGTTTCACAAAGAACCAACTATCAGTCGAATGAATTGCTTCAACATTTGCGCGTAAAGGCATTTTGAATTTGTTACAGTGAAAATGACATGAGATCTTCTGCTGATGTCATTCATCAATGTTGACTTTGTTACTCTATTTTTGTTACTGTGATGCAGTAAATCTGTAATAGATTCTATCGAATCCACCATAAAATCCCATGAAATCTTTTACGTCGTTCCCCTTTGTGGATAAAAGTAATAGTATAAAGGCAAAAAATAGTTATTTATTCAACTAAGCAGAAAAGTAACAACTATACTGCCGGGGCTAGCATTTCTTCACAGAGGCAATGAAACGTATGATATTTTCTTCCGCTGTTTATTCAGTGGGTTTGGAAAATCCAAATAATAAATATTTATACTATGATTACAAAGGGCAAAACGGATTATCAGGCCAGTGGGGTTATGTTGAAGAAATGTCCACAAATTTCGTCCGCTATGTATGGAGCCACCATACTGTTTTTTGCATTGACAAACAAATCATAATTTCCGACTCTGAAAACCCCCACTTATCAATTTTGAATCAAATCGAACCATAATTTCAAATCTTGTCTGGCATTGTGGAGCCGCCATTTTGTTTTTTGTCTTAGAAAAATTACATATTGCATTGTTAGCGAATTTATGACAAATAAGCTTGCAAAAGAAGTATCATAATTTAGAATACGGAAAAGTTTTTTCCCGTCAGAGGGCGCAAAATAGAAAGTTAGGTAGCGAAAATTGACATGGTCCAATTCTTTATGAAATTACCTTTTCAATGATATGTGTCACTTACTACTTTTCCTATTCAAATTGTTTGGGTGATAGTGACCGACGGGTGGGTATGACAGTTGAGGTTATGATAGAAAGATGTCCCCCTTGCATTATAAATCGACGTGTTTTCGCATTTTTTTTCCAGAAAACATGTTTTGAATATATTCGATCTGTTCCGTTTTCGATGCCCCGCCCTGTATATAATACATAATTCAGTTGTAGGTGAAAGCAATGTTCAAATTGGCAGAAAAACGGCCTTGAATAACAACAAGTTGAGCTCACATGTAGAAATTTGTGTCTCCATGCGTGTTCAATAGATAAATATTTTCCAAAAAATAGCTCATTAGATCCAGAATGAAAAATGCGTATTTTATTGATTTTACAGCACACAAAAATGGCAATTGTTATCAACAAATTAAGATGAATGAGGCATTTAGTTCATTGTTTATAACTAAGGAACTATTGTTACCTAAGAAATAAAAATGAAATATTCTAATGAAGGTGAAAATTTACAACGAAAAGTTCTTAGAACTACTTATCAATAAAAACCATAGAATTTGTCAAAAAATATTTGATTTTTGCAACAATCTGAAGTATTTAGAATATTTAATGGAATTTGCTGATACTTGATGATAATCCATCCGTATTTTACTAACAGTTTTTGTGAAGTTAACAAAACGTTACACGTATTTCATTGTACAAAAGATTCTTCGGGCATATTAAATGAATCTACCTGAAAATTTAAATACAAATATTCCATGATGAAATATTTTGTAGTTCTCTACCAACTGCAGTATAGTTGGAGCTGGAAACATATGATAGTATAGGCAGATAAGCTGGCTTAGTGCTAATAACACTCGAGAATTGCAAAAGTTTCAGGGCTTTCAGATAAGGCTAATGCGGGTAGTGGAAAGCGTTATGAAGTTCTCAAAGTCTCAAAGTTTGTGTAAATCATTCAACGAGGTAAATGGTAACAGAACTCCACTTGCTAATTAAATATCTTTCTTGATGTTCTGGGGTTATTTTTTGCTGCAATCTACGAGTAATTAGACGAGAACAATAAGTTAGATTGAGAATCTTGATAACGAAGGACACACTGTTTTTTTCTTTGTGATAACTAGAAAAAATTCGAGATGCCGAAAAAGAAGCAGGTTGACATCTTGTCCAAAAGGCCGAGATGTAACATTTTATTTTTGTATTGAGTATTTTTTCTTCATTTTGTATTACATTCTTCATGTTTTTCATATATAGGCAGTTTCTATAAAATCCTGTTATTTTCACGTACGTAATGATTTTTCAGTAACATCAACTAAGTACTGCGTGTTGATTTGTATTTCATTTACGTTTTTAAGAATTAATTTTTTTCTTGACCGAAACATTTACAGTCAAGAAAGATGGGTAATAAATTTATTATTTAACAAAATAGTGAAATAATAAAAACTATGAACTTGTTCTAAATTGAGTCGGCCTCATTGCCAACTCAGTTATTATTGATGCTACGAATTCGGTTGAATAGGCAAACTAGTAGTATTTTTAATGGGCTTCTCGATGCCACAAAAAAATTGACAGTCGCGTTTTCAAAATTGTTCATAAAATGATATTTTTTTAAATGGGACACTCTGTATTTCATTATGCATTTCGATTCTTAGAAACATTCTCAACAACAAAGCTTTTCTTCCTCTTGGTATTGCTTCGATTAATTTACATTTCAAATATTTCCCAATATCGGATATACTTGCCAGGGGTGTATTTTAGGTATAGGAAGGACATTCTTCATGAATTTCATATCTTTTTTTTCGTAGTATCCAAAAATAATAGTACCTATAGTGTATGGTTTCCATTTGAAAAATCGTGTTTCATCAGTTTTCTCGATGTTATGCTTTAGGTGGAAATTTCGACCACCCTGCAAATTATTTTCGAAAATTCGATAGACCTATTCATGACTTGATGCTTAAGGTATAATTCTGTGAAATTTCACATTTTCAACTGTTACTGTCTATGAGGTATGATTTTTTCGGAGTGGTGCTGTAATTATAAAATTCTTCAGAAAAAAATTAATATCTCGAAAACTAACAAATTTGGATATAGATATTGTTATACAAAGTGGGCCTAAAATGTGCTGAGAAATTCAAAATGTAATACAATACAGGGTGGTCCATTTGAAATAAGGAAGATGCCCTCAACTTTCGGTATAACGGAAAGAGACCGGAAGTTGAAAATATTTCAGTTGAGAAGGCCATTTTGTAAAACCCACTACCACAAAATTTCAAGTTTTTATTTTAAATCGTTCTCCATAATATGATCCTAACGAACGCTCATCGTGAAGACCAAGTGCGCACCATATGGGAAACTTTTTTTTCGAAAAGTTTCAATGAAGTTTAAGTTCGGCACTTGTTTGTGCTTTAAATTTAACTTAAAATGATGCGGCCAACTGCGACCCACTGACGTTCAGTGTTTGTCAAATTCAACTTTCTTTTTTGAAAAAAATTGAAAAGTGCATTTCTAGATCGAATTTAACAAAAAGTTACTTGAAAAAGTTGTGTCTACGACAATTTTATATCCATATGCCAAATTTTATGCAACTAGGATAAAGTTAACGTTTTGCTTATTTTTGACAGATATCCCCTTTATTTTAAAAAACAAGTTCGGTTAATTGTCATCAATTCATATAACAAACTCATCATGGAGATTAACTTTTCTGATACATTTTTACTAATACGGACATTTTTAGAGAGAAATTAAAAATTTGCTATAAAAATTTTAACATGACTGGTGCAAAGTTTCAATCACTTGGCTATTTTCTTGAACAAACGTCAGTACCTTCAATTTTGAAAAAGCAGACACAACTCAAAAACTGCAATAAGTATTAATAAAATTACTAGAGTTGGAATTACATTAAAATTTCAATATTCAGTATTTACAGATTATTTATAAACACTAACTAGGGCGGTAAGGATGCTTAATCACGTTGAATAAAATTTTTAAGTAGGTCTTGACAAACAAAATGCATGCTATGGTAGTGTCAAGTTGTTGATTTACTTGTCAAATTTTTAACAGTTATTGTTGCAATAATGATGTCTCTTCAGAAAAGAATAGAAATAGTTTCAATATGTGGTGAGATTACACCATACCGGCAAGTAGCAACATTTTTAATGAACGGCATCCAGGAAAAACTGTTCAACATACTACTGTGCCAAGGATAATGTCGAAATTCAGAGAAACAGGATCCGTAGCAAATCAATTTAAGAAAAAGCACACTCCGAGTAAATATGATGAGGAAGCCCAACATAACATTTGTTTAAAAGTTATTGAAGATGGACAAACGAGCATAACCGATATTATAAAAAATACCGATTACAAGAAAGAAAATTTTAATAAAGAATAAATTTTGGCCTTGCAAGCCAAAATTTATTAACACATAAATAGAACGAGATTTTGATGTCCGTTTGGGGTTTTCAGTCTGGTTTCAAGGAGAGAGAGAAGAAAATCTAAAGTTTCCGTATAAAATTTTATGGACAGATGAGGCAACGTTCTCTTCAAATGAACGGTAAGTTCTCAAAAATGCCGATGGTGGGCCAAAGAAAATCCCAATTTCACAGTTGAATGTGGTGATCAGTATTCTTTAAAACTAATGTATGGTGTGGGATACTTAACGACCAAATAATTGGACCATTTTTCTTTAGGGAAAATTTATCATTCGTCGGTTATCTCAACCTTTTAAATAATGAGGTTAGTGAAGTTTTAGATAATATGCCTTAAAATATTAAATACGACCTATGGTATCAGCTTGGTGGCGCACCAATACCATTCGCGAGTGCTGTGCAAATATAAATCCCCGATTTATTAAAAATGCAGTTACAGATATCAGTAGAAGGACCATAATTTGTATTGAACGTGGAGGACGACATACTGAAATGTAGGCTATAAGTGATTGACAACCTCATTTAGATCAATAAGTAATTTTTTGTACCCATTCGTATTTTCTATAATATTATTGTTGTTTAAAATTTATAATAATAATAATAATAGTTTTATCGAAATTATTTGCATTTTTTTAGTTGCCTCTGCTTTTTCGAAATCAAAGATTTCCGAACTTGTTTTTTAAAATAAAGGGGATATCTGTCAAAAATAAATAAACGTTAACTTTATCCTAGTTGCATAAAATTTGGCATATGGATAAAAAATTGTCGTAGACACAACTTTCTCAAGTAACTTTTTGTTAAATTCGATTTAGAAAGGCACTTTTTAAATTTTTTCCAAAAAAAAGTTGAATTTGACAAACACTGAACGTCAGTGGATCGCAGTTGGCCGTATCATTTTAAGTTAGATTTAAAGCACAAACAAGTGCCGAAGTTGAACTTCATTGAAACTTTTCAAAAAAAAAAGTTTCCCATATGGTGCGCACTTTAATGGTAACACTATATATATATATATATATATATATATATATATATATATATATATATATGTCCAAACAGGACATAACATCAATTTCGACAACACAAAAATGCTAGCAAGCAACGAAAACTTTTACTCACGAACAATCAGAGAGGCAATCGAAATTGAAAAACGACCTAATAATATGAACAAGAGGGATGATGCGCAAAGATTACCATCAACATGGAGATCCGTTTTATCACTTCGCACAAGCAATCAGACCGCTCAACTTCAGAGGCAAAACTCGGTACATGACAATACAGGTACAATAACAGAGACAGGAGAGGCAGCTCAGGTAATAAGACCTAAACAGGTAGTCGAACAAACACAGGTAGTGGCAGCAACGCAGGTAAAGGGAAACATCCATCCCTATAAATTGAGACACAGAGTTCGAAGTAATCAGTCTAGTTGAAAAAAACCAGACATCACCAGAAGATGGCAAATGAGACTTTGCCGAAACGTTGTGAAAATAATCCTTATGGGGAGAAAATACACAGAACACGGAGCGAAACCCGAGAAAACAGCTCATCATACTTTATCCGTGAGAATCTTCGAGTTAACATATATATATATATATATATATATATATATATATATATATATATATATATATATATATATATATAGGTATATATATTTTTTTTTGGATGATGCAACTAATTTTTCTTTATTTTCAGTATTTTGATATTAAATTTCACTAAAAGGATTTGAAATTTGGATTTGGAATTCTTTAGTGATTTAAACAACTTCACGATGAAACTCGACGTGTTATTTGTTTGTGCTTTTCTTACACCGTCCTTTGAGTTTAATTATTTCAGTTTTTATTGAATTGGTTGAACTAGCATGTTATAAATGGATTAGAAGAAAAGTTTCTATCAGACTTACTGAACTAATGTACTTCAGAAATAAAATAAGTTTTACTCTTAGTGACCCGTCACGAGACGTCTGTCAGATGTGAAATATCATTGATAATAATATTTGACCCCTTTCATGATTGTTGGGTACTGAAATATGTAATCAAAATATACATGAGAATATTTTAATGTGGCTTTAATATACTAATAAACTCAAGAATTTTAGCTAGTTATTGCAATATATTATTAAAGATCTTAAATTATGAATATCAATAATAAATGTTTCAATATAAATTTCAGCATCATTAAAAAATTAATTAAATATTCAATTTTTTGATGATCCTTTTGATTACAAATAAGAAAAACATTCGTGCGCTGCTCGATATCGGCTGATTTGAAATACAATTTTGTCAGCCTTTATTAAACCTATTCGTCAAGCAACTGTTTGAGTCATAAGAATGAAATTAAAATTAATAAATAATTAATTTAAAAACTGAAAAGGTTATATTTTCAGGAGTGAATAATTTTTGGGAAAAAAAGTTTGGCCTTATACTTCGCCATCTTGATACAAAAAATTTGGGAATTTTCCAAAGAAAGGAAAGAAGCAATCGATTTAAAAAAAAGTAACTCTATACATAGATGTGTAGATCATGCAAAGAAGTAACTTTCAAACAAAAAGTGAAAAAAAACGCCCTCCTGAAACAGCTACTTTCATATAAACCTTGAATTACACGAATGGAATTTTTTTGAAAGAAATACTTTTATATGACTACTGAATTATACAGAAAACATTTTTCCCCACTCAGTTTGTATTCCAAACACTCGCTATGATATTGAATCAGATTTTTACTTTCATTCAGTATATTGTATAGGAATCTTGTGAATGATATCTGATTCAATTCCATAACGAATGTTTGGAATACAAACTGAGTAGAGAAAAGTGTTTTTTGTATAATTCAGTGTTCACATAAAAGTATTTGTTTCGAAAGTATTTTTTTCGTGTAATTCAAAGTTTATATAAAAGTAGCTGTTTCAGGATACCTTTTTTTCCGTTTGTGTCTGAAAGTTACTTCTTTGAATTATCTACACATCTATGTATAAAGTAACTTTTTTGAAATTCATTGTTTCCCTTTTTTCTTTGGAAGATTCCCACATTTTTTGTATCAAGATGGAATAGTAGAAAGCCAAAAACTTTCTTTTCCAATAATTTGAAAATATTATATGCCATGAAAATTGTGTAAATTTTATTCTAACTAGAGAGTGTATTTATCATTTACTGACCCTTGAGACAGACCAAATATACGCGGGTTTGATGTGTAGATAAATGTACCCTTTAATTATAAAATACAAAAATATAATTAACTTACTGATGACTTGATAATGTTTCGTAGTGTGATTTTGCTTTTTTTGCAAGGAGACTGCTCACTTTCACTTTCTAAATCATTACTGCCAGACATATTCCATTGTAAAGCGGCCTACACACGTTACGATTTTTCGTACTGCATATTGAACTGTAAATTGTAAAGAAAATCGTACGGCATGCAGTACAGCCATGTTTTATCCACACCTCACAACAGCTCGTACTGCCGAGGTTTAGATTTGAACTTTTCATAAGTCACGTCTGAAGGAAGTTCTTGTTCTTGTTTTTCATTACTTCTTAAGATTCGTTTGGGAACAATTCTTTGAATTTCGCAAATAAAATATCGCAACTTGAATTTCTCTTTATTTTATTCGCGTAATCTTTTGATTTTACATGCCACAGGCAGCTGTTTTCTTTATATACAGCAATAAACTCTTTTCAGAACGTCTTATTTTTCATATCCATTATAATGATATGAAATATATAAAACCCTTTTTCCTGAATGATGTGCTTTAAACGATATAAAATCGTAAATGCCGCAACAATAAGCTCCACACGTTCCAACTTGTCTACAACGCCCACCCCAGACACGACCGTTGATACAATATTTATGGAAGTTCTGTACTGCGAACGATTCGACGACTGCATACTGCAAAACACCCAATTTGCCTACACACGTTATAATTTATCGTTACTGCGGCAGTACCGATACATATCGTACTGCAAGCAGTACGTAAAATCGTAGCGTGTGTAGGCCGTTTCAGTCATTATTTTTTAAATTATTTATATAGTTAAACGTTTATACTGTAGTCGCCACGCCAGCAGTCGGTTTTACGTGCGGCTATGTATGTTTCACATATAAATACTTACTTTTATTCTATTTCATTTCTCAACATACATTTTTGTAATATTGGGGATATACAGGCTGATTCACGGTGGATGGCACATTAGACGTTTCTGGTGAACCAGACAACGGATCACTTTGAAAATTTAATGGAGGGCATATTCGGACATTCTCTAGCCAACTAAAATATTTTCGACAATGCGGTGTTGCCGCTTCTATTGGAAAGCAGTAGCAACTTTGATTTTTCAAATGGAACACTCTGTATATAATATTATTTTTGGAATCTCCAACAATTGCCCGACAACTTTTCTTGATATTTCCCTATACCTATCTGTTACCGTTTTCGAAATAAAAATTAATTTCAATTTTTTTCTTTGAAAATCATGACTTCTAAAAATGCCGATATCTTTTAGTTAAGAAGTACTATGATATCGAAATTTGGTTTGGAGTTAGGTGATACTTGGACACTTCCCACACGTCAGCCTAATCTCCGTTACTTCAATACAGGGTGGTAAAAAAATACAGTTCTTTCGTTTGCTTGAAAAAGTTGCTGAAATTTGATTATTTTAAATGGAACACCCTGTATATTATTGAAAATTCGGAAAGCTGCTGAAATTTGCTTTCTTTCTATGTATATCATACCTATACCTAACTAGTCAAGTTTCGGACTTATGAACATTTATTTGTGAAAATGTATCTTCAGAATGGTATTTCCATTCGGTATTTGGTAAGCAGGCCATGATTACTATTTGACAGTAGCGTTGTGACATTCTCCTAATAATATCGACATTTTCGTCACTTCAGAAGTTGCAAATACCTTCAAAACGATGGAACAAAACTATTCAAACGAAGTTCTTATGAATTTGTTTATTATTTTTGGACAGTGTGACAAAATTATCAGCAGAACATGTAGAAAGTTCAATGAAATGTATCCGCATGTTGATGGACAACAAATTGAGGTACGTGATATACGAGGAGTCATTAACATCCAGAAGCTACCTGAATATTTTGGAGAATACTGTAGACAGTTTCGTGGATAATCTGCCACTCGATGATTATCGAAACTGTTGGTACCAACTAGACGGAGCTCCTGCACATTGCACAAGAGAAGTGAGCGCAGAACTGGATAGACTATTTGACGATCGGTGGATGAGGCGCTTGGGACCATGGAATTGGCCAGCGAGATCACCCGATCTTAATCCATTAGATTTTTATTTGTGGGGAATGTTTAAAGAAAAAGTTTACAAAATACCCGTGCGTTCGAGAGATGAATTGTTATAAAGGATTGCCCAAACATTTGAAGATTTGGATCCCAATGAAATCAGATCTGCCACCACGAAAGCAGTCAACACCCGCATTTTAAAGTGCTTGGAAGTGAACGGCCAGCGATTCGAACATATTTTGAAATATTCCACATGATTCTTTTACTTTTTTATAATTATTCATATCAATATTTCCAATTTCAAGTTTCTTGGTGCTTTTAAAGTTGATCCAAATGCATTGAAATTGTTCTGAATTCGTATAAATTTCTTGAGGTTCATTGGCGGTAGATTCGGATACATTTCATTGAACTTTCTACATGTTCTGCTGATAATTTTGTCACACTGTCCAAAAATAATAAACAAATTCATAAGAACTTCGTTTGAATAGTTTTGTTCCATCGTTTTGAAGGTATTTGCAACTTCTGAAGTGACGAAAATGTCGATATTATTAGGAGAATGTCACAACGCTGTCGAATAGTAATCATGGCCTGCTTACCAAATACCGAATGGAAATACCATTCTGAAGGGACATTTTCACAAATAAATGTTCCTAAGTCCGAAACTTGACTAGTTAGGTATAGGTATGATATACATAGAAAGAAAGCAAATTTCAGCAGCTTTCCGAATGTTCAATAATATACAGGGTGTTCCATTTAAAATAATCAAAATTCAGCAACTTTTTCAAGCAAACGAAAAAACTGTATTTTTTTACCACCCTGTATTGAAGTAACGGAGATTAGGCTGACGTGTGGGAAGTGTCCAAGTATCACCTAACTCCAAACCAAATTTCGATATCATAGTACTTCTTAACTAAAAGATATCGGCATTTTTAGAAGTCATGATTTTCGAAGAAAAAAATTGAAATTAATTTTTATTTCGAAAACGGTAACAGATAGGTATAGGGAAATATCAAGAAAAGTTGTCGGGCAATTGTTGGAGATTCCAAAAATAATATTATATACAGAGTGTTCCATTTAAAAAATCAAAGTTGCTACTGCTTTCTAATAGAAGCGGCAACACCGCATTGTCGAAAATATTTTAGTTGGCTAGAGAATGTCCGAATATGCCCTAGATTAAATTTTCAAAGTGATCCGTTGTCTGGTTCACCAGAAACGTCTAACGTGCCATCCACCGTGAATCAGCCTGTATAACGACTGAGAACGAATTGGATGATTTTCCATGTGGAGCAATTTTGAAAGGAGACAATTTTAATTAAATTTCAACTTGGAGCTTGCTAGATGTAGAGTTGGAGTGAATTGACTTCTCTCAATCTACCTGATTCTCATGGAAATTAACTTTTCCGAATGTGAACAATTCAATTCACGTGCCATCTGGTTCGGCTTAATCCCTTGAAAAGCGTCTGGATTGCACCAGCACCTACATGTAATTTGAACCGGATCAAACCTTACATTTTCTCGAAACTAACTTGAAGAAAGCTTCGTAAATATTTTGTTCAACTTGAATACCTTGCATTAATTCTCTCAAAGATAATTGAGGGTGTTTACTTTCACCGCTCTATAAATTCAAATTAGTTTTCCATTATCGAGCTTTTGTTTAATCAATCTTTTATTTTTTTTTCAGTAAAGGAAAACGCAAACAACGGGCGACCACAACCTTTACTGCAAGAGCCTCATTTTGGATCACGACCGCAGCCGTACAGTAAGTTGTTTTCTGTTGGTCCATTATTTCAAATCGTAGTTTGATAAAAATGTGATAACATAATACTGCTGAGAACTATTTACTCTTCAGGACAAATCAATGCATTGGTCCAAAAAAATGCGAAACTAAAATTGTTACTGAAGGTATATACTCACTAATTATATTGTTATTAGAATGTTCATTCCTGCTTTGATTGGCGTTGTTCATATGAAATTAAATTAGAATTGAAATCGCTTTCTTGGAGATGGAAAATTCACGAATATACTCTAAATTTTTATTTTCACTGATCGATTAATCTTACAGACCGGTTCACAATGTGAGATGAGATAATCAGCCAGAAAAAAAGGGAAAGTTTGAGAGAAAAGAATAGCTCATTTCAAAAACTTATATTTGCTCATTAGAACAAAAAAATTGGCATTGAGAATGAAAATTCGAAATGTTAGTCTTTGCCATTTTCCTACACAATATGATCTTTTTTGGTTGCAAACACGAGTAACATTGGATTTCAATCGACCAAATGAGAAACTAGTTGTAGACGTTTCTTGTATGTTAGGGATCACCTATAGACAGGCATTGCCGTCTTCGTGTAACTGATGAGAAATGGCAATCCGAAACCGGAGTGTAAGTGGTCAGTCAGATATTTTCTGTTTGGAACAAACAAGAAAAAATTTCAAAAAACAGACATTTCTGTACGCTGTTTCTGCACAAATGTCGTGGTATTCTCCAGGTGACTATGTTTTTGGTCAGGCATATGCCAGAACCTACTGTATATGAAAGCTGAAAGGTGTGAATTAATCGAATTTGAATTGGAAATATTTCATTTTCACCAACGTTTATATTTCTTCTCGATATATTCGTCAAATTGATTGGAAATTTAATTGAGAAGTTCTAATTTCAGAATTGTAAGAGAAATCAAGAAATAATCAAAATGAAAGGCTTTATTTTTGATTAACACATCAAATTAATTTCGACATACTTCTAGATGTTTTCTTGAATATATATCCAAATTTTTTTCAATAGAAAAGACGTACTTGTGGTCATTTTCTTGAAAATGAATACTACATTGTGATGACCGGTAATACAGTAATGAGTACGTATTCATAATGGTTGTGTTCTCTAGTATTTTGTTTTGTAATATTCGGTCTATGTACTTGACATAAAAGAGACATTTTTTAGATTGCATTATTTTTCGTTTTGATTTGCATTGATTGAAAGAGCATCCATTCTAATCTAAGCAGACACATTTTTTGGGGGGAGGATTTTCTGAAATATGTATTCTGCCGAAGCCCTCATGGACCTGGACAATATTTGATAAAACATAAATAAATAACAATATAAATATTCTGCTAACCACTATTCAAGAAATATCTTCAGGATGTAAGTACTGATAACATAAACGTTACTAGTACATATGTGACTACAAAGTAAGGAATATAAGAAAATGATATCATTCAATTCATGAAAGTGGAGAATCTTCATAAGAATGGTTGAACTTATTCGAAACAATTGATTGTTACAGAAGGAGCACAGAATACATCGTTGGAGGCGAGTTATGTATCGGAAATAATTGTACTCGATTTAAATTCTTCCAAAACACATTCTAGCATCATATCGAAATAATTTCTCGACTGCCTCAATTTCAACTATACCTACTCGTACAAATAAGAGAACTATCGAGAGAAGCATGCAGACTGCTCCTTTTGAATACGTTTATTTCGTTCTGAATTCATTTGTGCATGTATATGGGCTGTTCTAAAGTTCTTTTTGTAAGAGAATACGCGATATTTGATGCTAGGGGTCACATATGGGATTACGAGGGTGAAGAAATAAGTATACGAGGGGCACAACTTTGAATTATAGATATATGATGGAATTGGCCGAAATCCATAACTAACTTATTCAAAAAAACACTTTATTGTGAGATTTCCACTGAACAATTTTACGTTTGCGTTTTTGTAAAAATATTTAGGGAAAATCTCACAATAAAGGGTTTTTTGAATACGTTTGAATTATAGGTTGCAAGCCCACGTTAACTTTTTAGGGGTATATACTTTTTGACAATGTATGATTTTCTGCTTCATTTGATAGTTCGTACTGGAACCTCTGACGTAAAATGAATCTATTGAAAACACTTTCCCAACACTAGAACAAAATTGCTAACATGGTTAGCGAAACGCGCGTCGAGAGACAGTAATTTTGTTCTGGTGCTGGAAAAGTGTTTTCAATAGATTTCTGCTTCATATCATAAGTTTTAGGTGGTGTACGTGAAAATCCTGAGAAAGTGAAAACAATAACCCAATTCACTACTGAAATTTTTTCAACTAAACGCCGTTCCTAAAAAAATGAGACAGGAAAAATATTCCTCTATATGCAAAGATAATAAAAAGTCCTTCGCAGACCACACGCTCTCAAACCAAAAATTTTGAGAAGCATAACAGAATTTTTTTTATATAGAAAAATAATTTCACAAGCCATACCGAAGTTTATCAACTTTGAGATTATGAACATTTTTACAATTTTTCAGTCCCGTTTTTTGTAAGGTATTTGATTATGAAAGATCCCAGTCATAATTGATGATATATAAATTTATAAAAGTCTCACAAGAGTGTTTGGCAAATTATTCCTCAACTTGGGTTATTGATTTGACTTTCCCAAGATTTTTACGAGACCCACCCACTAACGGCATAAAGGTGAAACTCATTTCTCACTTCAGAACTATAAAAATCATACATTTCAACGAGGTATCAACCCCCAGTATTCAACTCCCAGAAATGTCATCTTCCTCTTGAAGATGATCATTTGGTGATTTGAACACATGTCGAAGTGTTAAAAATAACGGTTTGGTGTTGGGAAAGAACTCCAGTAATATTCAGACTTTGGTACAATTTTAAAATGGATTTAGTCGTGATCTTTTCTCAACAGATGATGTACATTTGCTAATTTATGGTAAAATACTCGTTGTGTTACTGTAACTGGTTCAAATTAGAGAGACTCCTTTCAATGTGTCGATGTCGATTAGTTACGTAGATAGGTAGATTAGTTTCAAAATTCCACGATATTTTCTCTTCGGTTAATTTTATTTAACCGAACTTGAAAGAGAATCACGTGTGAACGAATATGTTAATAATGATGAATCATTGATTTTTAAGATTCTTATCGAAGAAAAACATCAGTGATTTCGATTTGGTCACTTTTTATAAGTTTTTATACATCAGAAAAAATAATTTAGTAGCAAAAATACAAATTCTGCTTCTTCTGGTACTTTTGTTCTAAAAAATGATTTTGAGTTTTCATGAATATATTCACAATAAACGGACCATTCTCATTTTCCTATGAAAATTTTACCTGAAAAACATTGACATGGTTTTAGTTAAAAATCAAAAATCATCACTATGAAATATGCTGAATCATCATGTGTTTATTTCAATTGAATTTTTTATATTAGATATACAGTTTTGGTAAGGAAGGTCGTTTGAATCGTACGTAAACTAATAATCGTCAAACAACACTCCTGGCACATTCCACGTCAGATATAAAGTTACAGCCTTACAGCAAATTGAATTTATTTGATACAAATTCAAAAAAATCCTGCACAGTAGTCGAATGCATGTCGAACATATTGCAATATTCGTCATGGTAGCAATCACGAAAGTAGTTGATTTTGAAAATGCATTTGTCAAGCTCCAATATAACGTTTTTTGAGGGAAGTAATAGTTATCATTATATCCAGTTGATGTTTTCAGTCACATGAAATTATTATTTCCTTTCAACTGTCTTCCGTATATGCAAAGAGTAAGAATTTCCAGAATAGGACTGGAATATTTCATTCATGGATGTCTAAGTTTCTGTACTTCCGGCCGTGAACTTGCTCTAACAAAGCATCACGCTCTCAAACAAACTTTTCTCGATCGTGAAATCGGCATTCGAGCTGAAATTAAACGTCAAGCCTTCACTCGACCGTGAATTGAACTAAAATATATGAAGTTATCAAATTTTCAGTGATATGAAACGAATTGAAGAGTTTTATCGATTCTACATTCATGAACTCCAAATTGATGTTCAATATAAAAAGTATTTATCGTTTCAAAGTTAATAAAAGGAAGTAGATGAATCAGAAAACTAATAAAGATAATATTGTGTTAGCGGAAAACATGAATACCACTGTGAAAAGAGATCATTTTTACGCAGTTGGTGCTCTGTTTGTTTCTTCTTCTAGCTTTAGAAAAAGTTAATCATGACATTTTCAACAACCTCTATCGAAAATATTTGTTGTGGACGTACGAGTATTACTTTCATTTGGAGGGCACGTATATCATTAACAAATAACTACTATATTGAAATTAATATGTTTCTGGTAGAACCTTCTGCTACAAAATTTGGCGTCATCTGGAGACTGTAACTCTTCACTTTTAGAGATAAGACCGTTGGAATTTGATAGATTCAATTTCATGTTATCATTAGAAGCGACACTTCCTGAGGAAGTTTTTCCAAATGGATCTGATCTCCAGCGATTCAAATCCAATGTGAATTGCTACTTTCGCACACGTAATGCTCTTAGAGCGTTTTAAGGATTGTCCTATAGTGCTCGTGTTTTGTCCTTAAAAAAAATCCAAAAAGTTGCATTTTGAACCCTTCTTCTCCAAATGTAGTCATGATTGAACTCGTAACCCTCTGTTAAAAGATTGTTTTCAAATTTTGAATTGGTCTTCTCATTCAGAAAACTAGTCCTATGGTCTTTTATTCTTTCCGATAAATTATTTCCGGTTTGGCCAATATACAATTGTGCCGATATAAATTTTATATTGGTAGAATTCTTTCATGAAAGTGTTTTTTTAATACATAATATTTATTGTGATATTACCCCAAAGAAAAGTATAGTGAATAGTGTTTATTATTTACACTATTTCCTTTATTTATATTTCAAAGGGCTGTTTTCGTAGAATCGTCCTTCTGACATTAATGCACCAGAGTTTTAATCGCGGATCAAGAGTTGAAGGTGGTTCAACTTTTTCATTTTCATAGGGAGCTTTGAAACATAGTATATGTGATAACTTCTAGAAATTATTATGTTTGTAATGTATTAACATTATTATTAAGAGTTCAATATTACCATTATGAAAAATATTAAATGACGAATACTGTCTGATTGTTGTGAAAATATTGACTTTCACATAAAAAGGTTACAGCCTATCTAAACTTCGTTGAAAACCCTTTCCTAATGAATTGACGACCCGGTCTGGTATTTAAATTTTGTTAAGGGTTTGTTCGTCACCCAAAACGTTTACGAGGTATTCGTTGCACGTGCCAAATTCTTTTCCGTCCAACCTATCTACTAGACATGTTATTTATTGCATGGTTCTCGTTCTTTGTTACGCTATATTTTTTTAAATTTCTTGCGATGCAAATGGCGCATGTAGTAAGCAAACGTTGTTGTGACGACATATGTGAAGGATGTTAGTTATTTCACTGGCATTTGTTCAAACAAGCTGTTTCATTAATTAATATTGTTTTGAAATAATATAATTAAATGGATGTATTTATGTCCAAGAAAATCTGAAAAGAAACTAGCAACGAATTTTTTTCAAGCTTTCAAATCGAAAGTAGTTTGTTTTGAAAGATATGCTACCCTATGTGAATTTGTTAAATGATGCAATATTAAATCACATGAAAAAAATGAATATCGTCAAAAAATATACCCCTTTCAATTTGAATATGCATCATTTATTTTATTAGATTTCTATCTCTGCACATACTTTGTTTGAATCAACAGAATTCAACACAATACAAATTCATTTCAATTTCTTCAATTTTTTATTTTTTGACAAGCTCTACTATTGTAGAGCACCCAAGTCTCTGTGGGAAGAATCATGCGAAAATGACAATTTTCATTAATTATGTAAATCCACTTGCTATAGATTGAATTTTGGATAAATATTTCTCAATAAAAAAGTTCTCAACCCTTTTTGATGGGAATAAGTTATCTCAGATTGTGCTTTTGAAAGACTTTGTTATATTTCAATATTTTTATACTTTTAATTTGAAATATATCATTCCAAGTTTCTTAGAAATGGGCTTAGCCAATTCTCCTGTTCTCTAGACACAAACAAATTAGTTGTGAAACCTAACGGAATGATTGTGGCTTCTGTCATTTCCTGTATTACTCCGCTTCATCATAAGTATCCATTTAGATCTCTTTGTATATGTCGACAAGGATGTGTAACTGATGTTTGGATATTTAAATTGAAAAATGAGATAAGGATGCTGCCAACGAAGCAATATAATGCACTTTTTGTATATATCAATATATATTAGATATTTACTGCAGAATGGGTCAGATATATTATATATTCTTGAGGGTCAGCAAAGCTTGTGAGAAAAATATCTAAGAGAGACACCCATGCATGGATTTCCATAATATAATATGCATAGTACAGTAATCAAAATCGTAAGAGAATGATCTTTGAATGAAAAAGTTTTGTGAAATGTAGGACTTATTTTTGTAGTACAGATTCATGAAATTTTGGATCTACTGTACACTGGCATGAAATACAGTTTGTCAAGAATGACAGTAGTGGAAACGTAAAAGACAGGAGTGGAAACGCCCACAGCCCAGTCAGTTGAATTTGTATGTTGTGAAGTGACCATCGCGGGTAAATCGAGTGTACCGGGTGTCCCACATTTTATGTGACAGGCAATATCTGGTTTGTTGAAGGAGATACACAAAAATGTTTCATACAAAAGTTTTAGGAGTTCATGAGAGCTATATTTTGATATAATTTTTAAATATACAGGGTGTTTGGTGTAGGTGCTACAGACCAAAATTCCATTTTTTAAAATAGAACGCCCTGTATATCATTACACATTCAGATGCTACGTTAAATTCTGATATCATTTCATGTTTGGTTTTTGAAATTCGGTTACGGCGTTGTTGAGTTATTGCTTAAAATGTAAAGTCTTGAGAACGACTATTATTTTTAAAAATATCTCATACAATTATTCACTCTGCATCAGATCACATGAAAATTAGTCAAAATTTTGGGTGTTCGAAGTAATGGTTTCAATTTTGAGTTGTGGAATCCAGTCAGGAATCATTTTGAATATGAAACAATTGCGAAATTGAAAGAGGTGTATTCAAAAACAAATCTTTAATTAATAACAATGTAAATAATATAACTTGATGAATCATTTCATAAGAATGGTAGGTACCTAGAAATAAGTCATAAAAATTGTTCAAAGTGATGCCCATTAGATATTATACAGGCTTCGAAACGTCGAATCACTTCTCTCGTACAAGTCGCTCTTATAATATCAGGCGTAATATCACTGCACGCTAGTCGAATTTTCATTTTCAGATCATCCACATTCAAAGGGGGAGTAGTGAAAACAATATCTTTTAAATAACCCCATAGGAAAAATCGAGCGGTGATAAATCTGGGGAACGAGCCGGCCACCGAATTGGACCCTTATTACCAATCCATGTATTTGGGTACGTTCTATCCAGATATTCAGTAACAACCTGTGAATTGTGAGGAGGAGCACCATCTTGTTGCCACCAAATTCCTTGTCGTTCTGCTATGGGAATATCTTACATCAACTGGATCAAATCATTTTCTAGAAAATGTAAATATCGCAATCCATTGAGATTTTCATTGAAAAAGTAAGGTCCTATGATGCGGCCATTGAACAATCCACACCATACATTAATACCCCAAGTAATTTGAAAATTACTTTCGCGGACCCAGTGGGGATTTTCTTGAGACCAATAGTGACTGTTATGTCGATTCATAACTCCATTATTGTGGAATCGCGATTCATCGCTCCACAAAATTTGACTGAATATGTTAGGACTTTCATGTAATATTACCTGAATACAAGCAATGAATTCAAGTCGTCGTTCAAAGTCCGTGGGTTTCAAACCTTGTACCAACTGAATTTTGAATGGGTGGTATTTATTTTCTTTCAGAATTCTCTGTACATTAGATTTACTCACACCGACTTCTTCTGCAAGAGTACGGATAGAAACATGTGGATGAATAATAATATAAGCCAACACATTGATCTCTAAATCTTCAGGTCTAACAGATCTCGTATGATGACGATGCTTTATAGTAGAAGGAAATGACCCAGTTCGCAATTTTTCTACAACTCTCGAAAAAGTCATTCATGACGGAATGGGTCTGTCTGGAAAACGTTCTTGGTATAGACGTTGTGCTTGACGGCAGTTTTTCTGACATTCCCCAAAAATTAATAACATATCAATGCAATCACTTGGACTAAACGCGAAAGGCATACTGGAGTTTTCGCACAAAGAACACAGTTACTGTTTTGCAAAGAATCACTGAATCGAACTGACAAGTAGATACAATTCAACAACATTTGTTACTATGGCATCAACAAGCATAAGCTACTTGATGAAATTGTGCCAATATAAAGCAATTCACCCTCAAGTTAGTCACATTCTCAAGAATTTCAATATTATATTCAACTGATATCGATATCGTATCGTAGAGGTGAGAATAATGGTTTGTATTCAGTAGTAGTCTAGTTCAATTTAATAAAAGATATAGACTGGATTCGTGTACGAGTAAATAAGTTTTTTTGAAACTTTATATTTAAGGAAAAGTGCAATAACTCAACAACGCCGTAACCGAATTTCAAAAACCAAACATAAAATGATATCAGAATTTAACGTAGCATCTGAATATGTAATGATATACAGGGCGTTCTATTTTAAAAAATGGAATTTTGGTCTGTAGCACCTACACCAAACACCCTGTATATTTAAAAATTATATCAAAATATAGCTCTCATGAACTCCTAAAACTTTTGTATGAAACATTTTTGTGTATTTCCTTCGACAAACCAGATATTGCCTGTCACATAAAATGTGGGACACCCGGTATAGTCCGAGCAGAATTAAAGCGTAAAGGGTACAATTTGAATATTGTCACTTAACCAGGATGGAGTTCAAATGAAACCTAAATCGTGAAGCGCTGACAAGTCAAACGAGGGAAGTTATAGAAAATGAGAAAAAAATACCATTTCTTATTCTGAATTTGTCTTCAACGAAAGGGTTAACAACAACATATCTGGAAACGTTGGCATCACAGGAACCCATTCAAACGCCGTTCATATAAATTTGAGAGCAAATGTTGTATATCTTCTTAGCATACAGAAAAGATTCTGTTGAGATAACATTTGAGCGAAAGTATAGATATTACTACATATTTCCAACTCTTACGGTTATACTATTTTAGTTGTTTTTATTGGCAAATATTTTCTCTCGACAGAATTATATTTTTTTCAACTTTTTGCCTCATTCTTCCCCTCGTATTTGCTGTTTTAGGGTTTCACTTTTGATTTATTATTCGGCTCTGGCTTGTTACTCCGAGAAATATTTTTTATGATGCCCGTGTAACATGAAACAATTTTATTTCCTATTAGGTTGTTGCGCTGAAACATGGAATATTACTTTCTCTAAGAGTAAGTCACATTTGGATTGAAGTAAGTGATGAGAATTATTCAGACGTCCAAGATTTTCATTATATCATTCAGAAAAATGTATTTGTAATCAACGTTACTGTAACAAATTTTACAAGTGGTGAAAAGTATAGAAAGTTTTAAATCGCTATTTCATGATCTCCTACCACGTAGTAACGGCTACATCCATCAATTTATCATATTATTCGTAAGATTGTCAACCGTTGTTTATTTTGAGTTAATTTCTCTATTCTGTCGTCAAGAGAGTTTGGCATAGTCGTATTTAACTGAAAATATAGAGTTCATCTATTCAAAAATATCAATAACAACATGGCAGTTTGAGAGTAGTTACATGGAATTTGATTTCAATTATTTTCATAACTTTGGATGTGGAATAAATATTTTAATTTTGAGTTTATATTGACACTTATTAGTGCTATAATACAAGAATAAATTCATGCCGATTCTGATATATTTCTGAGAGCTTTATGGAATGTAATGTTTGCCCTACATATTTTTATGTAGGGCACGTATTGAATGATATTTTCGAAATATCGACGACAGTAAAGATACCTGCCTGATTTCACTTGATTGCTCCAAGGCCTTCGACACCATTGATTTTCTTCTTCTGTTGAAAAACCATATTTCACCCACTTGTCGAATTACCGGCAACGAGTGAAATTTTTTTTTCTGATTGTCACTCAGTAAACATAGGGTTGCTGCAAGGCAATGTTTTTTGGTCTTTTTTTCAACTCACCTATACAGCTGATATAAGAAAATATTCAAAATACTGCTCTATGCATCAATATGTAGACAATACCCAAATATACTACTTATTTTATTCATGAAGACGTTTTAAAGCCGGCTCTAACATAAATAAAATGCTTATGTGCACAAGCAAATTATGAAAAAAAAACTTAATATCAAAAATTTGATTTCACAATTGGTTGTTAACATTTGGGCTCAGATGTTAACATGAACTTTGAAAGATATGTAACGAACCTTATTAAAAAAACATCTATGGTAACATTCTTGATAGCTCTGTTTAGTTTTCACTATGTGATAAATAATAATGGAATTTTTTCATCAACTCAAACAGTTCTTTTAACAAACACAAAGGAGAAACGTACAATACAGGAATTCTTGAGGGGTATTGTAGATGACATAATAAGGAAGAAGAAATTCAGGTTGAGAATGAACTAAATTTCAACTTTTCAAAAGGACAAAAACCAAGATAAATAAATCTCAGTCCCATACAACCAGTACACGAAGAACTTTGGAAATATTTTCAAGGAACTAGGTATGAAGGTGGCTTTTAAAACAAGTCATACACTACAGAGCCTTTTAGGAAATCCAAAAGACAAAGTCGAGAATTCGGAAAAGTCTGGAATTTACGAAATTAAATGCGAGGACTGCGATGCAAAATATTATGGACAAACAAGAAGATCTATTAAAATAAGATATAAGAAACACTTAGGACACTTAAAATATTGAAGACCAGAAAAATCCGCAGTCGCCCATCATATTTTGCTACAAAACCATTCCATAGACTTCAGTTCATTGAGACTAGTTTAGACAAGTTAACAACAGACATCTAGATGCCTATGGGAATGTAGAAATAAGTAAACATAATATTATGAATAACGATGGTGGACCAACACCTAATAGTATACTATATAGCTTGTTTAAATAATGTTTTATTCATTAGATTTACCTGTCTATCACGTAAGGACACATTGTAAAATTAATTGAAGACTGGTAGATAAGGCAATATTGTGAATTCATTTAAGACACTTAAGAGGTACCTATAACAGGTATCTATGGTATAAATAAGGATACCTTTGTAAGTACGATTAGTTTTATCTTCCTCTTGAAGATGATCACTCGGTGGCCGAAACACGTGTCGAGATGTTAAAATAACGGTCTGGTGTTGGAGAAAAACTTCAGTAATATTCATTATTTCTGTTTTTCCGATAACCAGCTGTCGCACCCCTACAAACGACAACCCTCAGAAGTCGAAACTTGTGCAAGCTAAGGATTAACGAGGTCTTACCTTGTAACGTGTGATTCCTAACACGGGTTGGACGGTTGCAAGTGAAGATCGATCGTTCAGACTAGGGCTTGAACCACCGACCAACACGGCAGTCAATTCGAGTGAGTGAACAAAGCACACACGCCGAACCGCTTGGCTACCGCTTGGCTATTACACCAATGGTTCAAATAGTCCATCACAAGTACTTTGTGATAGTCTGATACTATCACAGTTTTCTTATCGCATACTAGGTGTGTACTGGCCGGCTTTACTTACTGAACAAAAAAAATTCTGAATCTCTGTCGGAGATTTGCACAACATAAGAAAATACTATCACATTTCTAGTGTAGAATTTAAGTCACAGCATGGCTTGTTTCGTCTACAAACTAAATAAGAGGTAACAACTGAATTATGATTTCGACAGACTCACAAAACTAGATAACTCCAATTATTGACAAATACGAAATCATTCCCAAGCATACATCACAATTCGAACTTTGTTTAGTATAATGCAAACAAAATTAAATGTAACAAATTTCCAAAGAGAAATTTGGATGATTTGTTCGCTATATGGAATTGTTGGAATAAAGATAAATTATTAATATTAGCTTTGCAATTATTATTATTTATACTGTTTTCAACCTAACACGTTAAACAAGTATGAGCTGACACCATGTGCTATTAATATCAATCATAATCCACTATACTTTTACATAATTGCAGCACTTTCGTGCGTACTTCAGGGTTGAATTTCGAGTAGGTTGTCCACCTACTGATGTTCAAACATTGATGCGGTACATACACACTGGTGTTAAAACTGACTGTCGCCTGACTTAAAGAAAGGCGAACGATGTTATATGAGCTAACCACTTATCAATATCAGAAAATGGATTGCTGTCTAGAATAGTGATGACATGTGCCCTCCTCTGCACGCATCATTTTGGAGATCTCTGTTTTTGAACGGTCGTTTCATATTTGGTAGGCGATTCATCAAAACATCACTCTCTTTGGGGTGAGTGAATTTTCTTTAAAATTCAGATAATTCAGTCAACGCAATCTCTGTAATCTTCTGTCGAATTCATCAGAAGGAAGACATCGGAGTATATGGGAAGTTTTCATATTGTCACCCTGTATGAAGAAGAGTATGATAACAATTTACTTTTGATACTCTGAAAAAGTTGGAGATGCAATGAGCCTTTTTCCTGAGAATAGTACAGTGAACGTGTCACGAGAGGCAGCACTAGTAGTAGGGACAAACATAAACTATTCACATGTAAAACAGTGTTATTTACATAATATTAATTTATTACTTAAAAATATAAATCTGATATAAAAAATTATTTTGTCCTAGTATAATGCCAAAAAAGCATTGTTGTTTTGCGAATTGTACGTCGGATAATCGATATCCGGAAGAAAACGTGTTTTTATACCAATAATAAAACCTCATATTAATGCGGTTAGATGTAAGAAATGGATACATGCTTCGAGGAGAGTGGATTTAACAGTACCAAAAATAAATAAATATTCATATGTATGTAAACATGAAATGAATAGTAAATTTTTCATCGTTAATTACCATTGATTAGAATGAGATATAACCTCAATCTTTTATTAAATCATATTCATTTATTGTATTTAAATTAATTTATTTCATTACCATCTATATTTGATTTATATTTCACTCGGAAATCTGAAATTCATAATTATTTTTAATTTCATATATTACAGTTTGAATCTACCGCTACTCTTTTACTAGAGTCTGTATACTAACCTGTCTAATAAGTCAATTTTTTTCCAGTTAATTTTAAATTACGGCATGGAAGCCAACGTTTAAATATTACAACATTGTTATCCTTCACAGTTGCAAATTTTAGTTTTGCTACAGGAACATCTTTTTCTGTTAAAAACATTATTTTTTAATTGTACTTTACCATATGTTTATATGAGGATTAAGCAGTGTTTGTCCCTACCGAACTACTAGCGCTGCTAGTGAGTGATTTTTCGTACTCAGGCTCAAAATTAGCGAGTTGACAAAACTATAAGTATTGGCTGGATTTTCAAATTTCCCGTCTCCTTCGCCATTTTATGAACACACTTCAAATAATTATTTTACATTATTATTTATTCGTTATCTT
Organism: Leptinotarsa decemlineata; assembly: GCF_025532065.1. Taxonomy (NCBI): domain Eukaryota; kingdom Metazoa; phylum Arthropoda; class Insecta; order Coleoptera; family Chrysomelidae; genus Leptinotarsa; species Leptinotarsa decemlineata. The sequence continues at coordinate 1,899,256 of NW_027412525.1, forward strand.
AATTATTCAAGTCGTTCCTCCCTATTTTTGATACTAAAACTGTCTCTCATGTAGTGGCAACATTTTTTTTTTAGATAGACAATAGCCACTATTTACGAATCCTAACCAAGTGAAACTCATGCAAAAACCAAGATATCAGTGAACATGAACCGGAAGCTATTGTGTGAATTCTGAAAATTTGGTAATCAGTTGATAATATTTGCAGTAGATGGATTTTACGGTTTGAAACAATCTTACTTCGCGTAAATTCCTCTGAACCTAGAATAGGACGTTTTAATTGAAGGGATTATTCCATAATTTTGTTAAGGATCGTGCATCTTGCATGAGCATATAGTACTTACATTACTTACCGAGTAATAATAATAATAATAATTCTTTATTGGTGTGATGACATTAAAAATGTTTACACAAGTCAGGAAAGGATAAAGACATAAAAATGGTAATATATATATATATATATATATATATATATATATATATATATATATATATATATATATATATATATATATATATATATATATATATAGTAATACAAAATACAAAAAAAACTTATTGTAAATACTACAGTTCACAAATCTTTGTAAAATCAGCATTTAAAAATTCGTTAAAATCGTAAAAGGCACCCCTGAGTAACAGTTGCTTAATTGCTTAATTTGGACCTTAAATGTGTTCAAATGTGCATTCTTAATCGATTCGGGTAGAGCATTGAAAAATTTTGGAGCATAGTAGTTGATTCCATTGCGACTTTTTGAAACTCTCTGATAATCTAGGTATATGTTTTTGGAACTTCTGGTGTGGTGATTATGTATGTCAGAGTGACTTGTGTATTTATGTGAGTTGGTTTTAATATATATAAGGCACTGGAAAATGTAAGAGCTGGGAACTGTAAGTATTTGTAGAACTTTGAAGGAGTCCTTGCAGTCATCTCTGTACTTCAAGCCTGACAGTACCCTTATAGCTTTTCTTTGCATGCCGAAGACTTCTGCAGCGTGTGGAGAGTGTCCCCAAGAAATGATTGTGTATGGTAAAGTGGAATGGATAAATGCATGATAAGCGGAGAGAAGTGTGGCGTTGTTCACTGTTTGAGATAGGGTGCGTATTAGATGGATGTGAGAAGATAGTTATTTGCAGATGTTTTCTGTGTGATGCTGCCATGACAATTTTGTGTCTATATAGACTCCTAGGAATTTCACCGACTCTGAGCAAGAGAAATTTTCGGTGTTTCGTAAAGAGAGTATGATATTTTCAGTTTTGCTGTCGTTTACCTTTAGTTGGTTTGCTAGAAACCACTCATGTATGATAGAATTAGAGTCATCAACTGTTTGTTTAAGTCTGTTTGGATTTCTATCAGAATGGATCACAGTCGTGTCATCTGCGTAGAGTACACATTTGGATTGTGGTGAGGCGAGTGGCAGGTCATTAAGAAAGATAAGAAAGAGAATAGGTCCCAATATGGAGCCTTGAGGAACACCATACGTAGTAGGTCTAGAGTTTGATGTGGTATTTTCAATCTTGACATATTGAGTTCGGTTTGTTAAATATGATCGAATCATTTCAATACTATTCTGGTGAAAGTTATATGAGTTTAATTTCTCCAAAAGAATATTAGGAGAGATGCAATCGAAGGCTTCAGAGGTCTATAAGACCGATATGAGTGTACTCGTTGTTTTCAAAGGCTCTAGTTACAAATTCTATCAGTTTATTGATGGCGTGTGTTGTGGAAAGTCTGGATCGGAAACCAAACTGTGCCTGAGTAAAGTATTCATTGTCTTCCATATATTTGGTTAAATGATCTTTCAGCAGAATTTTAAAAATTTTTCCAAGGAAAGGTAAGATTATAATTGGACGGAAATGGGATGGGTTGTCTATAGAATTTTTTTATGTATGGGGATGACTTTACCTGTTTTGAGAATGTCAGGAAACACGCTCTCACGGATGCATCGGTTTATAAGTTTTGTCAGGGGAGAAAGTATAGCATACCTTATTGCTTGAATTATTTTCAAGTTCATGTCAAATGCGTCCTTGACATCAGTTTTTTTGAGTCGTCCAATGGCATCGTTCACCTGAATGAGACTAACTTCCTTGAAGGTGAAATTGATTTTGGAGTTTCTCTTTTGCGGCAGGAAGTTTAGAAATGATCGATTTGATGGTGGCAGCTCCCTAATGACTTTCTCAGCGGCAGCGCAAAAAAAATTATTGAATTCCTCCACAGAGACTTTGGGAGACTTTTTTGTTGTCGGTTTTCGTTTATTATACTCCACATAGCTTTTTGTTTATTGTGATGATTACCTATGAATCTATCGTGATATGTTTTCTTGGCTTTCAGTAGGTTGTTTCTATACAGACTTGTTTTTTCTTTGATCATTTTTCCAGTTTCTGGGGAGGGATTCTGTTTGAAAAAAATTCTCAATAGGTTTATGTTGTCTCTTTTTTTTTTTTAGTTCAGAGGTGAACCAGTTCACTTTTTTAAATTTATTGTTTATAATTTTAGATTTTATTGGAAATGTTTTATCCATGTGGTTCGTTACAATGTTTATAAGATTAGTGAATATTGTATTAATATCTACACTTTCATCATTAACGAAAGTCCAATCTACTAATTCAAGTGAATTATGAAAGTTATACAGTCCCATGTCGTGTATTGGTTGTAGTCCACATGACAGTTAATGTTTACTACGGTTGATTTAATAAAAAAATTGTCTAGACAGTGGTGTTTCCTAGTTTTCTTATCATTTGTGTAATGAAAGCCATATGAGGAGAAAAGATTAATGAGTTTGATGGAGTTTTTATCGTTTCCATCGAGAAAATGTACATTGAAATCTCCAGAAATATAGATATTGGCGAATTTACTTCTTTGAAGAGTTTCGAGAGTCTCCGACATTTTACCGATAAAAGTCTCAAAATCACCACTCGGGGATCTATATAAGGTGATAATTAGGTTGTCATCAAATTTTACTGCTGTAATTTCAAAATGCTTCTCTAGAGAAATTTCATTAATTTTATCGTAGGGTTCTGGATTATATTTTTTTAATGCAAAATGGCTACTCCACCATGTATCATGTTTGTTCTATAATAAGTAGAGCTGATATTGTAATTTGTAAGAATTACAAGTTCATCTTCTCTGAGCCAATGTTCATTTAGGCAAATCAAATCAATAGCTTTGTCACTCAGGTATGCCTCTAGTGCACAAATTTTGTTTCTCAGGCATTGAATGTTTAAGTGTAATATACTCATATGTGTTTTATTATGCTTTATGTTAGAGTGAGTTCGGGTGTTTACCTGAGCTGGTTTATTTTGAATCGTAATGTCGCGTAAGGTTTTGTTCTTGTGCTGAGAGGAAACTGTATCTAGATTCACAGGTTTATTGGAAATAACTTCTAATTTGCTTGAGTTTTGTCTAAGGTACATGAGCACCTTTTAATCTACAACTATCAGTCTCAGTGTTTCGAAAATACTCCTTTTGGCTTTCTATTTTAAAAAAGTATAAAACTGAAAATTATTAAAGAAATGTTAGAAAGAGCACTCGATTTCGGACGTTTTCAGAAGATGAAGACGCCAACTTAGTTTGTGAAAGGCGCGTATGACAGTTCTGATGTTCGGAAACGGTGCTTGTTTTGGATGAAACGAAAAGTAGAATAAATCTGAAACAATTACTTTCCTTACGGATGATTCATTTTTTCCATCTCAGATTGTACACCATAGGAAATGGTATGTGAAATTTTTCGTTACTCCTACAATAGGAAAAAAATGGTTACAATATGTTTTTTCCGTTAACCAGCTATCGCACCCCTACGAATGACAACCGTCAGAATTCGAAACTTGTGCGAGCTAAGGACTAACGAGGTCTTACTTTTTAACGTGTGAATCCTAACACCGAACTAAGGAACTGAAAAATACCGAACGGTGAAACAAATTTCTCTAACCGCCAATCTTTTTTTAATATTGAAATTTGGAAATAGTCTGCAATTTGCACTCGATATCACCATTCGTAGTTGTCTTACGAATATTCTGTCATACCTGATTTCAGTCAATAATATTACTGACTTTATAATTATCGTTAGCAATACCACAATCACTCCAAATTTCAGTCACTTATCGTTGATCAATAAGAATGAAAATCTCTGAAAACCACCGAAACCGTCAAATTTGATAATTGCTAGGTCGAGTTCGGGTTTGTTTTCTTATCCTAGTTGTGGAAGATTGGTATTGAGGAAGTAACGATCCATACAGATAACTGATATCGATAGGAGTACATTTTTCAATATCTGAAGTTTTCTATCGAAAACACTTTTCAATACTATAATTTCACGCCAGAGGTTCCATTACGAACTAATCTAATCTAAAATTTTGTCATTTTCAATTTTACATAAAAAAATTAAGTTTAAAGTATTTGTACTGTTTCAGAGTACTGTAATTATGGAAATAAAAATATCTTAAAGTGGACACAATTCCCCATGATTTGTTTCTGCTGCTAATGTCATTTGTAATGTTATTAAAATTTTTTGACTCATTTACTATTTTTGTTTATTCTTATAACCTTTTGTTGAGTAACCTGCATGGGCTGTAAATGAATATTGTACTATAATAACACTATACTGTAATAACAGATGTATAATAAGGTTGTTCCCAAAAATATTTTTCAGTAGAACAATAGTTAATTTCTGTTTATAACAATACAGTGAAATGTAATTTCGTTGCGTCAACTTTATGTATACCGGAATACCTACCGGCTATGAAATAAATATGCGTTGGTGAAAAAATAGTGAATAGTTGTTCGAAAGTTGTTTTCAGGTAGTTCATTTCCAACTCCTATGCAATATGCTGTTCAAATAATAATTATCCTGAATAAATATTAAAGTTTTCGTGCTGCCCTTTCTTTGACGTGCTTTTCCCGGTTCGAACAAAACACGCCTCCATTTATTACCGGGTTGGTTTGATATTAAACATTAAATATATTATGAACCTCCAAATACACCACGAGCTGAATTATTAGTCCGCAAAGGATGTCTATACAAAGCTGCTTGATAATGTGGCTGAGAGCTCAAAAATTAATCAGGAAATTAGATTAAATCATTTTACTTCGAAACAGGAGGTATTCTTTAGGAGAGATTAGTTTTTGGAAAAAAAGCTCTTTGCTTGCTATTTCTTTATTCAAAAAAATTGTGAAACTTCCGAAAAAATTAAGAGAACAAATGAGCTCAAAATAATCTCTTGACAAACAAATGTATAGTCCATTCGGAATTAACTGAGAGTAAAATAATTTTAAGAATACAAATAGCCCGGTACATTGAAGAATGCAACATAGTCGTCTCAAGCAAGTGGCACTGCAATTCATCCACAAAGTCACTGAGATATTTCTACTCGCTATACTCCTTGAGGACGCCGCTAAGGAGCCATTAAAATAGTGACTTGCCACATGGAAAAAAATTTTGCGAAAATGTCTACAATTGTAAAAAAAATTGTTACAAATTATATCACATATAGTGACGACTCCAATTTGTAAAATTATGTAAATTATTCTTCCATTCGATAACCTTGTGTTACCAGTAACTTTCAATATTTGTGGAGAAAAATAATACAGGGAGTATCAATTCAACTTCATTTCACAGTAAACCAAAATTTTTCTGATACCTCCTTCTTGTTCAATTTCATTTATAAAATATAACAAAAATTGAATTCAAGAAGTTGAATGTAACATCAACATATATTGCTAAAGTAATTTGTGAAAAAAGTTAAGAAATGACAGGCATAGTTAGGAAGTTGAAAAATGGTTAAGGATTTCAAAATCATTTATCTATTTTTTATTTCGAACAAAAAATTTGAAAGATGACAAATGACGTAAAACCAAACAAAAATAATAACATTGAAGATGTCCATCTAGTATAAGTAAGTAGTAAAATTTTCTATGATCAAACTATCGATTTTCCTCATTTCAAGATTTTTCTATTAATTCGGTTAAGTGGAAGCTAAAAACCTCAAGAATAATTCTTTGTGGTATTGCCAGTCCTAAACGAAATGGGAATTTTACCCAAAACAAAACATTTATATTCTACTAATAAACTATTTGAATCCTTGAATAAATATAATTAGACCAAAGTTTACTCCTAGCAGCTTTGGACTTTCTTTTATTATTAACACATAAAGTGTTTTCGTGTGGTAAAATATCATACATTTCTTGTGACCATGTTCTAAATTGCTCACAGGTTATTCTGAAAATGAATTAAAAATCAGTGAAGAAAGTGATATAAAATGTTATGATTATATACTTATGAAGTTAGCCGAGAAAACTTTTAAAACTAAAACTTTCAAAACTAATAATTCCATAATTTTTTTACATTTTTTGTTACATATTAGTCGTAATAGAAAACAATTTCTTTGGGTGAATTATTTTTTTGCAATGAAAATGTGGCTTACCTTTTATTTCTGCCATCTTTCGATTCATTCTCAATTATTAAGGATGCTATCTCATTTCGTAAATAAGTAGCCATTATCACTTTACCATCCTCGATGGTATCCAAAAGCCTTTTTATAGTCTGAAATTTGAGAAAGAAATATCAATTCATGTAAATTATAATACGCAGCATATTTGAAAAGTTACATAAATCTGATATTCTCCTGAAAAATAGGTATGCATGGAATATACCTAAATAAAAATGAAAATCGGGGAAAAACCATCACCGAATTGAGAGTTATCCCTGCTGGAGCAATAATATATATGGTAACCCCACAGTAGCTTTTTCGCTGTGAGGTATCACGCTGTGTGAGGTTCCTTGATATCTTTAGGAGTGTATTCTTCCAAAGTGGTAGTAGTAGCCTTACTTTCCTGAAAAATTAATAGTCTCAGTTATTTATGAGAATCTCCCTAGAGTTCGAATCTGCCTCTGATAACCTAATTTTGTTTTGATTTTATTTTGAGAAGGGCAATTTATATTAGATCGTTACCTTCTACAGATGAAATAATCAGAATATTGAATTTCAAAATGAATACCAATGTAGAAAGAGTAGCAAATTACTGCACTTGATGAATTAACTTTTTTTAAAAAAGTCTGATCTGACAGTAACTTGAATTTATAAAATTTCGCATATAAAAATAAATATGTATCATCTGGTGATGTTTTAAAGACTATCCATTTTCTTTAGCCAACCTATTTAATATTATAATTATTGACACTGATAATATCAAAATGATCGTAGGTTTGATAATGATATGAATGAAGTCTTCGAAACTTCACCAGATAACTATACAAGTAGAATATGTTTCCGCGGTTAGAAATTGGAACATCTGAATTTCGTGTTGAACCGCGCTGAAAGTTTTGCATTGTTCGACGTTTCGGTTTCGACTTTGAATCCATTTTCAAGAAGTAGAAAAGTGTGGCTGTACTGAGAGGCACACTTTGGGGGTTTGATGTTCTGGTCTTGTCAAACCTTCGAGATGACCCATGTTTCATCCAAATAAGAAATAGATTTACCCAGTGTTCTGCTTTCTTTATTTCTCTCAAATAGTTCCTTCTCTATTCTACAATCTCTGATTTTTCTTTTTATATGCTCTTTCTATCTTTTTTTCCAACAGTGAAGTTTAGCTCATGTAATATCTTCCATAATCTAGTTCTTCTTATATCAGGAAAAAACTGTCTTCACGAATAACAGACAACACTTCATTTAATGTAGGTATTTTGTTTTTTATGTAAAAAGAGTGTACTGTTCTCCTAATAGAATTCTTGGCTTCTTCGTCGATAACATTTTCTGCTAGTGGATACTTTCAGTACCAAAAATCTGTTTTTTGAGTTTTGAGTTCCTTAAGAATTCTTAAAACTGTTGATCTATTGACACCGGTTGAACTCGCACATTTTTTCACTACTTCACCCTTAATTTTTATTTCGGGCGGATATAGTATTCTTAAAGAATTATAAACCTTTATAATAATTGTTTTTTCATTTATATTAAATGCTGACAACTAGCTTCCATGTTGTATAGTTTTATTTAACGCACTCTCGAAGTAAACTGAATATTATCACGACTAACCCCTATACCATGGCCTTTGAACTCCCAACAGAAACTAATGTAATATTTTCATCCTATGGGAAAAGCCAAGTCGATCCTATTGATGGGTGCAATGTGTCTGTAGACGGTATAAATCAAAGGAATATATATTTATACCGCCTTCAAAAAAACAATGTTTTTTAATCCCCTTCAACTAAATACTTATTTCTTAATTTGAAAGGGTTATATTTCTCAGAAAATGTATTCGTTACTACTGGACATGATTTCACATTTGTCATAGTTGATGTGTTAAAAATAACAAACAAGAGTTTGTTATGAATGAGAATGTTCAAGAACAAATTTTGTATATTCATTTATTCAATTCGTTGAGAGTGAATGATTTGAATGCAGTACGCCTATGGCACTAATATATACAGATATACTGCTGTAGTTACTCTCATCTCTGAACAGACTATAGATCATGCCCAGAACTTTTTCTCAAAACTGAAAACTAAAAGAAAAAACTCTACGTCTTCCACAACCTGTGAAGGCAAAAATCCCGAAAAAACTCGCTTTTCTTTCACAAATTTTTTTTTTGTTTTATATCGGCATTTCATACGAAAATTTAACCCGAATGAACGAATGAACGAATTCATTTTTCCTCTAATGAGTATACTATTTTATTTCCTTCATTAATATTTTTCCGTTGTTATTTTTTTCTTCTCAAAATTGTTTGCCTAATATCATAGAATTGTGGTAAAATTAATATCGCTTCACTAAAACGATTATGCGGCAGATTGGCTTTACTATGAAGTAGATACTTTAATCTCAGTTTATGACTGACATTATTTTCTGTATACTCGTAGTTCGATTCGAAACTGCTCTCCAAAAGTCGCATTTTCGTATGTCGTATGAAGATTTTCAATTATACTGGTTATACTGGTAACTGGTTGAATTCCTGTAGTGACTTTTCTGTTTGAAAGGAAACTATAGTATCAACCGGTAATGCAAATATTGTATAGTAACATTTTCATCTTCTGCGGCTTTGATACCTACTTATGATTTTTTTTATTGAACCCAGTTCTATCGTCTTTCAATATGAGAGCGCAAAAACAAAAAGGACTAGGTATCAAGATCCAATAAAACTTACTTGAAAATTCATAATTTTTCAGGACTTCTTGATAAGAAAGGTATTAGTGTCGTATAGGAAGCGCTACCAATTTTTTTTTCAAATTAAAATGGGATGTTGTCGTCCGAAAAATATTTGAATTCTCTATTTACCACTGTTTTATTTTTGGAAGTTTGTCTTGTAGGTTCAGTAGATTTATAAACCCAAAAAACAGTGAAAAGCATATTCAACTATAATCTTTATTATTGCTGATGAATTTTTATTTTGACTTGAAGTGTGAGTGGTTCAATTGAATGTTGGACAGATATATAATGAGAGCATGAATGTACATGCACCTACCTAATAAACACACCAACGTACCCAATTTTTTCACACTCCTTGTTTTTAGACCGTTATTAGAAGGACTTATAACAGGAAATGCGACCGAGTGAAGTACTTGCTTGAAAAAGAGATGACTAAGAAAACACACAATATTGGGACCAAAATTCTAATTCCCGAATCAAGAGTTTGAAAATGTCCTTATAGGACGAAACTGCAGTAACGTTAGTTACAAATTAAAGTGGTAAAAACATAGAAAGTTTCATTTCTATTTTTTTCATTAATTGATCAATTGATTATAAAAAATTAATTTTTTTCGAGCATCTGTTGAAAATTATTTTCTTATAAATACAAGTATTACACTTAAAAACATACACTTATTTATTTGCTTGCTATTTCCTGAGCTTTTCAATCAATTAAGTTCAATGAATTAAAAAACAATATTGTTTTTGTCAGATTAAGCGAATCCCTCTAGATAATCGTCAGATTATGAGACAGCACGTCTAAAACATAAAGATGAACGATATATATCTCAAACTGACGCACTTGAGTTTTTCAAAATGGCGAATTTTTTTTGCACATTATAATAATGGCCGTGAATTTGCGTCAGATCGAAATCGTCAAATTATTAAATGAGAGCTTTTTTTGATGCATTTAACACCCCCTATAGAAAATCTGACGCGCTCGAATATTTTTTTTTCACTTTTAACCCTTACGTACAACCACCCACATCATGCAAACGATCAGATTAACATACCAACATTATTAAAAATACGTAGCACATCAATGCTATCAATATCTGACGCGCTCGAGTATGTCCATGCAACAGTATTTTTTTAAATATTTAAAAATCTATAGCCGCTTCCCCTACCGATGAAAAGGTATATATTATATAACATTTTCTTCTTCTTATCATCTAAGCTTTGCAACCAAATATGTCTCAATGACGCTCGAGTAAATCCCCATTTTACATCGTGGGCTCCACTGCTTCTTCTTCTTCTTCTTCTTATGGCTCTGCCTTTACGGCAATTTGCCAGTCATCGGTGATTTGTTCCATCACCCTTCCCTCAGATGTTTAGGTTGTCTCACTCGAAGTGATTCCATAAACATCCCATTCTGCAATTATGACTATATATATATATTTTTACTTAACTTATTTACAGTGAAAGACAATGTATAGACCAACTGACCAGGTGAATAATTATTTTTGGGGTAGGTATAAGACAGATAGCACAACAAAGGATGTCACTTTTCTCGCTCCGGAGCAGCGGCGGAGCATTACACACCCGAAATGTTGCCTCGGACTAGTAGCACCCAGGTTATAAAAAGTAGGGATCTGTAAGAGTAATTTTGTTATTATACTATAAGTCAATTCTGTTATAGGTTATAAATTTCATTAGGAGTAGCATTACTTTGAAGTTCATATTATATAAAATGGTTTGCATTGATAGAGGAGATTTTAACCCAAGATTTTGAAATTCATGGTATAGGTCCAACTCAGGTATATAGTTTATCGGGCATTCCAGTATGATATGATTGAGGTCCTCAACTTTTCCACAATCACAGTAAGGATGTTCTCTGCAACCAATTCGAAATAAATGGGATCCTGTAAGACAGTGTCCTGTTCGCATACGAATTATGGTGGTGAGGTGCCTTCTATCAATGAAAGGAAATTTGTTATACCAAGGTGATATTGGAAAACCTTCCTGAATTGATGTATACCATTTCCCCTTATTAAGGGATAGATTATACCAGGACTCATTGAATTTTAGCCAAATTTGATGCCTCAACTTACATAATATTTCTGACTTATCTAATGGTATTTGTTGGGGGATATTGAGTATCCTTCCTATGGATGCCAACGTGTCAGCTTTATCATTGCCATCGATGTGTGTATGTCCAGGGATCCAGGCAATGCGATAGTCCATTCCATTTTCTATGGAGTCGTAAAAGAGCTGTTTAGTACATAGGGAGACGTAGTCATTTGATGAGTGTATTCTTCTCTGAGAAAGTTTGTAAATAGCATTCCGTGAGTCAGTAAAAACAATGCATTTTTTGATATTTTTTTTTAAACAGGTGCTTATACCTGAATTAATTGCAGCGATTTCGGCATTGCAAATATTTAACAAGTTAGGTATTCGGGAAGAAAATGAAAAATTAATTTCTGGAATGTACACCCCAATCCCTGTTTTTTCATTATTTTTTCCCACATCGCATTTTGAAGCATCTGTAAATACAAAGGAATAAGAGTCTGAAAACTTCTGGGTAACCTCTTTAAATAAAGTATTATTAAATAATGAATCTTTATTAATGTTTAAATTTATGGACGGGACTTCCCATAACTGGAGATCATATCCAAATTCAAAACATGGTAGTTTGTTTGAGTAGTAAATCTCGTCCTTGTAAGGAATGATCATGTTAAAGGCCTCTACCAGGTAAGGAATTTCTTTGCGGTACCAGTACCCAGCATTAGTCATACAAAATTTTTTTAATTTTTCTAGGCAGTTGATAAGTGGATGTCCTTGAATTGTTATAATTTTTAATAAAAATTTTGTAGCCAAGCATTTACGTCTATAGTCCAAGGACATCTCTGAAGTCTCCGCCAACAGCGCATTTGTCGGAGTAGATCTCATGCATCCAGTTATTACTCGAAGCGCCTGATATTGAATACAATCAAGCTTGTTTAGGGACTGGATAGATGAGGGTTTGATAAAAATTGATCCATAGTCTAGATGTGATTTAACAAGGCCGTTATATGCCATATGAAGAGTAGCCGGATCTGCTCCCCACCAGACTCTGCTGAATGATCTCATAATATTCATGCCTTTTATACTTTTCATTTTAACTGTTTCAATGTATGGTTCCCAATTAAGATTGTGTGTGAGATGGACACCAAGGTATTTAACCTGTTTTTTTAAGGGTATGATTTGGTCATTGAAAATGATGGGATTAAGAAGGATATTTTTCTTTCTATTATTTTTTGTAAACAAAACACATTCACTTTTTCCAACGGAAACTTGAAAATTATGTTTATTCATCCATGCAGCAATGTTAGTGAGTGTCTCGTTCATAAGATTGCCCATTCTAAGTGTATTTGAATCTTTTATAATGATTGTAAGATCGTCTGCGTATGTCAACAGGATAATATTTTCAGGTATTATTTCATAGATGGAGTTCGTATAGATATTAAAAAGAAGAGGACTCAGCGGAGAGCCCTGGGGGAGACCCGTCACTCAATACATTCATTCGCACCATGGCTAAGAATTATTTAATGTTTATTTCCGAACTATTCACGTTCTCTTAAACATCGATAAAAGCGGGCTCCACTGCTATAGGTTTGTAATGAATAAAATTACCTAAGGTTATGTCCCAGTTTCTACATTTGAAAAAATATTTAGTAACGGGCAGCCATTGAATTCTTATTGAGTTCCTGAATCTATAGATTTGTAAACATTCTAAAAGATTTAGTTTCAAATTCTCTCTTCTAAATGTAACACATCGTATTCATGATTGAACTCATGCCCTTCGGCTAGTGAAAATCTCACAATGAAGTGTTTTTTGAATACGTTATTTATGTATCTTTTCTGGAGGTCGTTTATACCTGAAAGAATATCATATTTTTCCAACTAATTTGAGTATAATTAAATCTAGAGAAACACCTCGAATATTTTGCTATATAATATCATCTCTGTCGCTAAAGGGAAACTTAACAATGCATACGAACTACTCATTACGTTCCGTAGCCAAGAAATTACAAGATAATTCCAGAGATGAGATAAGGATTAAGGAGAGATGCGATGTTAAACACTGAAGCAAGTTATGGATATATGAGAGAGCTCTTGAATGGTGTGTGTTGAGCCAACTAGTTAGTAGAACTATTCAGAATTCATGAGTGGAAATTAATCCAACAAGCAGTCCTTCAGGTGGTAGTTTTCATGTAGTAGCTCCCTATTTATATTTTTTCCAAAGGTAATGCACCAAAAAATATATTTATTTACTCAGGCTACTTATACTCGCTATATTTTCCGAAAAATGCTTTGCTCGCAATGAAATACTTTTCTACTTTTTCTATTTAGTTGCACATATGTTTTCGACAACATGAGTTTCAAAACCAGGTGAGTCAAATTAGAAGGGGTATATTTTTAAGGGAGATTAATGTTTGGGAAAGAAAACTTTTGGCTTTCTACTTACCCATCTTCATACAAAAAATGTGAGACACTTCCATTGAAAGAAAGAGAAAACAATTAAATTTAGAATGAACTCTTTACAAAAATGTTTAGATCATGCGTAGACATTACTTTCCAACACAAACTGGAAGAAAAAAAACCTGTCAAAACAATTACTTTCCTGTAAACATTGAATTACACGAATGAAAAAGTACTTTCCACCAACATTGAATTCTACAAAAAAACTTTCTCTTATTCAGTGTGTACTCTAAACATTCGGTATGGATCTTTCACGGGATAGCTACACCACAATAAAGTATATGGAAGAGGTAAAATTTCACTCGAATGGAACACTGTCATCCTCAATGGCATAAGCATGGACCTTAAAAAAGTTCAAGAGCGTTGTGCAAATGCGGTGAGTGTAAGTTTGGGTAGCATTAAAAGAATAGCTGGTGAAATGAAAACGCCGCATACATATAAAATTCGTTGAGGAAAATGGTTACAAAGGATCTTATGAGTCTCTGACGAAAGTAAAGAAAGAAGTAGGGTTCAGATGGAGGAAAACGAGAGGAATTGAAAATTGCTCATTGAAAAACTGGCGATTCAGCAGTTGCGAACACATTTTCTCAAAGACATGAAGAAATACCGTGAATAAGGTCGAACAATAATTTATGTATATGGATGAAACATATATCTATGATTCACATACACATGAGAATAGTTGGAATGATGATTTGAATGCACCAATTTCAAAAGAGCAGAGGTATATAATCGTGAATGAAGAAGGAGAAAATTTATTTGTGAAAAATTCATATCTAAAATCCAAATCCAACACAAAATCGGGCGACTATCATAGCGAAATGAATTACAACAATTACAAAAAGTGACAATGCCCCGTACCACAATGTTCAGTATGAAAAGTGCCCAACCATATACTCAAGGAAATATAAGAAGAGAGAATGGTTAAGACGACGGAACATTCATTTCACGGATGTTATGCTAAAAATTGATATCTATTCCATTATTAAAATCCATTAACCACGATTCAAGATGTATGAAATTAGAATAGGCATCACTGCAACAATATGTGACACAAACTGGAAGAAAGCCCTCCTAAAACAGCTACTTCCATATAAACATTGAATTACAAGAAATAAAAAAATCCTTTCGAAACAAATACTTTTATATGAACACTGAATTATATAGATACTTTTCTCTACTCAGTTTGTAGTCCAAACATTCGTTATGGAATAAAATCAGATATCATTCACAGGAGTTTTACTTGTAATGAATGGTAACAAATTGCACTTACATGGAGCACTATCATCCTCACTGGAAGGTTACTTATTTTCAAATTGATTACTTCCTTCCTTTCTTTGAAAGATTCCCACATTTTTTTTGTATCAAGATGGAGTAGTAGAAAGCCAAAAACTTTCTTTCTCAAAAATTAATCACTCCTAAAAATATAACCCCTTCAATACAAACGAGATAAAGTTTCAGTAGAATGGAAGAATAAACTCATGGTGTTTCATGAAGTTGAAATTCAAGGAAAAGCCCGGCAAATTACCAATAGATGAAATAGTCTAAAAAATGGATTTTAATTTTTTCTCTCAATACCTCCATTTCGAAAGAAGAACAAATTGTCATTGAAGTATGTTTTTCGTTGAATAGTTCACAATTTATGACAGTATTACACTTTGAGAATTTCTCCTACTTTATTTACTCATTCCAAATTTTTAATTGACAGTATTATTTTAGAGAGCACATCAAATATTCATTCGATACAAGCCCGATTTCCTAAGTAATTATTCCTAACGACATAATAACCTGATTTGGATGACGAACTCTTATCAGCAATTCAAATTCGCACTGTGAAATAAAGCCGTCGTTGTTTGCTGGAAATGTGTGTCGTTTGGAGATAATTAGCAGGAAATTGAAGATCACTAACTAAGAGCCTTCTCAGCAGGGTACAAAAAGACAATGAGTGCACTTCGTATCGACTATTGCCTTTCCTCTAATGTGGAAAGGCAGCAGGTGATATCATTACATAAAAGGTTGTTCAATTTTTTCTCGTATCGACATTTTCCCCATCCAATAACGGGAAAAATGGATTTTAATTTTTTCTCTCAATACCTCCATTTCGAAAGAAGAACAAATTGTCATTGAAGTATGTTTTTCGTTGAATAGTTCACAATTTATGACAGTATTACACTTTGAGAATTTCTCCTACTTTATTTACTCATTCCAAATTTTTAATTGACAGTATTATTTTAGAGAGCACATCAAATATTCATTCGATACAAGCCCGATTTCCTAAGTAATTATTCCTAACGACATAATAACCTGATTTGGATGACGAACTCTTATCAGCAATTCAAATTCGCACTGTGAAATAAAGCCGTCGTTGTTTGCTGGAAATGTGTGTCGTTTGGAGATAATTAGCAGGAAATTGAAGATCACTAACTAAGAGCCTTCTCAGCAGGGTACAAAA
Organism: Leptinotarsa decemlineata; assembly: GCF_025532065.1. Classification (NCBI taxonomy): domain Eukaryota; kingdom Metazoa; phylum Arthropoda; class Insecta; order Coleoptera; family Chrysomelidae; genus Leptinotarsa; species Leptinotarsa decemlineata. The sequence continues at coordinate 1,915,343 of NW_027412525.1, forward strand.
AGACAATGAGTGCACTTCGTATCGACTATTGCCTTTCCTCTAATGTGGAAAGGCAGCAGGTGATATCATTACATAAAAGGTTGTTCAATTTTTTCTCGTATCGACATTTTCCCCATCCAATAACGGGAATGTTAGTAACATTGATTAATTTTAAAATTTTTGTTTTTTTATATTATTCAAAATCAGAAACTTTTTTTATTAGGAATAACAACAATAAAAATTAATTGGCGCTCCGGGGCGACTTCATTCATTCCAGTGGCGCATTTGCTTTTTCAGCTGCAGGAAAACCCGAAAAAACCTGCAGCACCACATCATCTGAAGATCTTGTTCTACCAATGTCCTCTCTCTCTCAGAAACTATTTGAAGCGGGAATAAAATTACTTATATTGTTTAAACAGTATAAATAATTCAGTTCCAGTTTTGCATGGTTATTTTTTGAAAAAATAAGTCGTATATTGAATACCATAACCAAACATTTATACGTGACTACTGGAAGAAACATTTTCAGGGAATCGAAAATAAAAATAGGTTTAACAGTTTCCTTCGCAAAAAACAACTGACCGAAAATAATATTGATGGGGGTCAAATATAAAGTGATATGTAGCATATTCTACAAATAACTTGTGTTTAGTAACTTCTAAGATGTTCTTGTAGCAGCGAATATTGATGTTGAATCTATTTCAATGGATTATTTATTTGAAGTGTATATAGCTGTTATGATTGGTTGTCTTGAGATTATGATGTGATTTTTCGCCCACTATTGATAGATGGTTTCCTTCAGGAAGATTCCGAATAGATTATTATTTTCATCCTCTGAAACGTCATCCCTATATTCCTAGTCCGATGGAGTGTATCTATCCTTATCATGTGAATCAATAATCAGATCTTCCACGATAATGTCTATCATGGGTTCATTTGACATGAAATCGTCCTCAAATTCATTCGCTCGTTCACAACGAGATTTCCACTATTCGGAAAAAACTGTTCAAATGAATTGTCGCAATATTGCATGGCATCGTTTTAATTGAAAGTAATATTTTTATTTGCCAATTGATCTTTCAGATCAAACCAGCCCAAACCAACTCAGTTGGATTCAAATGCGGGTTATATGGCGCTAATCTCACAATTCGGTGATTTGCTACTAGAAAGACCTGATCTGATTCATATACCGTTCGAGTTTTGGTAGTTGTTTATAAGGCATATAATTCAAGTTTCAGTATGTTTGTTTTAAGTGGAATGTTTCTCTCTGATAACCGTGATTCTATATCGGCTTCTTTGGTCAATTTCGTTGGTATTTGTTCATTATGATATGGCGCATAATCGATCACCACAACCCTACTCAACGGCAAACTCGGAATCAACTGTTCCATCACCCGTTTCTCTTAATTATCAAAATTAATCGCGTTGTGATAATTATTGTATATTCATACAACAAAAGGTCCAATTTAACTATAATTATTTATTAACAAAACTTAGAGCATCACAATACAGAATCTGGCCCACGCCATTACCCAACATATTATTCCCAATGCCCCCAACCACAGAACCTCAATTGCTAGTACCCCTCTAGGCACTGTCAATTGTCAGGATCCTGTTAAGGTGCATTCACAATGTAGCTTTTTATTTCAAGATCCCAGCCACGGTTACAAATCCAACCTGTCAGGAGCCTTACTAACTCTTTGAGATTTACGAACCAATGATGGAGATGTCTTTGAATACTCGGGGGAGGAAACCCTGACATTTTTAGCAAGAGATTTAGGTATAGGTGTAATAGGATTAACAGAACTCTTTGGGTCTACTACGTCAACTGAGGGGGAACCTCATTATTTTTTAAACCTTGATAGTCTTTAGATTTCTGCTCATGATGGTTTTCACTACTACTCTCAGGCCTATCGGACTTCTGGAAGTTTTCTACCGCCGACTTACTTGTTTTATCTGATCCATCTACGGAAACATCTATTTCTGGAAATTATATACATTATATTTTCACGTCTTCCCTTGTTTTGTCTCTGGGCTACGTCTTGTTCTCTTTTCCTTTCTACCTTCCCTTTCAAATATTTTGGATGAAACATGTTTAGTTTAGTTCGGGGAACTTGTTTAAATAGCAGTTCGGCCGGTGACTTCATTGTGACGGTACTTGGAGTGTTCCTATAATTAAACAAGAAATTATCCAACTTATGCTCAATTGAATCGCATTTCTCATACAAATTTCGGTTGAACATATCATTTTCCATAGCTTTTTTAATGTTAAGTACTGACAATTCATGCTGTAAAAATACTTTTTTCAAAGATTTTTTTGCTGTCGAAACGTATTTCTCTGCACTGCCATTGGATTCTGGGTGATACGGTGGTGTGTTAATTACATGTATTCCATTGGATCTACAGAACTGATGAAATTCCTCACTGTTAAAAGGGGGTCCATTATCTGCCACTAAAACTTCAGGTAGACCGAATCTACTAAAAACTTCACGAAGTCTTACAATTGTCTTTAGAGCATTTGTTCCATTCATTCGAAAAATCTCTAACCATTTTGACGTGGTATCTATCACCAAAAAGAATTTTTAGCCTTCCAAATCAAAAAAATCAACATGAATTCTCGAAAAGTTTCTCTCACTTTTTTCCCAAGTTGATATGCTGACATGTTTTTCACGGTTACACAATATTTGACATGCTTGACATCGACTAACAAATTGCTCAATATGGTCGTTGATATTTGGCCACCCAAAATCGCTTCTAGCTCTCAGTTTCATTCTTACAATTCCGGGGTGACTTTCATGTAAAATTTCCAACAGTGTACCTCTTAAGGATTCTGGTATTACAACTCGATTTCCCCAAGTTAGGCAATCACATTCTACACTCAGCTCATTTCTTCTTTGAAAATAGGGCTTCAATTCTTCATTGTCGCAGTAAGACCAACCATGTTTAATGTTTTCAATGACTTCACTCACACATTTGTCTTTCTTTGTCTCTCCACAAATCAGCTCTGCCGTGATAGGCAAGTTATCTTCAAAAGTGAAAGCAAAAACTTGGTCCTTCCTCTACCTTACTTTCTTCGAACATCCCAGAAAGCGGCAATCTCGAAAGACAATCAACATTTGACATCTCACTAGCTTTTTTGTATCTAATCTCATAGTTATATGCCGATAATGTCACCGCCCATCGCTGAATTCTGGCATGACCTAAAGTAGGCAACCCCTGTTTTTCTCCAAAAATGGTTTTTAATGGCTGGTGATCCGACAAAATGGTGAACTTTCTTCCATACAAAAACTTGTGAAATTTGCGAACTGCAAACACGACTGCATACGCTTCTCTCTGTACTTGAGCATAATTTCTTTCTGATGGTGATAGCGTACAAGATGCAAACTGGATTGGCTTACAAACACCGTCTTCTACCAAGCTTAAAATTGCTCCCAACCCATATGGACTTGCATCTGCAGCCACTATAAGTTCCTTATTAGGGTTGTAGTGTGTTAAAGTAACACAGTTCTTAATCATGCCTTTACATTTTTCAAAAGCTGCCTGTTGAGACCTTCCCCATTTAAAAGGTTGGCTTTTCCTTAGTAGTTCATTCAGTGGACTTAAGATATCTGAACAATGAGGTAAAAATTTAACAACCCAAGAAAACTTTTAAGCTGAGTTAAGTTAGTGGGGACAGGCGCATCCATAATTTCTTTTACTTTTGATTTTAATGGTTTTATACCTTCTTTACTCAAAGTGTGTCCTAAAAACTCAATTTTTGACTGAAAAAATATACTTTTGTCACAATTTAATTTGATATTATGTTTTTCAAAGCGTTGTAATACCAGTTCAACATTCTTAATACATTCTTCTAAATTTCTTCCTGAAATTACACAATCATCTAAATAGTCACCTACAAATTCCAACCCTTTCAAAATTTGTTCCATCGTTGACTGAAATATAGCTGGACTACTTGAGATACCATAAGGTAATCTAGTGTATTGAAATAATCCAATGTGAGTATTAATTGTTAATAACTCTTGACTTTGTTTGCTAACTGACAATTGTAAATAAGCATTGGATAAATCTAACACACTAAACATAACTCCACCTGATACTGAGAAAAACAAATCATCCAGAGTTGGAAGAGGGTAGTGATCCATTTTTAAAATTGGGTTAACAGTTTTTTTAAAATCCCCACAAATTCTGATAGTATTGTTTTTCTTTGGCACTACCACTATAGGACTAGCTATATCTGCATGACTAACAGGAATTAGAATACCTTCTGACACTAAACTTTCAAGTTCAACTTTTACTTTTTCTCTTAATGAATAAGGTACGGAATAAGCTTTATGAAAAATCTTATTTGCATTTTCTTTGACCACCAAATTAGCTTCAAAACCTTTAATATTTGTTTTCCTATCATAATTAAAAACATTTGGATATAACTTCTTCAACTTTTTTAACATACTTTGAACTTTGACATGACTCAGAACATAACTTGACTCATTAGTTGACAATTTTAGACTGTTTAGGGAACTAGGATTATTGCCTGTTGTAGGGTTATCGTTTTCCCTAACTTGACATATTACATGTAAATTCAATGACTCCTTTTGTTTTTCAAAGACATTTCCATCTATACCTTGGTTTAAACATACCAACTGGTCATACTTACTACTTGACTTGATAATCGGTAACTGACTATTGGTCCTTTTCATCCCTCCCTGACACATTGGCTCTGTTCCCTGGCTGAGACCTTGACTTTTTGCCACTGACGACCAATTATAATCATTATTGACATTTGGAATTGACTTATAATTCGACCTAAAACACTTACAATGATTATTTTCTTTTTTAACATTAGGCATTATGTTATTTTTGACAATTTGACCAAAATCAAACACTGATCTCCAAACTGGTTTAAGCTTATCCAACCAGTTTCTTCCTAACAATGGTTTGAAAGATTTACTAGTTTTAACCACAATTAGAGGTAAGCATTCAAAATAATCCTTACTTGACCTAACTTTGACAATAATTTGACCTTTGACTAACAATTTATCTCCTGAAACTGTTTTAACTGATAATTTGCTAACACCTAAAGATAAGTGTTCAAAATATCTAACATAATCTTGTTCAGAAATTACACTTACACTAGCTCCTGTATCTACTTCCATTTCAATGTTTTTGTTTTCAACACAAACCTGAACGAGTTGACATTCGCTCGAAATTATTTAATAACAATTTCTTCTAACTCTAGGTTCAAACACTGCTCATTATGTACCTCTTCTGACTCTGAGTTTTCTTCACCCTCTGCATACTTGACTCCTCTAGACTGCCTACAGACTTTAGATGTATGACCCTTGCGTTTGCATACAAAACATTCCCAGTTTTTTGCAGGACATGTATCACAATTGTGTTGTCTTCCACAACGGAAACAATCTCTTTGTGCTTGCTTGTACTGTGACTTTTGTGAACGACTTTCACTGTTTGACTGATACCTTGACTGTTTTGAAGACTGACCCATTTTTGGTTGACTTGTCTTATTCATGAACCTGCCTTGTGACTTGACTTGGTGTACGTTTGTGTGTGGAAAGACTAATTTAGAATGTGCTGTTGACATCTCATAATTCAATGCCCCTTTACAAGCTTGCTCAATTTTTAGTGAATTGTCCTTGGTCAATAATCTTTGGACAACTGACTCACATCTGAGGCCACACACAAAACGATCTCTTAGAGCTTGGTCTAGAAAGCTACCATATTCGCAAGATGCTGATAGAGTTTTCAGTTGTACTATATATTCAGATATGGATTCATCTGGTTGTTGATTTCTACTATTAAACTTATACCTTTCAGTAATTATTGATACTTCTGGAGTAAAATGCTTTTCTAACACGCTCACCATATCGTTATAAGCTTTCGTCGCCGGATTTTCAGGACGCATAAGATTTTTCAACAATTTGTATGCCTCCGGACCAATTAATGTTATAAATAAGGGCTCTTTTTCTTTTTCCTTTGTAATGTTTACTTTGAAAAGCTGTTCCATTCGCTCCTTGTACGATTCAAAATCGCCTCCATTGACATTGAAATGCTCTATAGATCCCACAAATGACATCTTTTTTTTTTTACTTTCAGCCGATAATTTTCTCTTTCACTGACCTGACTTATGGCAGACTCCTGACTCGTCGCCAAAATATTGTATATTCACACAACAAAAGGTCCAATTTAACTATAATTATTTATTAACAAAACTTAGAGCATCACAATACAGAATCTGGCCCACGCCATTACCCAACATATTATTCCCAATGCCCCCAACCACAGAACCTCAATTGCTAGTACCCCTCTAGGCACTGTCAATTGTCAGGATCCTATTAAGGTGCATTCACAATGTAGCATATATTACAATAATCACCTGTATTTCGATTTCATTTCCATTTAATGTAACAATTAGACAGAAACCCATTTTTACCACCCGCATGTGTTATGATCAGACGGTGTCCTTTATTAACAGACTTTTTCAGATCTTCCATGGTATGGTCATTTCAACCTTTTTTGTGCGTGTGTGTTGTGTGAATAAATGTTTCCTCCTTAGTAGTCGAACTGGCTGGCGTTCCATCACTATTTTCCTGTTATTTTCCACTTAGCTCCATCGAATTCCAAGATAAATTTCTTTTTGCAAAGACTGCTCACCCTGCTCACCCGATAGTCGTTATTTAGAATGATAGTTTTATGAATTTCCCTAAGAGTAGGAATTTGTTTCTCTTTGATATGGAAATCAATTATACATCTTGGTAATATTGTCGAATCAGCGTCATCATCACAATTTTGCAATTTCTAATACATCTGTTTTCATTTTGAGTTGAAAACGTTTTTTTCTCGCCATTTCGAATTTTTCCAATCTACGATTTGATTTTTCGTTAAGTTCTCACGCAAACCTGTGTGGCCTCAGCTACATGTATTATTACTATTACTTCTTACTTCCGCAAGAGGAATTCTTATTCCATCTGCCGTTGCTTCTGCTGGCATAAATATCAATACTTTGTTTATAATTTCTCTGCTTTGTTGAGTATCCTTACTAGAAATAAAAGTGGAGTTTGATTCTCATATCAATTATTCGAAGAAATTAATGTGGATTCTCACGAGGCTTCATTTAAGAATTTTTCAGCCATTCAGTGAAATGTTCAATATCTTCAATGATACGTAATCTCAATTTGTATCGGAATGAGAGTTCTATTCTGGCTGATGCATTGTGAACAAATATCTGAAGTGATTGCACGAATTCATATTGTCGACGTCATTGAAAAGTATGCCAAATTGCATTCGTACCGCAATTTCAACTATATAATTGGTGCTGAATTAAATTGGAGCGTGAATGAAATACCGAAAAACGTTTTGCATTCAGTTTATCTGTATTAATAGCACGAGCTTTTTGCTCGAATAATATTCAAAGTGGGTTTGCTATAATGAAACTTTCAATGGGCGAAAATGAATTAAACTTTGTTGATTACTGTATCAAAATTTCTATAACTTTGCACATCGTGGTAGGAAGGAGTTAGCAAGCTCGCTGCACTCACTTTGGCCTTTTTGATTGCTTTGTCTCTTCAAATTATTCTGATTGGGTGTCACTACATTTATGTGTGTCACTACTTTCACAATTCAAACATTTGAAATGCACTTATCAAGGTTTGGTATTTCCAGCAGTTTGAGTTACTCCATTTACATGTCTAACTTCCAGTCTCAAAAACCTGATGATAATGAAGAAAAGTATTTTTTCAATAAAATAAAATCTAATGTTATTTATCGAAATGATGAAATTATACATTCTATTCCTTACTCCAGTGTAAACCTACATCATTAACCTTGGACCTAGACTAGTCTAGACAGAAAGCCGTAGATAGTATCAAAATTAGGATTGACAATCACGAGATTGGATGTAGCGATGAAATTAAATGTTGTCTACAAATTACGCTTTCAATAACATGTCAATTTACGAATACGTTAAGCTTATGGATTGTTCAAAACACTTCACTTAAACAGACATTTCCTCAATCGAAACATAAAAATCATTTTATGTCATACTTCACTTTTATCTTGTTTCGTTCAAATCACGTCATCAAGAATACAGAAAATTCAAAACGCATGTACAAGATTGATTTTTGGTTTAAAATTCAGACATCATGTGAAAATGATAGGCAGAAGGGAATTGCAGCTGGATATCTTCCTTCATAACCTCAGAATAAAACAACAACCTCAATATCTTCTGAAGAAGTTGACACATAAACGCGATACACATGATATAACAGCCTGGCCACGGGACACTCGCCGATGCGAATACTCGCGCGGTGCGAACGGCAAAGCGTCTAGCGACTGAAACAAACACATAGGAATGTACTTATGAAGCCACGCACAACGGCGACCGGCGAATCGCGGCGCGGCCGGCGAGCAAAACAAATGCATCAATCTGTACGGCTCGAGCCACGGAGTCGAGCGGAAGTCGCGGCGAATAGTGCAGTGATCAAACGCGTTTACGGTCTGGCCACGGGGAACGGCCATTACTGTCTGAAATAAATATGAAACAGTTTTCTTTATTATCTTTCGAAATATAGATGACAAAAGTTGCCTGAATAAACAAGGATCTTGAAATCAGGTAACCAAAAAAGTTATTATCATTATTATCATCATTATTATTTTCAGCATTATCAACCAACGACAACTCCCCACACCGTGGAGTAAGTGATCATTATATCTGAGAATCATGTGCCCGAAGCACATCTTTATTATTATATATTATATATAGTATATTATTATTCATAATTTAATCATTATTATTTAAGACAGAAAAATGGCAGAATAATTTCAAGTCAACGGACAAAATAAGACGAACATTTTAGGCAAAAAATGTGATGAAGTCATTATTGAAAATTATGTTTTTCTCTCTCCTCTTCATGTTGAATTTGATGAGCTAGTAGATAAACTAACTTTTCTGAAGTACTGGTGGTCTATTCGTTATTGATGTAAGTAGAATAATTTCAATGTTTGTTAATTATTATAATGTTTTTCAGTTGAAAATTGTGGTATATAATTATTTGATTATTGATCTTCCATTCAAGAGGCAGGTGGTTGTCGGCAAAAACATTTTCTTATGAAGGACCGCTTTTTAATTTATAATTATTTCAAGAGGCCAAGATTCCCATAGAACTTTGCGTCGATAAAGCCATTAATTCAAGATATTTCCGGTAAAATACCTGAAGCGTTGTGCAAATATTATCTTTTGGCATTTTGATTCGATAATCAATACGTTGATGGCGTAACTCACATTTGTTGCTTCCCTATATGATATTAAAGGCAATTACTGGACGAAACTGATGAGTATTTGTTCTGTAACAATGGCTATCAGATACAAAGTGTACCTCATATATACCAGAAAGTTTTGTTATTTAATTCGGTTTAATTTTCTGTTGAGGCCTAAGATGAAAATTTCGATAACCATTGATCACCAAATCTACTGTATTTAACTAGTTTATAAACATTTAAAATATTTGAAGTTGATTCGGCGTAAAATGAAAGAATAAATCCATAATGACAGCGTTCTGATATTTGAGATATTTCGACTATCATCATCTTGAGTTATCATCATCTTCTGTTATCTTCATGGTGACAACAGGTACAGAAACAGTAGATCTCACAGTTAAACTTTGAGTTTTCAACTTTTTTTGCATATTTCGTATATAATTCTATTGTATCTGAAATACTATACATATGAAATAATATTTATCTTGAATTGTTTATACTTCCCTTGAGAAATAACTGATTTCTGTGGAAAAAATGTTTCACACCGTCGGCTTATGCCTACTCGAAATACACATCATTGCATTCTTGGAATCAATTCAAAACTCGGGAATGAGTAAAAAGTACTTTCACACTTTTGTAGAAGAAGTATTTACAATAATGCAGAAAAATCTAAATCGAAATCAGAAATTATAAATAACGAGCACTCTCATTGGAGAGACTATTTGGCAGTATTTTAGGTAATAGCTGCACGACCTGAATATCTGTGATTCGAATATTTTTGCTGGATCGCAACTCTTGAAGCGGCCTTGAGTTTTGCGTCAAGTCTCGTCATTCAAAAAAACATTTATATTTGTTTGATGGTGATTGACAATGTTTCATGATGAATTTTATTAGTTCTGACTTCCATTGTCTAATAATGCAATTAAACAAAAAATTAAAATTAAAATTAAGAGATTCCAAACCAAGTTACTTCACGACGTTTCGATTATCAGTATCAACAACCCGAAGACGATTTTTGTTTAATTGTTCTATTTTTTACTTGTATTTTATTTCACTGTAATTTCATTTCAGGTTTTCTTGCTTAATATAATTGTTACTTTCAACTATTCTTTTTAATTTTCAATTTGTATTTATTCTTTTAGGAATTTCAAATCATTCTATACATTATTAGACAATGGAAGTCCGAAAAACATTTATATTCTTCTGAAACATTTAAAGATAATATCTTTATGAAGGTGGTTTTTAAAACAAGTCATACACTGCAGAGCCTTTTGGGAACTCCAAAAGACAAAGTCGAGAATTCTGAAAATTCTGGAATTTACGAAATTGAATGTAAGGACTGCTATGCAAAATATTATGGACAGACAAAAAGATCAATTAAAGTGAGATATAAGGAACACATAGCACACTTGAAATATGGAAGACCTGAAAAATCAGCAGTCGCCCATCATATTTTGCAACAAAACCATTCCATAGACTTCAGTTCTTTAAGATTAGTTAGACAAGTTAACAACAACAGGCAACTAGATGCCTATGAGAGTGTAGAAATAAGTAAACATAATAATATTATGAATAACGATAACGGACCAATACCAAATAGCATACTATATAGCTTGTTGAAATAATATTGTTGGGTTTACTAATTACTACAAAAACAGACACATTGTAAATATATTTAGGTAGGCAATATTGTGAAACTAATTTTATATAGCTGAAAATTGTTCTATATATAGCTGTAACATTTAAACATACATGAGGCCATATTGTAAAATAATAGAAAGGCCAATTGTAAAATCAATTTAGGGTGGTACACTTGTATGGGTGGTATTACTGATTAGTTACCTGTATGATGTACCTGAAAAGCATAAATAGCTTTAGTTTTGAGAAGTTTCTAGTTTTATCTTCCTCTTGAAGATGATCACTTGGTGATCGAAACACGTGCCGAGGTGTAAAAATAACGATTTGGTGTTGGTAAAAAACTCCAGTAACATTCTGTTCAATTCTATTCTATAAATCCCAACCAAGCACTTTTCACAATCATCAGAAATGCAATACTCTTTTCGACGCGCGTTTCACCAATCAAAATGGCGTGTTCGGGAGATGAAGAAAACTAATTGCTAACACACTTTCACTTACTGATATACGTCAATAATTTCGAGTATTTTATAACAATTTTCAGTTTAAGGTAACTCATATACAAATTGAACTGAGAACTAACGGCAACAATGTTAAATGTTAGAAGTAAATTCTTACCGGGGTGATTTTTATTGTCTATGCATGGCCATTGTAAATAATTGAAAAGTAAGATGATTCCATAAAATTTGCCTCCCGTAACAAGATAGCTTCTGCATGTCGATAGGATGTACGATCGAATAGGTGAATCAGTTCGTTAAATACTTTCAAAACATTGGTAAACTGATCAACACTTCGCAGGTCTATTATATTTGCGTCCTTAAAATGCAATAACTAATCATTCGGTTTCTTCATTATCAAGCGTCTTTATCTTCATAGGCGTAGTATGTTCTGTTTCTTGTGAAGGTGACTTTGTTTTGTATTTATTGAATATATTTTATTATATTTATTGAATAGACTGTTATATTTATTAACTTCAAAATATAAGATAGAGTTGACCGATACTTGTTTTTCAAAATACATTATCATTGATTTCCATCACATTCACACTTTATTGTGAGATAATTAGTTGACCCAGTCATGTTCGTTAAACTCAGGTATAACTGTCATTAATTAGTTATTAGTGTCTGGGTAGATAGTAATAGTTCAAAAAGTATATATAAATCACAATATGTAGAATTCAGTTTGTTAGTGAACACGCTCGAAAAAGCTACTGTGCAGCAAAACACGTGTTGCGGATTTGTTAATCTGTTCTAGTGAAAATCTCACAATAAAGTGTGTTTCAGAATACAGCAACTTTAAAATAGTTTTTGAGGTAAGTAAACAACTAACAAATATCTGAATAATATGATTGAATTTTATTATTTTTATAGTAGTAAGATGGATGCCGTAGCAGGTCCAAGTAATGTACAAAGAAAGCGGAAGTTTATGTCGTTAGAAGAAAAACAGATTGTCTGTAGAGTATACGAAAATAAAAAAAAATACACTCCATATAGTGGAAGCTGTAGCCCAGTGTTCATTTTTAACGGGAATATCTGTGTCGACAATTGAACGCATTATACATGAAAAAAAGGTGACTGGGATTGTGCAAGCTCCAAAAGTGCATTGTTGTGGTAGAAAAAAAATTGAATTGGACGAGTACCAGAAAAATTTTGTACGCTATACCATTCATTCTTTCTTTTTTGAGAATAAAGCGCCAACCCTCGAATCCATTAGGACAAAGGTAATGGATAATGATCTCATTCCAAAAATAAGTTAAGGAAAATAATGAAAGAAGATTTGAAATTTATATATGCCAAACGATCCCGTAAACCTGCCTTATTAGAAAGAGATGATATAGTCTCATGGCAACGGAGATATCTTCGCTCTATTGGAGAAATGCGTTCTGCTCACAAAAAGATTTATTATCTGGACGAAACTTGGGTGAATGCTGGTCACACAGTATCTAAGATCTGGCAAGATACTACTGTACTAGTTATCGTCAAGCATTTGTGGATGGTTTATCAATAGGGTTACGCGGACCAACAGGTAAAGGGCAATGACTAATTGTCGCCCATATAGGTAGCGAGAGTGGCTTTTTAGACGATAATGCACTAATTTTTTTATCCAAAGAAACGGAAGATTATCACGAAGACATAGACGCCCAACGCTTTGAAGGATGATTTGAATCCCTTCTTTCACGAGTCGAGCCAAATTCGGTAATAGTAATGGCTAACGCTTCTTATCACAGCCGATTGGTAGAACAGCTGCCAACTATGACCACCAGAAAAGCAGACATGCAGAGTTGGTTAGGACAAAAAGGAATTCCATTTTCCGAGGACGTGGTTAGGGCCAAGCTTATGAGTGTCATTAAACAGCATCGTGACAGATATCGCCAGCATGTGGCGGATACAATAGCTCGTGCTGAAGGCATCACCTTTTTGAGACTTCCTCCTTACCATTGCGATTCAAACCCGATAGAATTAATCTGGGCACAAACTGAGGGTTACGTAATTCGTGAAAACGTGACATATAAAATTTCTGAAGTCCAACGTTTATTAGAACTTGCAATGGAACGGATACGGAAAGAAGATTGGGCTGATGCTCTAGCCCATGTGATCAAGGAAGAAGAGGATGGTAGACACTGTTCTCGACCAAATAATAATAGACTTAAGTGTGACTGGGAATTCTTTTTCGATCGAGTCAATGGATTGTGAAACTTCATAAGCATAACATAAGTAATTATTTCTTTGCTTTTTCTATATTAATTCTATATAAAAGGAACATAATAATTATTTTGTAAATTTTTCTATTTTTTTGAAGTACTGTACTAGGCATAATAAGAAAATGTAATCAGTTTTACCATTGACACCAGGTAGCGCCACCTACTATAACAATTTTTACGTAATTACCTATGTGTTCAAATAAATAAAAATATTATTTTGTTACGCATCTGCAGAGTTGGTAAGAGGATTATCCGTTGGTCACTTCAAATGCGACGTTGCTAATGAATCACCTACAATTGAAAATTGTTATAGTATAACGAATTAGATCGTATTTTCAGAAAGTTGAACGTGAAAGTAGCCTCAAAAACTTTTTGCTCATTTCAACAAATGTTGTGTAACACTAACAACAAGACGTTGAAAAATGGAAAGTCGGGGTTATATGAAATGCGCTGTGAGAACTGTGACAAAAAATATATCGGTCAGACTAAGCGAGACATCAAAATTCGTTTCGAAGAACACGTAGCTAATATCCGATTTCGAAGACCAGAAAAATATAGTGTCGCTCAACAAGAAATAGAGAACAATCATAGAATAAATGAAAACTCTCTGAAATTGTTGAGACCGGTACGTGACACTAAATTTTTGGATGCTCTCGAAAATCTGTAAATATCAAAGTGTGACATGAGAACCATGAACAATGACGAAGGTTCCATTCCAAACAGCCCATGGTATTTCTTTTTATAAATCACTTTATTAAAATTTGCGGGAATTTTCACGAGAAAATTACCCTAAATCCTTAATGCGTATTCCACTCTGTTGAAATTTGAGGGAAATTTCACAATTCGGTATTTTAATTTTCATTATAAATTATGAATAATGGAAACATGCACATACAATTTCCAGAAAGTTGTTCATTATCATTATGTAATGATAGATATAATTGATTTCAGAATCATATAATTTCCAGTTTGTAAGTTGGGAAATGAACCATATAAAATTCACAAAGGTAAAAATACTTTTTGAAATATTCCTAAGTTATCCAAATATTTTGTAGTTATGACAATTACAACTGCATTTCGAAGTCATGGCTATATATCACAAATATATCTAAGAGCATTCGAAAATGATTACTTACAATAAAAATTTTCACCTACCTATGATAATTTTATTTCCTTCTATAAGCGAGCCGGCAGAAATCTCACGCATTACCAAGAATCACGGTTGATATCGTTTTTCGATAGATTTTAAAATTACATTCTTTGTTTTTCACAAGAGGAAACCGCTCATCGATCATCGGAAATATTTGAAATGTTCAGCAACTCGAGAGCAAACAATCAATTCCGTGATCGTCTGTAATGTCTCAAAGATGGGTTCAGATGGTAAGAAGCGATTTCGAGTATGGAGGCGATTATCCTTGCCGCATATCGTTTCTGCCCAACTCCCGAAGGATGCAGATGACGGCAGAACGAACAGATCTGAATTAATGAGATTTCTGTCGAGTGTCGAGTATTTGAATACTCTCGTGGATACGGAAGATTGCGGCGAGGATTTCCACAAGTTTCCGTTGCACTTTACTTGTTTATTGGTTCGTTGAGGACGAATCATACAGATTGAAATTCCCCCTATTGCTCTACTTTGAAAGTTACCTACTTACTATTTCATGCCCATCCATGTCCATCACTAGAGCTATTGAGGTCTCAAAAACATAAATTAGGCGTCGTCCTCGAAATTTAAAAAGCACGTTTGTACCATTTCGCACATTTGTTTCCTATTGCTGAATCGCTCTGTATATATCATGTAAATTGTTGACAAAAGAGTAAGAATGTGGCAGTTTTTCACAAAAATTTGTTGTTTTGTTGCTGACAATCTGTGTACATGGGACAAGCGAGAACGGATTTTTTTTTGCACTTATCAAGCTCAATTTACCATTTTAGAAAACCAAATTCAGATTTAAGCCAAAATATAGCGTGAAAGATGTCAACAAAACTTGAAAAACAAGTTAGGGAGAAATGCACAGCTGGCGAAAGTTTTGAAAGAAGTAGATGCTGAAACATCAATTATCATTTCAAACAGAATTTACTAATAATCGTAAAAGTTGAGCAAGAGAGTAAAAAAATGGTAGAATTGGCATAAAGCAGAATAAGAAATTATTAATGATAATTCTTGCTGTTTTTTGGGTTCTCTACATTCCACTTTTCAGTTTACCCTTCATTATTCTTCAGCAGATTCCTGATTTAACTTTGTTAATTTTTCAGATTATGGAATAAAACAGCAAAAAACATTGACTACTCCACAAAAAACGGCTCTCAAAGAATAAGAAAAATGATATTGAGTAATTGTGATATAACTAAATTTTCCCCAAAAAAATGAATTTGTCGCCTCTAATTAAGTTTTCATTTATTTTTGAGCTCCATTTGCTCCGGTTGTTGTACTCTAAGACAGGTAATGACTCTTCTCCTAACGAGTATTTATTAATCATTATCATTCATTCAAAGTTCAAATAAATAATGCTGATTTTGATGTAATGAATATATTTGACCTATATAACAAAAACTACTCCTGTATTAGATATATGTAACGAGTATATTTCAAAATACACTCACTGTATTTATGGACCAAAAATGACTCGGTGGATAACACAGGTCTGCGATGGAAAAAATGTAGGATATTCAACTAGTGATTTTAACAGTATTTTGTGTGCAGATTACGGAAAAAATAGTAAAAAAAATGTATCACCTATAGATAAGTCATAAATTTCACCTGAACTTTTCTTATTAAATGGGTTTTTGGGTTCGGTATTGTATAGCCAATATAAGCGGTAAATTGAGTCTGAATTATGGAGCTATTATGATAAACAAGTGATGACAGCTACGATCCAGGAACCAATGACCCTGAACTTTTCTCTCAATCAGACTTGAACGATTTAGGACGAGATCTGGGCCTCCCAAAGGACTCAGCAGAAGCTTTAGGGTCTAGACTCGGAGAAAGACATATGTTATCCTCCGGTGTTTCGTTTTCATGGTACCAATTTAGAGAAAGGGAATTTGTTCCTTTTTTTTACACAAGAGGATGACCTTGTTTTCTGCAACAATGTACCCGGCGTCATGGAAGTGTTCAACATAACTTATGAACCATGAACTTATGATTCATCAAAAAGAAATTTGAAAGCTGTAGTTCTTCACAATGGAAACCGATATGCTTTTGTGTCTGTTGGACACTCAGTTCATTTGAAAGAATGCTACAAAAATCTTGAATTTGTTCTTAATAAGCTCAGCTACTCTGATCATAAGTGGACCATTTGTGGAGACTTGAAAGTTATTTCAATGTTACTAGGTCAACAAAGTGGTTACACTAAGTTTCCATATTTCCTATGTGTATGGGATAACCGTGACAGGAAACAACATTATGTCAAGCAGGTGTGGCCAATAAGAAAGGGTCTTATTCCTGGAGTTAAAAATGTTGAAAAACAAAGTTTAGTGGATCCTAAAAAAATCGTACTTCCATCACTATCGAATTTAGGGTAATGAAACAGTTTGTGAAAGCATTAGACAAAGAAGGAGATTGTTTCAAGTATCTTTCTAAGAAGTTTCCTGGTCTCTCCGATGCTAAACTTAAAGAAGGAGTCTTCGTTGGGCCTGACATAAGAAAACTTTTAAAAGATGAAAGCTTTGTCACTAAAATGGAAATGAAAGAAAAAAATACCTGGAATGCATTTGAACTTGTTATAACAAGCTTTCTTGGAAACAAAAAAGACCCAAACTACAAAACTTTGGTTGCTGAATTGATACAAAACTACAAAATGTTGGGCTGCACCATGAGTGTCAAGGTACATTTCCTTCACTCACATCTGGACGACTTTCCCGAAAATCTAGGAGCTGTAAGTGAGGAGGTTCCATCAAGACATAAAAGAAATGGAACGCAGATACCAACGTCGGTGGAATGTTAACATGATGGCAGAGTACTGTTGGATATTAAAAAGGGAAAATTGACAAGAATACAGCCGAAAAAGTACCTAAGGAAGCTTTGACGGAAAAAGAAAATGTTTTTACAAAGACTTATAATCACTTTGCAAACACTGGTGTATCACTATTATGTTTAGTTTAGCGTAGCATTGTTTTTTTGCTTTTACTTCATGTTCAAATAATAAAAATAAATCCACAATTCCTCGTTTTTTTTTGTACTTTTTCAATTATTTCATCCTTATTTTGTAGGCAAACCTTACGTGATAGATAAAAACAAAGGTCATTTTTGAAATCATGGCAAAAAACTACATAAATATCAGTTAACGAAACCAAAACAATTATTTTAAAAGTTTTTTTGCAGACCTCTGCAATCTTCTGCCTTGAGCAATAGTTTCGTAATATACTAGCTGTTCCAACATAAACTTATGTTAATAAATAATAATTCGATAGATGGAGTTATTATAGTGGCCAACTATCTGAAAAATGGCAGTTACAAAAATATTTAGGAAAAACTGAAACTGTAACGTACATTTCGAAATATTCATAGGAGTTACCTCTCATCAAATTATTCAAAAAACTGTCTCAGTTTTTCACGTTGCCAATAAAATAGATATTCCTCTAGTTTTCAGTACATGTTTTTTGTGTACACTCATGTTAAACCTTGAAGTCAAGATTCCGCTTCTACAGGAAAAGGTGAGTTCTTATTCTGAATAGTGATGCGCCGAATATTCGTTTGGTATTCGGTATTCGGCATCTTTTTCATTATTTGTATTCGGCCGAATCATTCGGTTTTGGTGCCGAATATATCTGTGTCACCTGTGAAAAGTGGGGTAAGTACAAATTTGTAAATTTGGAGCTAAGTGCATCATCAAATTTTTTTCTCTTTCTTTGTGTCTAATGGGCTAAGTGATGTGGCTATTATTGCGCTCAATATTCCACTGTACATCATGGGTTGCAACTTCTACCTGTGAAAAGAGAGTCAAGTATTCTTATCCCATTGTGAACAAATTTTCCGTAGCCTTAGTATTTGTGGAATTAAGTTATGTAACATAGTTTTGTACTTTTTTAAATTCCCTTTTGTCACAACCTACTACCTACCTATACAAAATAGTATTTCTGGATTTGTTTCACCAGATCATAGAGGCGCTTCATCTGATGAACGCGGCAAAATTTCAAGAGATGACGATAGAAATTTCCTTAAAAATACCAATATACGAAAGTCATTATTTCGGCCGAGGTTGCTCTAAAAAGTGTTTGCCTCCTCACCTAACTATAACAATGCTTCATGAATAATTCAGAAGGACCTCGATCCTCGAAGCGAGATCTGCTTCTTTTGAAATTTTTCGGAAAGAGTTCCATGGGATGAATCTCCACTTTAAAAAACGTAACGTCGATGCCTGCGTGACTTGTGACAGGCTGACCCTTGAAGAAAAGTTGACTTAAGCGGAGGACAAAACGATGATACAAGAAAAACTGCATTTACATAAATCTGATGCTGACCAGCCTTATGATTAAAAGCGCAACGACAAAAATTTCGCAGTATGATGCATCAAATAAAACCATAACATTTGACTTGCAATCATGCCTGGCAAGTCCATTATTAAAAAATTCAATTTCCTTTTATAAAAGGACACTACGAACCTTTAATTTATTTATTTTCGATTGTGGCAAAAAGCAACCTACTGTTATGTGTGGCAAGAAGCCATCACCGGCCGTGGAGCAAACGAAATTGGATCATGTTTGTATCACTATTTCGTCAACATTCTTGAGCCTACGATAACATCTGTAACAATGTACTCCAATTCATGCCCTGGCCAAAACAAAAATATCCATATTGCTGTTATGTGCTGGGTAGCTTTTGAAAATTCCAGTAGCCTACAAGAGATAAACCACAAATTTCTCATTGCAGGCCATACTCATATGAAGTGCGATACCTCGCATGCTCTCATAGAGAAAAAACAAAAAAAAAATTGCGCACCGACTGAACACCCTCATGATTGAGCGCAATTTATGCGTGACACCGGGAAAAAAAATACATTTCATGTTATCGAGTTGGAGACAACCAAGATAACAGAAAAAAAAAATAACGATAATGGTGTGATGCATTGGGGTAAGGTTAGCTGGCTAACTTACCGCAAAGTTAATTCTGGAATTCTTTTCTGTGAATTAACACTCGGCAATGAATAATTTAAAACAGTTTTTTTCAAGAAAAAAGGGAAAGTTGTAAAACTTTTGCCACCTCTTAGATATCAGGGATCACCAATTGAAATACCAATTAAAAAAAAACGGATCACTTGGATTTACTTTTTTATATAGGTCCAACATACAGCAATTTTTATGAGGACCTCAATTCGGGCTATATATCTGATCTGTACCCCTATGCCCGAGATGAAAAAACCGAAAGGGGCATTTTATGATAATATTTAGGAAAGCAACAATTATTTTTTAACTTTTTTTACTATGACTTTACCTCTTGTTTTTTTAAAAGCACATTTTGTATTACTTGTTATTGTTCATTTTACGATCCTTGCTACTTATGCCTTTTTTTTTAATTATAATATTATTGTGATGAAAAATTATTCTAAGTACGACATATTATTATTGTTCACCTAGCTATTGTGTTTCAATGAAGAAATTTATGAAAAAAGTAAAATGTATTGTTTACATATCATTTCCTTAAGCTTTAACAGGGTAAATGTAGCATAAAATTGCCAACATCTTGAGGTACTATTATGAAATATTCAATTGCGTTTTTCACTTAACTCCCTTTCCGCAGGTGACACAGATATTTAGTTTGAGTATTATATATTTTTTGCTACACGACACTTTATAGAACTAAAGACAAAATGTAATTTTTATGTTATATCATGAGTCAAAAAAAATCCTATGAAGAATGTGTTGAGTAAAGCTGATAAAATGAAGCAATCAGACTTCAAATTGTAATGTAGTATACTTAAAACACTATGTATATGTTATTTACTATTAGTTCACACGGCGCGCGCACCTAAATACCGAGTCTAGGGCGCGCCTCTCACTGTACATCCTGCCACTCAGCAGTTTTAATAAAGTTGTTTTTGCAAACAAACCGTAGTTTCCATTGAACAGTACACAAATCAACATTAATTTTTGAACCTCAAATCAATCCCATATTTATTTTTGAACTTCAATTAAATCAACATTTATTTTTAAACCTAAAATAAACCTTTTGTTAACCTCAAATAAATCAACATTTCTTTTTAAACCATATATTAACATTCATTTTTAAATCTCAATTCAATATTCAAACCAAATAATTCGGCCGAATATGAGATCGGTGAAGGTTAAACCGAATAGTATTCGGTATTAGGTGAAACCACTATTGGGCGCATCTCTAATTCTGAACATATCTGAAATTCCATCTCGAAAATAAGTAATCCCAAGTATTCTCATTATGGCTATAATCTTCGCAAATACTCTTCATGATAATCATGAAGAAATAAATTAGCCACAAAACCATATTACAATTCAGTTCGCAACTTCTTGCTACTTCTAATATCATTTCAAGCTGGTTTAATGTCGCATCGCTACTTGTCATGGTTACTCAGTGTTTTGTAATCATCTTGAAAGCTTCGTTTATGACAGACGTTTAATTTAACAACTGAATGTTCGACTCATGGTAACAAATATGTTGATTGTAGAGAAACTGTGTGATATGATATGTTCTTGAATGTTGTTTGATTTTAGAACGTGTTAGTTTGTTGCATTTTACAAAAGCAAAAACAGTTTTCAGTAGTTGTTTACAGCTGATTCTCGGCCTCCCCCCACCACTATGACGTATTAATTGCTTTTTTTATTGGTTGTTGTTTGGTGAAGTTTTTTTGTTGTGCAGTGAAGTCAAGGCGTTGTGACCTTGAAGTGTCTGGTGCATGGATCGTTCAGATTTTTTTTTCATATGAGATTTTGTGTGTTTATGTGTGTGTGTGTGTGTGTGTGTGTAGGAGAATGCACGGTACAGGGTTTCATCATGTGCTTGTTTGTCTATGTACAAACATACGTCTGCATACTTCGAAGATCCTCCAAGTAATAAATGCTCCATCGGTGTTAGGGCACCAAGTTAGTAGTGGAGTGACGTCACAGCAATAACCGTTCAACGGCTAGAGAGCGACATGTTCACTCCACGACGTGTGGCAGAGTAATGCGTATTCATCGGTCTGCCCTCACCTCTCCCGAAGCGATGAAGGTTCGCTCTAGCCCCGCTATCGATGGTGACACAACGGCAGCCGAGGACCGTTTGCCTAGCGTCTACCCTCTCCGAGACCGCAACGACCACTGCTTGCTCGTACCGGCAACTGTTATCGCATCAAGTTGGGAGATGGGCTTGGCTGTGACGTCAGGCATCTCTAGTGGATAGCAACTAGCAATGTGAATCTTTCACGGTTTCATGGTGGGGGTGACTCACACTGTTTAATATAAAAGAAATGCCTGGCACACTATGAAATCAGTAGACGAATATATCTGCAGCAGTTAGCAATTGGTAGAGTGTTATTCAGTTCGTAATAGAAGGAAGACGGTGAGTGTATTTGTCTGTTGGAAATTGTTTATATTTTCGTATATATTTTCATCATGTCCGTTTCAAAAGTAGACTTGAATAAAATTAATAATTTGATTGTACAGGAGGTTGAAATAGTAGAGCAAAAGGCCTTATCATCATTGCCAATTGATGAAGTGTTCATAATTAAAAATATGTCAACTTATTCTACACGATTTGGTAAATCAATTTTATTAACTTTGCAAGATGTGAGCAATGATAAATTATTTAAAACATGGCTACCAAAACGTATTTCGTTGCAATTCAGTGATGACGATATATCTTGTATCAACTCATCAGGTGGTAAATATACGATGATGTATTTAGGACAGAGCCAACAAAGTTTTGCTGGCATGAAAACGCGATCTCTAGTCAAATTCAATATAATTGAATAATAATAGTAATAATTTATAGTGAATTTCTTTAGGTCATAGCTTACGAAGTTTTTTTGGTGTGAAAACGCTAACTCTAGTCAAATTCAATATGATTGAATAATAATAGTAATTATAATGAATTTCTTATTGTTTTATAATATTCATATATTAGATGATAATAATTATATGGAAATATAAACATTACTAACTTAGTTGAATACACTCACTTTGTAACTACAAGTAAAATGGGAATGTGAGTATTATATCACTGAAAAATTGGAGGTTGCTTATTGTTTTTTTTTATTCAATTTCAGTTCCACCATTTAAAGATGTGGATGCAGTACGCAAGTCAAGATTGGGTCGATGTTGTAGATCTCAAATCATCGGTTCAACATTTGTCGTCTAAATTGAAGGTGTTGGGTGATGGAGCCGAACATGCAAGCAATTATGATATGAGTGTATGCTATGATGAAAAACAAATCGAATTATGCCTTCGTGATGCTGAGAACTATTGGAGTGGTGCAGAAGTTTGTAACAAATTTTTGGATAATGAATTGGAATTGTGGCAACTTTGTGATGTTATGATTGAACTGAACCTAAGAAGATTCCTGTATAGCCTCCAACCATACTTGCCAGAATGGATTATTCATCACTTTGAATTGAATGATGAAAATCGAGAGGAAATTGAAGATGGTCGCGAAAATGATGATTATGAGGAAGAAGTTATTTTAGATAGTCTGTATGTTCCTGTAAATCATAAATAATGTCAAATAAAAAACTTTGTATTATTTTCATGTTTTATTTATTTAAATCTCATGAAATACAATAGAAAATGATTACAAAACAATAAATATGATATAAAATACAATACATGATATAAGTCAGTTACAAATAAAAAAAAAGATCATGAAACAGTACATGATAGAGTGAAAAAAAAAGTGTCAATATCTGCTATGAACTGAACCATCCAATGCATTGTATGTTAAAACTGTATCATGCAAAATTAATGCATATACTTTAGTGTTGTCTGGAAACTTGGTCTTCCTCGTCTCAAACTCAATCTTTATATCAATAGTTGATGATTTTGTTGCATTCGGTTGATGAGAACAATCGATGACGAATAGTGGATTCTCTCTAAATTGTCCAATGTCCATCAGAGGTTCACTCATATCTTTATCATAATAACTTCGCTGGAAACTCTCAAAAGCATAATAAGCAGGAGCATCAAGTTTTTTATCGAAATTCAAATTCCAACGCTCATATGGATAAACTTCAGAATTCAAGTATACTCGAATACTATTGATATCAGCAGTTGTGAATTTTGTAATATCCTGTGTTCTATCTTCAGATGTGGTAGTACTTTGGAATGCGATGATGACAAAACGAGGAGTTTCCAATGCGTTAGTTGTTTTGATGGCCCATATGTCTGAAGAAGTCCCACGTAATGATGGTAGTTCATAGAGGTCCCACATACGATACGCCAACTTGATTTTGGCATTCAGACCGCTTTTGTTTATTCTACTCAAAAGTTTGAGCTTGTGTTTATCATCTGGTACAATATGTCTTATTTTCCATTCGATTTTATTTATTTCCAAATCAGCATCAACCTCACCTATATATGAGTTTTTGAATGATCGAGCGATAATCAAAATCAATTCCTGTTTGGCATTCAAGATACTTTTGTTGTAATCTTCAGCAAAACCCATCAAATATTTCAGTGGTAGTTTTCCACTAAAAACATGACTGTTTGTATCCAAGATATCTTGCTTCAATTGTGAAAGTCCCCAACCAGATGTCAATAATGTGTTAGCATGAGATTGTCCAAATGATATCATGGTTTTCATTGTAGATGTTATCCCAGGTTTTCTAACAACAGCCACTTGTTCACCACCCATTTCATAACGAATTTCGTCAAAGAGAAATGCAATTGCATTATTCGAGAGATAGCATGTTTTCGCTACATCTTTGGGGGTGAATTTACCTTCTATGTAAATGAAGCTCTCGGCAATATCTAGTATAACATCTTGATTATTGATTGCAATTCTGATTTCATCCGAATTCCTGAATAGCGGTGATCCATAGGGCTTATATGTGTGCTCATGTAAACTTATGAGAGAATGATCGAGCACTGGTTCATTGAATATATTCAACTTTTCATTGTTTGTTTCGAGCACCATTGTTATTTTCTCACTTTCAATCCAATCGATTTCAAAAATTTAAGATCACTCACAGACAGAGCGTTATGTGCTAACTGTTTAGCATACACTTGTGGAATGAGCTTCTTTTTATGCACACCTTTCTTTTTGATAGTGCAACTCGTTTGGGATTGTTCAATGCGATTTTGTCTATTATAAATGAAACCCATAACAACAGTTATTCGATTTTCTTCAATTCCAAAATAATGAAAATCTCTTCTTCACTTCCAAAATCGATAAGGTTATTTTTTTCATCCAAAATACGCACTGTAATGTTGTGAATCAATTGACGACCTTCTGGACTGACAGGCATATATATAATACTGTGTGGTTCTTTAGTGAGATTGTAGCCAGGTTCAACATCAATATCGAATGAGAAAAGAATGTGGGATTCTTCACCATTCATATATGAACCAGATATTATATTGCAATCTAAGCGGATAAGTCTCACAGTTGTAATGTTTATTGGTAATGATGATTCATGTATCTGATTTGGTGGAAATATTTCATGAGCGAACCCCATCATTTCTGCTATTGAATTTGGATGTGTCAGATCAATTTCATATTTGGATCGCATTTCACATTTGAATGTATTATTATTGGCGTGTAGATAGAAAATATCATCTGCAACGACATCATTTGGTTTTTTATCATGAAACAATCTGAACATGATATGTTTCTGTATGACGGCATTGATCTCTTCTATTTCATAAGCACCACATGGAATTTCAATTGTCAACTTTTGGGGTATCGATGAGTTGTCATTACTGATTCTAAAACTAACTAAGTTATTAGCTTCAGTTATATTATTGATTGTATTGCATCCATAGAATCCCAAAAGTCCTAATCCATAACTACTGTTCCTATCCAATTCAATTGGTGGAAAAAAATCCGCACTCAAGACACTTGTCCCGACAGCTTGTAGCTCGAACTTTCGTGACATGACTGATGAATATTTTGAAACACATTTCAATTTATTATTGTACACAGCAACAGCACATTTGAGACAATTTACACTTTTTGGAAGGTGTTGTATTGTAATAAGTATCATTTTTATTGATACCAATATTCACATCCTCTATATTACAAATACAACACATAGATTTCCGAGGTATAGGACCGTCATTAACATCCGATTCTGAATTTTGATCGTGGTGGTGGTGCTCATAACAATATCTATGTTTCATTATATCGATGTCATCTTGCAGATGCTTAGGCAACTTTTCCCAAACATATGCAATCTCATGTGCAACACATGCAAGTATCACTTCCTTAGGCATATTTGCAAGCATCACTTTATCCATTTTTTTCAAGGTACCATATTTTGAAAACATTCTAAGTGAAAACCCCATTCCCTTGATAGCCTCCCGATCCAGTTTTGGTGTTGAATCCATTTTTATTTGGAAAATTATTTAGAGAGAAACTGCAAGCACAAGTGACCACAGAGAACTGTATTAAATTTCTGTTGTCGATCATAGTTATATTTGATTTTTACATTCGAACATTTTCGAAAGAATCGAGTCAATTCCAATGGTGGGGGTAGATCTCCAAAACTATCGAAATATGTGACTTCTTTCCCACATTTTTTATATGCCACCCAATGTGTTCCTGGTCCACTTATTCCATCTAAATTAACAATAGCTGTCTCGTTTTGTTTTGGACCTGAAGATGGTAATCTATCACGCATAAAAACACCACGAAAATGTGGAATTTTCATTTTTTGTGCATAATAACTGAGATCGTGATCAGTAAGAGGCCTCTGAGGTAGGGGTTCAATTAGTTTTTTGTTTTGTTTGTGGCTTTGTATGGTTTTAAATATAGTCCTAAACCTTTACGGTATGGTTTGAGATATATTCCACTTCCGCGTTTGCCTAATGCTACAGCCTCCATGGTTTTATTGTGACGATTGGCTTCCATTAAAGCCGCTCTGCTGGCTTTTGCCGAATTCACGGCCTTGGTAATACCAGCAGCGGCTCCCGCCAAACTTCCTAGTGCGGATAGTCCAGCAAAAATTGGTATCAATGGTAAAAGTCCACCGATCTTGGGAACAGGAATTATGCGTGGTGTGCGGATTTTCTTCTTTCCACCGGCAGCTTTAAGGTATTTACGTGCCGCCTGCAATGCCACAGTAATAGCTTTTTTGCTATTATTCGTCACAAATTGATTCCCACCAGCTTTCTTCAATACATTTCGCACTTTATGGACTATCCCAGCACCAAATGCAACTTTTTTAATTTTATTTTTCTTCGTTTGTTTCCTCTTACATTTTTTCTTATTGGTACTACAACCCATGCCCATATGTCTTTTCGCTTTCATAATGTTGGTGACAAGTAATGCAGCTGCTCTTTCCCCAATACTCGCGTCCTTCGATTTAACCCTATCCCAAGCGCTGTATTCAAGTTCTTTGTCGGCTAAATGTCTTGCTGCAAGATCGGATGGATGCTTAGAATATTGAATATCGTGTTTTTTGCATTCAATATCTAATTTATTGATTCCAGGGTCGTTACGAGCTAAACGTTGTTTCAATTTTGTACCCGGTCCACAGTATTGATAACCTCCGGGTAGATGTAATTCGAAAGGAAGTTTGTTTATTAAATCATTAACAAAACCACAACCTCTTTTAATTTTACGATCACTTTCAATACGTCCGTATCGTTTGGTGGTACACATTGAAATGAATAAGCTAATAACATTTATATAGTCTCCAACCACGGCACGATGCGCATTGTAAAACAGAAAGAAAAGTTTGCTGTAGATAATCTAGATGAGAAATTTGGTTGTGGATTGAATGGACAAAGGGTATTCAGACATGGTCCACTACTTCCATCATCAGTTCGAGGACTCATTATAGGACCTTCAAATTGTGGAAAGACGAATGCAATGATATCACTATTAACACATCCACAAGGACTGAGATTTAGAAATGTGTATCTCTATTCGAAATCACTCAATCAACCTAAATATCAGTACTTGCGAAGTGTTTTGGAACCTATAAAAGGATTAGGTTTTTATACATTCAGCAATAATGCAGAAATAGTGGAACCCTCCGACGCTAAGCCTAATTCTGTTTTCATTTTCGATGATGTGATATGTGAAAAGCAAGATATTATTAGATCATATTTCTGTATGGGACGTCATAAGGATGTTGATTGTTTTTATCTAGCACAGACATATTCACGGGTACCCAAACAGTTAGTGCGTGACAATACCAATTTCATTTTAATGTTCAAACAAGATGAGACGAATTTACATCACATTTATTCAGATCATGTTTCACCCGATGTAACATTCAAACAATTCCAATTGATGTGTGTTAAATGCTGGGAGGACCAATATGTATTTCTAGTCATTGATAAGGATAGAAAAATAGATGAAGGTAGATATCGCAAAGGATTCGATAGTTTTATATACCCATGATCTTGTTTTTTACACTTATTCGATCACTGAATATTGTAGAGGTCACTTCATCAGCGAATTAGGCTATAATTTAAAAAAGGGCATTATGAATACAAAAAAAGATTCTGAAAATAAAAACAATGAAATGAATTTGAAACGTCAACTAGTAGAGACAACAGAAGCTGTCAGGCAGAAATTCAACTCTATCAAGAATGATAATATTGAAAATCGTACGACACTTGAAAGATTGTATGAGCCCATAATGAAACCATTGAATGTTTTATCATCAAACGCTACTTCTAAATCACCAGTGTTATCACCAAATCACGGAACTGTTCAATCTACTTCAAATTATCCCATGAGTACTCCAATAGGAAGAAAACAATCTTTTGCTAGTGTATCATCTGTGAATAGTGACACGAGCACACTTCAAGACGATATGAGAACAACTCTATTCGAAACACCATCATCGTCCCACATCGATTCCTCGGATCCTGACACCTCACCTGATATGAATGAAAGTGGTGAAGATGTTTTGATGAAACATTTGAATAATGTAAAATCTAGAAATCCAGCATATGATGGAACATTTGGCGTACGTATGGATCCTATTACACAAAAGCTGAAAATGGGAAGTCTAGTGGTGTATTTCAAAGATGGAAACATTTCATTTTGGGATGCTAATAAAGTGAAAAAATATGAATGCGCAGGTAGTCCAGAATTGTATGATATGATCTTTTTGAAGAATCCACGAGATGTTGATAATAAAGAAACTCGTCAAGTATATTCCAAAATATTGAAAATAACGAATGCTCCATATAAACAATATCATCAGAAGAATGGTTTTAAAAATACAAATTCTAAAAAATTTCGTGAAGTTATCAAACCTCTATTAGACTCACGACAATATCCAATAAGAAGTAGAAGTAAAATTGGTGGAGCACTCAAACGAGTGAAAATGGGGAAAATATATAATTCTAAACCTGTGAATTATGTGTACTGGAATTCACCGAAAGAGTTAGTTGCTCGCCTACGATTATTGGTAGCTTCAAAGTCAGCTGGTCATACAGGACATGACAATGAAATAATTTCAATAATTGAAGAATTACGTGAAGAAGGTATAATATATTAACATATTCACATGTAATGATCACTGTCACATCATCATTCAATGCAGTAACATTATCACATTTTCTCTTTAATCATATTGAAATAGAATGACTAATGAAATAAGTGATGTCAAACGACAAGTTGTTAATGAATTACATAAACCTGCAAGACGTAATTTTCGTAGAAGAATAACCACCATCAAAGGTTTTGCAGATCTATGGCAAATAGATTTAGCTGAACTGCAACCTTATGCAAAAAGTAATGAAGGATACCGATATATACTTGTAGTGATAGATTGTTACTCCAAATATCTGTGGACTGTAGCAGTTAAAGATAAAACAGGTAGTACAGTAACTAATGCAATGAAACATGTACTGAAAGAAGCCAAATACTCCCCCAAACACATACAAAGCGATCAAGGGAAAGAATTTTTCAATAAAAGCTTCTCATCTCTCATGCGAGAATATAATATCAATCATTATTCAACATTTAGCACAAAGAAGGCAGCTATAGCAGAAAGAGTGATTCGTACAATAAAGGGGTGGCTCTATAAGGAATTTTCGATGAGAGGTCACCACAAATGGCTTGATATTCTTCCAACTATAACTAGTAGATATAACAATAAAGTTCATCGTACAATAGGTATGGCACCCATTAATGTTGATCCATCAACAAGATTGATATTCAAAGGTATCAATGGAGTTGGAAAAAAACAAAGTAAACCCAAATTCCGATTGAATGATATTGTACGAATAAGCAAATACAAAAATATTTTTGAAAAGTCTTACACTGCGAACTTTACCACGGAACTCTTCAAGATTGTTAAAATCAATAAAACTTTTCCCACAACCTATAATCTTGAAGATATGAATGAACAACCTATTAGAGGATGTTTTTACGAAGAAGAGTTATTGCGAACCGAAAATCCTGATGTATATCTGATCGAGAAAGTGCTGAAGAAAAGGAAAAATAAAGTATATGTAAAGTGGTTAGGACTTCCTAGTGAACAGAATTCTTGGATTGATGAATCAAATATGCTTTAAATGTATCTAATAATGTATTTATGAATAAAGTAATGTTGAAGTTCATTATTGTTTTCATTTCAATTATATGTAAGTGAATTGAAAAAATATTGCAGCGGTAAACATTGCCCCAACCATTCGCAATGTTCTGTGTATACCAAACCAAATTAATTGTATACTCCATTCCCGCTTAAAATTTTTTTCAACTCACAATATTGAGAACACAATACCATTCCCAAAACTAATCGCTGTCACTTTGAAATGCTTTCTCCAACTCTTTTCGCCAATTATCTCTCACTGATAATGCCGTCTCATAAAGTCGAGTCGACTCCTCAAGCTCTGCCTGTGCTTGCATTCTCGAACGTTGATTGAATTTGTCATCTTTCATGATTTTTGAACGTAGTTCATCTGCTTCTTTGCTCATGTTAGCCAATTCAATTTTCGCTAATGCAATCTTAGCATCTAATGCTTGAAGAGTGTCCTTATTGACACTAATAGCTTGCTCACTCTTTTCATGTTCAGCAATAGCCTTTTGCGCCTTTACAAGACGGCATTTCGCTTTCTTTTTCATATCTCCAAACCGAAGTAATGGAGTGAAAGAAGATAGCGATTCAGTCATCAAATCACCCTTCATTTCTTTGGGTTCACATTTTGTCTTCCTCTTCGATCTGTCACTTTTCGTTGTGGGCTTTTTCTCCTGCAAACCACTTTTCGATTGTTTTTTTTCTTTCAACTCAGTGACAATCGATGAAGATGCATTATTAACCTTCCTTTTGATAGTTCTGGATTTTTTATCAACACCAAGAGGGGGGGTAGATGAAGGGTGTTTGGATGATGATGATTGTGAAATGATTGGAGTTTCAACGATAATTTGTTGAATTGGTTCCGGCACATCTGCGAAGTTAACGAAGTCGCTAATATCAAAATCACTTATCGAGTCTTGAGACTGTAAATGTAATACTGGAATATTTTCAAAATTAGTGTGATCGATATCAACAAGTGGTGAACCATCTTCAGCAATCAATAGTGGCATGGAGCTCATGATAATGATTATTTAGGTTTGGAGGAATGATATGTGATAGCAATAGAATGTGGATAGGAAAGGTGATGATGTTACTGATACTTCACCTTTTATAGAAGAAAATAAACTAGCGCATGCGCTCTTTCGTCAACTAGCCCACTCTTTCATCGACTAGAGATGCCATATCCTTCTCTCCCACTTAAAACGAGTCAAGTGATAGGTGGGAGTCGTACCACTTCCGTTTCCTATTCAATCGTATAAGTCGACTTGCGATCCTGAAGTTCATTCATTCACTCTCTACAACTGTGAGCAAACAACAACAAGATGAATTCTGCAAAAATAAATGCTGCATTAAATAGAATATCTGCTGTTGATGAAAACAATTGGATAGACGAATCAGATGATGATGATGTCAATGTTCCGCTAGAGGAAGTGATAGTTGAAGCAGAAGATGTTGGAGTCGATGAAGATGAGATAGACGAAGTTGAAAACGAGGCCAACCAAAGCGACGAAGATGATGACGTGATGGAGTTTGAGAGGGTCATGGATGAAGAAGGAGATGATGAAGGGATAGAAGCTGACACAACTGAAGGCGATGGTGCTTTGAGGATCGGTATGCGAACGCTCAATGTCAGTGAGACATTGGAAGATCCCTTGGATTTGTATTGTGCAATGGATGCATACGTATTGATCAGCACAATAGATGGAGAGAACAAAAAACTATGCTGGTGCTGCTTTCGGTTTTATTCGCATAGAAACAATAATGGAGGGTGGTATGCCCATGTCAACACCCACAACACTGTCTCAATTATGGAAATGGGACAAAATTGGTGTGAAGCTTGCGAGAGGCCACTAACAAACTTCACCCGAGTATCTACATGTATTATATGTAATAATGTCCAACCTGTGGCACAATAACCGTGGACCTACTGGTCAAAAAAAAAACAACAGCCCTTTTCAGGGCTACATTATTCACACAAACGGTAGTAGTAGAATTCACAGATTATGTGATAAATGACTACTTTGACTAAAAAGTCGAAGTTAGGATTTGGTTTATCATCGAATATCTGTGTATATGATGAGTACTACTTTGACTGAAAAGTCGAAGTTGATATTTTCTCAATCATTGAATATAATGATGAGTACTACAGAGTTGGATGATGATACTTTCACATAAGTTTTGACTATAGTGTTAACCTATTTCTGATTGAAAGTATAATGATAGCTCTGAAAATAGTTGTTTATTGTCTTTAATTGTAGCCCTTAAAAGGGCTGTTTTTCCTATTAATCCATACAATGGTATGGACTAACGCTCTTCATCATCAGAAACAATCATGATGGTGTCATCATCTGAATCATCTGTATCTGATGATATACTGATGATGTCGTCCTCATATTCATCAGATTCATCTGAATCAGATGATATACTAATTATGTCGTCCGCATGATCATCTAGCTCGTTATCCTGTAGATCGTCTAACTCATCTACTTCCTCTTGCATACGTTCCGGGAAATCATCAGGAAGATCGTAGATGCGTTGCAGCATTTCTGCGAAGGTTGTACTGAAATGATCAAACGTAGAATCTATTTCATGTACCTGGATGGGTCCTGTACTCATCATAGAAGACTCTGGTACACTCATCGGTTCGGTGGTGGAATCAGCAATCGACATTGTGGAAGAATGATGTAGAACTGGGATTGATACTATATTTATATTGGAAGAAATAAAACGGAGGGGGTGAAGTGTAAATGTAGAACAGTGTTTGAGATTCGAAAACATTAAAAATGACGATCTTCATGAAACTCTGAGCGATTATTATGAGAAATTCTAAGTGATTATTATGAAAAACTAATAAGAGAGAGGGAGGAAGACACTGCCCCAGCCTCGCAGTGCCTCGTGTACACCAACCAAAAAAGTGTGTACTCCGTGGAAGGAAAGGAAAGGAAAGGAAAGGAAAGGGTGGGAGAAACAGGGAAACGATTACATATCGTCGTCGGAATTTAGGACATCATCGTCATCAATTAGGATAGGAGATGGCGGAGGACTGTCCTCGATAAGGATTGGGGATGGTGGAAGTCTGATGTCGCCAGCGTCATCGTCGTCGTCGTCGTCATCCTCATCTGTGATGTCTACAGGCGGTGGGTCACCCCATTCGTCATCCCATTGGTAGGGATCCGGATAATCCCCGTCCGATAAGTCAGCTTCATCACTCCCAGTGACATGCTGAACCTGCACCCTGTAGTCATTATTCATGAATTCGAAGGGAATGTCATGAGGTGCCGTTGTGGAGTCCACGAATCCTTCATGGATAGAAGCCCAGTAAGGATGTTGATGCGCTGGGTCACTGTACGGCTCAGTAGTTGAATCAGGTTCCATGTTGAAGGTGGCTGATCAACTGAATATTCCAACAGATAATTCCTACTTTTATACTTTTGAAAGGGAGTGGGGAGGAGTGGGGATGAAAGAACTTGGAATTGAAAATGGAAAAAAAGAAAAATAATGAAAA
Organism: Leptinotarsa decemlineata; assembly: GCF_025532065.1. Taxonomy (NCBI): domain Eukaryota; kingdom Metazoa; phylum Arthropoda; class Insecta; order Coleoptera; family Chrysomelidae; genus Leptinotarsa; species Leptinotarsa decemlineata. The sequence goes on from NW_027412525.1 coordinate 1,949,083, forward strand.
GACGAAGTGAAGAAAAATGCTCCAACCATCGCATTGTTCAATGTGTACCAAACCAAAACAATGTACACCCTTTATTTCACTTCTTTTTTCATTTTTTTTTTTTTTTTTTTTATTCCTAAAATTATAATTACAAACCTAAAACTACCATGCTACCTAATTATCCTAAAACTATCCTAGTTGACCTAAAAACTATTTCCCTTTATTCAAAAATTTCTTTATAAATATTTTTAGTTCATTATTGAGCTCTATCGAAGAGGTCTCTGCCTTCCGCCTTTCCTTCAGAGCTGCAGTCCTTCGATCTAGCTCGGCCATCCTCATTAACAACTCGCGCCGTTGGCTAGCAATTTCATTCTCCTCCCGGGAAATGCTAGCCAACGCGGCCTCACTATTACGTGAAGCAAGTGCAACATCCCTACACCTCTGTAGGAAAGTTTCCATCTCCTGGGGGTTAACCTCTCCGAAAGGCTCCGGCACTGGTGGCTCTTGTGGCGCGATCTCCCCGGCAGGCTTCGACACTGGTGGCACGACCTCCATGGCAGGATCAGGCACCGGTGTGAGTTCCATGGGTGTCAACATCGCTGATAATGCAAATTGGGTGAGGATTTCACCTGGAGATGGCACCCTCGGCACCGGCTTATATGCCCTCCGTCTTTCCACTGTCAATGCGAGCGGTGTGGGACGTCTCGGAGGATTCCTTTTGGCGGTCGACCAACTACCTGCATAAGGGTTAGTCCTATTGCATTTACTCCTATACCTTTGAATAGGACCAACCTTAGCTGCAGATTGCCGCTTGGCTTTGTTAACAACCCTGTCTTCCTGAAATGAGACAGGGCTGCGTGGCCGCTGCACACCACCCGAAGTTGAAGCCTTCACCTCTTGGACCATCGCCACCTCGTCTCCCTCGAACATGTCAGGGCTGCCTGGTCGCTCCACCTCAACATCCACAGGTATGATCGATGCCACAGCGTTGTCGATTTCCTGCGTGTAGTTTTCCATTCTGAAAATGTAATACAAAGTTAGTTGTTATGAAAAAGTAACATTGATAACTTACTCAAAATTCGCTTGTTGTAGACTGTAGAAGACTGCTGTATTAGACTGGTGTTGTAGTAGATTGCTGTAGCTGGACTGCACTCGATGAGAAGACTTGTCGTACTGAATGCCGAGAAGTGTGCTCCTCAGGGTGTAGGCAGAAGTGGGAGTGGTGGGAGTGAGGTGGGGGCGCGCATGCGCAATTGTGGGGTGAGGCGAGCAATGGTGGGAAGGGGGCGGGGCTAAAAGTGGAGGAGAGTGGGCGGGGACTACAGTGTGTTGTTAAATTTTTTTTTAATGAAACATAAAATTAAAAATTTTTAGTCATAGAACCGGCATTGGTCATCCTCAGTCATAGAACCGGCATTGATCATCTACTTGAATTGTGACTGGAGAAAAAAATCTTTATTTTTTGTAAATCTATATTATTAAAATCAATAATGGGGGTATTTAATGTTCAGTGTGTATGTAGAATCGATATTTTTTGAGAAATGAGTGGTGGAATCTCATTATTATAATATTGAATTTATTACACTTATTTTCAATTTTACACGAAAAATAGTAATGACAAAAGTTGTAGAGAATTTAATTTCCAACAAATTTGGTCTCTATTATTTTTTTCGCAGGATTGATATTTTTCGAGAAAAGAACGGGTTGTAATCTCATTATGTAATATTGAATTTATTACACTTATTTTCAATTTTACACGAAAAATGGTAATGACAAAAGTTGTAGAGAATTCAATTTCCAACAAATTTGGTCTTCATTAATTTTTTCGCAGGATTGATATTTTTCAAGAAAAGAACGGGTTGTAATCTCATTATGTAATATTGAATTTATTACACTTATTTTCAATTTAACACGAAAAATAGTAATGACAAAAGTTGTAGAGAATTTAATTTCCAACAAATTTGGTCTCTATTAATTTTTTCGCAGGATTGATATTTTTCGAGAAAAGAACGGGTTGTAATCTCATTATGTAATATTAAATTTATTACACTTATTTTCAATTTTACACGAAAAATGGTAATGACAAAAGTTGTAGAGAATTCAATTTCCAACAAATTTGGTCTTCATTAATTTTTTCGCAGGATTGATATTTTTCAAGAAAAGAACGGGTTGTAATCTCATTATGTAATATTGAATTTATTACACTTATTTTCAATTTTACACGAAAAATAGTAATGACAAAAGTTGTAGAGAATTCAATTTCCAACAAATTTGGTCTTCATTAATTTTTTCGCAGGATTGATTTTTTTCAAGAAAAGAACGGGTTGTAATCTCATTATGTAATATTGAATTTATTACACTTATTTTCAATTTTACACGAAAAATGGTAATGACAAAAGTTGTAGAGAATTCAATTTCCAACAAATTCGGTCTCCATTAATTTTTTCGCAGGATCGATATTTTTCGAGAAAAGAATGAGTTGTAATCTTGAGAAAAATTCCGAATCTTGACGATCAAAATTTTTTTTCAATTATAAACCTTTAATAATTCATAGAAAAAGTAAAATATTGATATTAGTGGTTCAAATCCCGGTTTTTTCGCAGGATCGATATTTTTCGAGAAAAGAACGGGTTGTAATCTTGAGAAAGATTCCGAATCTTGACGATCAAATTTTTTTTTTTAATTATAAACCTTTAATAATTCATAAAAAAAAGTAAAATATTGATATTAGTGGTTCAAATCCCGGTTTTTTTCGCAGGATCGATATTTTTCGAGAAAAGAACGGGTTGTAATCTTGAGAAAGATTCCGAATCTCGACGATCAATTTTTTTTTTTTTTTTAACCTTTATTAATTCATAAAAAAGTAAAATATTGATATTAGTGGTTCAAATCCCGGATTACCCATAAAAAAAATCAATAATTTTTATATAAATGAAGCTTTCATATCTTATATAGAATAATAAATGTTATTAACACCAATATGTAAGCCTGTGGCGTAATGGTTAAGACCCTAGCCTATGCAGACGTATGACATGAGTTCAAATCCCCGTGTGACCAAAAATTTTTTTCTTTATTTCTCACCATTATTCCTTGTGATTTAAATAGAATTGAAACTGTTAGTATAAGTGGGCCTGTGGCAGCGTAGATGTTAAGGTATCATCCTACCGCACAGACTATCCAAGTTCGAAACTTGGCAATGACAAAACTAGAAAAAAACTAGAAAAAATAATAAGAAGGAGGCGGGGGGGGGGGGGGGGGGCAGAGGGTATAGGTTTGTGAAAAAATATTTGTTTTTTAATTTTAATTTATTTTCAAATTTCAAAAAATTTTTTTCAAATTTGCTTTTTTTTTTCAAATTAAATTTTTTTTTTTCAAATTTTAACAGTTGGGAACATGTCAAGTCAGAATTCGAGTACATCACTAATGCCACTTCAGGGACATTGAAATATATATAATAATACTTGTTGATAACTTTCATTATTAATTTTTCAAATACACATTTTTTTTCCTAATCTAACTTAATCAGGCCCTGCCCAGGCAGGCTATTCCACTTCACTATTCACCATGTTGGTTCAATTAATACGTCATCTGTTGCTTTTGGTTTTGGTTCTATTATTCTAATATTTGGATCAATGTTCAGTCCTGGATATCCCACTCCACCTGATGGCCTGACTTTATGGCTTTTCTCCAAAACTTCAACTCTCTCTTCCAGTACATCATACTTTTTCATTGTAGTCGCTGTTATGTTTGACATAGCATCAAATTTTTTATTTGTAGACGCTGTTATGTCAGACATTTTTATGTCTACATCATTTGTAAGTTTGTCAAATTTACGAGTGAAAGTTATCCGAGCCTCTGCAATTTTATCGTCAAATGCTTGACGGGCATCGCGAGCAATATTGCCTATTGTGGATTGTATTGCAGCTTGTAGGGCTAGAAGTATAACCTCCTTTGTTCCGTTAATTTCCCCCTCAAGGTATGATACAGTTACACAATCACTCTTGTCAATTGGTTCGCTTGTATTTTTCAATATTTTTCTTTGCATGTCATAATGACCATCTTTTGTTAATTTAAATCCATTGCCGGGTGGACCTCGGATGACATTACCACCCCATTTTTTTTTTCTGCCAAATTTATCGATTGTTTTAGACATTGTGCACCCACGATGATTCTTTTCAAACTGATATTCCTTTCTTTTACATTATACTATATATTGCAGTAATCGATTAGGGAAATAGAAATAATACAAATAAAATTTCAATCATTTTATATTCATTACAGTAATACATATACATACATACATAATACATTAATATCACAATACTTCTGTCATATTGAATTTTCCGGTTTTGAAGATATTGAATGATACTTCAATCATTGATCTCGGCAGATAATAAATTAATCAATTGATCCAATGGAGTCTCCTGAGATTGTGATTGTTGAATAATATTACTTATCCAACGAATGTTCTCATTTGGATCGTTTTCATAAAATTCAATATCATTATGACCCCAAGGAAGAGTGTGGGTAGTATTCGGAATGATAAATCGTTTATCGTCGTGGTATGATAATGCAACTTTATTTTTCAATTCAGTATACATATCATGCAACACGCTTCTAAATGAATTCATCTTTCTGAATATCATACCACCTTGTTCGACGATTTTTTGATAATCTTCGCATGTCAATTCATTCTTTATTACCGATCGTTTAACCCCTTTGGCTTTCTTAAATTCACCATCAACAGATTTCACATAATATGCTTTAGCACCTGTACCATAAAAACTCATGATTGGATCATTTGGAAATTCATCTTTGAAGTTACCCAAGACTGAACTTGTTACTGGAATATTGAATTGGTTAACTATACTGTAATTGGATGTATCAAATCTACTTATGTTAGTTTTTATGAATTCATAAAAATTTTCTGTGTTTACTTTAAGAATGAGCGAGTCGGTATCTGTGTAAAGTAAAGAGACATTTTCATCAAAGTGTTGTTTGATGCATCCATAGAAAAAGTCATACATGACTGTTTTAGATAATTCTAATATGGAAAATCCCAAATATAATGGTTTATCGTAATGAACCTTCACTCTACCCAATTGAATGGCAACGAAATTATCAGTGAAAATTGAACAATTTTTGAAATTTGGTTTGGCTATGAGAGTGCTGGCACCTATATTTTTCTTTATATTTTCCCAATGTGTAACGAGTCTAACATCAATTCGATTATCTACATTCTCCATTGTCTTTCCATACACCGCATTATTCATTAGTTTATAGAAATCTTTAACAGATTTGTTGTTAGACCTATTACGCATTTCAGTATTAAGATCTATATAGGGTTTCATCCAGCATGATTGTTTGAATTTCAATACTCTATGTGTATTCATTACAATCAATCCATTTTTGACAGCTTGCTGTAGATTCCTATAATGAACAATATATTTTCTTTTATCATTCAAATTTGGAATTAATTTGGGAATTTTCGATTGTGTACGAGGTGGTATTATTTTTTCGACTAAAAATGGAAGGTCAGAATGTTTATCATGCAACTCTTGTGGATAATGAATGTCCACTTCAAATACATACCCATACGGACTATCAGTACTCACATCCATCACATCAAGATTAAGAATTTCATTTGGTGTCAACCATGTAAATTCACTTGTTGGTAGAGGTTGTGACATACTGTGACCGTATAGATTTGTTGCATCTAAATATGTAATGAATGTGGAAGGTTCATTGGGATTATAATTGGGTAAAAATCTATTATTTGCTATATGTTTCCTCTCGCTACATTGACTAATTCCACCTCGTATACCTTTTTGAAAAAAGTGAATCATATCAATGTCAGTTAGTAATTCCAATTCAACATTAGTGAACTTCAACATGGCATCCCATGATAATCCAGGTGCAGTGTAATATTGTGCCGGATCTAAGTTATATATCTCTAAACTTGTGGTGCGGAAATTTTCAAAAATATCACATAGTAGCAATACATCCGACTTCAAATACAAATCAGAGTATTCCCCCAAATTCTGACACTCGAATAAATTCCAAACATTTCTAGCCCTATCATAATCAGTTTCCGATATATGTTCACAATTGAGTGTGTCATAAAACTGATTTTTTGTCGGAAGTAATGGATAATTCAATTTGTCAATGTCATCAACAAAACTATATGAAAATACACCTTTCTGTCTCATCAAATTGAATTTCTCAATTTGTGGGAAATGTTTGTGCATCTCCAAACATTGATCGGAGGTCAAGTTTGCACCCAACTTCTCCAACGAATTAGTCATAAATTTATAACTATCGATAAATCTCATTTTGAGATAATTCTTCCTAACCACACCATCTTTATCGGTATAGCTGTGTGTAAAGAGATGCTTCGTGAAAGATATATATTTCTCTTTAGTTTGCGGGATAACATCAACTTTCTCTTTATTCCTATACAATTCTTTTATGAATAAATGACAATCATAACCACTTAAATTATGAAAAATGATAGGTATGAAGTTTGGTATTTTGAAATTTAAATTACATTTCGAGTGAGCGGCATGTGATCTTTTCTTTCCTGTGACATGACAATGATCTCTTACTTTGACGTCACCATCAGTAAATGCTTTATTACATATACCACAAGTTCTGGCTGCAACAAACTGTTCTTCTTCTTCGACAGTTTGTGTATCCATTGGTTTAGGGTTTCTGAGATGATTTTCATGTATCTCTTTCAAATCATCTTCAATGCTACTCACAAATTTCTGAGCTGCATCAACACCCCTATATGTAACAAATTTTGTCAAATCATCATTATATGAACACTTTATCAAATAAGCAAATGAATATGGGGCATGTTTGAATGTTTTAATCGTGTATGAACTTCCAGGATTTGGCTCATTCACATGAATCGGTTTAAGCACTGATTCAAAATCAGCATACACTACAAATGGCACCCTCATTTGCCTCTCAAAGTTTTCAAACATTAGTTTATTTTCCGCAACCATTCTACCATATTTATTGATCTTTAAATTAGTAGTTGGTGTTGTGGTACTAATGTGATTACAATCATACATATTATGACGTAAAAGCAATCTCTCATCAGAAAAATATATCAAACATCCGTCACAAAAATATTTTTTCTGTCTATGAGCTGATAGTTGATTAGAAACTAATCTTGAAAGATCTTTGATCCAACAATAGTGACCATTACCGGAGTCATCAGTTATAAACAACAAATTGACATGTCTCCGGAGTCTTCTCTGTGAGTATCGCAATGGACCAATCACTTCATACTTCATTTTACCCTTCTCAAATGTACTCTCTAAACCGTAAACATTAATTGAAATATCATTCCTATCTTCGAATATTTCGATACTCTTATTATTAACTTCAACCGGAAAATCCATACCTGTGACATCTAAAACAGTGGAAAAATGTGGATATGACGTAAGTTCGGACACTCGACTATCTGCAGGATATAATGCTGATGTTATAGCCCAAGCAAAACAATATTGATCTTCATTACGAACATTCACAACAGCTTTCTTCCATTGAATACATTGAGGCAGCTTCACATATGAACGTCCTTCCAGTGGACTGTATTTATTAATGTTGACCTCGAGAAACAATATTTTTTCACAAGTCCAACCTGAATTATATAAAAAAAAATATTACTATTCAATCTTATTGAAATTTTTAAAAAATAAATACCTGAGTCACGATCCTGGAACTCAGTCGTTTGAGCCACAATTACATCACGGAATCCATCAAAAACAGCATTCAAATCTGAAGATTGGTCCACTATTTTATTTTGGGAATTAAATGACTTCGTGTCCCTCGAATCATCAGTCTGAAGAATATAATTCCCAAAAACTTCCATATTCACCTTGATGCTTTTATGGATCCTGATGGCTGATTCCAGTAATTCAATGACCTTCTGCCTAATCTTATTGAAAAATGACATGTAGTCACTGGTTACAATCGAACTCTCCACCCTGTATGTAGCAATGCGGCAATTGAATGCATTCGTTATAATTTGAACACCGTCAGACAATTGAACACATGCATTATTTTTATGACTCATGGTTCTTCGGTGAGAATTCACTTGGCTCGTAGGAATTGTCACATTACAACAATTGCACGTATACATAGGTGTTGCATTATCCACTCTCACCCGTTTCACTGCAGGCCCTCCTTGGCAACTCTGGAGCTGATGCCGACGAACATTATCACTACGAGTGAAAGATTTACCACAGTCACAGGAATACATTTTATATAATAGTTCTCACTAACTCACTTGATGTAAACTGACATAGCCAACACTCGTACGCTTCTTAAATACACTCTGATAGGACCCGTCAAGACGTCATAGCCAACCCCACTTCTCAACTACATGCGCCAAGATTACCTCCCAACTGAATGCGATAACAGATGTCGATATACGAGCAAGCAGTGGTCGTTGCGGTCTCGGAGAGGGTAGACGCTAGGCAAACGGTCCTCGGCTGCCGTTGTGTCACCATCGATAGCGGGGCTAGAGCGAACCTTCATCGCTTCGGGAGAGGTGAGGGCAGACCGATGAATACGCATTACTCTGCCACACGTCGTGGAGTGAACATGTCGGTCTCTAGCCGTTGAACGGTTATTGCTGTGACGTCACTCCACTACTAAGTTGGTACCCTCACACCGATGGAGCATTTATTACTTGGAGGATCTTCGAAGTATGCAGACGTATGTTTGTACATAGACAAACAAGCACATGATGAAACCCGGTACCGTGCATTCTCCTACACACACACACACACACACACACACACATAAACACACAAAATCTCATATGAAAAAAAAAATCTGAACGATCCATGCACCAGACACTTCATGGTCACAACGCCTTGACTTCACTGCACAACAAAAAAACTTCACCAAACAACAACCAATAAAAAAAGCAATTAATACGTCATAGTGGTGGGGGGAGGCCGAGAATCAGCTGTAAACAACTACTGTTTTCTTTTCAAGTTTTAGTTTCGAATCATTTGTATTCAGAATAAGTGGGTACGGTTCAACTCTCAGAATTGTATTACTAATTTTCTTTTCTGTAGTTTTCAATCACAGATTTTCGAAATATTTTAGATCTTCACCAGCTTCACACAGTCCTCATAAAGTCCCCTTTTGGAGTTGTCTGATTACAAAATCGTTTCAGCTTCAAGTAAATTACCAGCAAACAATAATCCAAAACCCATGTGATTAGGAGGGAAATATGAAATGCGACCCATTGTTGGATCCAAGTATCCATTTTCCCGTGCACTTTAAATCATACTTTTGAAATATCAGGAAAATTTTCATGATTCTAATGGTCTGCCTTGACTTTTTCTTTCAGGTAGGGTTGTCACAGATTTTTATAGTTGATAAGAAATCATACTGGGCTTCTCTAATCATTCAATAACCCACTGGATTGAAAGTTCTATAGTAAAGTTGTATATTTTTGGCAAAATTGGAGGAAATAAAGTCGAGTGGAAATTTTTTTGAATGTAAGTAGTAATCAAAACTAGCGTGAGGTTGGTTTCGAAATAGAATTTGACGTAACCTTACGTCAGTTATCAGTTTCTGCTTTATTTTGATCGTTATAGTTTATAAAATGCTGAAGACTTTTTATCAAATACGTTGTGTGAGGGTGTACAAGATAAAGCTGAGAAATTATTGTATGCACAAATACAAAAGTTTGTTTTTATCATTGAAATTGACATCTGACAAAAATTGAATCACTCCATTCTGGCGAATCTTATTATTAATGACGTCACTACGAATCGTTTTTGAATACACGCTCGAATATGATTAAACTCCAGAAAACACCTCTAATACGCACAAAACATAGTTTTGCCTCGGGTTGTATTCAGAGATTTCCAAGATATGAATATATTTTTTCAGAATTGCTCAAGAATTCGAGGCAATCAAGGCAAAATTGAGAATGATCATAAAAGTCTAAATTTTTTAGTCAATTGGATTGCAAACCTGCTATTTCAAATATGTCCTCAAATATGGGATTTTTGAAAATGGCAATGAATTCTCCACAGCTAAAAAAATGGAGTTAAAATCTTTATATCAACCATCAACTTCTAAGATTTTCAAGATGAGACGAAAGTGATGGCATCTTTTCAAAAGATTCCAGGAAGAAAATTCAATATCTTTTGAATAACTGATGTTTCGAAATTTCCTATTTCAACCTTCAAACAAGATTTTTCTCCAAAATTTTTAAAATATTGTCAAGTTATAACAAGGAACACCATCCCAACAATGTATGATATGCGTAAAATTCACAAGCATCACTTTCTATAATTCCAATTTTGAAATTAAAAATAAATGTATTGCAAGAATTATCCTAACCTCACTAATATGATGTAATGTCTCTCAGTAGCATTTAGAAAAGCGCAAGCCTACAGCGAACAGTTCACATTAATCCGCAATAGTTCATCTTGGAAAGCATGAACGTTTACGGACGCTTTCATATAGTTTTTAACAATCAAAAATATGGAACAGGAACAATAAACTTTCGGATTAGAACGTGTCCTAGAAAAACCAGAACAGTTCTTACAACGGCGTTTGCGCGTGACAGTCCAGGAGACTAAATTTCAAAACCGAACAAACCAAATGAATGAAGGTACATAACACCCTCACAGGCTGCAGTGCCCATCTAGGTAACCAAGCAGTCTCCACTGTGCCCCGGTTCGTTATTCATAATGAGAGGATTGTTTTGTGGCAGCCAGCGAATAAGCAAAAATCTCGGCTTCCAACGCCTATACCGGCTTCACTATTTTCATTCCCTAAGGCTAGTTTTTCAAATAAATACAATATCCAGCGATTTTAATCCAACATAAATCGTCACTTCTAAGTGCTCGTGCATTTCCATTAAAAAAATATTCGAGCATATAATCAATTAAATTTTGCTATGTTGCAACGGGAAATGCCAATCAGTTTTTGATAGCCAGGATAGCCTATCTAACTAATATCATTTGGAGCATGCAGTCCGATGTGAAATAAGTGGCACCTGTAAATGATATTAATGTTCTTACGGTCAATTTAAAATGATAAATGAGTTCTATGAATACAACAATAAATCATGAACACTGTATAACTGAAATATATCAGGTGAAGTTTCTGCCAATTACCAAATTTTACCAGGAAAAGTTGCCAAATTATGACTCACTGAATTGCAATGTGCAACTCCATAGTTACTCAAACCGATGAAGACTTAAACTTTCAGCATTTTTGTGTGATTGCTTTTTTTACTTTCTCATATTAGGTTTAATTTCCCGAATAGAAACTGTATGTTGAAAAGTTCAACCTCGTTAATTCTCAGCTGGCCATAAGTTTCGGCTTTTATGAGTTGTCATTTCCAGTGGGACGACTCATATCTGATTTTGTGTTACTGAAAGTATAATTTCGCTATTTGACAGTATCTTTGGAAATATTACTTAATGTCACTCTTGATTCTGAAGATTAAGTTACAGTTATTTCTGACAATACCTACTATCAATGTCAATGGGTCGGATTTTTCAAAATTCAAATTTAAAACCAATAGTAATTGTCTAAAAACACCAATAATTTTGAAATGATTTCTCTACAATTTTTTAAAACAAATTGAATCAGTCATTGAGAAATATTTGGAAAAAATCTATGTAGTTTATATGTAGTTTTCATTCACAATCAAATATCAAAAACATATATTATATTTATATGTTATAAATAAGGTAGTAATAAACTTATCATAATGCCAACCAAGTTGGCACTAGGAGATGATGATATGATCTATTTAGATGTCGTTAAAATATTCCCTGATCAGGGCACATTTTCGAATTCTGGTTTTGAGTAAATTAAAAAAGTGAACCTAGGAAACTGAAGAATTCCTTTATTTTTTAGCATGAATTGGAATATTTCATAACATGGGAGAAAAGCGATTATGTCGTTTCTATTTACTAAATTTGAAGAGTGTAGTCATTTGATTTTCCTTCTGTCCAGGCTATTTACGTCTGTCATGACGTGAACTTATTAGTGCAACGTAACATGAAAGTACTTGAGATACTTCTCGAGTTTGTACGTGGTAACAGTATATCAATTACATGGACATTTTAAATCTGCCATTAGTCTTGCGAAGCAGAAAGCTTCATTTTTATAGCGAGCGTTTTACTTCATAAATCATTTTCATAAACCCTAACAAACTCTGGCAAGATTAATATTAACGCTTTAGCGAATATTTTTTTCTTGACAAGTTTAATGTTTGGTGGAATTTGATATTTCAACGTAAGAAATTCCAATTTGCTTGTAATTTAGATTCTCATAGCCTTAGAAATAGAAATTCCTTCAAGAAATTACATTTATCCCAGAAATCAACTACTTACAACCAAACTTCAAAATAACTGGATATTTGGATACTTATAATTGACCGTTATGTGATTCACGAACTGTTCCACACATATACCCAAAAATGGAAATATAATAGTTGGAAAAAATATCTCTGAAAAAAATTGATATAATTTACTAGTTCAAATCACTTTGTTGGGTTCCTATTTATAATACACTCAGAAGTATATCCTTATTTATCCAAAAATGATCTATTGAAATCTCCGATGTCCTATACACAATTAGTTTAAATTTTTATATTGAAAAATAATTTCAACAATTTTTCTGTGGTAGTTTCCATATTTATTCGATAACTTCGTTCATGTCCTAAATATTTTGTTGTTATTCTGTGAATAAATATTATTATTATATTAACTAGATATCCACAAAAGAAGTTATGGAGTGCAAATCATTCATGGCACTTAGGTTTGAAATCTACACTTTGAAAATCAAAAAACACGTGCAAGTTTGAGCAGTTTCATTCTGGCGTTTTTGGACCTCAGGCCCAGTTCACACGGAAGAGACAAAGGTCTGCGCCTCGTCTCTGCCAGACGTCCATTCTGTGTGAATTGGGCCTCAGACTTTCAGAACCCACTTTTCAACTTTTGCCGTCATACATTCGACCAATCAGAAGCTACCGCACGTACACCGAGAAATTCAAATCTGTAGATGAGCAAGCTTGATCTTGGCCCAAAATCCCATGTATTTTCACATGGAGCTAAACTTTTTGCAATTTTCATGTCATCCGATCGGAACCTTGTGGAACACCCAACTGAAGGTAGGTGTGTTTCGGAGAGTATGTATGATGTATGATGAAGACAGTTAGGTAGATGATAATTTCGTGGAAAAACTATAACAACCCGCGAGATGGAATTTACAACTGTTATTTGATAACATTTCCCAAAGAAGTTATTCAATATTTTTCAGTTCTGTTTCCGGTTGGCTTCAGAGCATAAAATCCTCATCCTATGATTTTGCTAGATTAAAGTTATCGAATATTTCCTATAGCATTTCGAAGGTTTATATTTAGTTTTTTTTAATGATTTTATGAAATCGCGTCAAATTTCTGCTGTGAATATTCATCTCAATTATCAAATAGCTTAGAATTTTTCGAAAATACCAAAAGGTTTGTCGAGGAAAATTAATGGAAAAACATTTTCAAAATGCGTCTACCCCTCTAATATTTCAATTCCACAAACATTATATCAATTCAGATAGTTTGTTTTCGAGAATAAGATTCCATTTTTGAATTTTTGATGAAGTATTTCAAGAAATAATGTAAACTTTTACAGGCGGAGATAACAATTTTTCGTTTTTTTTTGGCCATGGTCTGCCGGTCCTTATACCTGACGTTTCGTCTACTACTGCGGTAGACATTATCAAAGGTGTGATAACAGTCGCAGTGTCCTAGTTAGTGCTCGAGATGTTGTTTCCGTTCCAAACGCGGTATTTGACTCTGGTTTTATATGGTGGGCTTGGCTTGGTTTCTCTTAATTGGGTAACCTGACCTTGTTTGTGTACCTTTAAGGCTAAGTAACCAGATTTCATTGTTGTTCAGTGCTTCTTCTTTTCTATTGAAATAATTCCTGGTTTTTGTATTGCTAATGTATCTCTATATAATCTTGGATAGTAATTTTGAATTCCATGGAGTATTACTATCTCTTCGAATGAGATAATGTGAGTGCCTTTTTTGTTGAGAGCATGTTCGGCTACAACTGATTTGTCGGTTTGTCCTCTTTTCGTGGTCCCACTGTAGACCAACCCGCAGCTTCAAGAAATCCGGTATACCCCGGTGTTGCTGAAGCTTCCCTTGGGTCCTTGTCTGATCTTAGACTTTGATTAGTTTTTGTTGGCAAAAATATTGGTTTCACATCGTGTTTCTCTAAGATTCACCAAATCCGGTCCGTAACATTTTTAAAAAAGGGAAGAAAAGCTTTGTCTTTGACCAGCCTAGCCTGAGGTTACTCTGCCATTCTCTCTCCTGGGTCATATGGTCCGCTGGAATTCTCTTTCGCTGTACTCATTCCATTTGCAGGCATTTTTCAGATGATTGAGGGCCTCAGAAAGACTTCCAGGTTCACAAATACGTCGTGCTCTCAACCAACGTTTTAATTACCTCTATATTTTGTCGTGGCTGGTGGTTAGAGTTTTTATTCGGGTATTTGTCTGTATGCGTTGGTTTTCTATACACTCGGTGGCCCAATGTACCATCTCAACGTCTGTTCACAAGAACATCCAAGGTGGCTAGAGTGTCGTTCCATTGTGAATTTAATTTTTGGGTCGAGAAATTTAAGATATAATTGAAATTTGTCTAGTGTTTCTTCCCCAACGAACGGGTCATCAACATAGCGCAGCCAACAATATGGTTTCAATATGGTTCTAAGCTGCTCTTCAAGCAGCTTAGAACGAGCGGTCTTGAAACCGTATTGTTGGCTGCGCTATGTTGATGACACGTTTGTGGTATGGCACGATGGTGAAGAGACCACATCGCCTTTGATAACGTTTACTGAAGTAGTAACGAAACGTCAGGCATAAAAACCGGCAGACCACGGGCAAAAAACACAGAAAATATCTTCCACACTATTTCAAAAAGTTAGGCTTTACATATGATATCTGTTCTCCCAAATTTTTTATCGAACATATTATTAATCTATTTAGGAATGGCCGGTCTACTAAATAGTATGAATAATTTCAATAACATTTTCCATTGATTTCTCCCTTGGTGAAATTTTGGAAAAATTCTGAATTTTTTCCAAAATTTCTATTTCGTAATACCTACTTTTCGTATTTTCCTCAATTCAAGAACTATTTGAATTCGTGCTCTAACTATACTTTTTTGCAGTCTTTTGTATTTTACAACTTTAGCTATGAGGCAGAAAGATTTTTTATGTTGGTACCAATATCACAATTTTTTCATTTTTCAATATTTCCAAAACCCCTGATTTAGAAACACCCACTAAATTTCAATAAAAACTGGAAATCAGTTAAATTTCAGAACGTTGAGTCCGGCTGTACTAACCCTTCTTGCTTCTATAACTTTCAGTCCATTCAATTCCTTATAATATTGTCACGTCTCAGTCATACGAGTGCAGAACTTAACTGAAGTTTCACCGATACTTACAGTAACTCCACGAACTTAGAGAGCCATTCGATTAGATTGCTTGCTTGTGGTGCAAAATTAGAAAATATCCATTCGGATTCTTCGTGCAATGTGGCTCAGGGGTTTTGTTTCGATCTGAACTATTATTTTAACGATGGCTTCCCCATCAATATGTACTTAAGATGTAGACTATTGATTCTGATATACTGGATGATGTACTGCTAAACGTTCATGTTCCACTTTTTAAAATCATGAGTTTGACTATGTGACTGTGAAATAAAACTGGTTACGAATGTGTATTCAGGGATACAACCTATGTAGATTGAACTAAATTGAACAGGAGGAGGAGGAGTGATCAAGGAGGTCTAATTCAAGTACATTAGCTTGTATCAGCCTGAGAGCGGATAATGGATAGTTCTAATATATTCGAAGAATTCAATATCCCCTGGAATATAAGGCAACAACGGTGTCTCGTTAATACAGGAGGAGTGCCGAAGGTGGTAATAAAGCACTCGAAGGCCGCGTTGGATGGAATAAATTTGACTCGATAGCTGAAAGCTGAGACCACATATTCTGGGAATGTATTAGAGTCTCGGCTGACTCGTGACAGGCCTTGAGTCATGGGCATACATGTTATAAACATGTATGCCCATTACTAGGTTACGTTAGTTGAAGGATGAGACATGGTCTCATGGTCTTCTTCTCGAAGAAGATACTTTGCATCGACTTATTCATATGTAACCACGGGAGTTTATCAATTTGTGCGGACTTTATGTGTTTTTTTTTGTTAAACAGAATAGGTCATAGAGTTTTGGTAATTTTGTTAGTAACAAAATCAAAGTAAAATTTGTCGACCACTCAGCAGTTGCTTCATGAACAATCACTTCAGTCTCTGATATTCATTGTCGCGGACCATAAAGATACTTCTCTACTTAAAAAAAAGTGAGGTTGGAATGGTGACCATATTTGTAGCAGCAATTTTTTTATCCTCTAGTTTCAAAGATCGCATATTTATTGAAAATATCAATGCGACTTCAAGATAGGTGGGTAGGTAGATGTAAAATGTTGTCGTCTACGACTTGCCCTTCTATTGTGTTTTTCTACATCCAATCAAGCTAGTTGTTCTGGCATCGTGCGTCTATTCTTGTTCATCCCCGCCAACAGGAAGTAGAACTGATGCTGCTTCTGCTACTTTGTTGGCGTGTTAGGTAAGAGTTACACATGGCCTGACCTAAAAAGATAAAAGTAACATAATTCCACAACGAAGCTCTGACTGTACTTCATACTGGAATGTGTACATTTCTGTCATATACTTTCTACTCGCGGATGTACTATACTCGAAACAATACAACAAGATATTCCTTAGTTCGTTTGTTCACTTGGAACGTACGATAGTATCAACAGTATACAAATAATTGATACCGCCACATTGCTATCTTGCCTCTAACTTTTCTGATTGTGTCATATTCCAGAACCGAATATTTAGGCTACCGGTTGATAAGTCCTGGTCTGCCGAACGGCTTGAAATAATTTTTTGAGGTGGGACGTAACATAACCCCACTTTCATTATTGGATACTAGTGAATAGTTACAAGTGCACATCCATGCAGTAGTTAGGAAAAGAGTATTCAATGTTGTCTTTATTTCTGTAAAATTTATGGTAATATTTCTCATTAGTTTTTTGGGAAAGAAAGTTTTTGGCTTTCTACTACTCCATCTGATACAAAAAAATGGATGAAAGTAGAAAGCCAAAAACTTTCTTTCCCAAAAAATTAATCACTCCTAAAAATATAACCCTTTCAAATTCTCATTAGTATATCGACTAGTTTTAATAACTGTAAATACTTCGTGGTCAGAGTTTTTCTATTCGCAGCAAATACTGCCGATTGAAGGTGGAAGTGCACTCCTTTACTTGGAGCAATTTTCACGTGTGGTTGAACTGTATGTAGTAGTAAATGGTCTGCTGTACAACGTTAACTGCGTGAATTATAGGTACTTCTTAAATGGTAAATTATGTGTGAGTTATGTATCTAGTCATCATATTGAGGTACATATATTTAGGTATCAATAAATATTATTAAAATTTAAATATGTAAGAATGAAATTTTATGTTATTGATTTAAAATTCTAAAAATTTTCAATACCACCGAATGTCTTATAACCTTATAACTGGAAATTTTCCAGAAAACACTGGCCCATTAAGTGTTGTCATCGAAACTTCAACACAAAGGCGGTTATTCCCCACAATAGCTACAACAGATCCATTCCGGTCTGAACTTATTATATTTTATAGAGGGTATTATAGGTTGACGGTGGCATCGTAAGATAGATAATGGGCGCTCATGATTAATGGCTCATGTGCGAGCATAATGTCGATATTATATCGCTTGGTTAGCTATTTTGATAGCCTATCTGAATTCCATTTCATATTTTACAAGAACATACGGGGTGTAATTCGGTGGATTAGCTTGATTTACGTGCCCCGTGGATCAATTCGACGTGAATGTCTTGTTGTACTGAGGATTTTGGAACTGTTTGTACTATTTTCGAGATAGTTGAATATCCATTAATGAAGTGTTCTTGAAATTGTATTGTTTTTTACTGTGTGTATAAGCTCCTTTCAGTTTCTTGTATTTTTTTGAAAATGTTAATTACAAAGGGGTTCAGTAGATTTTACTTTCATCTGTCCTTTGCATTTAAAAATAATCTAGGAACTTTTCTTCCAATAATTTCCTCGTCAAATATAGTTTAGTCAGTCAACAGTATACCATTTTTGTAAAAATACTCGTTTAAAAGATCCAACTCTCGATTAACATAGATCTCTTCCCTGATAATTCACTTTCACCTTCACCATTTTCTCATTGGTTTCTTCAATAGGTGGAGTCAATGACATTCTGCTAGAAAAACATTGTTTTAGAATTTTCATTTATTCATCTGTTATAAATTTGAATCCGACCGAAACTTTGGTCAGGTGTAAGTAATTAAAAATTGAATGGGTAGGGTGAAAATAATACTTCATAATTCACACAACACTAACATTTAATGTAAATTGTGAAGTATTGTAATGTTAATTGTGGAGTATTATTTTCACGCTATCCATTCAATTGAAATTAATTTACACATATTAGAAGCTAAACTGTGGAACAGAAACTTGAAATTCAATATTTTTTCATTTTGACAAAACCATATTTATAAGGCTGAAATACGGCTGAAATTTCAGTGTTCATAAAAAACTTTGTGCCGAAAAATGATTTTTTTTGCTAGATATTGCGTGTTGAACGCATTCCAAGGAGGGTGGGGTCTTATATTAGTGACTTTTGTGAGATGGAGAAACAAATTGAAAGGAACCTACGCCATTTTGATTCTAACCTGATTAGATATGGTGAGGTGAGTAGTGGCAGAGTTGGTCAAGGAATCTCAATAATTTTCGGGTACTGCAAGTTTTGCGAGCCTGATGAATTCTGCATAATACACTTGTGGATCGTCAGGCTCATCCTTGACTTTCTCTGTTGAAACTCGGCTAATTACAATTGTATGGTTATTACCTTGAGTTGGATAAGTGAATTATGACAGTAAGAGTTATTTTACTGATGAGGCGACGCGAGTTAGGAAAAAATGTATTTTAGAGTCTATTTTATAATTACACGACGTTCTTCATTTACTAGGGGGTTAGTTGAAGAGTAATTGAGTATATGTATAGTCGTGAATGTTTTCCCCAATACATTTTGGAAACGAGGGCACACAGTACGTATTTTTCTATTTGGCTAAATGAAGAAAACTGAACAAAACAAAATCAATCACATTTGTTGGGGTTAAATACTGTGATTACGTAATTCTAGCATCAAAAGTTCTTCATTTTCTATTCTCTTTCTGATTTCCATGTTAGCAAATACATCTGCTACTGATATCGAAAAAAAATATGATATGCGAAACTCATATAAATAAAGACACCAGAGGACTCAATTTCCATTCGGTGTTTTATCTGATCGGTGAACGGTTCGAATGTTTCATTTATGTCATTTTTATCTGTTATTTAGGGGACATGTTCCAATTCCAGGATGGAGTTATGGTAGAACGAAACGGTAGAAAAGTCATATAACGAAAACTGGATTACTTTTTACATAGGACATTTTCAGCATTCGCTATTTTATTCATAATCATACCAAATATATGAAATACTTGAATATTTTCATAAGTGAGGCGTATATATTGTATTATCTTTTATTCACTTTTTCAGGGAAATTATCATAATAATACTTCAAACTTCACCTGACTATATCTGTAACATAATGAAATGTTTAGATTCGTTACTAGTGACACAATGTCTATTGTTAAAAAAACTATAACAGAAATCATTGATTGATTATTCCTGAATCATTTTCACATATTTTTTAAACAAGTTCGAATTCTCCTACTTCCAGACATATTTTCCAAATCATCATTACAAAATAAAAACGACACTGAAATTTTCAAGATTTATTCATGCCATGACTCCTCAAATAGTCTATTATTCTCAAGTGAAGGCTATAAGAAAAATCCCAAACTTCTGATTAGAGAAATTGTGTTTTTATTTTAGATACCGTTCATTCTCACTGATATTTTCAATCCATTTTCATTTTAGCTGCCATTAATTTGTGGAGCTGACAATATAATTATTTTCCTGAATTACTTTGCTCTCTTTAGTATTCCATTGTCGATGTCATGAAATGGATGTATGAAGAGGCTTGAGAAAATTACCCGGGAAAATACGACTCTTCTTAGATTTGAACCGTGATGAGTTAATGAGAAGTTTCTCTTTAAAGTCAGCTATCCTCGTCTTTGACCCTCCTTGCTCATATATTGATCCGAATTGTTTATGCTGCTGAGATGATTCTTAGTAGATAAAACGGTTTTTCCCAAAACTATGTTTGTCCCAAAAATACTAATTGTTCTAATCAACTAATAATCATGAATTTATTATGAAACCAGCACATGGAGTTACAATAGATGTTATTTTTGAACCAGTTTATACAACAAGGAGCTCAGGTATTATATTTCATGAGGATCACAAATTCAGTGAACTTTTTCCAGATGAAAAGGTCTTCGTTCAAATACTAAAAAGTGGATTCCATCAACGGACTCTTTTGGAATTTAGACAATCAAACTTACAATTCAACTGTCTGAAACTCTTACTGTCGTTTCATATCAGAGTTCCGGAAATTTAACAATTTGTCAAATCTTCATTGGGTATTTATGTCTTCAGAAATTTTAGTTTTTGCAACATCATTTACACAATATGAAGCTCAAAACACATTCACCATTGTTCAAAATATCGACAAAAAGGTTAGAACTCCATATCTTGAACCTAAGATCAAATCATTATCTATAACATTCCTAGTCATTCTTCTGATTTTTCAAGCCCTTCTTATATCGAACTGTTTATTGTCATAATGTAGCAATCATTTAAAATCTACCTTCGAAAAAAACGTAAATAAAAATTGAAAATGCTTTAGATATATACATTCGTTATTCTGTGTTTTTCTGTTTCTAGTTCCATACTAATTATTTTTTTTTTTCATCATTCATTATTTTTATAAGCACTTTTCTAGATATAATATTTGGTACTTTAAATAGTAGGTTAAGTGTAGGAGTAGAGTTAGCGAAACTCGCCCTGATATTTAATATGATGTTTCAAAAACAAGTCGATAGTATTATTATTATTATGTTTACCGTAGTATGAGCTGGTCAAGCCCTATCTCCCGAAGCTCCGATACATTCGGGAGGGCGCGCCAGCATTATCAACCAACGACCACTCCCCACACCGTGGGGTAAGTGATTATTGGTTCCAAGAATCATGTGTCCTGAGCAAGCGCAGTGAGCCAAGAATGACAGCTATCTGCATCTGTCCGGCTAAGATCTCTGCTTTAGTGCGGCAAGCCGGTATGCTTTTGAGATTCGAGAGTAAAAAGGGCATCATTTCACCAAGGACTCCAATAATCTGAACAATCATCTTGACAGAGTGTTCTGGATAGAGTCTGTCGATATTTTATCCGTTTTTCCTCCTCTTTTCGGACAATATTCGTCTCACCAGGAGCTAAAAATTCCACGACAAATATAGTCTTGCTCTGGTGGTCGATAAAGACTGCATTAGACTTACTATAGCACTCTTAGGGCTGCGTTATGAAGATGGATATAGGCCGAAACCGCATATATTGGACATGTTAATAGCAAGTGCATTGAGGTCTCGGAAGCCTCGCGGCGGGCCCAGCTCCTTGTGTCAGGAACCTCTATACCCATCACGTGACTGCGGTAGACTAAAGTGTTGAAGACACCATCTTGGCAAACCAAGATGAACCCCTCAGTTTCCGACTTCAGCACCCTCGACCTGAGAAAAGCGAAAGTCAGGCGCTTTGATAAGCCAAGGTCTTGGACGATGACCATCCTCGGAAGGATGTACAATGGGTCACATGTGGCCTAAGTGCGTGGGCTTACACTCACCCTCCCTACTCTAGAGATACAGATACTTGCCGGGGAGAAAGTTCTTCACTGTGTGGCCCATTGCACATTTGTCTATCACGAATTTCATACCGATAACATGCGTGTACTCTTCCACCACCCTCAAAGATTCGTATTATTATTATTATCCTTAGTATTATTACTTGTTGCTGCTTTGCCTTCGAAATGATCGAATGATATTATCGAAAATTTTCTTTCAATTTACGAAAAAAACAATTATGTTATTATTATATTATAAAATTATGAAAAAAAGTTATGGTGAGGTTATTTTTAGGGTTGAAAATGAATTTATATTGCTGTGACAAATCCGACGAAATGTTACAAACACAATTCATTTCATCCTTGTCCAATCCCGAGTGCCACGCCCCTCAGTGGTGCTACTGCACAGCAGGATGTAATTTCTGCTTTAGTTGCGGATTAACCGGGAGACGTTCCATTGTGTGTATCATTGTGTTCAGGCTGGGTGTGGGGGGCAGTTGCTCTCACAAGACGCCGTCATTAAGCGGATGTGGAGAACGTTCAACATGACGACGCGACGAGAAAAAAAGGTCATTTGCTCTTCCCAACATCTTGGAAAAGATTCTTTCTTATCTTTTACGATTCCGTTCGGAGTCGGTGTTAGATTTTTTTGGATGTCCCCGAGACGCATTAGGTTTTTGTTATAACTCAGATGAATATAAATAAATTGATGGATAAAGCCGTTACTACGTGGTAGGAAATCATAATGAAGAAAAGAGAATTGAAGCTTTCTCTGTTTTTTACCACTTTTATAGAAGCGGCAAGAAAAGAAAGTTTCAATTTTCTTTTCATCGCGATGAATATACATTCATTTTTCTCTTTTTTAGATAAATGAACTTGTAGGATACATAAGTACCTACCACACCCAAACTTCCCAAACGTGAACCGAATGCAGTTTTCTTCAATATAATTCTTCAAAAAGTATTGTTTTGTCTTGCCGCTGTTTTCAAACATACCCTAAAGTTGCTGGATTCCATCCAGAAAAGAGCCATGCGCCTGGAGACGCGAACATCACGTACAACCTTGATAGCCTTGAACATCGTAGATAGGTTGGAGATTTGTCTCTCTTCTATAGATACTTACACGGGAGGTGTTCAAGTGACTTGGCACATTTGATTCCACCAAGAGCGGTACATATCAGAAATACGCGACAGACTGTGGCTGCTCATCGTTTTGAGGTTCAACTCAGTTCACCTCGAACTATACTTTTTGAGAATTCTATCATATGGAAAACTGCGTTTATGTGATATAAACTGCCTGAGAAGGTTTTTCCAAATGAATTTAACCTTCAGCGATTCAAATCCAATGTGATACGCTACTTTCGCACAGGCACCGATCTGAGAGCACGTTAAGGATTTGGTAGTATCAATTTGATTTCGTATATTTTCTCTAAGCACAAAATACAAGCACCACAGGAAAATCTTTCAGGCGCTCTTAGAGCGGTGCCTGTGCGGAAATAACTATTCACGTTGGATATGAATTGCTGGAGATTAAATTCATTTGGGAAAACGTTCTTAAGAAGTCTATTCCACATAAACGTTGTTCTCCAAATGAAAGAGTTTTTAAACAGTGAAGTTATTTGAACATCTCCTGTGACAGTATCTATAAAAGAGAAACAAATTTCCAACCTTTCTTCGATGTTATAGACTATCAAGTTTGCAAGTGATGTTCGCGTCTCCAATCAAGACAATGGCTCTTTTCTAGATGTAATCCAGTAGCTCTAGGGTATGCTTAGGTCTGATATGAGCTTTATACAGCATCAAAAGTTGCTGGGGATTGTACAGTTTTCTGGTTCGGAACAGTATTCCAAGCTTTTGAGAAGCAGCCTTTGCATTTCCAGTGTTGAAACTTCAGTTGGAAACCAACAATTTGAATACTGCGACAACGCTGCAATCTATATATTTTCTAGTTTCTTCGAAATTTTGAAACTTTTAATTGTTTCAGAGATGAAGAGAAAATATTATTCGCATATAGAACGTTTTTAGTATCTGTAGTTATTGTGGAGATATTGAATAGAATTGGAGTTCGAAAAAACAGTTTTTTGATTTTCCGATTCAAATGAAATTTATGAACCACCATAAAATCATCTCCACATTCACTGAAGATTTTGAATTGATATCTGATTTCATTCGAGAGATAGATTGATGAAAATACTACAAACTACAAAGTTCGGTATAACATGCAGCTTGGCAAATGTAGGAAGCGACTTGTAACATATCCACCACCTACGTACACTACTGATGGAGAACGCATTAGAATTGAAAAGGATGAAATCTACTATCCGACTTGGTGCGCCTATTTGGGTTTTAGACTGGCCTGAGAGTACAGTCCTTGCCGCAAATAGCAATAAGGGTTGATGGTTTTTTATTTGATGGTTAGTCATTAGTTCAGTATGATAGAACGGTATTTACGTAATTCAATATAATTGAATTTGTTATTCAGCAGCCTGTATTGAATTTAATTACTGGTGTATTGAGGAAAGGTAGGAAGACTTATTCTGAAAATGTAATTTATTTGGGTTGAAGATTAAATTTCAAAATGAAAATTTTTAGGAAGCATCATATCAAGATGAATGAATCCAAACAAAAATATAATTGAAGTTATGATCGAAAAATTACAAAGGTTCAACTCCAGATAGATTGGAATCGCTTGTAAATTTCACTGGTACTATCGTTGTCACTATCACCTTGAACGTTTATAATAATTTTTTCTATAGCGAAATTAAGTGCAAGTTCCTTTGAAGCATGAAATTCTTCTATACTTTAAGAGTGATCGCAACGTTTTTTTCCACTGCTCTTGAGAAAACAAAGTGAAGAATTCGTCACATAAACTTTCAACGGATTTGAAGTCCACATTTTTATCAGTCATATATCGTTTCAGTGATGCCCTTACTGATTCTATTGGGTTCAAATCTGGATCATAAGGAGGCAATCTGAGTACAGTATGTCCATGATTTTCAATAATCCTTACAATTCCATATAACTTAAATCGTGGTTTAGCATATCATCCGTCAAATGAATGTTCCGTCGCCTCAACCATTCTGTCATCTCATCTCTCCTTGAGGACATGTTTGATTATTGTGGTATGGGGGGTCTATAACCAAAACGTTTTTTCTGGAAGATTGGGAATTAACATTTTTTGCAACCACTTATTGTAATTGTCGTAATTCATTTCGCTATGATAGTCGGCCGATTTTGTATTGAATTTGAATTTTAGATATGAATTTTCCACAAATCCATTTTCTCCTCCTGCATTCACAATCATAAGCGTCTGTCTTTTTGAAATTGGTGCAAACAATCCTTTCATGTATGTGAAGCATGGGATATATGTTCTGTATCTGTAGAGTAGGGAGGGTGAGTGTAAGCCCACAGCTCTGAGACCATATGTGACCCATTGTACACCCTCCCGAGGAGTTGTTCTCCTAGGATATATGTTTCATCCATATGAATTTTTGTTCGACCTTCTTCACGGTATTTCTTTTTGTCTCTGAGAAAATTTCTTCGCAACTAATGAATCGCCGGTTTTTCCATGAGCAATTTTCTATATATTCTTTCGTTTTCCTCCATCTGAACCCTATTTCTTTCATCACTTTCCTCAGAGACTCACAAGATCATTTGTAACCATTTTGGTCAACGAAATTTTAATGTATGCGCCGTAAGGTGGGAATTTTTTTCTCTGTGATGTAATAATTGATTTTATATCGACGAAGAAGGCCCTTGTCGAACTCATCAAAATCTGATTATAATGCTTTTCTATGTATTTCTTTATTGAACGTTGTAAAAGAGGATACTACCTAAACTTACACACGCCACTTTTGCACAACGCTTTTGAACTTTTTTGAGGAGCATGCTTATGCTCTTATCAGCTTCCCGTTGCATGAAAAAAGTTCATTAGCAATCCCTTCTCGCTGGACCACACAATTTCGATTCGAATGCCATTTTCTTAGAGCACAGACGCGTACTACACTTCACCGAAGTGGATACTACAAGATTGTTATTAAGACTGAGGTACGATCGTCTTTGAGTGTTTTCTACCAGGCACATCTTGGGAAAGCCGAGACTTTGAAGTCGCTTCCTAGATTTGACAGGATGTACTGGTTTGGTGCTGTGAACTATTCAGTGAAAATCTTACATTGAACTGTTACTTAAATTAACATTCAGATATTATTCAACGAGCGGAAAATGTGATCATTATTGGCGAGAAATGCAGTTTGTCGTAAATTATAAATCAAGTATTAACTATTTCTCTTGAGTAGAATACTATACTATTTCTATGAATTATATCAGGAATATTTCAAAATGAGATTCATTTGTAAAGGATATTTTTAGTGAGAGGAATATCTTATAAATATATATTTCATGAAGAACTGCGAGTCTTGATAATTCTCAAGGCTCACTTGAAAATAACCGTGATGTTATGAATTTGTTTCTCTGTGATTGAGCTCTGGGATACTCCTCGCACACAGCGAGGAGAAATCATCAGCGAATCAGGAATAGTAGACCATGTTTAAACTCATTAACATAACATCAAGTAATCCCAAGCTGAGATCATGGTTTAAGAGGAAGTTCAAATAAGGTACATATATGTTGTCCAACCACGCATTCAATCAAGCTAGCGTAGAGATACGTAACATATAGAAACCCATAATCAAGTGAAAAACGCTCAACTCCCGCCAAACGGTCATCTTCCGCTAAACCGGTGAGCGAAGAGAGGGAAGAGGGGATAGGTAAAGGCACTTGAATGACCTCTATAAATAGTCATCTCTCGGAGGAATAGTCCGAAGATAATTATGAGTACTAATAATCGAAAAGTCGTGAAATAACTTGAAATCTCTTGATTTTTATTTCATTTCAATTGTTCAATTTTCAATTTTTTGCTCATTTTCATTTCGTAATTTCATTCCAGGGTTTTTTGCTTAATATAAATGTTATTTTCAATTCTTCATTTCAATTTTCATTTTCATTTTGTTCTTTCAGAGGTTTCAAATCATATATCATTGTTTTGACCCACGATTATTTTATCGTGAGTATGAATACTTAATACACACAAGAATTACATTAACTCTTGTGAAAAGATAGGATGAAAAAAATAACTGGCTAGATGTTTTGGAGACAAGACAAGATTTAATTCTTACTGTACTCTTACAAGGTTTCAAACGTAATGATAAATTTTACAAAATGCAATGGAATTGCATTTTGTAAAATTGAAAGGAATTGAAAGGAATTGAAAATCTAGCTATTTGTAGCTTACATTATTTACGTGAAATAGACTTAAATATACGGGTCGCTTGAGAAAAGATATTCGAGAATATTGAATTATATGAGGATAAGTGGATTAGAAAAGACCCGTACATTAGAAAACCAACTGGAAAACCCATACAAGATGAGTTAACAATACATAAAATTAAAATATTGCCAAAGAACAATCTGCTTTGTTGTACAAATTTTAAGCTGGTAACTGTAGGCTAAATACTAAAATGTTTCACAATTCACTTGAAAAAATAATAATTTCGATAGCAAGATTTTGAGACCGAACAATCATATTAGACAAGTTCGAACTAATGAAATTCACCATGTCCACCACCTTCAAACAAACATAGAAAAAGAATATATTCTCTATGTCCAATCATATCACTAAGCAAAAATGTCGTTTTAAAATACTTGAAAAAGTATATTGTTAGGATCAACGTCAAATTGTTCCGTGCCAATTTCTACTACAATACAGTAAATATTAAATACAATCAATCAGTCTACTTATTGCAGCAATCAGTTATTGTTGAGTTAGTGTGTATTCCACCCACTTTGGTTTTTCTATCATACCATCACGGACGTACTGAAATTCATCGTCTCAATATTTCAATGTTCAATAAGGTTTAATTTTCAGATAAAACCACATTCCATGTTTTCAAAACCAATTTAACTACCTGCTGTTTCATTCATTAAAAGCTTCATAATTCATCGCTTCAATCAATGCCGGAAAAATAACTTCATATTTATCGTAAAAAAAGTAACTCGGCGGTAGCGAACTCCAATATCAATATATATCATCAATTATTATAGCGAGTTTGAATTACCTCGTTTCAATGAATTGATCATTAATAATTATGGGCATTCAAGATTTATAGTATTACAGGATAATGGTACATTTATTGTCATACTTTTCAATTTGACAAAATCATTTTATTATAGCGCTAATAGCATTTGAATGAGTATTATATTCCAATTGTATACTCCCCAAAAACATTATTCATTTCTGAGAAGTATAATTATTGATTAACTAACTTTCATGGATTCTCTTTTTCTTAATTGGATAGGTATAGCAAGTTTTGCGAAACCACGCCTCGTATGAAGAATGATCAAAAAACACGAACATTAACATTTATAGAAGTTAATAAAACATAATAAAACTTCCAATGTGTTTCAATACGTAGAATTCTCCCGATACCCGTATCTCATACCATATTCGAGGTGATCTTTTACATACTCAGCTGGATTGAGATCCGTACTTCTTGCTGGAAAATTCAACGTGGTGAAGTTGACCTTTTCAAGGTACGATTCTGACAGCATGTGGAAGAGTATTATTGTGCATTGATGAAAATCAACGTAGGTGCATGAGGTACTACTACTATACGTGGCCTCTCAAATATCTCTTATATACCTATAGACCGTCATCCTTCCTTCATTGACCATTTCGAGTGTTATACTCTGAAAATCTGAATTCATTTGAGCAAAGCACGTTGGATCATTCTGCTTCACCCAGAGTCTTTCTGAGCAAATGCTAACCTGGCTATACAATGCTTTCTAGTTAGTCGAAGACCTATGGCTGTACTATAGGTGCGTGATGAAAATTTTAAAGCAGATAGGAGCTAAATTTAAGGCATTCGGAACTGTACAATGATGAGTCACTTTCAACAAATGCAGTTAATTTTAACAAATGATCGTCTATAGCCGTTGTATCTATTGTTCACCCCTGTGTCTCTATCTCTTCAAAAGAAACGGGACCGTCTCTCTAATTAATGCCTACGAAATTTTCCTCACCACTTCAACTTCGCTCAAATATTATTTCTTGAATTCCAATGGGCATTCATTATTACCAGAGGTGATAAAAACAAATTATATTCAGTATAAACTTACAGCTTGCCAAATTTAGGAAGGGTTTGCGATTTTCTGTTTTCTCTCTCTTTCGCTAGAACCGTACTATAGAAAGAGAGAGAGAGCAGAAATTCTCAAGTCTTTTCCTAGATTTGACAAGCTGTACAACTAATCCTTTAGATTAGAATAACCTGAATGAAGCGGTAAGTGAGAATTTATTTTTTGTAATAATTACAAAAATATAAGTGATTTAATTTTTGTGCGATGTGTGAAATCCAAATGTAATTCGTTCCGATTTACTCGTAAATACAACTGAACTCGAATTAGCTTCAGCAATGAACCAACCGATATTTCCTTTGCATAATCCGTTAGCAGATATTTACGTTAGATTAGATTTGCCGTATTTGGAGAGACAGGTGCCCCTTTTCACCCCAACCTGAGGTCTGTGTATATTCTCGAGCTAGGGATATACTCGTACATGTAGAGGTAGAGATTAATTCGGTAGGATGTTTGAGTTACCACATCAATGGATTTATTGTGTAAATAGTGCTTATCATGAAGAATCAATAATGTGAAAAACTTTTCATGGTTTGTAGATCAATGCATGTAATAAAATTCTAACTGATCGCTCTTTATTTGTCTATTTGTTTTCGTATATTTCAATGTTATTACAAAAATATTAGAATATTACTGGAGTTTTTTCCCAACACCAAATCTTTATTTTTAATACTTCGACACGTGTTTCGATCACCAGGTGATCATCTTCAAGAGGAAGATAAAACTAGAAACTTCGCGAAACTAAAGCTATTTATGCTATACAGATATATCATACAGGTATACCACCCTAAATTAATTTTACAATTAGCCTTATCTATTATTTTACAATATATCCTTGTGTAATGTTCAAATATTATAGCTATATATAAAACAATTTTCAGCTATATAAAAATTAATTTCACAATATTGCCTATCTGAATATATTTACAATGTGTCGTTATGTAGTAATCTGTACACCCAACAATATTATTTTATCAAGCTTTATAGTATGCTATTTGGTATTGGTCTGTCATCGTTATTCACGATATTATTATATTTACTTATTTTTCTCATAGGCATCTATTTGCCTGTTGTTAACTTGTCTAACTAATCTTAATGAACTGAAGTCTATGGAATGGTTTTGTTTCAAAATATGATGGGCGACTGCTCATTTTTCAGGCCTTCCATATTTAAAGTGTGCTATGTGTTCCACTTTATTAGATCTTTTTGTCTGTCCATAATATTTTGCATCGCAGTCCTTACATTCAATTTCTTAAATTCCAAACTTTTCTGAATTCTCGACTTTGTCTTTTGGACTTCCCTAAAGGCTCTGTAGTATATGACTTGTTTTAAAAACCACCTTCATACCTAGTTCCTTGAAAATATTTCCAAAGTTCTTCGTATATTGGTGTTATGGAACTGAGATGTATTTATCTTGGTTTTTGTTCTTTCTAAAAGTCGAGATTTCGTTCATTTTTAACCTGAACTTCTTCTTCCTTATTATGTCATCTACAATACCCCTCGAGAAACCGTTAGTGGCTGCTATTTTCTGTATTGTACGTTTTTCTTTTATGAACCTATCATGTGTTAGAGGGAAAGTCAAAAGACGATGAACCTAAAAATTGAACCCAGCACGTTTGTGCTGTCCACAGTGATGTGAACTGTCGCCGAAGTAAAAGACGTCCTCAAGAAATGCGACAACATACTTACCCCTCAACTGAAACGGAAGTTACAAGTTTCCAACCCAACGGTGTCGAAACTATATTGCCTCCTACCTACCAAATAGCAAAGTGGCTCACTAAGGAGTTTGAAACCTTGTCTATTGCGGAACCAAGTTTTAGTATA
The DNA here is from genome assembly GCF_025532065.1 of Leptinotarsa decemlineata. Taxonomy (NCBI): domain Eukaryota; kingdom Metazoa; phylum Arthropoda; class Insecta; order Coleoptera; family Chrysomelidae; genus Leptinotarsa; species Leptinotarsa decemlineata. The sequence continues at coordinate 1,980,042 of NW_027412525.1, forward strand.
AAAAACTCTTTAGCGTTCATACAACATACAAAAAACATGGTTCTGCAAGAAGGTGAGATTTTGGTTTCTTTTGATGTTAGTTCCTTATTTCCTAGCATCCCAATTCCACAGACCTTTCAATACTTCAGGGAATTACTAGAGAAAAATAATTTCAATAATAACGAAATCGATGAATCCGTTTCTCTTACTAATTTGTGTATGAAACAAAAGCGGTTCCAGGTAGAAGGTTGCTTTTATGAACAACATGAAGGAACGGTCATGGGAAATTCCTTGTCCCCCTACCTGGCAGACCTGTTCATGAGCAGATTCGAAATGGAAACCAAAGAAAAGTATTTTCCTAGGATTTGGCTAAGGTATGTGGATGATATTTTCGCGATATTTGATACCAAAAAATCGAATATTGAGGACTTTGTTTCCTTTTTTAATAACAGATGTCCATCAATAAAATTCACGTATAAGAAAATAAGGGACAATTACCATTTTTTGACGTTTTGGTATTGAGGAGCCAATATGGAGGGTTAGAATACAATATATTTAGAAAAGAAACAAGCACGTACAGGTATATTCCTGACAGTTCACATCACTGTGGACAGCACAAACGTGCTGGGTTCAATTTTTTGGTGCATCGTCTTTTGACTTTCCCTCTAACACATGATAGGTTCACAAAAGAAAAACGTACAATACAGGAAATAGCAGCCACTAACGGTTTCTCGGAGAAGTATTGTAGATGACATAATAAGGAAGAAGAAGTTTAGGTTGAGAATGAACGAAATCTCGACTTTCAGAAAGGACAAAAACCAAGATAAATACATCTCAGTTCCATACCACCAATATACGAAGAACTTTGGAAAGATTTATTAGATATAAGCAACACATAGCACACTCACAATATGGAGTTAGATAAGTTAACAACAACAGGCAACTAGATGCCTATGAGATTGTAGAAATAAGTAAACATAATAATATTATGAATAACGATGACGGACCAATACCAAATAGCATACTATATAGCTTGTTAAAATAATATTGTTGGGTTTACTGATTACTACATAACGACACATTGTAAATATATTTAGATATGCAATATTGTGAAATTATTTTTGATTAGCTGAAAATTGTTTTATATATAGCTATAACATTTAAACATTACGTAAGGACATATTGTAAAGTAATAGATAAGGCTAATTGTAAAATTTTAGGGTGGTATACCTGTATGGTTTACCTTATGATATATCTGTATAGCATGAATATCTTCAGTTTCGTGAACTTTCCAGTTTTATATTCCTCTTGAAGATGATCACTTTGTGATCAAAACACGTGTCGAGGTGTTAAAAATAACGATTTGGTGTTGGGAAGAACTCCAGTTATATTCATTTCTACACCAAAGGTTCCAAACAGTACATCATAAGTACAAAAATATTAGGTTGTTCAAAAAATTTGGTACTTTTTCATGTCATGTGTTTTTGCAGCTCTATATCCCAATGAATTTTCAGTCTACTGTGTCGTGGTATATACTGATCGATAGAGAATTGTGTACTCTATTGGTTGATGCTGGGGACAATAGTCCCCAAATCTCCCCAGCCCAGCCGGCCACAATATTTTCAAGCACTTCGATAACTTTCTCCTTCGCCAATCAGGACGAGGCAAAAACGGCCTCCCCGAATCCCTAACACGCAATTTTTATACTGACGAAATTAATAGACTTGTGTTGTGGTGGCAGAAGTGAACTGATTCAAATGGCGCTTATTTTGATTGAATTGAATGGGTATTCACACTGAGATATTACAGTTCCAAGTAGACTTATAAAGACGACAAAACTTTTGAAACAACCTATAAGTTGTTTTCTATCGTGTAATTCAATGTGCATGTGAAAGTTGTGTTTTCTGAAAGGTTTTTCCTTCCAGTTTGTATCTGAAAAGTAACCTCTAGGCAAGATCTACACATCTTCGTGAATAAATTATTTTGAACTCAATTTTTTTCTTCCTTCCTTCGAAAGTTTTCCACATTTTTTGTATGAAGAAAGGAAAGTTAATCACTACTTCGTCTCTTGAAGACGCCAACTTGGTTGGTGAAATGTGCGTCGGGAGGAATGTCACAGTTCTAGTGTTTGGGAACAATCCTAGTTTTCGAAAGAATATAGATTGAAAATTCCCATAGATTTTATTGGAATCGCCTTCTATGTAAAAAATCCGTTGGAGTAGACTCAATGAAAAAATATTCAATTTACTTGTAAATTCATTCTACAATTCTTGAATAGGGATCTGCAAGATCAGTTTGTACAAATTTAGTAATTTATTCATTTCATGTCATTCAATCATTTAGTTACATGATTTGATTTCCCTGCGATTTACAATTCAAATTATCATTAATGATCCTATCATAGAACCATTTATTAGATAGACAATCTTCATATATATGTTTATTGACATAGACTACAAACCAGACCATATTTGCTTTATATAATATTTCAATACACATTCTTCGAAGAGGATTTTTCGTGATTTCCGAAATTGTTGCTTGAATTAATAAACACGATCACTTGTCCCATGATTGTCACTTATTAAAAATACAATGAAGGCTTGTGGTCAGGCGATGACATGAAACATGAAACCTGCCCCTACATCGGTTGTTTTTTTCTGTCGATAATAGAACATCGATATTAATCTTGTTTTTATTACATTACAACCCTCATCGGACCTCATAAAATATACCCTCGACGTTACCTTGTTTTTGTTACTTCCCTTGGTAAGGGCTTCATAAATACATTCCAACGTGAATTTGTCGATGTAATCCACTATTATATGAAGAGTGTAATAATATGCACGGAAATAAAAATTAACAACATAATTTGCTATTGACAATAATTTGCTGTAAGTTATATTTCTGATATCAATACATTTTTAATATTTTCGGAAGTAATTTTGTAATAGTACTAGTATAGTTTAAATAAATGATATAGTGCAACCTACCTTCCAACAGCTCCTCTTTAATAATATAGTTAGGGAGCTAACTAATTTTGTTATTCAAAACTATATATATATATATATATATATATATATATATATATATATATATATATATATATATATATATATATATATATATATATATATATGAGACCCTGTTAATCCATTTTACCATACTATATATATATATATATATATATATATATATATATATATATATATATATATATATATATAACAACTCAAGGTTGAAAACCGGAGCCAGATAGCCCAGTTTCGACCCACTAGGTATCATCAGTGGTGTTAGGCTGAACTATAAATGCGTTGCTGGACTGTCCAACTGCCTTTAAAGGACAGTGTTTGGACTCTATTCAACATTATGGCTTACTGTGAACGAATTTCGTCGAGGTCAATGTCAACGCTTAGCTTTGCAACTTGCCGACTTGGAAAGCCTCGCTTATCTTTGATACTCGAGGATTGAGTTCTCTCTCCATCCCATGTATGGCATCTTCAGGGAAATATCGTCGACCATATTCACTCGGGATAAACTTAGTACATTTTATATGTTATTAATTACGAGAGATTCTCTTCACATTCAAAAACATTGAAAATTAACAAAATGGAAGTGCAATACCATGCATTGGTTGAAAATGAGTTGGAGCAGAGCATCGAATAATCACACCGATTAGCTCAAAGCAACTCAAAAAAAGATGAAATTATTTTTTCTGAAAAAACCAAGGTAATTTAATGAAAGGGTTATATTTTTAGGAATGATTAATTTTTGAGAAAGGAAGTTTTTGGCTTTCTACTACTCCATTTCAATACAAAAAAATGTGGGAATCCTCCAAAGAAATGAAAGAAGCAATCAATTTCAAAAGAAGATTGCTTTCTTCCTTTATTTATTTATTCAATACATCCAGCAGGCCCAAAATCCTATTTACAGGTGTATACAATTATAATTATGATCTCTTTTTTGAATTGTTTCAACGTTAGAAAAAATATATCTACATTACCTAGAAACATTATTAACACTTCTAGATATAGTTACTTATTTTAAAATTGATCACTTCCTTCCTTTCTCTGGAAGATTCCCGCAGTTTTTGTATCAAGATGAAGTAGTAGAAAGCCAAAAACTGTCTTTCCCAAAAAATCAGTCACTTCTAAAAATATAACCGTCTCTATTTAGATATAGTAGTTATGGGAGAATGAAAATTATGCAGTGTATCGTAAACTGAGATATGAAATGTGCTACAGAATCTAGATGAAATATGCGGTACACAGAATAGCATTTGAGACGATAGAGTCGAGCAATCTATCTGTCCATGTATTATTTTATATGCAAAACACATATCTCGGCTATGCCTCAATTTTTTTAGAGATATCATTTGGAACTCGTTCAACAATGAGTCATAGCTATAACCCCTCTCGGGATAAGCACCATGTTTTTTGAAATATGCATTAATCTCAACATTTCCCAAACTAGATATATGTTTCATATGAGACGGATTCCAAACGATACTACAGTACTGTAATTTACTCCTGATCAGTGTTAAGTAATTGGTTTTCAAAGAATCAAAGGTCTTCAATTCCTCTCAGTTGCGTACTAAGAAACCCAAACTTCTCATTGAACTTGATATCACATCCAGAAAATGATTGGAATATATGAGTTTTTGATCAAACAAAACCCCCAGATCGTTTGATTCCGTGATTCGCGTTAAACTTTCACTATCTAGTACATAGTTGAATGTTACCGGTAAGATTTTACGTTTGAATGTCATTATTTCACATTTATTTGTGTTTAAGTACAATTTATTATGAATACACAAGTTAGTCAAATAATTTATGTCCTCCTGCAATGTGAAACAGTCTATTTCATCTTGTATTTCACGATATATTTTCATGTCATCTGCAAATTACAATTTATGAGAAGTGATATCATGGGCTATGTCATTTATAAATAGTATGAATGATAACGGTTCAAGATTAAACCCTTGTGGGATACCCGAACTCGCTACAAAGCAGGAGGATTTTATACGATCACATTCAACATAACTACGTCGATCATATGAATGTAATTTCAGGAGCAACTGAATATTAGATATTCTGCCAAAATTCGACAGTTTCTTTAGCAGCTGTTGATGTGATACCTACTCGATCAAACGCCTTGCTGAAGTCCGTGTAGATGACGTCAACTTGTCGCTTATTATCAAGTGCATCCGAGGCAAATTGAGTGAAAACACAGAGATTATTTTCAGTACTATGAGCCTTGATAAAGCCATGTTGAAAAATTGACACCGAAGAACGGACATGGTTATAAATCAGTCTGATAGTATAATATAATTTTCAGTATTTTGGAAACAACTGATATTAATGTTACCTTTCCAGACTTGAATACAGGGCAAACTTTGGAGGATTTCCACATTTTTTTGTATCAAGATGGAGTAGTAGAAAGCCAAAAACCTTCTTTCCCAAAAGCCAAGATAATCATTTGATAGATTTTACAAAGATGCGAATATTATATATCAAATATCGAACCCGACAAAAACGTCACTACCTATATCTTACCACTCGTTCAGAAGTATGTTGAATAACCTTGACTTCCCTTCATTGCCCCAAAGCTGTATAGTACTATTCTCATGAATGTGCAGCAGATCAATGAGTTGTCATAATTCAAAAAATTATTCAAACTATTTATTTTCACCCGTTCACGACAAAATGCAGATCTGGTGACTTTTGAAATTCTTTTTTCGTAATCAACACCAAGCTTATTGGGATTATTTTACTCATCTATTTGCTATTTCTCTTCTGATGTTAATCACTACCATTTATGATACCTAATCTCTATTTTCTACCTGTAATTATTACGTATGGAAGTATAAACATCAGGTTTTTGGAATAATTTGAAACAGTGACAAGAAATGCAGTACAAACAAAGACAGAGAAACCCACTAAAACCGAAGCTGTGCGTGGGACTCCTATTACGAAATGCATAATTAATGAGCTGAATTGAGAAACAATACAATTATTTTTAATATAGCGTACTGTATATAAAATATTTAGAAGTATATAACTTTAAGTGTAAAGATTTCATTTCGAAATATTTATTTTCTTTTATTAGTCTCAAAATTAAACTTCTCCAGCAAAAACTTCAAAAACGATATTTCAGAGAGAAATAAATTCGAAACATTAAAAGATCTTGAAGTAATCTTCAGGAATATGCAAAACAAGAGATTTTGGTGATGACAGTGTATTCAGGAGTCTTCATTTTGATAACTCAGATGTAAAATAAAATGAAAAAATGTTTCATTTGATTTAAATTAAGGAATATTATTTTACAGTTTTGATTCATCCAGTATTAGAGAAAGTTTTTTGTCAAATTATCATCTGTTTATGAGGAAATTTCATTTCAAAAATTTTCATAACAAAACTGAAAATGAATATGGTGGAATATATCCGTTTCTTGACATTATTTTTGAAATAACTTCTGAACCGCTCGGTACACCTAAATTTAATACGCCACGCGTTTACTGGTTATCCTGATATTGAAAATCATTTCACAAAGTACAATGCATTTCTGCCTGAAATTTTCGTACGAAAAACTTCACTCCTCCATCTCAAACTTCTGATGAAAGATCGATGTGACACACACACCGTATATATTGAAGAACACAAAATCCGGAATAGTACGTTGTGGTCAAATGAAACCTGAACTACCAAATGTTTCATCTGCTACTGCGGCGGTCATCATCAGAACTATATTTTTATTTTCATTGATTCTGATGATTACATTTTTGCTCAGGAGTATTTTTTCGGAATCACATCATTTTCAAAACTTCCCTTATGCTTTCCAGATCCATATCCCAGTGAACCGACTCGGACTTACGATGAAATTTGCGCCACGACCGGGTTCCCGGAAACGTTCGCTACAGACGCGTTCCGGAAGGGGGCGACACCGGCTGCAGTCACAACGGACCAGAGAAATGCCCAATTTCAACAGCCCGGCGGTGTCCTCATGGTGTACGGGTTGGATCCTTTGAGGACTAACGCTGATAAGTTATTCAATCTCATGTGTCTCTATGGAAATGTCGCTCGGGTGAGTAGCACTGATTAGATATACATATCAAGTTTATTTTCATCTTTGAATTCAGGTAGTTGAGTAACGTTTGCAATAGGGTGTTTTATTTATAGAAGATATTTTTTTCTTCTTTCTCACCAGAAAATCTGATACTATATAGAAAAAGATATTTACCGTTGGAAAAAAATGTCTGAGTGAATTAGATTAATTGCTCATGAATTCGATTTCCTCATGAATAACAAAGGAAAATACCAACCCAATTTTTTGGTATTAAATAATACATATTCGTGACCTCGAAAGAAAATTCAAAAATCGAGCAACAATGACAGTAATGTTGAACATTATCAGTTCGTCATTCATACTAAGCCTACTTTATGTATGGTACACATAATTATGCGAAGGCAGCAAAGATGAAATTGAGTATTGCTCAGAACAGCATTCTTGCGCTCTTTCTTCATTATCTATATTCTGGAAGGTAGCAGTAGGGTAGATACGCACGTGCAAACATCTGAGCCTTCTTCCCGTTTTGAACCTTGAAACTTTTCAGTTTTATGGTCTTGTTGATCTCGGGTACACTGCATCCATTCGATCTCAAGGTCACATGAAGACGTTCCAGTTCTTCCTCTAGGTGCTCTGTTTCACAAAATTTTCGAGCCCGTTCCGTTAGAGCAGTGGTCACAGATATAATTGGAAAAATCTTTGGGAAATATAACATTAAAACGGTTTTTAAACCCACCAAACACCCACTATCAGCAGCAAGGGTCTATCGCATACCGTGCACTTGTGGGAAGGTACTCATCGGAACCACCAAGAGATCAATGGGAACAAGGCTGAAGGAGCATGAAAGAAATTGCAGACTAGACCAAATGGACAAGTCGGCTGTGGCGGAACACGCACTCAGTAAAGGAAACCACAGGATTCTGTTTGAAAACACGAAACTCATTGCCCCCATCCAGGGATACCATCGCCGACTTGTACGGGAAGCAGTAGAGATCCAGAAACACAAGGATAATTTCAACAGAAAAGAAGAAGCGGTGAACCTCAATCAAATATGTAATTCCATTCTAAGATCAAGAGTAGCAAGTAGCATGACGGCAAGTAGAAAGGGGTCTTCGAATGTTATTGATAATTCACAGGTATTAGGACATCAAACTACCTGAGTCAGCATGACCACGCTTTAAGGAATTCACCTAATCCAGGTACAGGTATTAGCACATCAAATTACCTGAGTTAACATAAACACGCTTTAGGCAATTCACCTAATCCAGGTGTACGTATCAGCACAGGAGTCAAGTTTATGCTTGAGGAAGCTATTTTATAGCGAAACACGTGTCGCTGTTTTTGTAAAACCCTTTTATAGTGAAAATCATACAATAAACTGTATGATTAGTTTTTTTAAATATAAATACGCTTTACGCAGCCAGAATATTCAGTCATCGGGGAAAAACTCAGGATGTATAAACCTCAGGTATAAACGTCAGGAAGAAATTCCAAATATCGACGGCCTTCAAACTCGAAAAATAGTGACACTGAAAACCTCGGCCGCGAAAGCCTTTACCTCTATCAAGATATGTTCTGAACCCGCCTCAAGTTTTAAATTTCAAATATAGACCTATATTTTTTGTGGCAATCTTTTCATTGGCTAGCAATACCTTTGTTTCATTATTTACTACAGTTAACTGAAAATTTTTTTGACTCACTTTTATTTCAATAAATAAACACCAAGTATAGTCGAAGTAAACGATATTGGGCATTCTTAAAGTTGGCAGCACTCTCAAAGGTCAAAAAATACAATACATAGAAATGAACCGGCAGCGAACTACTCCACGTGGCCTGTGGACTTGGGGATTCATATTGGATAATTTTTGCAAACCGAGTTTTATGATTGGCTGAAGAATCATAAAATCAAATTTGAAGTCATCTTACGGTAACGAATATATATCGGAGAATGCAGGAACGGTTAACACCATCGTGTTAAGTTCAGAACTGATCGCGATTTGAGTGCTGAAATTCGATATTGGTGCAGTTATAATTACTCAAAATGTTTGTTATATGTTTAAAATGTGGCATCCTTGGACAAGTACTAATAGTAATAAGGAGTGTGATAACAACATATACTTTTTCCAGTGTAGTGATGAATTTGAATATTCTAAACAAAAAATGTCTCCTGGGTTTTTTGCCCAAAATAAACCAGTTCGCAGCAAAAAATTATTTTATGAACAGCTACAGAGATACGTCGTCATAAATGCGAACTGGATTTATTGTTATTTTGTAGTTAGTACCTGCATTAAACGATTAAAGGGTAATAAACAAAACACACAACATGTAGAAATCATAGTAAATGTTTAATATGTCTACCTTCAGACATTACGCATGCGTCTAGACGTCGCGTCGGCGCATTAAGTCATGTATTCGCTCAAATATTCTTGAAGTCTCTCTGATTACCCTGTACGCATCGATGATGCGGTTTCTTAAGTCCTCTACATCACGAACAGGAGTACGATAAACCAAATGCTGTAAATGTCCCCAAATAGAGAAATCGAGAAGATTGAGATCCGGGGCCAGTTCTGTAGTCCTCCTCAACCTATCCACTGATTTGCATATGTTTCAGTTAAATGCTGACGTGCTACTTGACTAAAATGGGCGGGAGCCCCATCATGCATAAAAAACATATCCCTTCTGACGCTCAAAGGAACTTCCTCCAGCAGTACTGGATGCACTTCTCTTAAAAATTGAACGTATGCCTCACCGTACGCCTACGTATGCCTACCTCGAGGAGGTAGGCATGAGGTCCAATTAAATCATCCCCAATAACTCCGAGCCACACGTTAAGAGAAAACTGTTCTTGATGGTTAGTTTCGACAATAGCGTGAGGGTTTTCATCAGCCCATATGTGGCAATTATGAAAATTAATAATCTTGTCCCGAGAAAAACTACATTCGTTTGTGAATTATATCATCTTCAGAAAGTCACAATTTCTTCTAATCATTTCCAGCATCCAATTGCAAAATTCAAGACGGTTTGGAAAGTCTTGCGGTAACAATGCCTGTACTCGTTGCAGATGGTGAGGGTATAAGAGTTGTTCCTTTAAACTCCGAAATACCGCCATCCATTCAGCTGGAAAGCAATCTTTCTAGTACTGGTGGTAGGTTGTTCTTCAATCAAATGAAGTACTGCTTCACCAAGCTGTGGTGTTCGTATATCTCGATGGCGACCACAATCCTGCGTTCTTTTGTCGAATGAACCATATCCTCGTAATCGTTGATGAAGTCGAGCAAATATTCTATGTGAAGGATGCTGCCGTTGAGGATACATTTAAGCATATCTTCCAGAAGCTTCTAACCCATTTCCCTGCGACAGATCGTAAACGTAATGCATATCAGCCATTTCCTCATTTGTGTATGCCATTTTGATTACAAGTGAATTATTAAAGTAACAAATTAAGAACAGAACAACAACACACAATTAGTATTAATTCAATTTCGAAAATTCACAAACTGACAGCGTCATACCAATTTAAATGTCACTATCACTAAAAGCGACCTACTAGATAGATTAGTTTCGTATTTTCGCATTTATGACGATGTATCTCTGTAGTTGTTGGTAAAATAATTTTTTGCTGCGAACTGGTTTATTTTGGGCAAAAAACCCAAGAGACATTTTTGTTTAGAATGAAACAGGCTATCGGAAATAAATTTTTAAATGGTAAACAAATAATAAGACAAAAAGTTACTTTGGAAATAAAATTTAGGGGTTGCGTTTTCCAGCCCTTATAACCATGGGGTAAACCAAATAAATTTCTGGCTAAGTGTCTTTTTGGTAGTTCAAAACGTCAGGTTAATTTCAATATTGTAACTTTTTTAGTGCTTGTGAAAAAAATTGTTATACAAATGTTATGTACCCCCTTTAAGGGGCTGTATCTTAACAAGGAATGCTCCAATGAAATTTCTTTATATGAAAGATCCTATCTTTTTTTCGATGAGGAATCACCTTCTTAAATGTTTTACACTTATTCAGTTACACCCTATAAATGATTCTTATATAATCAGAAATGATTATTAAGTAACGAAATTAGTTAGCTCCCTCTAACTATATTATTAAATGGGAGTTGTTGGAAGACAGGTTCCACTATATCGTTTACTTGAACTGTACCTGAATGTATTGCTATCCCAACTCATTATTTCTACTGAGGTTTGCCTAAGATCGTAAATCCGTAAAAAGTAAAAAAAAAAATAAAGAAAAATGTGAGAAAATATGAACCGCCTCGCTGTCCAAGTAAGAATGAGCTGATATTGGATATACTCCTGAAAATTGATATACCCTCCCTAATTTTTAGAGTATTTGAAGTTACTGATAAATGTAGAAGGTTATTAAGAAAAGTTAAACTACAATATTTCATTTCACTAATATTTTTGAAACCACGACCTACATGTCAGATTTTCATTATTTGTTTTTATTGTTTTCAAGTTCCACTCTCGCTTTTCAAATGATTTAAGTGTATAATAATTTGATGACATCTCTACACAGTAGCTCGAGAAATTTTGTCATAAATTATATTATAGACAAAAGCATCTGCTTATAAGTTACATTTTTAAAATCATGAAATTCTTTGATAAATGTGCGAGAAAAATAATTTGTTGAAATGATTTCTAGAGAAAGGAAACGATAATATAAAATCAAAAATTTACCTGAGCACCGATTTATTATCATTTCAATCGGTTAAACAGTACAGTGTACAGTACATTTAATCCTGGCGAAACTGTGTAGATGCTGCCAAGCTGTTTGATTATTGTTATACATTGAGGGGAAATAATCGATTATTAACAACGTTATTCCCATACTTTGTGAAGTTGTATGTTTGTATCTATAAGGGAATCAAAAAATACAATTGTTGCATTGTAGGCCTTTGTATGACATAAAATATATACCAGACTGTTGGAGTATCTTTTATTTCTTTAACATTTTGTCTTATTTTGATTTTCAATTCTTACCTAGTTTATCCAATTTGAATTTTCACCAAAATTTGCTGTCAATGACAATCTAATTATATGATGTTTAATAAATAATACTTTTCTAAATCAGCAGATGAGAATTCTGGAAGTTAATTGGAGAAAGCTGTTGTCAATTACAGTTATTTTCTTTGCATTTTATTTATTCAGTTCATTTTTCAGATTAAATTTCTGAAATCGAAAGAAGGAACAGCCATGGTACAAATGGGAGACAGTGTTGCAGTTGAAAGGTGTGTTCAAAACCTCAACAACGTTGTAATTGGAATCACAGGAGCAATCCCACTAACACATCGCTCGAACAACATCAACGAACAACAGCTTTTGGATGAAGAAAATGCAAAAGAGCATAAACTACAGCTCGCATTCAGCAAACAACCATTCCTGAGTGAAGTTACAAATCCTTATCCATTACCCGACAAATCTCCATCTTACAAACTTTACATTAATAATAAAAATAATCGATTCATGAATCCAGCGATGGCGAGCAAAAATAGGATTCAACCGCCAAGTAAAGTGAGTATGTTTGATTTTTGTGACTATTTTTGTACCTCTTCACCATCTTTATCCATATACATTTTTTAAACAATGGCTATCAGAATTTGAAGATTCAAGTTTGGATAATACGGAAAGTTTTTCAGGATATGGTGTTTTTGGCATTTCTGACATATTGGGGATGAGCTAAAACATCTGTTTCCATCACAATATGTAATCGCCTTCATACCTATGAAATCCAAAAAGTATATCGAAACTTTCGTATTTATTTAAACGTTTTTGAAAGTATTTTATAATCGAATGGTATTGGTCCCGACTCCCATTGTTCGAATGGATTAACATATTTGTGACCTGAATCTAAACACTTTTTGAAATTGAAATGAAGGGTATTAAAAATGGAATAAGCAAAGTCATCAAGACAAACTGATATAAGATGAAAAAAAAAATTGAAAACATAAGCTTTCACGGCCGGAGTTACGATCAAAGAGAACAAAATTCGAGCTGGTAGGTCGTGGTTGAATGGAACTTGTAGTACTACTGCGGCAGACATCATCACGTGTTTACTGAGAGCACGAATGGTATATCTCGAAGTGTCAGCAACAACTGACTAGTAAATTAGAATCATTATGTTATGTAGGCTTTCACGGCCGGTGGCGAACAACTTATCTGATGTTTTCTGGTTTATTAGCCGTGATCTGCAGGTATTTGTACCTGACGTTTCGACTGCTACTGCGGCAGACATTATCAAAGGCGATGGTGCAACGGACGAAGTGCTCCACATTGCTACGATACGCCAATAAAAATAGTTCTGGTGCGTTTGTACTTATAATGGAACTAGATGTTGGACGACCGACTGCTCTTGTACCTGAAGTGTCCAACCAAATAATTCAAGTGTTCCGGAAATTTTGACGATTCTTGAATTTTCGGAATCTGAAAATCCAGCTCACAATGGAAAAAGAAGAGGAAGGGGAATCGCTTTTCTGGATGCTATAGTGGAAATACGGAAGACCGGGGCATGAAGTATACAGGAAACCAACCCAAACCGATATTTGAATAAGAACTCCGGAAGGACTATAAGTCATCTGAAGAATGGGTTTCTGGATAACAGATATAACGAGGCCGAAATCAACCCAGCCTTGGATCCATATAGAAACACTTCACGGTGACACTGAAGCGAACGGCCAATGGAAGAACTTTTCTGATCTACAAAAGCGATGTGACGGGCCTGATTGAGAGGACCCTCAAAAACGAAAAACAACAAGTTATATGGCCATTTTCAAGCACAAAAGAACGATAGAGAATAGTCTCAGGTCAGCAATAGACCCCAAGGATCCATTAAGTACCCCAGTCGGTTGGTAGCCTGGCGGTTCGTCGTGGGTGCTTTGTTGACTCACTCTAATTGACTGCCGTGTTGGTCGGTGGTTCAAGCCCTAGTCTGAACGATCGATTTTCACTTGCTATCGTCCAACCCGTGTTAAAAATTACACGTTAAAAAGTAAGACCTCGTTAATCCTTAGCTCGCACAAGTTTCGACTTCTAACGGTTGTCGTTCGTAGGGGTGCGACAGTTGGTTAACGGAAAAAACAGAAACAGGAGTATACTGAATACCGTGTAGTTGTTGTTTGTTCTACATCGGATACACGAAAAGAAGCAATGAAACAGCGCTTGACTGAGCATAAAAGAAGTTACCGCTATGGAAAAACAGATCATTAAAAACATATTTACACTAAATATATTCCAAAGTACCCTCACAAACCTTGAAAAAATGGTCTTTGAAATCTGACACTGAGTTCCAAAAGTAACTCTTTCAATTTTTCCTTGAATAATATTGCATTAGGAGACTTCATATTTATTTCATATTCAGTTAGTAAAATATAAAGATGGTAAAGTAAAGAATTTCTTCAGGAGACAAGAAGTTGATGCCATGGGGTTTTGATTAAATTGGCCTGTCTTGAATTATATTTGATAATATGTGATCAAATTATTTTTTGTTGATGGATTCCAGAGTATTTTGACTAATACAATTTTTTACTGATACAGAAACTAAAAAGAATAACAATGATGCGACACAAAGGTCAATGTGCATAACAAGAACGATTTTCAATTTGTGAGTGAACTCTTTGGGTATACTTTCAATCAATGCCTTCTCGATGGAATGAGATGTAACACTTGAATTATAAATACAGTTTAAAATTAAAAATGTCTTTACTAATTTTTCATATTTCACCTAACATGATTTTCACCTAACATGTTTTTCACCTAAAATTGATTTACGTATTGTATATTATTGTTTCTCATTTAGTAGGTACTTGGCATTCGATGTTTATGATAGAAAATTGAAGTGATTCTGTCTGATATTTTCCATTGGAAGTACACTGGAAATGCACAACTGATTTCAGTGCCAAATTTATGGAGACAGAATCAAAGAAGGCAAATAAAAAAGAAACTACACAATGAAATAGTATAAAACGAAGTTATATGAGTTTCTATTTGAGCTCATCATAATTGATTCTATATTAAGTGACAGATAATTACATGCATTTCTGGCATGAGCTGTACATTCGAAAAATTTTGAAATTATATGAATTCCATTGGAATAAAATTATCTACTGCAACAATCTAAAGGAAGATAAATAACTCGAATTGCAGTATATGTTTTTCAGTATTCATTTTTCTTGGACGAGATTCTTAGTTGTCATAACCGTCAAGGATCTGGCAAAAATTCACACATAATCAACATGGAAACTGTGTTGGAGTTTTTTTTACCAGGACAAATGTTTTCGTGATAATTATAAGACACTCTGTCAATTTCGCATTTGTCATACATTTTGATAAAATCTAATTCTCTTGTTGACTTGAAGTTATAATGTTTTTTCGATAACTACTCCATCATGACCTCTAATCCTCTTTAAAATTCAAGGGTTGGATTTCACTCTCGTGAGGGGGTTCTAAAGATACATTTACACTCTTGAAAGTTATGTTTTGAAGTGTGAACAATTCCAAAACTTGTATTTTTAGTGAGCTCCTGAACTGAGTGATTATTTGAAAGACCTATAAGTTAATGTGTCATTGTTGATTTTTTTCTCTACTTTTGTTTCCAAATGTCAGTAGTAGTAAAATGTGTGGATAGTAATTTCAAAGACCATAAGAAGACATTAAATCATTATGAGGTGAAATAAACTAAAATTCTCAGTTTGTTTATCATGAAATTATAGAATCATGTGTTAATAAATGTTTCACAAATTGACATATCATATATATATATATATATATATATATATATATATATATATATATATATATATATATATATATATATATATATATATATATATATATATATATATATATATATATATATATATATATATATATATATATATATATATATATATATATATATCATACATATCATATCTTGCCACTCGGTAGATTATGAGGAACAAATAAAATTTAAAGAACTTTGTATAACTATACACTAATGATCAAGTGTTTCATCATTTGGCTTATTTTCTCTTCTTTTTAATTCAAAAATTTATCCAAAAATATCTAATGTCTGTTGCAGATTCTGCACTTTTTCAATACTCCGCCCCAGGTGACAGAAGAACAGTTGATTGAAGTTTTCAGGGATTATGATGTAGTTCCTCCAAAAGCTGTTAAGCTTTTTCCAATGAAATCTGAACGATCGAGTTCTGGATTACTTGAATTTGAAAACACCACAGAGGCAGTAGCAGCTGTGATGGCATGCAATCATGCTGCCATCGAGAGTCCAGGTAAACTCTAATTTTCCTCTTCTTAGAAAATCTATTCATTTACTATTAGGAGTATTGTTTATCAGAAGAGGTGATGATATATAAAAGTTGAGAGATCATTTATTGACCATATTCATACATAACAAATCTCGGATAGCTTCAAGAGATGGCTTCCAATAAAAAAAAGTAGGTTATTCATATAAAAAAGCTATCCATCTCGTGATTCAATTATCGAGTTTTTTTCCTAAGGAATATATGAAATGTTTCTTTACATAAGTTCATTTCCAAATATGTATATCTGCATGTGAACATAAACTTTTGCTGCCTAAGCTTGTCGTCTGGATTCTTTTTTTTTCCTATAACTTCAATATTCTTTTTTAAAGAAGAAAGTAATACAAATCATTAAATTATGAAACAACAACAAAAATCAATTGGCGCTCAGTAAAAAAATTATTACTGGCCTTATACTAAATATTGAAAGATAATTATGTGCCCAACATATTTTCATGTGAAGGGTAACTTCAACTTTCAGAAATTCTTCATATTAGATATGTTAAATGATATCCTCAAATCATTAATTTATATTTTCAGGTATGAAGTTTCCATTCATAATGAAGCTGTGCTTCTCTTCATCACGCAGCATGACTATTAGAAATGGTGATAATAATTCAAATGAACCAGGAGAAAAAATGCAAGAACACTAATTATTCACCCCCCCTAATTTAACAAATACATATCCTTTCCATATAATATTGTAATCCAACATATTTATTATTGTTAATGATAATTTAAGTACTTATACGCGATATTGTTTGACAATTTCTCTTGAAAGAAAAAACCAGTGAATCTCGTTGACCAATGTTATTTTTTCATTTGATTTTTCAGAAAGTTGAAAAATATTTTTGTAATCATTACAAGTCATTTATATTCAAAAACTTTTTTGATTGACTAAAGATTATTGTTCAATTACCTAACATTACTGTAAACATATCTACTTACTGTATAGTGAAGTTACAAATTGTCTGTGTGTGACACATTCACAATTAGCGCTGTTCAACATTTTACTTGCAACGATTAGTGTTACGATTTTTACAAATTAGGCTATTCATAAGTATATTTGAACTTTATTAATCATCAGAGATTTGATGAAGAATATTGATTGAGTTATTAGTTATTTAATTTCATTTTGTTGTGGTATTTAAAATACAAATAAGTTGATGCTGTGATGCCTTTGAAAATAAATCAATCAAAGTAACAAGTGGCTATTGCATAACTTTCTTTATATTGACTGATTACAATTATTTGGTCAAGACAAAGTGATATGAGCATTGTGAGGAAATAATTTTTGGTTTATGTGCTGTCAAATTTCTTATACTCATTTATGTACCATTGTGTTACAAGATTGATTTATTTCTGAGGGCAAGTGGAAAATTTTCGATTAAAGTTTTTTACAAGATCACGAAAAGTCAATATGAAACATATTATTAGAGTACACCAATTCATTCAAATAGTTAGCGTTGCCAATCTGAAAGAATTTACATATTTTAGGTACATATCACTACAGTGACTATTTTTTTGGGCTTTGTACTTCTGAAAAATCATATCAATCAATGAATCGGGTTGGCTCGAATTATTGCCTCTAGGTAGTAGCTGATTGGATAGAATTTTTGTATAATTTTTTGACATAAAAGCCTGCAGTTCATCGAAACAGCTTTTAGCCGGAAAAATAACGTCCTGTAGAACTAAAACTTGTGCTACTTTAGTTGAATGTCTTCCTAACATATGGGCCTCAGTCTAGATATAATCTAATGTTTTTCAACTCGGGCTCATTATATACTTATTGATGTCAATAACATAGTGTTTGTGTATGACTATTGAAACATATTATGTGCAATAAGTATGCAAAACTTGGATAGTTGACGTGTTCAAAATTGTGGACAAAATTAGAATGCGTCTTCTCTTCAGTTTGTTCATAAAAGACAAATAGTTGATTCATATCATATAGTATTATGTAGGGTATAGATTTTCGTTATTTTCGCCCTGTCTTGCATATTTTTCCAATGCAATTAAAATTGTTGAGCTGTAATTTAGTCGTGGAATTTAGTTGATAGTCATTAAATAGAAAGTTAGATTTTTATTTGTTAGTAATAATTGCCATTGCTGGTTATTTTCTCTTCAGTCCAATGCAGTAGTCTCCTTCTGCTGATTAAATCGCAGCCATCTGGAATTTTTTCTAGGACTTTGCTCAACAAAGCCGAGTGGAACCTTTTTATATTAAATGTTGAAGTTTATAATAGAATTTTTTTTAATGAGTCAATATTTCTCAAATATCAGATTTTATAAAAATTGAAATATTTCAGGAAATTATTGAGCTTATCATAAAATGAGGTACTACCTTAAGTGTTCATCATGAAATTCACTTTGAAAATATCCCAAGACTTTTTTGTTGAAGTAACAATTTTTAAAATGATTAGAATTTAATTCATATTATAGATGTAACGAATAATTTAAATTCCTCTCTATTTTTTGGGTGTATAAAACTAACAAAGCTAAATCAATAGAGAATCTGCCGAAGTGTAATGAAAGTAAAATTGAAAAGTACACCCTGAAAAGTCATTGCGCAATGTACCTAAATCAGTGAAGAGTTCAATTAGTTGTTATATTCATAAATTTTCTAATTGAATAGAACTGGCCGATACTTGATGAAAATCCATATTCAAAAAACTAATAAATAGAGTTTATTCTATGATTTTCACTATAAGGGTTTTACAAAAACCGCGACACGTGTTTCGCTATACAATAGCTTCTTCAAGCATAATGTTATGCTTATGCTTGAAAAACCGCGACACGTGTTTCGCTATACAATAGCTTCTTCAAGCATAACATTATGCCTTATAGTGAAAATCATAGAATAAACTCTATTTATTTATTTTTTTTTTTCATAAATTTTCTCTACACATTAAGTAATCGATGAAATTTAGCTTCCTTTAGATGATCGAAATTACAAAAATAATTCTATTCCATTTTCAAAACACAAAAAATTCATTTATGGACCAATTTCTTTTGATACGAGTCAAAAGAATGAATATCCAAATGACATATTTGATAGTCTACATGATTACATATACAGGATCAAGGGTGGATTTAAATTAAAATTTCGGGAAGAAGGTAGTTTTTTAATTTCGAGGTGGAAAATTTATATATTTATGAAAATATGTGCTGGTATATATATCACAATACTTATTTGAATTGTATTGAATGTTTATGTCGAGGGGGTAACTAACTCCCCATAAATTCGCCCTTGTAGGATATTTTTTGACCAAACAAAGTTCACTTCTACGGAAGCGCAGAGGGGGTACATATATTATTGTTTGTCTCTTGAAATTACGTTTTTAAAACTCGAAGTTATAAGATTAAATTTGAAATTTTGCATTTCAAATTAGTTTTAGTATAGAGTTGGTAACTGGATGATCAGTTGAAAATATTATTTTTGAAAGTATGTATCATCAACAATCCCTTGTGTCTAATATTCAAATCGATATTTGTTCTACATACGATTTTTCAATGCAAATAGGATTTCCTAGTACTCATGATTTTGTTAAAGAGTTCAATAAAATCAAATACTCTCCTGTTATCTATTCAATTTCTTTTGATATTCTCTGCCATATTCTTACACCAAGTAATTACCTAAGACAACAGTTTGGGTCTTTAAATTTTTTTTTATTCCATAATCACATTAGGCCGCAGAGAGAATCTGCATTATTGAATGTTGATAATATTGAGGAATCGTACTTTCTTGACATAGAAAGGAAGAAATTTCCTGTTGCTTTACATATATTTGAATAAGAAGTGACACCTCATGAAAGTCGAATAATATGACCTTCGAACCGCAATTGGGTATCTATCGAAATATCTACGACGTTATGATGAGTGAAAAAGTATATTATTTTGAATTATATCCTTCTTTATGAATTGAGAGTCAAAAGTGAAAAGTTCACCTGGAAAAGTTATTTCGTAATATAAACTACTGAAAAGTCCAATTAGACAGTAAAAATATCAATTGATAAAATTAAATATTGATACCTAGCTTTCGCAAGTGGTTGACGTTTCAAAAAACAATCTTTTCTGTTTTAAAAACCTGTAATTTACTATAAAAATCTCGCCTCAAACTGTGACACAAGTCAAAAGAATGATGATGATTATACAATGTTCATACCGAACATTTTATTGAAGACGCATTTTGCTATTCGGGCAAAAGTTGCTCTTGCTCATTTTAGTGTGGAAAAAGGTGACTTCTATTAAAAAAAACCTGTTGTAACTACTTATTTGTAGAATATTCAGTGGTGAACATCAAATGAAGTCACTCATTTTTGAAGTAGCTATGATAGTTTCCAATATATTTCTTTTCTCATATAACATTATTTGGATGTCAAATATCTGAGAAACTTCTTCTGTTCATAACGAACAAAAAGATGATAACCTATTTTATTGTTTTATTTTATCAATTATTAGTCTCAGCGATATTGTCAAAACAAATTTGAAAGCTTTGACATGAAATTAAAAAAGTTCAATTGTATTTGCTGGCAGTTTTCAAACATTGTTCTACAACGATGATCTAGTAAAATTTCAGTTGGATGCAATTCAATCAGCACATGAGCCTCTCCATGTCTACTAGTCTTGGTTTATTATACTTTCTCAAGATATGATCTTGAAATTTATTGCGAAGGAAGTGATATTCCAAATTTTTAGAAAAGACATTTCATCTATTTGTATTTCAAGATCGTATTTTGTCGAAGGAGCTTGATTGGAATTTGAGATATATAATTGTCAAAGTGTTTGAAAATACTTTGTAGCGTTCATGCAAATTCTGCATTCTACAATATATGTCGTAACAAAAATATTAGTTGAGTCAATTATCTGTGCCTCTAGCCGTGGTAGTCTTTCTTTGTCTATCACACTCCAAAATACTCTATTTACCTTACTCGCTTGTTTCTCTCTGTGCTGTGATAGTTTATGGTGGCAATTCAAGGGGTTTGATCTGCTTCATGATCTGAACAATAGAAATAAAATTACCATGATGGAAGAAACAAAAAGTATTTTAGTATTCACACAGGGCGGACAAAAATAGTTCTTCCTTGCTGATGAATTTTGACTGGATGATGAATTTTGAGTTTTCGATCAACTACAATTATATGTGAATGTCATTTCTACTGAAGAAGTCAAATGAACATATTTCAATGTATCATGCAGTGAATTTTAATTTTCAAAATTCTGATAATTGGGTGCAGAGTGAATAATATTTGAAGTTGTACCTTATAACTTAAGAAATTTCTAACTTACCAGTCAAAAATACATTTCTGATGGAATAATTGGGTTCTGAGTCATATTATAACTTGAATTTCGAAATATAATACAGAAATACTTGAATAATATTTTTAGTGCCGAAGTGACTCTGCTGGGTTCACATGCATGTAGGTCTGTTCGATGTGCTGGGTGTTTCGAAAATTTGTGAAAAACATAAGAGGCCCCGAACTATTGATTTTAGGATCTGATTTTATGGTAGAAATTTGTCAAAACCGGATGTTTCTGTTATAGTATTATTTTTTTGATATTTTGTGATGGTAAAGAATTTCAACAGTGATAAGTATCTCTATAATACTCAAAAATAGAATTTATTTATCGGTTGTCAATTTTAAAACATTTTTGAAAAATAAATTATCAGAATTTCCAAAACCAAAGCTCGTCCGAACAAGCTGTTTCATGACCCAAATTCATTTGATTTTTTCAGTCGATAGTATCCCTATATTTTAATTATTGAACTATGCCGAACATAGTAAAAAATGTTTTTCCTTTTTTTTTCAGTATCTCGTTCTTACATAAAAAGTTTGTGAGTACTATTTTTATTCAGTATTTGCCACTTATTTTCCCTATTGAAAACCTTCAATATTGCAATATAACACTAAGTGTGTAGTAAATTGAAAAAATATTATGCATTTAAATGATTTAACGAAAATTATCATTATATTTATGTGAATTTACCTTTAGATTCTTTATCTTGATAGTGAGTCATTTATAGTACTTTACATGAAAATAACAGAATTACCAATTATTCTTTGGAACTGATGATGGGTTAGGTCTGATTTTCTTGGTAGCCAAATAGTTTTGAACCAGACTTTCTGCTAAATAAATCTATTAGTTTTTTTTTTCAGATCATTCACTTTTATTGTTTTTGTAACTATGTGAATCTGATTCAGTCTGAATAAAATATTTATGGGAGTTTTCAGAAGATCTGATTCAACATTTTTGTAACAATTAGTTTAAATATTTCAAAACAAGTTCTAAATTCACTTGGAAGTTTAAAAGGTAGCTCTTTGTTTTCAACTCATAATTTTTCCAAAATATGTATAAAAATAGGTATTAATTTTTTTAACTAAACATTTTTTTAACTGATTTTTTTTAACTAATTTTCTAAAAATGAATCATTGAACGTTAATTATTCCTTGTTGAATTAAGTGACAATTATGGTTATATGACCATTTATAATGATTCTCAACATCATCAATAAGATTAGCAATTTCAATTTTTTGATGTCTTTTTATTTGAAATTTTTGAAATATCCCGATTCTAATGGACTCACCAAAATAAAACAACCGTTTTACAAGATTGAACAAGATTGTACAAGATTGTACAAGATTTATTTCACTCAAGTTTGCAAATTTTCAATTATTTAAAAAAAACTAATCATTACAGTTTATTGTATGATTTTCACTATAAGGGTTTTACAGAAACCGCGACACGTGTTTCGCTATACAACAGCTTTTTCAAGCAAGTTTATGCTTGAAGAAGCTATTGTATAGCGAAACACGTGTCACGGTTTTTGTAAAACCCTTATAATGAAAATCATACAATGAACTGTATTGATTAGTTTTTTAAATGGATTTTTATCATGTATCGGCCAGTTCTATTCAATTATTTTCAATTATTTGTCATAGGTATTGTTTATAATATGAAAAATTCATTGGGTAACCTTAAATACATTTACACCATTTTAAAAGTCCAGTATTAATTCACTAAAACTTTTGACAGAAAGCTATATACAAAGATAATAAAAAAATAATGAAATGGTTCCTATTTTTTTTTTAGTTATGATTAAGTCAATGCGTAACTGTATATGAAATGATATTTCATTTTATTAAACCCTCATTATGTGACGGGATTGGCTGATACTTGATGAAATTCAATAATTCATTCAAGTAACACTTTATTCTGAGATTTCCACTAGACAGTTTACAAAATCGCAACACGTGTTTCATGATATATGGTGGTATAAAAACGTTCGAGGAAGCTATTATATAGCGGAACACGTGTTGCGGTTTTGTAAACTGTCCAGTAGACAATAAAGTGTCAGTTGAATAAGAAATTCCCATTACTATTTTTGTGATGAACATTATAACTTTGAACGTTATTCAACTTTTTGATGAGATTACTTGAAAATTCCAATATGACGAATTATCATAATATTCAAAAATAGAAGATAAATACAGAACTTTCAGTTATGTTAACACTTCTGCAATTAATATTCAGAACATCAGTCTGAATATATTTGTTAATGAAATTACGCAAGAACAAGTACCTATGTAAATCAGTAATATAGTTTAATATTGAAGAAAAATGCAGATCTTCCAGTAGTGTGAACGTTTTATCTCAATCAACTTGTAGGCCATTAGTACAAATATATTTTTTACCTTTTTCCGATTATAACTATGAAAAATTCAATATACTGTCTGCCCTGGATAATGATAGCTGATATGGGGATATCGAAAAAAATTAAAGGTATAGAGTCAGTTGTATCAGACAAAAATCGTTTAAATAACATTATAAAATTCAGAAAATTCCAATTAATTTTTAGAGATGTTTGAAAAGTAACTAAACTCACTAATTTCCTTTTAACTTTTTTCTGTCGTCATTCAAAAATCTATTGAGAACACTTTTCCGTCACCAGAACAAAAATGCTGTATTTCTATGTGCGTTTAGCTAACCAAGTTAGCGATCTCCTGATGATGCCGATTTGGTTAGCGAAATGCATGTCACGATAAAGCAATTTTATTCTGGTAAGGGGAAAGTATTCTCAATAGAATCATTTGACGCCAGAGGTTCCAAATTCTACTCATAAAGTTATTTAAGAAGATAATGAAAACACTTTCTCATTGCTACTGTATAAGATGTGTTTACAAATTTTTAATTCGTTTCTTCAATGAAAAAACCATGACCAAAATTCCTTTTCATATAGACAGCTTTTTTAGCAAAAATATCCAGTGTCATAATCGGAATTTCCTGAATTTTGAAAAGTCATTAAGAAAAACGAAAAAATTTGTAACTTTTTCCTGATTTGAGTGACTTTGTATCGTTTACAGTGGCCGATTTTTCAATGCTGCCCCTTCTTATTTTAGACACACTGTATAAGACCTGCAAATGGAAACAGTCCATACACTTCCTCCATGTAGATTCCCAACAACATGTATTAGTGAAATTGATTGAATGTAATGAAAAAATGATGAAAAGAAATAAGTGAATATACCGAAATTGATGGACCAAAGTTAAAATAAATCAAATATATTCAATATCTCTTTCTATTGATTTCAACTGAGAACATTTCATTTAGGACATTTGTTATATATTAAATGAAAATACGAACCAAAATTGTTACAGAGACTGAAAAAAAATCATTCAATGCCTTGCACTATACTAGTGCAATTTCTTTGAATCGCTACTTTCGCACAGGCACCGCTCTTAAAGCGTCTTAAGGATTTTCCAATAGTGCTTGTGTTTTGTCCTTAGTAAACAGAATAAGGATATTATTAATGTCTATTACTGAATAGTACAAATGAACCAATTTTTTGATCCTTGACACTGCTAATTCACAATCTTAATCACCCTTCTATCTCTCTGAACCAAAAACCGAATAAAATTATTTATTTATTTAATTATTTAATTGAAATCATTGTTCACAATGCTAGTGAGTTGTTGAATTTGTTCGTGTAAATTTATAAAAGTTTTGTATTATATATAGTTCTACGAAAATAACTTATGTTGTAGAATGTATACGAATGTTGTTAATCCATATTGACACGATTGTTGATTTTGTGTAAATAGGGTAGTATTAGTGGTTTTTATCACAGAGGGAGACAAAGAACACACCATATACCCACCTACAAGGCTTACACGTTCAAAAATACATGAATACATGCATACATACATACCGAGCAACATAAAACACAAGTAATATTAAGTAAATGTATGTATTTTCCGATGCTGTGTGTGTATATATATATTTTTAAATTATTTGAAGTATTATAATGCAATTGTATGCCAAATAAGTCTAGAAGTTTATTCTTGTAACAATATTGTTCTTAAAGACATAATGAATGAACTAATTAAGAGGAATGCTTCTTGTTACAATAATATAATTTCTAGTTTCAGTATTACTGAAAAGTCAATTCATTTTTTTCATTAATGTAAATACATAAGTTATACTTTATTGCTGGATTAAGTAAATTCATGACAACCGTTATGTGTTTTTGAACTGTAAGATTTCCTGCGTCCTCAGAATCCAGTCTTTTCCATCCTCAATAGAGTGTGAAAATAAAAAATGATTGGAGAAATGTATGTGAGTGAAACCAATCTTGATTGGGAGAATTTGTGAAATAATGTTCATATGTTCAGAAATCTGATGAGAACAGGTGGGTCATTTGAGTGCATCAGCTGAAGTCTTCTCTGCAAAATTATTCAAATTATTGACAAGATTGTTATCAAAACGGTTATTTATGTAAAAATACAAGAATTTTGCAGTTATGAAATGTTCATAACTCACGTAAATCACTATGGTTTATTTTCTGAGTTTATTTATCTTCTTTTTTTTTGAAATATTCAAACCAAAATAGAAAAATGCTTTACCGCTATATCATTGAGATTCATCAAGTTCGATGAAAGTTATTATGTAATACATTCAAGGAATTTATCAAGAATGTAATCAAGAAGAAAATAGAAAAAACTTTGAATTCTGGTGAAAACTTTTTGGAATCCTACTTCTCTACCATTAAACAAAAGAATGTGGGAAATTTCCGAAGAAAGGAAAAAAGAAAACGAATACAATGAAAACTCTTCATAAAAATATTCGAGCATACACATAAGTTCCTTTGATGCAATTACTTTCAAAAATTTATATTATAAACATTCGTTATCAAATTGAAATAGAATCGTACAAAATATGAGTGAAAGAGTATTGGTATGAAATGTCACTTATATGGAACGCTATGATCCTCAAAGGTGTACTTCGAAGTTTTGTGGCAAAGTACAAGATGAAGTGCTCATTTTAATAATAACATTACGATTTTGAGTTGCTGGATAATGTTCCATGTAAGTGACATTTCATATCAATAGTTTTTCATATATTACATTGTGTAATATCAGTTTTAATTCCATAACGAATTGTTGTAGTACAAACTGAATGGGAAAAAATGATTTTCGTATGATTCAATGTTCATGTTGCTTCGAAGGGGATTTTTCTTCTAGTTTGTATCTGAAAGAAACTTCTGTGTAGGCTCCATATATTTTTATAGAGTTTTTATTGTATTTTTTTTTCTTCCTTCGAAAATTTCTCAAATCTTTTGTTTAAGGGTCAAGTAGAAAACCAAAAAGCTTTGTTTTAAGAAACAAATTTGAATGTTAACTAAAATTATTATGAGATACATCAATTGCTGGGAATGAAGAAACTTTTGAAAAAAAAATCAATCTTCTAGTACATAACTTTGAAACAAAATGCTTCTACGCTACTATGTGTAAGAAACTGGTGGACCAGAATAGGTTCTGTGTGCCAGGGCATCAAGAAATCACAGGCAATGAAAACGCTCTGAATAATTACAGGGCTGCTTACTAGACTGAATAGAACTGTATAACGAAGAGATAAGCTGGAAGAAATGCAACAAAGGTTGGAGAATGCGAGAAACTAGATCACAAGAGGCAAACAAATGATGGGCAACCTAAATTATGTTTAGAATATTATAACAGACATCAAAGAATGTGTCTGTACAAACTACAAAACTCAAATTTATATTTAAATAGAAAAAGTATATTTTCAAGTGAGATTTGTGTTCAATAGTTACTTCTTTGCATGACCTACACATATTTGTGAAAAGTTTATTTTTAAATTGCTTTTCTCCTTTCTTCAGAAGATTACCACATTTCTTTGAATAATGACGAAGAAGTAGAAAGACAACATTTTTCTTTCCCAAATATTAATCTCTCCCAAAAAAATATATCCCTTTCATTTTAACCAAGCTTTCAATGGCTGGGATTGAATCAAATAAGCGAATGAATATCATTACATACTGTTATCGATGACATAAGTAGATCTAATTCATTCGTGACATAAAATCGTAATTTCATGAATGAATTGAGTGCTTCATCTCGTAATGTTATCCAGATTGATGCTGAAGAGGCAATAAGACAAGTAGCTTATTCCGAGACATCCAATGTCCTCCATTTAGGATGACAGTGTTCCATTTAAGTGAAATTTTTACCTCTATCATGATATCTGATTCAATTCCACAATAAATCAATATTACTGGAGTTTAGTCCCTACACCAAACCGTTATTTTTAACACCTTGACACGTGTTTCTTCAAGAGGACCATTAATCCTTTTGAAGATGATCACTTGGTGATTGAAACACGTGTCGAGGTGTTAAAATAACGGTTTGGTGTTGGGACTAAACTTCAGTAATATTCATTACTACACCGAAGGTTCCAAACAGTGCATCACAGGTCCATAACAAATGTTTGGAGTACAAACTGAATGAGAAAAAATATTTTTCATATAATTCAATGATCATATAAAAGTAGTTGTTTCAAAAGTATTTTTTCTTTCGTGTAATTCAATGTTTGTATGAAAATATAGTTATTTTGAGAGGGCTTTTTCTTCGAGTCCTGTATATCAAAGTTACTTTTTTGCGTGATTCACACATCTTTGTGAAGCGTTTATTTTTAAATTAATTGCTTTCTTTAGAAGATTCTCACTTTTTTATAATGATAAGAAGTAGAAAGCCAAAACTTTTCTCAAACTTATATTTTATTATAAGATGCAACTTACGAATTCTTATTGGGACCATAGACCAAAATATGTATGTACTAGGGTTTTTCAAGCAGATAATTTCAGATAAATTGAAAGGTGATAAGTTTATAGTACTAGACAGAGCTTCAGAAAAATATTTGGTAAGTAATGTATGTGTCAGTTATCAACAGAAAATGAAGCAATGCTTTGAGGTATAATATTGATATCAACAAGAACTGATAAAGAAAACCACCATTAAATTTTTGAAATCAGAAAAGGATATTGAATACCTTAAATTAATCAATATACTAAATGAAGTTGACCTGTACTATCCGAAAATTGGAAAAATTACCAAATGAAAGAGATTTGCACGAAATAAAGTCACTTCTTGTTGAAGCATTCTTTTTTTAAGAATTTAGTTTTAGGTATCAGTGGAATTATCAAGCTTATAACAGTTTGGTTACTTTTATAAGTAATTTACGAATGAATATTTTTGGGCTGATCATAATCTTCATGTGACGAAAGAATGGATTTTAAAGAAAAATTTTACCTGAATGTTTTCTGTATTTTTTTTCGGTTCTTAATAGAAATAAAAATGATAATGGTTTCTTGTGTCGAAATTTCCATTGAAATTATGTAACGGCCAGCTTATACAGTTTGAAACTTCACAATTTGAAAGTGTTTTTTAGTATCAACGTAAATAATGTCAGAAAAGAATTAAAACGAATTTGAAGAAATTGGGTTTCCTTCGAATGACTTCGGAACTGATCAAAATTTACTAACTTTTGAAACAACATTCAAATAAGCTCTAACATGACCAACTTTCACCCTTATTCGCCGTAGAGAGGGTGCTTGTTCACTTGTTTTCAAATAAAAAGGGGGTCCTGTGACCCTTCGCTCGAAAGGTATCTCAATTCTCTATACACCGACATTCACCGTATTGAATTTGAGTAATTGGTAGGAGAGTTATTGATATATAAATTAGAGACTAGAAAATCTGACAATTCGTATCTTTGCAACCAAATAAGAATTGAAACGGCTTCAAAATTAGTTATCACAGGTTACACAAAATGTGTAAAGTGTATAAGAGAAAGGAATTGGTACAAGGAAATAAATCATATTCAGAATGGAATTGAACAAAACTGATAAAAAACGCTTTTTTGTTTTCAATCCGATTTAGAATTTGTTTTTGATAACCAATATGTAGGATAAGAATCCATACCGTGTTACCATAGTACCAGAGATTATTGTGTCAGCTTGACAGCTGTCACTATTGATACTGAGAATTTGCTTCATTTCGTTTCTTTTGCATTTTCAAAGATAGTTCGCGACATATTTTTAGAGAAAGAAACAGAAGCCATCCTTCGTTACGCCGAGGCAAGGAGTACTTTTCATGAGGCAGAAAATGTGTTCAATGCAAGATTTCCTGATTCAGATTTGAGAAAAATATATATCTCATGAAATCAATTTCAAAAATTTCACACAACTGAAATTGTAGTCAGAGCTAGAAGATCAGGAAGAAAATCTACCTCGAACGAGAAACAGATATAAATCGTTGCGTCTGAAATAAATAACCCACTGCAGTCCACGACAACATTCACACGTGAGAATGATGTACAACAATATAAGTGTCACCCCTATACAATAAATACCTATATTGCATGAATTGAATGAAGATGATGCTGACAGAAGAATGCAGTTTTGTGAGTTAAAGTCCGAAAGTTTGATTGCAAATAATACACTTTTTTGTCAACCGCCAAAATGTGTCAAATTGGTCGGATATAAACCCACTTTTTTTGAGAAGGTCACACAAACTCCTGAGAAAATGAATGTCTGAACAAGAATATTGGAAATTGGAATATTGGAAAATTGTTGGTCCCATATTTTTAGATGAGAATTTGACTGATGATTTACCTATATTTGGAAATTCTTTCAAAACTGTTTCACTCACTTATTCAAGAAATTGTGGCCAACAATCATGATGAATTCGAAAACCTAGGAGACTTTCAATAAGATGGTGCGCCTCCACATACCCAGGCATTTGGAGTGGTAAGCGTTCATTGGAATGACCTGCTCGTACACCGGATTTGACTCCTCTCGATTTTTTCCTTCGGAGCTATATCAAATTGAATGTTTATGTTACGCAACCTAGGACATATATGACGGCAACTTGGAGACAGAATTACCGAAACTTCTGTTATTATTTCAGAAATGAATGCAAAAATAGACTATTTCACTGTCGTAAGGTTCAAGAAGAACTTTTTGAACATTTGTTCAAATGATTTTTTCATCTATACAATAAATAATAACTAGTTTCAAATAAAAAGCTATCGTTTCATGCAATTGAAATTAACACAATGGACATTCGTTTCAAAAAATCTGACATAAGTCAGCAAAGTTACGAAATTTCTAGTACCAAATCCAAACATCAATAATAACTCCGCAACCGGTTATCGAAATTCAAAAAAGGAAAGGTCAGTGTACAGAGAATCAGGCTTTGCCAAACAAACATTGAATATCTGGATGGCAAGAAGATTTATGGACTTCTGCTGAAATCTTCCAAGATTGACGCACTCCAAGGGGTTCATTCACACTTCGAAGCTTGAAACCAAACAGTTGTTAGGTCACAGGTCACTGTCGTCTGAATCATCATAATATGCAGAGACTCGGACTGTCGGAAACAGCAGAGCACATACTTTGTACATGCCCAGCTGTGGACCGAATCAGGTTTTCAGCATTTGGCAGAGCCGCACTCTTATCTGACCTGAAAGATCCCTCACCATACAGCTTCTTCCCTGTCCATATGGTATATATGGTGAGAGAAGAAGCTGGGTTTATTTGGTCGAGTGTGAATAGGTGTGAGCCACAATAAACCCTTGCGGGTTGCGATGGAGGGTCGAATAGACCCACTCATTTATGACCTAACCTAATCTAACAGAGAATTGAAATACTTCACATCCGGAAAATCACAAGACAACCTTTCCTATTGAAAAAAGTGTATAGTGCCCTCTCGGTGACTAGTCGCACTAT
Organism: Leptinotarsa decemlineata; assembly: GCF_025532065.1. Taxonomy (NCBI): domain Eukaryota; kingdom Metazoa; phylum Arthropoda; class Insecta; order Coleoptera; family Chrysomelidae; genus Leptinotarsa; species Leptinotarsa decemlineata. Next base: position 2,011,473 of record NW_027412525.1, read on the forward strand.
TGGCTTTCTTATGAAAATTTCTGAAAACGATTCCTTTTCACAAAAACTTTGTAAGACTCTGATGTCTTGCCCCGTTTGAAAGTTGAGAGGGGGGTACTGAATATTGCAAACGTATGCTATATGACACCCTTTCCTATGAGTTGATGAAAATACGTAGTTTTCATTGTTGGAAATTTAATTTTCATGTCTGATAAAAATTGAACAAATATCAGACGATCACGGTTATTATAGTGGAATTTAATATCATTATAGGTAATTAAAAACCAACATAAGAAAATTCTAAAAATTAATAAAATTGATACCAACTCTCTTATATACTTTATATTCCGTCACGTTTTTTATTTGATCTCTCTAATAATATTGCACGCTGTTTTCTGTAATTTCATTCTTGATACTAATGACGATATAACTTCATGGCCACCTGGTAGAATCTGCCAAAAAATATCCTCGATGCTTTCTTGTATAACGTGAGATATCTAACCCACTATTTGCTTTCAAAATGACCTTACTTCGAAGTTCAATGGTACATTGGTATATTATGAAATATTTGAAGACACTTATTCCGTTTTAATTTGATTGCACGATCCACCGGTTTTTATGCAATATTTGATGCTATTTTGATGTAGAGAAGTGTCTGCCTAGGATTTTTTGGCAATGACACAAATACTCAGAATCTGGCATCGCAAATTCAAAATTATAGACTATACATTCTTTTTCAGACATTTGTTGTGAACACGTTATCAGATTTTGGTAATTACTGCCACAACCTACTTCTTAATAAAATTAGAAATCGTAATTGGTGGACGACGAAATATGAAATATAAGTAGATAACACGTTTATTAGTACTTTAACACTACAACGAGAATGTATATGATTAGGTAGATAGTTGAGACATTTAATCCATTGAAAAACTAAGGCAAATATAAGTTTCAATGCAGATTTATTGATTTGTGAAATTACTTTCTCCGACTCTCTAAAATTACTGTTTATTTAACCGCCACCGGCAAATAATTTCATATCGATATAATCAGATGTCACTTCGTGACTAACATTACTGATTGTCCTCGCATGCTTTCCAATGAGTCACGTGCCCCCCCAAAAAATCTAAATGACTTGAGTCGGTTGGTCGAGGAGGCGACTCATTTGCACCCCCCCTGTCTAGCGATCTCAAAACTTGTGGTTTCGTATCGACCTTTCTGGAAATGTTTGCGAAATCGTAACAGATTAATATCAGAGAATACTACATCTAATGTTTGGGAATTCAAACAAATATTGAAATATTCCACATTTCAAAAATGAAGCGAACTATGGAAAAACGTGCAGGATACATTTGATTTTGCCATTCAGAAGACGGAGGCAGATTTTGGCTTTCGAAACTTTAAGATAAGTATTTGTACAATTTCTTAGCTCTCTGTCATTCACGACAAGTCACCGAAAAATTGTGCATTTTTCTTTGCGAAAAATACACTGAATTTTTGCAGTAAATAATCGTTTGAAATAAAAAGTTTGCCCTTTCTATACCTGAATGGTGTTTTCCATTACAATTTTTATTCATTTTCAGTTGTGGATTTGAGATCGACATTAACGGAATTAGTGGATTAACATTAAATTCATTATAACAAACACCCAGCAAAAGAAACTAGTTAAAAAAAATTGTTGGGATATATGTTTTATGAGAAAAAAAAAACTTCAAGAAAGAAAAGTAGTTTTTCCACGGGCTCATCCCAAAAGTAACCGACGGTTCATTTTCTCTTACTTGGCTAGGATTACATATGATTTAAATACCCAAGTTACCCAACTTCTGAATGTATTTTCGAAATACCTAATTAAAATACGACGTGACACCCAATGATACATATATTACAATTAATTGGAATATCAGTGGAAGTTCATCATTTCATCATCATCACAGAATCCGTAAGTGCGACACAAATGAAAGCTATTATCTTGATACCACTTTCTGCTATTCGCATTCCCACTATTGCTTTTTGCTTTGCCGAAGAAGTATGCCTACTATTCAGTGTACCGCACCGACAGCTATAGATCGAGCGTACAATCGCGTCGGTTCTTGTTTTATTTTGTGATCTCGACAACGTTTTCGAAAATGTATGGATTTTCTCACATTCTTTGCACCTTCCTGTTAACCTTGATAGCCTGTCAGTGTTCACTCGCATCATCTGGCAATACCGGTTTTAAAGATGCTATTCACGGTGAGTTATTCATGCAAAGAGTTGGAATTTATGCTTACTTAATTGTTTTGGACCAATAAAATAGATTTATATTCATGAATACCTCATTGCAAGTATCAAGAATAAAAATCTGTGCTCCACTTGGCCGACAGAAGAATGCGAATGTGGCTGTTTATCAGCAGGAAGCATGAGAAGGTTCATAAAGATTCTGAAAGAATAACCGAGATTAAATTTAACAAAATTACGAGCACAAAGTCGGAATTTAATGAAATTCCGGGATGAAAGTCGGAATTCAAGATGAATTCTCAGTTGATTATGGGCATTTAGGAGAAGTTCCGAAATTGAAGTTGGAAATCAACAAGTATAGTTTGGAATACCTACCTACTGTGAAATTTCGACTTTGAATTCGAACTTTTGTTGAATTCTGATTTTGAACTCCGATTTTGAACAATGTGAGGTAATTCCTGATATAATATAAATGATTTTCATGATGAAGAGATGAATGAAAATTTCTATGTTTTTTACCACTTTTATTTTATGTATACTCATAAAAGTGGTAAAAAACATAGAAATTTTCATTTCTGTTTTCATCATGATCTCCTACCACATAGTAACGGCTACATCCATCAATTTATTAAATGATTTTCAAGAAACGTATGCGTTTTGATGCAAAGCAATTGTATAGTACTAAATATCATTGTTTCAGTTGGATGTATTCTAACCTAAACGAGAAAGAACAATGTTTACCTCGAACCCAGGTTTTATAGTGCAATTCCTCTAGAAATAAATCAAATAAACATTTTCAAGAAGTATAAAGTACGAGTACTCGTTGAGAACAAACCATTCGTTGGTGACCAATTCAGTGCAAAATATGAATACACTATATAGTTGTTGCCCGCGGCTTTGCCCGCGTAGAATTTGGTTTGTCACATGAAGTTTCGTGACAGACCATTTCAAACAAATAGTTACAACTTATTTTTATTACCCCAAAACTTCAGGTTTCCAACTTCAAAACTGACACAGTTCAATACAATCTTTAAACACCTACTTTCCCCCCTTGGGGATGAAAATTCCTGATTCCCTTGATGCTTATTTACGCTACACAAAGAACCTACTTGGATATTTCAAAATTCTAGGTTCAGTATCTTTGGCTGTAAGTTGATATAAGAGGTTAGAATGAAATACATTGGTAATCGTACTAATCGTACTCCTACTAATATTTTAAATGCGTAAAGTTTGTGAGGATGGATGAATGTATGTATTTACGTTTTTTACTTTTTCTAGCCAAAACAGCTCAACGGATTTAAATGTAAGTTGGTATATAGATAAATTATGAACTGGAATAACACATATGGTAGGTTCCCACAGTAACGCGGATATGAGTAGGTACCTATCGATTGACTGACACTCTGATATTAACGTACAGCCAAAGCTACTGAATCTAGATTCTTGAAACATGCAGGTAGGATTTTTGTATAGCGTAAGTAAACATGAAGAAAGGGAATCAGGAATGTCTTTCCCCAAGTGGAAAAAATAGGGGTTCAAAGATTGTAATGAATTTCGTTAGTTTTGAAGTTGGAAACCTGAAGTTTTGGGTTGATAAAAAAATATTGTAACTATTTGTTTAAAATGGTCTGTCACGAAACTTAATGTGATAAACCAAATTCTACGCGGGCGAAGCCGCGGGCGACAGCTAGTAATTTTTATTTTTAGTTCAAAAATACAGTAGTTACTAACACAACCGTCAACAACGTGGGCCCGCGTTCGGGCCGCGTTCGGCCGGGTTCTCGGCAATGGCGCTTCATTGTTTCGACCGTCTCTCTACCCCCGCGCGTTGTCCCCCATCGTCTTACAGTAGACGCGACGAAGAATTTGACAGATATTTTAAAATTGCGTTGTAAAAAAGTATCCAATTCAATTGTATTTATGGCTCAGTATTTTACATATAAAGAGGTAGAAATATGATATCGCTTACTTTTATTTAGAACTATTCAAGGTATACAATCTTACGTACATTATCTTCATGTAACTCCAACAGTATAGGCAACACACGCCAAGATAGCTCTCAGGGAGCAAGAATTTTTCCGACGTACTCAACACTTATCATTATATTATGACCAAAATTACACAAAACCTCTGTAAATTGTAGCATATATGTTATTCTGATGCATAAGCTGTATTTATGTAAAGTTTCATATAAATCCATTCAGTCGTTTAGGCATGAAAGAGTTAAAAAGATATATACATACATCAATCCTAACAAATATATTAAGCAAAAAAAACCTGAAATGAAATAATAGTGAAAAAAATAGTAAAAATAAAACAATTGAACAAAAAATGAAAATAAAGAAGTACAAAATGAAAATAAAGATAAAAATAAAAGAGGTAAGAGATTTCAAGCCAAGTTAGTTCACGACGTTTCGATTGTTAGTATCCACAATTGTCTTCGAGTGATTTTTCGGAATAAGTCGCTGAAGACGATTGTGGATACTAACAATTGAAACGTCGTGATCTAACTTGGCTTGAAATCTCTTACCTCTTTTATTTTCATCTTTATTTTTATTTTATACTTCTTTATTTTTATTTTTTGTTCAACTGTTTTATTTTTACTATTTTTTCACTATTATTTCATTTCAGGTTTTTTTTTGCTTAATATAATTATTATTTATAGCTATTTATTTTTTTTAATCCTCACAAACTTTCACATTTATAATATTAGTATAGATTTCATTTTCATTATTTTTCATATTCAAATTACCAATAATATCTATCACCTTATAGAATAGAATAATTTTTTCGTTCACAAAGAGTGATCTGCCGGACAATATACAGGGTGGGGCACCGAAAACGAAACAGATCGAATATCTTCAAAACACATGTGTTCTGAAAAAAATGCAAAAACAGGTCGATTTTCAATACAAGGGGGACATCTTCCTATCATAACCTCAACTATCATACCTCTTCCCCCACCCCTCGGTGACGATCACCCAAAAAATTCGAATAGGGAAAGTAGTAAGTATGACACATCGTTAAAAAGGTAATTTCATTTTAGCAATTTCAGCTACCTAACTTTCGATTTTGGCGCCTTCTTGCGGGAAAAGACTGTTCCGTATTCCAAATTATGATACTTTATTCGCAAGCTAATTTGACATAAATTCGGTGACATTATGAAGTTTTTCTAGGGGAGAAAACAAGATGGCGGCTTCACAATGGCGGACAATAATTCTTCAAAACACAAAACACATGTTGTAAACATAATGCAAAATCACGTCAATTTTAAATCCAAGGGGGAAAAATCCTATCGTTACCTCAACTTTCATATTTCTCTCCCCACCCCTTGGTCACTCATAGAATTTGATTAGGGAAAGTACTTAGTGTGACATAACTTGAAAATTGGAAAATTGTGCATAAATTTAAGTAAGATCATTCCAAACTACATTGATTCATAGTAGATGCTTGAAGTGTTCTCCATTCAATGCCATACATGAGTAAAGTTCGTCTCAATACGTTGTCTGACGTTTTGGAGCATGTTTGGGGTTATTTGACGACATTCGACGTTGAAATAACTCTGCGATGCTTGGATTATGTAATTTTTTCAATTGTTGTTCTTTTTTCGTGAATTGTTCACAATACCTTTCAAATAAAATGTGAATTGAAAAACGAAACAGTTGTTTTTCCTGCAATAAAGTGCCAAAATGAAAAGTTAAGTAGCGAACACTCACATGTCTGAATTCCTTATGGAATTACCTTTTCAATTCTGTGTCACCCTTAGTACTTTCCCTAATCAAATTGTATCAGTGAACAAGGGGTGGGGAGAGAAGTATGACGATAAGATTTGTCCCCCATGGATTTAAAATTGATGTGTTTTTGCATTATGTTCACAACACATGTGTTTTGAAGAATTCGTTTTCGGTGTCGGGTTAAATCGAACCATAATTACAAATTTCGTCCGTCATTTTTGAGCCACCATCTTGATTTTTTGCATTGAAAAACAATTCATAATTTCCGACCCTGAAAACCACCACTTATCAATTTTGAATCAATTCGGACCATAATTGCAAATCTTGTCCTCCATTGTGAAGCCGCCATCTTGTTTTTACCCCTAGAAAAACTCCATAATGCATTGCCAGCGAATTTATGTCAAATTAGCTTGCGAATGAAATATCATAATTTGGAATACGAAACAGTATTTTTCCGCAAGAAGGCGCCAAAATTGAAAGTTAGATAGCTAAAATTGACATGGCCGAATTCCTTGTGAAGTTACGTTTTTAATGTGACGCTTACTACTTTCCCTATTCAAATGGTTTGGATGAGAGTCACCGAGGGGTGGGGGAAGAGGTATGACAGTTGAGGTTATGATAGGAAAATCTGTTTTTGCATTTTTTTCAGAACACATGTGTTTTGAAGATATTCGATCTGTTTCGTTTTTGGTGCCCCACCCTGTATATCAAAACTGATATTGAATACCAAAATGAAGTAGAATACAAAATAAGCCATTTTGTGCTCAGGTGACTATATCTGCTTCGATATAATAGTATTGTGGAGTAATTAAAAAAAAAAGTAAATATTTTTTTTGAAGATAAATAAATAAGGAATCTGGAAAAACGGGTCACGTTGTTGTGGTGTAGAAAAAAAATGCATTTGATCTCGTATTTGATGTTTGTTTCATATTTCTCTTTTAGAAATTGAATATTATGCATTTATTTTATGTTTCAACCACATTTCTGCTATGAATTGTATGACCAAACGTAAGCATAGAAAGTGTCAGGTTCATTGAAGTGATTTCTGAGCAAAAAAAAATTATTGATGTGAACATCAAAAATAAGTTCACTATATCAATAGTGATTCCAGTATACTCTCAATGGTGTACTTCATTGAGAGTATACTGGCCGACATGTACATTTTTATTTCTTCTAAATGTAACACTTTTGATGATTCACACATCTTTAAATTCCTCTGTAATCTTTGACAATCAAGAATAGTCCTTATCTCGATAAAGATTCTGAATTAATCTACATAACCTGAAAATTTGCAATGTGAAGCATTCTGAAATAGAATTTACATAAATCAAAAACATGAGTGGACCCAAGTGTGACCTTTTCAGTACACCCGGTAATATTGGAGTGGCCTTGGAATAATAACTGTGAAGTTAGACATACTGAGTTCTCTCAGACAGATAAAATGATATCCAAACTACCAACTCCACCCATCCACACCGACTTCAGTTGGTTTTCTAATGAAGATATCATGGTCAATTTTATTAACTTAAATTTGGAACTGCGTAATATAAACTTCTAAAAAGGAAGTCCTATAAGTCAGTAACTCGTATTTATAAATCTGGGTTTTCTAATCGAGGTCTGCAGGTTTTTATGCCTGACGATTCGTCTACTGCTGCGGTAGACATTTTCAAAGGTGATGTGGTAACGACCGCAATAATAGTAGTAACTACTAATAGTAATTAATGCGTTGGATACGACAGGAATAAGAACCAGAGCACCAGCTCGGGTATTGCGACCGTTATCACATCGCCTTTGAAAATGTCTACCAAAGCAGTAGACGCAAAATGTCAGGCCCAAAAACCTGCAGGCCACGTTCAGAAAATCCGGAAAAAAGCCTTCATACAGGTATCTTAGGCCTGAGAGTTTACATTTTATGAATCGTCTGTTTGAAAGTTTTCAAAAAAATATACTTTTTTTGCTCAGCTATGATAAATGCTAAGGGTTTTGGAAAGTCGTTCGTCAAAAAGAAATTAGAGAAATGCTCTTGATTTAGTGCAGACGTTTTCAAAGTAGACTTGGCAATCTGCGATATTTATAATTGTATAAATTTTCTAATAATGCGAAATATGTGTAGGAGGTCACGTGAAATGAAGATTTTGAATTCTTTCTTTGTGAAGAAGAAATATTTTGAATTCTCTTAGGTAATTTTTTTTCGAATTGTTTTAATTTGCATTTTGTTAATACACGAAGAATTGTCATTATCGATTCTCTTCGTGGGCTGTCATTTTCTATAAAAGACTTTATTTCTCGCATGAACACCATCAAGTAAGATATCAAACCGTATAGGAATCAATTTCTTAATTGTTATTAGCTAAGAACTGCAAGATATTTGAAACATGAATGAACTTTCCAAATCGGCTTATGGTCATCTTCATTTTGTTGGTGATTGTTCAACCTTTGTATGCTTAACTGATTCAAACATGGAAATTTACAAAGTGTGTTCGAGATTTCGTACCGAGATTAGCCACACATATATGGGATTGCATTTAGAAATGCAACATAAATAAAATGAGATTTAAATCTGCCCATAAATGTTTTAGTTTTATTATGATGGACATTTAGTGAGTGGTTCAGTTAGACAGTTAGTTGCTATTGAAAATAAGAGGGCTGGAAGTTTTGCTCTTTACAAAGTTCAGAACTTTGGACGTTGCTCGAGAAAATTCCAGAATATCCCGGAACATTCTGGAATGGATTGGAATGTTCGGGAACAATCTAGATTGGAAACTCCTAATTAATTATAGAACAATCAAGTGGCTTTGATGTTGTGGTGGCGCTTTATCCCCAATCCATGCAATATGTTTTTTAACCTGAAAGTCATGCTTTTGAAGATATGCTCGCTAGAATGTTCATATTAACAGAAATCTCCAGATTCCAGAGTCCAGAGAATTCGAGATATTTTTTAAGCATTCTACAACATTACAGAACAATCTGGAATATATGGGAACATTCTGAAACATTCAGGAACAACCAAGGTCATTGTGGAACATTCAACAGTGTCATATGTTGTGGTAGCCTTCTATCCCCTAACCAAGAAGATTTCCGTTTTTATTTGCAGGGCATGATTTTGAAGATATATAGGTTGAAAGTTTCGCTCTTTAGAAATGTCTAGAACAGTCCAGAACATTCTGGCAGGTAGTCTAGTGCTCGGCAATAGACTACATTCCGGATCATTCCAATAATGACCATTGATAAAATTCACTCAAACATAAGTATGTTCACAACTATCAATTTTAATTTTGAAATAGATAAGTAAGTGGATCAGATACATGGCTTCTGAAGTGTATTCCCTATAGGGGACGTCATTACGTTAGTGAGTGGGAAAGAGACGTGTGCGACGTAAACGATGCATAGAAGGATAGAATGAGTATCGAAGAGATTTAGTTGAGAGATAACAACGCGGTTGAATTATAGAAATAATGATATTTCTATAAAAATGAATGAAAAATCGGGTTGAAGACAAAAAACATGGCGGCGAGGCAGTCAGTGCAGGGTTAAAGAAAAAAACATGGCTGTCATCTGATTCACAGGGTGTATGTAGCGTTTGAGAAAAACATAACAGTTTAACGGGGCTTTATCGTTTCAACGTGCGATTCTTCAATGTGTACAGGGTGGCTCAAAATACGTCATTAAAAAATAATGGCAGTTTAACGGGGTTCTTTCGTTTCAACGTGTGATTGTCAATGTGTACAGGGTGTCTCAAAATACTTCATTTTAAAAACATGACAGTAAAACGGGAGTGTTGCGTTTCAACGTGCAATTCTAATGAGAAATCTCTTTCAACTTTCAAAATTATGCAATATGTAAAATACATTTATTTTTTGATCACATGTGTCACGTCGGCTGGGCAGCTAGATTTTATAATCATGCGCGATAGTTTTGAGTTTACGGTACCTTGTAAGTAATTAGTTTCAACTGTAAGATGGGTAATTGTGATGTTCATGAAAAGCTTGAGGCAACTAACATATTAATTTGCTAAAGATCTATATAGTATCCGTCTAAATAGCTTTCCAATTACCACATGATATGTGGTCATTGAAATAGGTTTAGTACGCTTGAAATATAGACATAAGCCATAACCCATATAAGAAGAAAAATATGTAGTAGATTGTTTTCTAATATCCTACGGCGATTAGGCTTTAGGATATGCAGTGAAACCCCGTACAGTTAGTACCACAACCTTTTCAAACGGATAACACCGTCACATTCTTATCAACTCATACACAACATCAATGAATATAATGATGCAAAGTAGTGTAACACCATTTATATTTCGAACCGATTGGACCGATTTTCATGATTTTTGATTTGTTGTATTTGCTCCACCTGAAAAAGTAGAATGACTATTGAAACATTCGAAAAATTAAAGAAAGGAATTGAAGATTGAACAAATTTACGATATTCGGTTCGTTAGGTTATGAAAGTTGTTATGGTGCGCGCAAAGACAATAGATGTTAGATATAAAATTTATGATTGTGCGCGCATGAATAATTGTTATATCATTATAGAAGCATAGTATCTATCATAGTGGTATCCAATTATACATGAGGAGCACCGTGTTCATTGTTGCCAGTTGTTTTGCAGTAGATATCCTGTTGTGGCTCTCGAGCTATTGTTCTACTGTTTGAGAGATAAAATCTACTATAAGAAGAATATTTGGTATCGAAAAAGTTATTTGAACATCGTTTATGTTTTATGAAACACGAAACATGTTTATGTTTTGTGAAAAATAAACGTGTTTCATGAAACATACACATGTTTATGTTTTATGAAACATGTTTATGTTTTATGAAACATGTTTGTTTTATGAAACATTTTTATGTTTTATGAAACACGATCATGTTTTATTAAAAATGTTTTTATTTTATGTAAAATATTTTCGTTTGAAGAAACATGTTTATGTTTCATGAAACATGTTTATCTTTAAAGAGACAGGTTTATGTTTTATGAAACATGACATATGTTTGTTTTGTGAAACATGAAACAGGTTTATGTTTTAAGAAACAGGTTTATGTTTTATTAAACATGTTTATGTTTTGTGAAACATGTTTATGTTTTTAATGTTCATGAAACATGTTTATTTATATGGAACACGAAACATGTTTATTTTTGTGAAACACGAAACATGTTTGTTGTTTATATTCATGAAACATGTTTATTTTTATGGAACACGAAACATGTTTATTTTTGTGAAACACGAAACATGTTCATTTTTATGAAACACGAAATACGTTCATTTTTATGAAACACGAAACATGTTTATGTTTTATGGACTATGTTTATGATTTATGAAACATGTTTTTGTTTTATGAAACATGTTTATGTTTTATGAAACATGTTTATGGTTTTGGAAACATGTTTATGTTTTTTGAAACATGTTTATGTTTTTATGAAACATGTTTATGTTTTTTGAAACATGTTTATGTTTTATGAAACATGTTTATGTTTTATGAAACATGTTTATGTTTTTGAAACATGTTTACGTTTTGGAAACATGTTTATGGTTTTTGAAACATGTTTATGTTTTTTGAAACATGTTTATGTTTTATGAAACATGTTTATGTTTTTGAAACATGTTTATGTTTTATGAAACACGAAATATGTTTGTTTTATGAAACATGAACCATGTTTATATTTTATGAAACACGAAATATGTCGGTTTTATGAAACACGAAAATGTTTATTTTTATGAGACACGAAACATGTTTGTTTTATGAAACATGTTCATGTTTTATGAAACATGTTTTGTTTTATGAAACATGTTTATGTTTTTATGAAACATGTTTAGGTTTTTTGAAACATGTTTATGTTTTATGAAACATGTTTATGTTTTTTGAAACAGGTTTATGGTTTTATGAAACATGTTTATGTTTTTTGAAACATGTTTATGTTTTTATGAAACATGTTTATGTTTTTTGAAACATGTTTATGTTTTTTGAAACATGTTTATGTTTTATGAAACATGTTTATGTTTTTGAAACATGTTTATGTTTTATGAAACACGAAATATGTTTGTTTTATGAAACATGAACCATGTTTATATTTTATGAAACACGAAATATGTCGATTTTATAAAACACGAAAATGTTTATGTTTATGAAATGTTTATGTTTTATGGATCATGTTTATGTTTTATGGATCATGTTTATGTTTTATGGATCATGTTTATGTTTTATGGATCATGTTTATGTTTTATGAAACATGTTTTTGTTTATGAAAGATGTATGTTTTTTGAAACATGTTTTTGTTTTTGAAACATGTTTATGTTTTATGAAACACGAAATATGTTTGTTTTATGAAACATGTTTATGTTTTATGAAACATGTTTTTATGTAACATGTTTATGTTTTTATGAAACATGTTTGTTTTTATGAAACCTGTTTGTTTTTATGAAACATGTTTATCTTTTTGAAACATGTTTATGTTTTATGAAACATGTTTATGTTTTTATGAAACATGTTTATGTTTTTTGAAACATGTTTATGTTTTTTGAAACATGTTTATGTTTTTGAAACATGTTTATTTTTTTATGAAACACGAAATATGTTTGTTTTATGAAACATGAACCATGTTTATATTTTATGAAACACGAAATATGTCGATTTTATGAAACACGAAAATGTTTATTTATATGAAACACGAAACATGTTCATATTTTATGAAACATGTTTATATTTCATGAAACACGTTTATATTTCATGAAACACGTTTATGTTTTAATAAACACAAAATATATTTGTTTATGTTTTATGAAACATCTTAGTTTATTATCATTAGATTATAGTTACTTATATATTCCCTGATTGGTTTGTTCAAAATGCGTTACAATAACTTAGACATGGTGGGTAGAATACTTGTGGGTCTAAGATCTTTGTAGTCTACAAGTTTAAATTTTATGAAACATATTTGTTTTATGAAACATGTTTATGTTTTATGAAACATGTTTATGTTTTATGAAACATCTTTGTTTATTATCATTAGATAATATAGAAGTATTTATTTCGAAAGAATTATTTATATCTTCCCTGATTAGTTTGTTCAAAATGCGTTACAATAACTTAGACAGGGTGGGTAGAATACTTGTGGGTCTAAGATCTTTGTAGTCTACAAGTTAAAATTTTATGAAACATATTTGTTTTATGAAACATGTTTATGTTTTATGAAACATGTTTATGTTTTATGAAACATGTTTATGTTTTATGAAACATCTTTGTTTATTATCATTAGATAATATAGAAGTATTTGTTTCGAAAGAATTATTTATATCTTCCCTGATTAGTTTGTTCAAAATGCGTTACAATAACTTAGACATGGTGGGTAGAATACTTATGGGTCTAAGATCTTTGTAGTCTACATGTTTATATTTTATGAAACATGTTTATGTTTTACGAAACATGTTTGTGTCTTATGAAACATGTTTGTGTCTTATGAAACATGTTTGTGTTACATGAAACATGTTTGTGTTACATGAAACATGTTTGTGTTTCATGAAACGTGTTTGTGTTTCATGAAACATGTTTGTGTTTCATGAAACATGTTTGGGTTTCATGAAACATGTTTGTGTTTCTTGAAACACGTTTGTGTTTCATGAAACATGTTTATGTTTCATGAAACATGTTTATGTTTTAAGAAACATGTTTATGTTTTATGGATCATGTTTATGTTTTATGAAACATGTCTATGTTTTATGACATGTTTTTGTTTTATGAAAGATGTTTGTGTTTCATGAAACATTTTCATGTTTTATGAAATATATTTGTGTTTCATGAAACATGTTTTATGAAACATGTTTTCGTTTTATGAAACATGTTTATGTTTTATGAAATATGTTTATGATTTATGAAACATATTTGTTTATAATCATTAGATCAAAGTTACTTATAAATACCCTGATTTGTTTGTACAAAATGCGTGAAACATGTTTCATAAAACAAATACATGTTTTATGAAACATTAACAATAATATGTTTATGTTTAATAAAACAAACATGTTTCATTATGTTTTATGTTTCATGAGGATGAGAGTCTGGCATAAATTGATTTTTGTATGTATTTAGGTATGCTCGGTGCGGATAAATTAAGATCTCTTGATATATAATGAGACTTGCTTTTTGAACCTGAAATTATTATCCAACATCAAGCCAAGATTTGTTGCCTCCGGTATTATATTTAGAACCTGCGTTTTATCGGGATTGAGTTGCAGTTCGTGTTTCACAGAACAATCATAAATATATTGAAGTTCAGTATTGATGTTAGCAACAGCTTCATTCAGCAATTCTAGTTTAAACGATACACAAAGTTGGGTATCATCAGCGTAAGCATGATACTTACAGAGATTGATCTTAGTCAGTATATTTGAGGTATATAAACTAAAAAGCAAAGGCCCAAGTATAGATCCTGGCGGAACACCGCGCATTAATCTCACTGATTCAGATAGTTTGCCTTCGAGTTTCACCATTTGATGTCTATTTGTGAAGTATTCTTGCATCATCTTAACGGCTGTTTCAGAGAAGCCAATGTAATTGAGCATAGATATAAGTATTTCTGGATTCAATGAGTCGAATGCTTTACTGTAGTCCAGTAAGATCAATAACGAGATGTCTCCTGTATCTGTTGCTGCCAATATGTCATCCGTTATTTTAAGCAAAGCTGTTGTACAGCTATGTAGAGGCCTAAAACCCGACTCTGAAAGAGAGGCATTAGATTATAGTTACTTATATATTCCCTGATTTGTTTATTCAAAATGCGCTCCAATAACTTAGACATGGTGGGTAGAATACTTATTGGTCTAAGATCTTTGTAGTCTAAAATATCAGCTGTTTTGGGGACAGGTATAACATACGCAATTTTCCATTGAGTTGGGAAAAATTTTCAAGAATACAGCTATTGACTATATGTAATAAAGCATTTTTTATTATCAGTACCAAATTGGATAATTTTATCCAATTTGGTACTGAAGAGCCTTAGGGCAAGTGTCTTAAGGCGAAACATCGGTGTATACCAGTGAGATTAACAGTGTTCCATGTGAGTACAATTTATTACCATTCATTCAAAGTAGAACTCATGTGAATGATATCTGATTCTTATTCCACAACAAATGTTTGAAATACAAACTGAGTAGAGAAAAGTATCTTCTGTATAATTCAGTGTTCATATAGAAGTATTTGTTTCGAAAGAATTATTTTCTTTCGTGTAATTCAATGTTTATATGAAAGTAGCTGTTTCAGGAGGACTTTCTTTCAGTTTGTGTCTGAAAGTTACTTCTTTGCATGATCTACACATTCTTGTATAGAGTTTCAAATTGATTACTTCCTTCCTTTTTTTGGAAGATTCTCTCATCCCCTTTTTTGTATCAGATGGAGTAGCAGAAAGTCAAAAACTTTCTTTCCCAAATAATAATAATAATAATAATACAATTTCATTACATTACAGTTTTTTTTTTACAAATTGATCTCATAATGAGATCGTCTTGTGCCTAAATAGTACTAATTAATTAGTGTTTGAACATTTGATATGTGATATATTATAAGCCTAAATAATATAATAATAAAGAAAATAATCTAAAATTATCAGGAGCTAAGAGACTAAACTAATATTATAAGAAATTGAGGAACTGAGAGAATTATAAATTGGCATTCATTGTATGAGTACTTCAAGAGCTCTAGAGTTCATGCGAATGAAGGACATCAAATTTTTGCAGAACTGTTTATAACTATGAATATTTTCGATGGACTCTGGGATGTAATTGTAAATTTTAGGGCCATTGAATGCTATCGATTTATTATAAAGGGTGGAATTAGGACGGGGAATAATTAAATGTTTCAGACCTTTTTGTCTTGTACTGTGATTGTGGGAAGTCTCTTGGTGTTGCGTTCTATTTTTGTACATGAATTTCGCAACATGAAAGATATACAGATGTTTCAAATCGAGCAATTTATTTTCTATGAAGAGCTGTTCGCTGGAAAATCTGCGCCTTTTCCTCAGTATTACTTCCAAAATCCATTTCTGTGTGACTTCAAACAATTTATCTGATTAGTATATGCAGCTCCCCATACTATTATTCCATAGGACATCACAGATTCTACTAAGAATTTACAGGCTACTTTCAACATTTTTTCTGGAAGGAGATCTCTGAGTTTATAAAATGCAAATACCAGTTTTTTAAGTTGCTATTCAAATATACTGAATGATTATCTTATCTGAGCATTTCACTGATGATAACTCCCAGATATTTGATTTCTGAAGTGTTTTGAATTGTCTTCTTACAATCGCAGTTGGTCAGATCACATCTCTCATGAAATTTAATTGATTTCAGGTTGGGTTTAACTTTTGGGCTGTTTGTGAAAGTTATGAATTTTGTCTTGCTCTCATTTAAGCTCAAGAGATTACAGTCCATCCAACATTTGATTTGATATGAACCTTTTTCCGCGTTTTTCGTTACTTCTTGCCAATTTGTTCTATGGAACAGGAGAACCGTATCTTCCGCTTATGAGATGATATCTCCACCTACTTCCATATTCAACATTGCATTGATATGAAGAAGAAATAACTTATGCCCGAGGACTGTTCCCTGAGGAACACCATATTTGATTTCCGAAGATTTACTTAACTTATTTTTATTTTAACGATATATTTTCTCTTCGATAAATAACTCCCTATTCTTGTAAGTCAAGTAAAAAAGTTACATTACTTCAAATCTCATTGCACAATAGAGAAAAAGGTACAATTCTGAAATACCAACACACACACGACAAGAAGAGAACTTGTTTATCAAAACCCAGATCAGCTGTTTGTTATGTTTTATGAAACATAAACATAGGACAAACATGTTTCATGTTTCATAAAACTAACATTTTCATGTTTCATAAAACAAACATGTTTCATAAAACAAACATGTTTCATAAAATACGAACATGTTTCATAAAACACGAACATAAACATGTATATGTTTCATGAAACATATTTATGTTTTAGGAAACATAAACATGTATATGTTTCATGA
Organism: Leptinotarsa decemlineata; assembly: GCF_025532065.1. Taxonomy (NCBI): domain Eukaryota; kingdom Metazoa; phylum Arthropoda; class Insecta; order Coleoptera; family Chrysomelidae; genus Leptinotarsa; species Leptinotarsa decemlineata. The sequence goes on from NW_027412525.1 coordinate 2,028,441, forward strand.
AACATATTTGTGTTTTATGAAACATGTCTATGTTTTATGAAATATGTTAATGTTTCATGAAACATGTTTATGTTTTATAAAACATGTTTATGTTTTAAGAAACATGTTTGTTTTGTGAAACATGTTTATGTAGTTTGTTTTATGAAACATGTTTGTGTTTTATGAAACACGAAAATTTTTCATTTTTTTTAAAAAACATTACATGTTTATTTTCGTGAAGCACGGAACATGCTTATTCTTATGAAACATGTTTCATAAAACATAGGCATAAATATGTTTGTTTCATTAAACATGTTAATGTTTTATGAAACATATTTATGTTCTATGACACATGTGTATGTTTATGAAACATGTTTCATAAAACATGTTCTGTTTCATATGTTATGTTATGAAACATAAAACAATGTTTTATGAAACATTAAACATGTTAATGTTTTATGGAACATAAAACAATGTTTTATGAAACATGAAACAATGTTTTATGAAACATGAACCATGTTAACGAAGCACATGATGCGGCAACGTCTGAAATTTTACTATCAGTTGATCAACTTACAAAATGGAATTTTACCAGTTTCATTGCTATTGAACGCATTTCATTGGGAATTTTAACGTTGTTATGTGGGATACATAAAAGTACCAAAAATGACTTTATTCTCTTCTTAACGTGAGTATCCTATAAAACATTAATCATTAAACATGAAACATTAAACATAAAACAAAATATGAAACAGGAAACATGAAACATGAAACATGAAACAGGAAACATGAAACATCAAACACTAATTATGAAACATTATGGAATATGCAACATGAAACATAAAACATGTTTCATGTTTATGAAACATGTTTATGTTTTATATTCCATGTTTCTTGATTCATATTTCATGTTTAATGTTTCATGTTCTATGAGGATATTCACGTTAAGAAGAGAATCGCGTATCACTGCATATTTACTCCCATCGAACATATTTAGTTTCAATCTACGGTATACAAAATCACCAAAAATGACGTCATTCTCTTCTTAACGTGAATTTCCTATAAAACATAAACATAAAACGTAAAACATGAACATAAAATGTAAAACGTAAAACGTAAGACGTAAAACGTGAAACGCGAAACGTGAAACATGAAACATGAAACATTAATCATGAAACATGAAATATAAATCATGAGAAATAAAACAAAATATAAAACATGAAACATGAAGCATAAAACATAAAACGCATTTCTTTGGGAATTTTAACATGTAACGTAATGTCGGATATAGAAAATTACCAAAAATTACGTCATTCTCTTCTTAACGTTAGGATATTCACGTTAAGAAGAAGACAAATATTTTCCTTTCCAATTATTTTTTCAAAAACTCGAAGTTCAATAATCAGTTTTTGTGAACCTGTTCTTTTGATGGAATTGTCAAATCAAGAACGTAGCGGGATCCATTCAATTCATTACTTGAATAAACTGTATTCTTCAAGCATATCCTGGTAGACCGACATTATTTTGCAACGACACTATGTAGGTATTGGAAGAAATTCTACAAAAAAGTGATGAAAATATTTCGATTATCACCAGGAATGTAGCAGTACGATATTAACCACCCTGATGTTCAAAGTGTTTATAATCTGTCCATCAAAGCAATGCAGTGCTCCAAAACATTATCATACATAGTGCACGTAATCTCCCAGACAAGGCTGCTTGTACAGAGTCGCAGTAAGGAACGACTGAAATTTCAATTTATTTTTTTTATTATATGCGGCTGGTTATAGAAAAAAAAATTTCAAGTGGAGTGTGGGGACACAACTTAACAGTTTTTCCAGCCGTATCAGTACTTGACATTTTAAACAATGAGTTCAGCCAACTAATTGCAGTTAAATCTGATTGGCCAGCGCAAGGATGCTTGTTTGTTTTACCCATTAGATGCAAATGTGTGTGACTTTATTTTGAACAAATACAACGTTACAGTTCAAGCAAGGTAACAAGAATGCCTGATTATTGAATTGAGAATAATTCATAAGTTTGGTTTTGTCGACTTAGCGGATGTAACTCTATCCCTACGTGATGCTGAGTCAGCGAACTCGGGTTCATAACTCCTCTATCCCTAAGACGAAAACAAGAGGGATACTGGTTTGTTTTCGGTATTTTCGGTTCCTTTCTCTTTCATGGGGGTGATCCTTTTCTTATGAAATTTCCAGATTGTGAAAGCAGCGGCAGCAACCATCAAGTGGGTTATAAGGATGCAGAACTGGAGACTGCAGGGTGAATTTCTTTTGTGTCCTGGATATGAAGAAACTTGGCATCGTCTTGAAGTTCATGAATTTTCTTCAGGTCTATGAATTTCAGGTGAATTCTTCTGGGTTCCAACTCTTCAGGGTCAATCTTGTTCATTTTGATTTCTGGAATGGAACACAATTTCTTTTTTGTTCCATAATTTGAAATCTACAACTGTGATTCCGCAGTTGAATGGTATTTCAAAAAGGCTGGCTTCTTCTATGAGTGTGAATTCATCGCTTTGGTAGGTTTCCAGGATTTTCAGGGGTTTTTCAGCTGGGATTACTAATACGTGTTGACTGGAGATAGGTTCTATGATGGGGTTGGCTACGTAGACTTCGGCGGTGCGGCAATTTGGATTGTCGGTTACTTTGATAAGGGCTGCTATACAATCGTCTGTTTGTAGATCCCTATGATCGTGGCAAATATGTGTGTCCTCGTTTGTTGGGCAAATCTCATCCTCGTACTGTTGTTTTCTCCAAGTAGTAGGAACGGGTGATTTGAGACAATTGGGAAGAGTTTTTTCGAAAGGGGATTCTACATCCGAATTTTTGAAATGAAATAAATAAAAAATTTCTTTTTGATTATCGGAAAAAGGAGAACCTTTTATTGGTTCATTGAAAGTTATTGAAATTGATTCGTCCGAGTAATTTTGAATTTCGATTCTAGCTAATCTATTTTTTGCTGTCGTAAGTGTTTCAGGGATGAATATATTTTGAAAATTGCATTCGGGTATTAAAACATCATCAGAATATTGAGAAAGGGGGACTTCCACTGAGACAATTTCCTTGGCATTGATAGTTACGCTGTAAGCTTCCTTATTTGGATTTCTAAACAGCATCGGAATTTCAACTTTTTCGTTAACTAAACAATTTTGAACCAAATCTACACAAAAATTTATTTTTTGTAGTTTTCCCAGGCCCAAAATACCATCGAAGAATGAATGAAAATTAAAAAGAATGAATTTTATTATTTGGTCTGAATTGATTTCTTTAAAAGACCTAATATCAACTTTAAATCTAACTTCTTTTTCACCTATACCTGTTTTAATTTTAGAGGGGCTATGATAAATACTTTCTGGAAAGATTTATTCGGCAATAGAGGGCATCATTGAATGATAACCTGTATCAATTAACAATTTCATAGGTGGGTCAAGTATTTCTATATAGGGTAGGTTATGGTTTATTCAGTGATTATGTCATGTGGTTGGTGTAGCCAAACTGTTGAAAATTTTCGGTTTCTAGAAAATCTCCAGGGTTTTCATAAACTTCAGTTTGGGGATTTATGTCCGAATTGTGGTCGTAAATGTAATAGTCATGTTTAAATTCTGAGTCATAGTTATCAGGAATATTATTAGAGTCAAGTTATTAGGGTTATTAGGGTCAAGTATTTCTATATAGGGTAGGTTATGGTTTATTCAGTGATTATGTCATGTGGTTGGTGTAGCCAAACTGTTGAAAATTTTCGGTTTCTAGAAAATCTCCAGGGTTTTCATAAACTTCAGTTTGGGGATTTATGTCCGAATTGTGGTCGTAAATGTAATAGTCATGTTTAAATTCTGAGTCATAGTTATCAGGAATATTATTAGAGTCGTTTGGGGCATTAGTATTTTCTAGAAGCTCGGGTGACTCTTCATCAATTTGGTAAATTTCCTGAGACGTGAAGTTACGAGGACCCGATGGTGGACATTTATTTTGGAGGTTATTTGGTTGCCTATGGAATGTGTTTCTGGATGTGGCTAACATTGGTTCTGGTTGATTTTGGAGGTGTCCTCCCTATAGGGTTGTGTTCCGGTGATTCTCTTACCAGTGTTTATCTGCTTTGTTTGAAATGTCTGGACTCCTCCTTAGGCCCTCAGGTTAACTCAATCCTTTTTTGGTGCACAGGAACGAAGAAAGTCACTAAAAGTCTCGATAAGTGCCGAAGAGTAAAAATCCACGTTTTTCTAGTCCGAAATCGGTTTCGATGCCGTGTATTTCCAACGAAAAAAAAATGCACTTATTCTAGCGACTGCGCCAGTTACGTATGCGATATATGAAGATATTTTTTTAAATACTTCATTTTGAACAAATACAACGTTACAGTTCAAGCAAGGTATCAAGATTGCCTGATTATTGAATTAACAATAATTTATAAGTTTGATTTTGTCGACTTAGCACGTAGTCGCGTCTGGAACAGCGGATGTAACTCTATTCTTAAGTGATGCTGGGTTAGCGAACTCCGGTTCATAACTCGTAATACTTCAAAATTGTCCAACATAGTGGTTGTAGAGAACAAGAAAACTCAATACATCAATCTCATCTCAAAGTGCTCGTTTCGAACAACTGCTTCAACTGATGAAAATGAAATTATCATGAAATTTTAATCTGATGCTTTCTATTGAATACTGAATATCAAGAGTTTTTTGAGGTTTAAGGTCTACAAGGTTTGATACTGAAAAAAGGATTATTAAATTTCCTCTTCAACTTTCGAGTAGTTTCAAGTAGTTTGAAAAAATCATTGTTGAAGTAACTCCTCCAACTGGTTGTTTTATACTGGCAAATTGAATACTTCTTCTGCAGGATCGTTAATGTAAAAAAGGTTTTCTACATTAAGATCTAGCTGAAATGCTTCAAATTGTTCATGACGGAAGAGTTTTTTTTGCAATATCTATACAACAATCTTATTCTCAATATCAATATTATCAACTTTTCTAAATCATATCTGTTTGAAATCTGTTCAAAATCTGTTTAAAATCTGTTTTTCCGTTAATCAGCTGTCGCTCCCATACGAACGACAACTCTCAGAAGTTGAGAAACTTGTGCGAGCTAAGGACTAACGAGGTCTTACCTTTTAACGTGTGATTTCTAACACGGTTGCAGAATCATCCCAGCTTCAACCAGATAAATTCTCTAGAGAAAAATATCTGGTCGAAGCGGGAATCGAACCCACGGCCTTCCGATCGTGAGTTGGGCGCACTTCCACCGCGGTCAATTCCACAACTCTCATATAACCATAAATGAGTGGATTATTAAAGATATCAAGGAGGAAGGTAGACAACTGGGAGAACATTACCGATTAACAAAAAATGCGGATAATGACTTGATACAATTCTACCGAGATAAAAAAAGGAGCATGAATAGAAATATGAATGTGCAAGAGGAAATACTATCAGCCCAAAGAGTATACAAGGTCAAAAAAAAAAAAACAAAAGTGGAAAACTGTGAGTGAACTAACTGGAAAAGGAAATAAAAAATATTCAAAACAATGTACATTGGACATAAATTGATAGGGGATGAATCCATTATAGCAAACGAATTCGCCAAACATTATTCAACTAAAGTGCCAAATAGTTTGAAACAATATATTAAATATGTCAATCTTCCGGGGGCTATTGATCTTGTCGGTAATTTGAATAGTTTTTATTTTAACCCTGTTATTCCATCGGAAGTTTACAATGTTATTCTTGGACTCAAAAATAAAAATTCCACTGGCATGGACTGTCTCTCGACAGAAATAATCAAAGCCACTTCTGAGTATACAGTGTGTCAATTTGAAAACTTCCCACCCTCAATATCTCCCTTCCAGTACATAATATGAAAAAATGGTCAGACAGGTCAACTTTATTTGCAAGGGGGGCACTCTGAATGAATATTTTCAACCCTCGGGGTTCAACCCCCTAGGAGGGGTGGACGTTACCCTCAGAATTTCAAATGGAAAGGGGGGTCAAGTGGCACATCATTTTGAAGGGCATTCAATTCGCTTGCCGACGGTGCCCTCATTTATTATCTTCCGATTTATTATCTTCCGAAAATGTAGTTCTAAACTAATAGAAGTAATTAGAATTGGCCTATACTAAAATGCCTGGTTATCAAGTTAGTATGCAAAGAAATACAATTTATTGACTCTCTTATAAGTAAAACTTGTGATGACGGGTCAGCTTTTCAACTTTCCATCAGGGGTAAAATTAGACAAGCCTCAAAAAATTTACATTAATTAGTTATCTGATTTCGGTGACTTTCATTTGGGTTTATTATCGGATTTAAAACTCTTATCCCTTTTTTGTTACTTCTGCTATAAAAAGTATCGTTTTTTGAGCAAAAAAGGTGTTCATCGCATTCAAGCCATTTGGTAGTACTATCATTTCAGTTTCATTTTTTGAGCTGATCAGCGATACCTTAGAAAGTGTATAAATTGTAAGAATGGTTTACACTATCCAAGACCGAATTGAAATAATTTTTATTTATGGAGAGGTGGGCAAGTGCGCACGAAGGGCGGCATCTCTTTTTAATGAAAGAAATCCAAATCTTAATATAAGTCACCGGTATGTGCTTGATTTGGTGACAAAGTTTTCCGAAACTGGTTCGGTGAAGAATAAAAAAAGGAATAACCCCAGAGTACTGAATGAGGATGCTCAAATTGAGGTGTTGGGAACATTTGCTGCAGAGCCGACTAGCTCCTTACGATCAGTAGCAGAACAGACGGGAATGTCACACGAGACTGTAAGGAAAGCACTGAAAATGCACAAATTTCATCCATATAAAATGCAGATTCTCCACGAGCTCCATGAGGATGATTATGACAGAAGAATAGAATTCTGTGAAATCATGACTCTTCGAATCAATGCTTTACCTAATCTTCTGTTCAATATCTGTTTCAGTGATGAATGTTCATTTTTCCTGAATGGCAATGTTAATAGGCAAAATTGTCGCTATTGGAGTGACGAAAACCCTCACAATTTTCGAGAAGGACATACACAACACCCACAAAAAGTTAATGTTTGGGCTGGTATTCTTGGAAATGCCATTATCGGACCTTTATTTTTTGAAGAAAACTTGAATGGTGATCTGTACCTAGATATGCTTCAAGCACCTATCGATCCACTTATAACTCACGAGCTCGAAACTCAAATTGATGCACACGGTAATTTACTGTTGCAGGAAGATTTGTTACATTTCCAACAGGACGGTGCGCCACCTCATTATTTTCGCCCCGTCCGACAATGGTTGAACGAGCGATTCCGGGAGAGATGGATTGGCAGAAGGGGATCAATTGAGTGGCCACCGAGATCACCGGATTTGACTCCATTAGATTTTTTCTTTGGGGATATCTCAAATCTGTCGTTTATAAAACACAGCCCACTGATATGGATGACCTCAAAGGACGAATTACAGCAGCATGCCGGTCAATTAGTGGTGAAGTTTTCCAAAATGTTCGAGAGGAGTTCGAAAACAGACTGTATTACTGTTTAGAGCAGAATGGACAACATTTTGAACATATTATCAGATAAAGCGTAACAAGATGGTTGAAATTTGTTTTTTGCAATTTAGTATTTTTTGTTTGCACTCGATGCGTATTTCGTTAACTAAGTAGTTCTACATTCCTCTCACATCCACGAATTCGAATATTACTCAAGGGTTGGAACGATGCTACCTAGTACGATGCTCACCTTTTCCAATAGTCCATTACAATCATTTGTTTTGAATACCAACCTGAATACCAAACATCTAGTGCGGGCGAGTTTTAATCATTTATTCTTATTCACTTCTAATCACCGTTCGTTTGGAACGTTATTGTTCAAAAACTGCTCATCAAAAACTAATGAAAAAGGTATCATTGGAAAGAGAATTGAATGCCCTTCAAAATGATGTGCCACTTGACCCCCCTTTCCATTTGAAATTCTGAGGGTAACATCCACCCCTCCTAGGGGGTTGAACCCCGAGGGTTGAAAATATTCATTCAGAGTGTCCCCCTTGCAAATAAAGTTGACCTGTCTGACCATTTTTTCATATTATGTACTGGAAGGGAGATATTGAGGGTGGGAAGTTTTCAAATTGACACACTGTATATATGAACCACTTGCATATATCATCAACAAATCTGTGGAATACGACATTTTTCCAGATATTTTGAAAGTAGGAAAAATTGTTTCTCTCTTGAAAAAAAATGATCCCTTGTTGATTGACAACTACCGACCAATAACTATTCCTAGTGTGTTGAGCAAAGTGATTGAAACATTCACTTATGAACAACTACTTCCTTTTTTTACGAAACATAATGTAATTAACAAATGTCAAAATAGATTTTGCCCCGGTAGATCGACGGAAAGTGCGACTACAGCTTTCTTGGAAAGTATCTATAGAGGAATTGACAAAGGAAAGTTAGTGGCCGCACTCTTCTTCGATTTATCAAAGGCTTTCGATTCTATAAACTTCAATATACTGGCCAAGAAACTTAGTGCAATTGGAATTCGAGGTAAATTTCTATCTTGGATTATGTCTTACATGAAATTTCGAAAGATGTACGTAGAATGAGATAATGTAAACTCGAATACTTGGAAGTTGGAGTTCCACAAGGCTCAGTCTTGGGATCAATAATGTTTTTACTATACATAAATGATTTACCACAACATATCAGCACTACGATAGTTCTTTTTGCCGATAATACTTCTATTTCCGCAGAAGCCGACAGTCCTTTGGAACTTCAAGAAAAATTGAATGTAATAAGTCAAAATTTCTCAAATTGGTGTCAAAGAAATAGACTTATGGTCAATGCAGAAAAAACAGTATAGGTACAGTTTTCTCCAAGAAAATCTGTGGAACATCCCATACACTTTATTATAAATAACACGAACATATACCCTTTAGAATCCACAAAGTCTTTTTGAGTTCACATCGACCACTGGAGTTCACATCGACTGGCAACAAGTCGACTATTTGAGTAAAAGACTCAATAGCAGTTTCTATGCCTTAATGCAGCTTAAAAAAATACTGAGTGAAGAAAAACTGTTAAATATTTACTATGCTCTTGTGAATTCTGTTCTACCCTATAATATAGTCTTATGGGGAGACGCAACAAATATTAACAGGTCTTTGTTGCTCAGAAACGAATAATTCATATGCTTCACAATCTACGTCATACTGATTCATATAGACCTGTTTTCAAGCAAAGGAAGATATTAACAGGTCCTTCTCTCTATATTTATAACTGTCTGTTCTTTGCGAAAAAACGCGAACTCGAATTAGAAACTAACTCCCAATATCATAATTACACAACAAGAAACGGGAATTTAATCAAACTACAACAACATCGTATAAAATTATTCGACAAGACGCCATTTAAACAGAAAATCAGAGAATATCTCGTAGATGGTTGTTTTTACAATATCAACGAATATTTTGAATAACCACATTCGCCAATCAACAATTAATATCATGTCCGGCATTACCTATTTCAACTATTATGAACATGTATAAACACTTTTGATTGTTAAACAAACACTCTCATGTGTTAAATTTATGCATTTTATAATACCGTTGTACTGATGTTTATATACATTTCATGTTTTTTACAATTGACGACTCCTATATCATTGTGAAGTGATCATTTTATGGAATAAAGATATTGTATTGTGTATTCGTATCTATATATTTTTTCACGTGTGAAGTTGGGTATAATTATTTTGAATGGCGGAAATCTGAATTTCTAACATAGTTTTATTAATTTTTTCAATCAATAGAAAGACGAGCCGGTAGAATAAAAAAGGTAAGTCTCATTATTTATACTAGTGTACCTGCGACGCACAGTAAATAATTTGAAGGCTAATATATTGGGAACAAATAAAACCTAATAGAAAATAATCGCCATTAGTCTCGTCTAAGGAATTCAAAAAAATATAAGTGGCGACTATAGGACATTTGAATAGATGATAATTGATTTTCAATTTCAATAAAAGAGAGAGAACTTTACTTTTTTTCAAATATTCGTTCCAATGATTGATCATAATCATATCACATCTTGATCTAACTGGAAATATCTCGTTATGCAACATGTGATTCTGGTTGATTCAGTTCTCTCGAATAGATTATCATCCGCAAGCATTCAGTCGAAATTCAATTACAGGATATTGTAATTCTCTGATTGTTAATAACACCGAGAAATCTTTTTGAAAGCTCTATTGTTCTCTGAATGATCGTTTGTTATTCAAATTAGTTGATGGAGTTCATTATCGTTCATTGCATAATGAAAGCATCATTTCGTAACGCAGAATTTTGGGAAAATAAATTCACCACAAGGAAAAATAATATTTCAAATCAGAGAATAATATTTTATTGAAAAGTAGAATTGGAACCTGTGGACTACAATTCACCACACCAACACCAACACCACAATTCAAGCACTGTGCCCAAACACCAAAACTGCAACACTCTTCTTGACATACGTTTTACCAGCCAAGTTAGCATCTTCAGGGGATGAAGTAGAGTGGTCGAGAGGAGTGTTGCAGTTCTGATGTTTGGAAACAATGCTTGTTTTGAAAAAATTATTCAAACTCCAAGTTTTATAATGCATTTGAGGATATTAAAGTTAACAATACAATTAGGAGACCAAGAACATGGGAAAATATCATACAGACTTATCAAATCATAATTTTAAAACTGCCTTTTTGAAACAAAAAGCTATACTGTCCATCAAGCAACGCAACAAGACATATTGATATAAAGTTACGTCTACGGAAATATTATTCAATAAATGTAACAGAGAATTCAAATAGTAATAGCGACTTTGAAAGAATTCATTTAATCCATTATTCCCGTTGAAATATCTGAATTCAGATTTCCACCATTCAATATAATTACCCGACTTCACACATGAAAAAACTTATAGATACGAAAGACTCATAAAAGTTGATACTATCGATATTGATAATAAGGAAAACTTTCTCCCTCATGAACAATCTGAAGCATTTCAGCCGATTCTTTGTGTAAAAAACCTTCACACCAACGATTCTGCAGAAACAGTATTCAATTTGTCAGATTGAAACAACCAGTTGCAGGAGAAAGTATTCCAAAGTATTTTCGAGGAACTCTACTTCATTCAAAAAGTTGATGGGATTCGATAGGTTCGATAGTTTAGAGCATTCCACTAAGTTTTTTGAAAGCTCTCTCAGCATTCGTTTATCATTAAGAGTTGCCATTCGTATTCAATTGTAAACCTATTAATTTTTCTAGGATTGAGCTGATATCGATAAATGCTCGAAACCCTTCCGATAGTATCAAGAAAGTATCAATGAGCTTTTCATTGTATTGAAGTAACACTTTAATATGAAATTTTCACTCAACAGTTAACGAAACCGCAACACGTGTTTCGATATACGATATACCAAGCGTGTTCATAATGAATAAATTTCACCTAATTAGTGCTTTATATAATATAACAATTTGAATCACATGAACTCTTCAATGACTGAGTTTAGGTATAGACCAATGAAAAATTCTTAAACATTGCAAAATAAAATTTACCAACTCATTCCACAGTAGAAAATAGATTCAACAGCGCAGAAGATTTCAATTCCATTCGGTCATTCAGTAAATCCCAAGTAAGAGCGGTGAAAGTATCTATAGAAGAGAGACAAGTCTCCAACCTTTCGAAGTTCCAGACTATCAAGGTTGCAAGTGATGTTCGTGTCTCCAGGCGGATGGCTCTTTTCCAGCAGCTTCAGGGTATGCTTAGGGGCGGAGCTCCATACATGAGAACAACACTCCAAATAAAGTCTAATATGATCTTTATAATGTATGAAAAGTTACTGAGGTGTGTACAGTTTTCTGGTTCGGAACAGTGTTCCAAGCTTTTGAGAAGCAGATTTTGCAATTACAGCGACATGATTGTGCCAAGACATATTGGTGTCCATTTTAACCACCAACAAACTCACATTTTCGTATTCGTTTCGGAGACGTTTATCTTTTTGGAGAAAACTGACACCTGGGTTTTCGTGGCATTCAAAATCACTTCTCGATGGCCATTAAGATATGCAACCTTCTGCTGCCGGTGAAGATGTGCATCCACAGACGATGTCCTGGAATCCAAATGGAATGTCGATGTCGTCAGCAAAGCAATACTTATATTGTACTCTTGAAAACTGATGCCTGAGTTTTTGTGACATTGAATTGAACCTGGTTACTTTCACTTCAATTCAAAATCACCTCTAGATCGCCATTAGGATATGCAACCTCCTGCTGCCGGTTAAGATGTGCATACACAGCCAATGTCCTGAAATACAAATGGAATGTCTATGTCCTTGATATACAATAAAAATGGGTTGGAGACAATATGGATCCCTGGGGAACACCAGCGTTGATGGTAAAACTATTCGAGAGATATTCATCGACGGCCACTTGCAATGAACGTTATTTCAGGATGCTGGAGAGCCATACACAACACTGACTCGACAAGCCATAGCATCGAAGTTCGGCCAGTGAAGTTCTCCATGTATCTCGATTCCGTTATTCCAAATATGGGTGCCATACGATAGAAGGTCGCTTGTTGATCTTTATTTCCGAAAGCCATATTTATGATCGCCGAAGATGTTGAAGCCTTCCAAATAATTAAGGATATGGTGGTTTATAGTGGTTTTTTCCCTTATTTTATGATATGAATGATAGCAAAGTGACTGGTTTTTAGTTATTTGGAAGATTTTTCTAGCCCTTTTTGGAAATAGGCTGAACGCGAGCAATCTTCCAACAAGAAGAAAAAACTTCTTCCTTGTAAGACAGGTTGGAAAGTCTGCAAAATACTGATGCGAGTTCATTGCCGCACTTTCTAAGTACGACGATGGGCACTTCATAAGGACCAGACGTTTTGTTGATATTGAGCTGTTTGAAAATTCTCCTGACTAGACGTTGTCGAAAAATAATAGTGAACTTTTTTGTTCTCATTTACTCTAATATTGAGTTTCAACCCTTTATCGTCCAAATCATAGTTGTGGTTGAACTCAAGCGCCTCTGTCAAAAGATGATTTGCAAATGTAAAATTGGTTTTCACATTTAAGAAACAAACTTTAGTGTTCTTTAATACTTTATGAAATGCTTTCCCCATTTGGCCAATATAAAGTTCCAATCAATGTATATAATCCTGATCTATCCAATACTGAAGTTTTGATTTCATTGTTTTCAATGAACTGGCTTAAATTATTATTTGTTCTGTAAGTCCCGTCCAAGTATCTCTTTTTCAAAAACGAGAGATGGTTGATTCACCAAAGTATGTCGATGTCCTATGACTTATGAGGCTTATTTTCGTTGTTTTTTTTTGGAAGGAATGGAGTCAATAATATCTAGACAGCATACTACCTGTGAAGCATACTATTGAAAGATAGGAATGTATCGAGGAAATATGTGTGTTATAAATAAATTGATTGATGTAGCTGTTACTGCCTGATAGGAGATCATCATGAAAATGAGAAATTGAACTTTCTATGTTTTTTAAAGTGGTAAAAAAAAGAAATGTTCATTCCCCATCTTTCATGTTTGTTACTATTAATGTAAACTACGAAAACAGTTATTGAGGCTTCTGTCGATGCTATCTTCGTAGAGGCTCGTCTTCTTCAGAATAGTTGAATGGTTTAGCCTAGCACCACTAATGAGACCTTGGCGGGTAGAAGCAGCGCTGTCTTGTGTTGGATCAATTATTCATTCGAATAATACTAATTAATTCTTCTTTGCAGTAAATATTTCATTTAGATCTCATTTTGACGATTTTTACACTTTTCAAGAGTAACTTCTTTGCTATAATAATACATACTTGTCATCAAGTGAGGTAAACTTTCATATAAATATTTTCACTGCATTATATATAATTTTCATTACCCGATTTTAGACTAACAGTTCCTCCCGATTCACACATTTTTCATTGCTTCACTTCATTCACCTAAACATGTTTTAATTATTTGGTGCATTCACCTGTAAAATTCAATTTAAAATCTGATTCCTCCTTACCTTAGAGTTCCCATGTGTCAATGTGGATCACGAACCCCGGGGTGAGAACGATGTCGAAAGTGAAAATGTATCATGTCTGATATCAAACCTGCCCTGCTTTCAATGTAGAATCGCAGGTACTTTTACTTTTATTGACAGCGTAAAATACTTGATAATTGTCGATTCAATAAACCTGGTTTTTGCTAAGATAATAACCCAAATAGCTGACTTTAATGATTTCGAAGCCATAAATATTCAATTAGCAAATCGGACTGCATTCTTTAATCCAATCTAGAAAAAAAATGTATCACAGTGAAAGTAACTTGATCTAGTTGAGGGTAGGATTTATATCATGTAGTATTCAGTCTAGTCATTCTTATTCATTTCCTGAATGCTAATCGATGATAGTCAATGTCTTTGAAGTTATATTAATTTCTCTTCATCAACTCATCAATTATCTGATTACTGATGAAATAAATTGTCACTCCTGAACTGTTCATTAACAAGAACAAAATGGACTTATTCTCTTATACAAGTGATTCAGAAACGACTTAAAATCATTCTGAAGTGTCAAATTCTTATGCTTTTGTTGCTTCAGTGTGTTTGGATTATTAGTGTTTATATTAACATTGGAGCTTGAATCTAAAAAAAATTGCCAACTTATCCCCGCAGAGGAGATTTTTTAAGATACTACTTGTTCTTGTACAAATAACTGTCGGATATAATTTACTGTCCGTTGTGCCATGTATTTGACAGATCCTACTCCGTAGGAGAGGAGAATTTTTCTAATTTCAATTACCCTACCAGAAACATAAGAACAAAAAAGAAATTTCAATCAATGATAATCAATAGAAACGAAGCCATGCCCACTAGCAATGGAACGAAACCGACGACTCAAAGTTTGATTGTAGTATCTGACATAAGGAAACCTGAGCACTTCGTTCATTGATTTAGTGCATTTTATACTGTCTACCGCAGTAGTAGACGAAATGTCAGGCATAGACCACAGCATAGCTTTGACAGTTACATGACAGTTTACAATATTTGATTAATCAATATTTTCATATTTATATGTTCAACAATATGTTATTCATGTAACACTTTATTGTGAGATTTTCACTGAACATTTCACAAAACCATAACACGTATTCCACTATACATTAGCTTTCTCAGACGTGTTCATACTCACACTGTACAAACTCGCCTGAGGAAGCTATTGTATAATGAAACACTGTTACGGTTAAATTTTTTCAATCGTTCCTTGATTGCTTGGAGTGCAACCACAAGTTTCCGGATCCAAAATTACGGAAATTTTGCACTATGCAAGTTAAGGTTGGAGACCTAATTATTTGGAATCCTTGAAAATTCATAAGCATTGCAGATGTAACTATATGCCCAAATCGATCTTGTCGACTGGGAAGTTTTCAGATTAGAGTACCCACATTGTCACAGTTACAAAAAATTCAGGAACTATATTAAGTTAAGAACTTCTGTTATTATCAACAGTGATGTGTAGATATATAAAGATAACATTATCAATTATTTCAGTTTATTGTATTTGTTTGAAAATGTCCATATAGGAGAAAACTGCAGTAGTTACGAATACATGTGATATTGAATCATAGGTAGTTTTATTTCTCAGTTTTCATGACCCCTACGTTTATTTTTCACTTATATTATACAAATATACATTTTTTCAATTTTTAAAACGGTACTAGCTTTTACCACCAAATATATATATATATATATATATATATATATATATATATATATATATATATATATATATATATAATCTAGAACGGTTAATGCAGTCAAGCTGCTGGAAAATAATTCCATGAAAATAGACGTCTGAGAAAGCTAATGTATAGTGGAATACGTGTTATGGTTTTGTGAAATGTTCAGTGAAAATCTCACAATAAAGTGTTACATGAATAACATATTGTTGAACATATAAATATGATATATATATATATATATATATATATATATATATATATATATATATATATATATATATATATATATATATATGATATTTGAACAAGTTCAGATACTGTTCTTGAGTTGCACTTTTCGAAAATAACTTTGATATAATCTGAGATTTTTGAGTGTAAATATCGAGTTATGACTACAGAATTCATTGGACAGTGATAATTATTGGTTTTGAGTTTTTAGAATGAATTTGTGTGTTCACTATGTATTCTGTATAAAAAACGGTCAGTGGTAGACATATCACTTATTCGCCAATTTAGAAAGTCAACAATATTTTTTTGATTGAGATATTTTAAGTTTCCGCATTTATCACCAAATATTGTGAACCAAACTGAAATTAACAATTTATGATTATGATGATTTGATAATGTGATTTAGTTGAATATGTTTACATAGAATCAGATGAATATTATGCGCATATAATACAGGATAACTCTTGTGAATAACCTTCAGTTTTTTCTGTGGAACCAACAACATCAGAAACGGTTCATGACATATTCATCTTCGTTTTGATACGTAAATTTAAAAAACATGGTGACTTACTAGCAAATACAATAGTTTTCATTGCTATCTTTCTACAATGTAATTTTGATTCACTTCTAGTTTTGTTACCTAAATATACCCCAAAAGTCGTTCACAAAAACTTTGAAGGTTCAATAAACAACAACCACTTATATTAACATTCCATAGTGGTTTTCAAAAAGCCATCAGCAACCGCAGAGATTTACCATTACTGCTTCGATCAGGTTCTTCCCACAAGAATGCATTCGTGTCTGGTATGATACATTGGCATATCATTAGCTAAAATGCATCGAACACGTATACAAATCTTTCAAGAGATTTTCTTTCATTGTTAATGAAGACCGCAGTGTGTCCGCAACCTTCCTCAATGCTAAGTAGGCGCAACTCATTCAATAAACTGAATGCATAAATAATTAGTGATGCCATTCTAAAGATTAAGTTTCGCTCAATTATTATTCATCTTAGCAAGAAACTACAAGTATTCCGCTCTTATTGATATATAGTTTTCGAACAATTTTCGTGGGCTGTTGAAAAAAAGGTGTATGTTCAAATTTCGCGGGCTACGTATATTCGATTAGCGATTTTTCTTTTTTTTTATGTTGGTCACACTCGTCTTGAACATAGATTCACAGTTTCATCTGTTTAGCATGTTTAGTTTGCATCAAATTTTGTGTGAAAAATGGAATTGAGTACTCAGAAATACTCGAAATGTCAACAGTGGCATACGGTGATTGTCCTCTGAGTCAGGAAAATGTTCACAAGTGGTACAAGCTTTTCACAGAAGGTCGAGAACATGTGAATGGCGATGCTAGCCCTGAGCATATCAACAACCGGTGAAAATGTTGAGAAAGTGAAGAAAATTGTAATGAAGAATCGTCGAATCACTATTAGAGAAGTTGCTGAGGATTTCAGCATATCAGTTGGCTCTTGTCAGACAATTTTTTCGAAAAGTTTGGGCTTTTGGGCATGGAGCGTGTGGCAGCAGAGTTCGTTCCAAAATTGCTGCATGAGCATCGCTCAGGAATTGTTGAAGGACGTCAACGACGATCCACATTTGCTTAAAAGGATCATAACTGGTAAAGACGCATGTGTATATATTCAAGGTATTGAAACCAAAGCCCAATCGTTCTAATGAAAAAGCCCGGCAGAGCCAAGACCAAATAAAGCACGTCAAGTTCGATCAACTGTCAAGTTTCTGCTCACTGTTTTCTTCGAATATCGTGGCGTAGTGCACCAAGAGTTCTTGCCACATGGTCGTATGGTATGAAGTTATGCACTGCTTGCGAGAAGCGATACGAACAAAACTTCCGGTATTGTGGAAAAACAATTCATGGATTCTGCATTACGATAATGCACCTGCTCACTCGTCATTGCTTGTTCGTAATTTTTTGTCCAAAAACAATACAGTAATCATGCTTTAGCCACCGTATTCACCAGATTTGCTCATCTGCGACTTTTCATGTTCCTGAAATTGGAGAGACCCATGAATGGATGGCGTTTCGCGATGAATGAGCAGCAAAAACCGAATCGGTGGAGGAGCTCAAGGACATCTGTTTTAAAATCTGTTTTTCCGTTAATCAGCTGTCGCCCCCATACGAACGACAACTCTCAGAAGTTGAGAAACTTGTGCGAGCTAAAGACTAACGAGGTCTTACCTTTTAACGTGTGATTCCCAACACGGTTGCAGAATCATCCCAGCTTCAACCAGATAAATTCTCTCGAGAAAAATATCTGGTCGAGGCAGGAATCGAACTCACGGTCTTCCGATCGTGAGTCGGGCGCACTACCACCGCGGCCAATTCCATAATAACGCTGGAACATATGCATTATATCCCAGGGGAACTGCTTCGAAGGGAACAAAATACAAATTGATGAATGAATGAATATTTTTGAGAGAAATGAAAATTTACCTTCCTCTTCTTCTCTTTTTTTATGGGCATTGCTTTCCTTCGGCGCAATAGGCCAGAAAATTCACCTTATTTCATGAACATAGTAGTCTAAGTAGGCATGGGTATTTTCCTTTACAAATATGCCATCTCTGGGATCAACAGAAGTCCCAAACCAAGAATATCAATGATAAACGAAGCTCCTAAAGGCGGTCCGGTCCCTAAATCAAGCTTCGACATTGATCAATTCAGCTTTTGTTTTTATTTTTAAAGGTTTAAGATGTAAAACAAAATATTTATAGACTTTCTCTTTGCTTCAATTAGAAGCATCTTCGTGTTTTGTATCTTCTGAAATCTCCACTGCAAAGTACGAGTACCTCCAAGTAGCCCAAAATAAAACATACGCAATTCATACAGCGCTGTTTTGATCTGCCATCAGTGTCAACCCCGGTATCGCTAAACAACAAATGCATCGTTTGACTCAACTGTTGAAGAATATACCTAAGTATAATGAAAAATGGACATTTCCGCCTACGAAGACTCCAAATAAAAAAACATTTCCCGATCCAAAAAAGATATCGATCTGGGTACAACGGCATTCTCTACCTATAATGATCAAGAATACGGGATAGCTGTATGATTTGTGAATTTGACCCCTTTCAAACCTTCAAGGTCAAACCTTTTTTCAATTTTCTTCCCATAAAACGTGAAAATTTGTCAAGATGCGAATTTTATCTCGTTTGCTATATTTTTTTCTTGAAAAAGTAATGGTCGCACGTCGAAAATTATTGAAAAACAGCATAACTATGAATTCTCGAAAATTTGGCTTTCACAAACTGATTCGTTGAGATTGTTGTTTACCATCCCACTTATTGAAAAGTATCAGGATCAATGGCAGAAAAATCTTTCTGTATGTTTTAAATCTGTTTTTCCGTCAACCATCTGTCACACCTCTACGAACGACAACCCTCAGAAGTCGAAACCTGTGCGAGCTGAGGATTAACGAGGTCTTACCTTTTAACGTGTGATTCCTAACACGGGTTGGACGATAGCAAGTGAAAATCGATCATTCAGACTAGAGCTTGAACTACCAACTAACACGGCAGTCAATTCGAGTGAGTGAACAAAGCACCCACGTTGATCCGCTTGGTTAACAATTCATATTGTTCACAGTGAACATATACTTATGTAGGCGGATAGTGTACAAAATAATCATCAATTTCATTCATCTGTTGATGAAGCGTTAATCTTTTCGAATGAAGACTTGCCTATCGATTGAATACAATTGAAGGTAGAAGCTAGAGATTATTTAAAATAATGTGAATTGTGAAGGACGTTTATGAAAAATAATAACAAAGAATAAAGGAAAAAAATCTACGTTAATGAGATTGGTCACATCGTAATAATTGAAAGAGTACCGATACAACAGTCTAGCTTCCGACTGAAACTGAAAACACTAGTTATCAAATCATCTTCAGATGTTATAATGAATACTTTGCTTCTAGTTTAGATTTATATTAACTATTTCGAAATAATTACATTGATTTAAGAGTTATAAGAGTTAAAAAATTGTATAATTCCACTCAACAAGATTGTTTAATGAAATGTATCCAAATTAGAGTTTTGTTTCGTATTCAATAAAGATTAATTTGAACACCAACATAAATAACGACAACATACCCTATCCATGTATATACAGGGTGTTTATTGAACATGTGACAAAAATTTAAGGGACTATTCCTTGGGCTATTCTAAAGATATTTTGTCTTTCAAGGATTTTCGATTGGGCGAAGATACGGAGCGAAAAAGAATTTCGACAATGGGAATTTATTACCAAAAATGACATGTAATGTTTCTTAATTTACAAGAATTGTTGAAAATGACTACATCCCGCTCGGATGCAAGAATCCAATATTCTCTCCATCCACTCCCAAACTTTTTCAAAAACACCTGGATGACTAACGAGACATATTATTCAAATTGAATGTTTGCAGCCGTTTGTAGAAATCGGAATGTTGTTGATAGGTACCAACGGAATTATTAGATTTTTCATTACTTAGAAGGTCCAGTGTAGTACGCTATACTTTTATTACGGCAACGTTAATAATTTTAAAATTATCAAAAATGTTATTGTCAAAATTCTTTTTCTTCGTATTTTCTGTATCTTCGACACAAAGCGCCCTATAAAAAACAGAAAAGGACAAAATATCCTTAAAACACCCTGTATAAATATTCTGCAATAAATCATGCAAAACATTTCAAAATAAAATATGAACTTATATCAAATTTCATAATTTAGACAACATATTCGTTACTTACTGAACTCATTATCTTTTCATTATATTGACATAATGTATCTCATATTAGCAATTCTTATTCACGTCCATAAGTCAGTTCACTACCATCTAAATATTTCACACTCTCATGACCTCATCGAGACCAGACAAAAAAAAGGAAACAAAACAAATATTTATTTTTAAGCACCATAAACCCTCGGCAAAAATATCATAGCAGATCACCTTGAAACTGTTGAAACTCTAAAAAAATAGCGATAGGTAAGTACATGCAGACATTCCGGTTCTTCAGAAACTGGGAGGACATGATTTAATGCAGAATCTTCATACATGGATTTAAGTATGTTGAAGTTATTCATAATGATGTTCAAATAAATTTTATTGGATACAAAAATAGATAAACTTTGGTTTGGACACATTGCATCAAAGAACATTGGTGAGTGGAATTATACAAAGAATCACTATTCCAATAACTTCTAAATCAATGGAATTATTTTGAAATAGCTGAGATACATCTAAACTGGAAGCAAAATGTCCATTATAACATTTGATGATGAGTTGAAAACTCCAATGATCCAATGCTTTTATTGGACCCCACAGGACATATTTCGGTGTATCATTTCCGAAGCTCTGGTCTATCAGATATATTTCTCACAGTCTTAGGAGGCTGTGAAGAATCATTCTTTAGAGTCGTATAGGGGGCTGTAGAGAATCAATCATTCCTCAGACCCGTAGGGGACTGTGTGGTATGGTCAGTTTGTTAGAAACTCAAGTTTCTAAATGCACAAATTTGAAAACTATTGTTTTCAGTTACATTTGGAATTTATACACTAATTTGGAAGTAACTCGTATATATTTTTATATCGATACTCTTTCATTATCACGCTGATTACCAATCCCAGTAGCGTAGACACTTTTTATTTTTATCTTTTGTTATTATCATGTGAAATAATGTCAGTCCTTGATGAATCATATTATTTTACATAATCACTAGCTTCTACCTTTGATTGTATTTAATCGATAACTAAGTCTCCATTCGAAATGATCAACACTTCTTTTAGAGTTGCTCATCATTTTGTGTATTATAGTCTTACACAATCAGATATTATTATTACTAGAGTTTTTTCCCAATATCACATCACAAATAATTATTTGCTGATTTCATTGTAGGTATTAAAATATTTCTACAAATGCAATAAAAAATATGAAATAAAAATCAATAATAATAATTTCTATTTATAATTAGATATGTTCAGGTGTATTTGAATAATATACATTATTTGGCATTGATCATAATGTCTTTGAAAAAGCGGGATGGTAAATAAAAATATCAACGATTCAGGTTGTGAAAGATTGTAAATGCTCCATTAGACATACTAGGACAAGGCGAGTTGATTCAATGTGTTGCTTAAAAACATGAAAAAATGTGAATTGAATTCAGGGCTTCATTCAATGATTCACGTATTTCAAGATAACCGTCGGTGAGAAAGAAAGTTCTACAACAGAAAAAACGGTATGTTTTGGCACTAAAGTTTTTCAGATTATTACTGGTGTTTTCAGGGTTGAATGTGTTTTTTAAATGAATTGACATAGTAGTCTTATATAATGGAGCTAACCGTATATTTGTGGTCCATCTCGTGGTTTGCCTCCATTTTTTGAGTATTCTGTCCACAAATTTTCCCTTTTGATTCATATCATACACACTCAATAACATCTTCATCTCTTTATTTATTTACTGGACCCGGAAGTCACGCAGATAGCTCTAGCTGCCTACGTGGTGATGTTAGATGATGTCTGGAAATGCTAGGTCTTGTAATTCAAACCACAAATGTGCAGTTAGCTCCTGTTGGTGACACCGTGCATGTTTGAAGTTTTTCATTTTTGGTAACCAGTTGTTGTCCATCTCGCGGTTTGCTTTCATTTTTTGAGTGTTCTGTCCACAAATTTTCCCTTTTGATTTATATCATACACACTCAATAACATCTTTATCTCTATTTTTTTGATTGATGCAACTAATTTTCCTTTATTTTGAGTATTTCAATATTAAATTCTACAAAAAGGATTTGAAGCTTTATACCTTCTATTAATTATCTGCGAGCGCTTTCGACAGTTGGTAGTACTGTCATCTTCTGGCACTCCTCAAACTTTGAGGACAAAGGACATATATATATATATATATATATATATATATATATATATATATATATATACAGTGCTGCCACTTCTTTTATGAGTACTTGGCAGCACTGTATCCATATTCAGATACTTTTTGAGACTGCTAGTGTCAACACTGTTGTTTGGTGTACCTTTTGGTAATCCTGTTTTAGTTATATTGTCAATTTTCAAATTTTAAACTTCAAATGTCATAATGTCAATTATCAATTTACAAATATTTCCTGTTTCCTTTCTTTCTAGTTGCTACCACGCCACTAGTAAGTGCCATGCATGGCCGTTAAAATAAAATTTCAAATTTCAAATCCTCTAAATGTTACTTCTGAATAAGTTTTATATATATATATATATATATATATATATATATATATTTTTTTTTTCTTTAAACCATAAAAACTTAATGTGTGACACTTTTCTACATAATGAAAAGGACTTTTTTGTGTTTCTCAGTGAAATTTTCAAATTTTCGACTTTTTACTATAACCTCAAGTTAGTAAGTACTTTTTATCTATTGTTTTACTATCTATTGCTTCAATGTTATCAATTTATTGTAGATGTCTTGATAAAGGGAATAAACACTCTCGAAAGCTCGACCATATAACAAAGTGTATTCTTTAAACAACAGCCGAGCAATTTTGACTGCATCCCCAACATTATTCCGTATTTCTATATATATATATATATATATATATATATATATATATATATATATATATATATAGGGCTATTCAAATTCGTTTCTGTATATGGGGATCTCGTAAATGATAAGAGATAGTGTGTCGGTTGTATTGTGGCAAAGTTGCGTATTTTAGAGACCTATTCAATGATGTAAAGAAATTGAATATAGAT
The DNA here is from genome assembly GCF_025532065.1 of Leptinotarsa decemlineata. NCBI lineage: Eukaryota > Metazoa > Arthropoda > Insecta > Coleoptera > Chrysomelidae > Leptinotarsa > Leptinotarsa decemlineata. The sequence goes on from NW_027412525.1 coordinate 2,052,156, forward strand.
CTTTTGGTTATTGAGTTATACAGGAAAAATAAAAAAATCCCAAATTATAAATATTTGAAATATATTTCTAATAAGGAAACCTTTTATGATTATCTGAAACATATCTACAACAAAAATGTGTGATATGTGTTTTGATGAGCAGAAAAAGAAATGATAACAATAATAACATCCGAAACGAACACTATAACTGTAATGAAAATTGAAATGAAATAATTTATATCCACAAAAAAATTAATGGCAGAATAAATGTTCGAAATGGAGTCCTTCCATTTCGAGACAAATAATGGGCCAATAAGATTGCCTGCAAGATCACCAGATCTTACTATTTTGGACTATTTTTTATAAGGGAAATTAAAGAATAGGATTCACGCTGGCAGAGAGATAGAAAATGTGGAAGACTCGAGACTGAAATTTTTGAATGTTTTCTCAACAATGCAGCAAATAAGTGTATTAAGTGCAATAAATAATATGAAAAACCGAGTTCAAAAATGTCTCGAAATGTATGAACTCTAATTCGAATATTTATTGCGCCAATAATTTTTTTGTGTATATACATTACTTCATTTCAATTTTCATTACAATTATAATGTTCGTTTCGGATGTTATTGTTGCTATCATTTTTTTTCTGCCTATCAAAATACATTTAATATATTTCTGATGTAGATATGTTTCAGATATTCATAAAAGGTTTTCTTATTCGTAGTTCATTCTAGAAAATGCCCAGAGCAATGGAAAAAATATGAATAAGTACCTAAAAACGAAAAAAAAACTCTCGAAAAATTCTACGGTACTCAGGGAGACGTGAAAATTGCTATTGTGTTTTTATTCATCTCAGTCAATTTCCAGGGCCGTAATTTAAAAGGGAATAATTTACTCAATCATAATCAAATATTACCGAAACATCCCGAAATATAAAATTGAATTTGATTTCTCAATATGAAGTGAACGTCGACGAAACAAAAAATACAACAGAAAATACAGGTCCGTATTTAAAACTTCAAAGATGGGGGTGGCTCAAGTCAGATGGCACCCTGTATAAAAGATTCATGGACATATTCTGATAGCACACATCAAGTGCAAATAGCAAAATGTGGACAGATTTTCAATATTTCTGCGAATAAAGAAGATATAGGTAAAAAAATAATTTGGGATGTTTTGGATTTTTTGGTTCTTCCTGTATATCTCCAGAACCAAAAGAGCTATATTCGATTTTTTTAGATCATTGAATAGGTATCTGAAATACGCAACTTTGCCACAATTTAACCGACACTCTATCTCTTACCGTTTATGTAAATAGATTTTATCGACTGTGCATGATACAAATCAAAAATGAAACAATTCGTGGACAACAACACTGCGCGGTGCAGCCAAGTGTAAAGATGGCCAACACTTGTTTGCCGAAAGCAGGAAACAACAAATACGCACGGAGTCAACAACAGAAGGCAACCGCACATTTGTGATTCCAGTTAGAAGACCTAGAATTCCCAGGTTACATCTAACATGACCACGTAGGCAGCTATTGCTACCTGCGTGACATCAGGGTCCAGGATATAAATACAAATAGAGATTTTATCGAGTGTGCATGATACAAATTGAAAATGAAACAATTCGTGGACACAACACTCCAAAAAAGGGGGGCAAACCATCTTTACACTTGGCTGCACCGAGCTGATTAGGCCAATAGCCAGAAACACGTGTCCGCGATTTGCCCCCCTTTTTTGGAGTGTTGTGTCCACGAATATATAAGTATACAGTTTTCAACTAAGTTATAGGTTATAATAACTTCTCTTGTGATATAAAAACGTTTCTTCAATAGCTTATGGCATCAGGCTCATGAGAGTTATATTACGTAAATTTGTTGAAGTTCCAGATACCATTTTTGAAATACTTTTTGGTAAAGTTTTTTCACAAATAACATAGTTCGGTTTCGAACAAACATTGTCGTTCCACATTAGAGCTTCATTTGTATTAAGATAATCGACCTCTAAACAATTTTCCTTATTACCAGCGTTGTCGGGCTGGTGGGGTAACCAGTTTGCCCAAGTTATAGGTTTACCGGTTGACATCCAGAACCAGAAATGTTCTTGGGTAGTGGTTCCTGAAGTCCAGAATCTGAATTCTCCCCATGCAACTGAAAAATGAATGACTTGTTGTAATGATTCTTCTTATGCACAATTTACGATATCGACGTGGAGATGTATGAATATAAAATATCAAAACTGTTTTGAAGATTCGAGCTTTCTTCATTTTGACTGTGGACACGTCTAGTGAATTGATTGGCGCTAAGTTTCTGGGTCACAGTAAAGATATTTGGGGATCAAACGGTAAAACAAAGGGAATATAAAGCAGTGAAAAAAAGACTTCGAAAAATTATTGAAACAGGAGACAACTCGAAAACTATCTAGTACATTAACTCTATCCCTGCAATAGTAGAACGACACAATGGAAGTGATGAAAAAAAACTGTGATTCCTAATGTACAATTCAACCAGGATATTGTATATGTAAATGTGGGAAGTTTAGTAGCTCATAAGACTGATATTATTCTAAATATTGTAAGTCATAATCCAGCACTGATAGTTTCAAGTGAAGCTAGAACAACTCCAGATGTTAACAATGCTGAAATATATACAGTACGATGCAAATGTATGGAATAAATTCGATATTCACAAAAGGAGCGTCTTTCGGAAGAAATCCAAAAACAGGTCAACTTTAATTTTTGACGGCCCATCTCATGATATTCATATGAAAGACGTTTCGTCACCAGTGTTGGCGTGATGACGTAATCGACAATTTTTTTAAATGCAAACAGGGGTCATGTGGCACCCCATTCAAAAGGTCTACTAGTCGTCTATTCAACGGTATAATGGTTTCAATATGTATTAATACAGGGTCAACCGAAATTATGTATTCAGAAGACTGGAATTACAAATAATAGTAATTCGTTGAATCAAATAATGCTATGCACCGCCACTGAGAATAAAGTATCGTACTGTCTTCTATTGTTTTTGTTGATTAGAAAAAAGAAATGGTGATAAAAGTCCTACACTCTACTTGAGATTAGTCAATGTCATTGAAGTGGAGTATCATTGAAGCGGTTGACATTATTTCTAGAAAAAATATTTAAATCACTTATAATCTGGCAATGAAAGTAACAGAAACCCGAAGAATCGAAATTTTAATTATGATTGGCTGTGGAGATAAAGTAAGGACTCAGGCAAAAGTTCGTGATTTATTCAATGCGAAATACCCCAACCGAGAACCCGTTTCTCAATCAACAATAAGTAAAATTGAGAAAAAGTTTCGAGAAACGGGCCATGTTAAAGATCTCCCTAAAAGTGGTAGAAAATCAATTTCAGAAGTCCAAAAACTTGATGTGGTACTTGCGTTCCAAGAAAACCCCCATGCACGAGGCAAGTCGCACTGGATAATAATTTACACCAATCGACTGTTGTTAGAATGTTGAAAAAAGAAAAGTGGCATCCGTATAAAGTTCAGCTGGTCCAAGAACTGTTAGAAGATGACTTTGACAGAAGAGTCGAAGTTTGTGAAATCATGATGGAGCGCTCGTACAGAGATCGGAGTTTCATACAAAATATAATATTTTCAGATGAAGCTACTTTTATGCTCAACGGTCACGTAAACCGTCAGACTTATCGATACTGGGCAAGAGAAAATCAACATTGGATGGAGGAGCATAGCACACAATATCCACAAAAAGTGAATGTTTGGGCCGGAATTTTAAACAACCAGATAATAGGACCATACTTTTTTGAGGAAAGCGTAACTGGTGCTTCAAGATTATCTGATGCCACAACTGAATCAGCTATTTCCAAATAGAAATGATTTGTGGTTCCAGCAGGATGGGGCGCCCCCACACTACGCCGTTGATGTACGAACCTACCTGGATACTGTTTTCCGAGGAAAGTGGATAGGAAGAAGAGGGCCGATCGAATGGCCACCAAGGTCTCCGGATTTGACCCCGTTAGACTTTTTTTATGGGGATACTTGAAGAGTAAAGTTTACCAAAATCGACCAAATGATTTAGAAGAGTTGAAGGAACGCATCAGAGCGGAGATTGCACAAATAACCCCCGAAGTTCTCGGAAACGGAAAGAAATGAATTCAGTGCCCGGCTTTCACATTGCATCATAGCTGAAGGTCATCAATTTGAACATTTATTATAATTTTATTGTACTTCAAAAAATAACATGTTTTGGTTCATCTTGTATAAATGAATATTGGCATGGTTATACCGTTGAATAAATGATTAGTAGACCTTTTGAATGAGGTGCCACATGACCCCTGTTTGCATTTGAAAAAATTGTCGATTACGTCATCACGCCTACACCGGTGACGAAACGTCTTTCATATGAATATCATGAGATGGGCCGTCAAAAATTAAAGTTGACCTGTTTTTGGATTTCTTCCGAAAGACGCTCATTTTGTAAATATCGAGTTTATTCCATACATTTGCATCGTACTGTATAGATAATTATAATGTAATTCGATGTGATAGTAGCAGCAGGCATAGTGGAGGGGTTGTCATATATATAAGAGAATTTCAAACAAATTAATTCGTGTAAGAAGTATAAATGAAAGTATATATAAAGAAATCAATTCTGAACTTCTCTCTGTTAATTGGAACTTGAATACAACCAATATGAATGAAATATTGGATGAAATAGAAACAAAAGTTACTGTAATTGTGAACAAAATAACACCTGAAAAGCAAATACAAATTAAGTTAAATCAATTACCATTCTATGAGAGTGAACTGAAAACATTATCAAGAGAAAAATATATAGCTTATAAAAATTTCAAAAAATGTGCAACAGCTGAAAGAGAACAAAAATGGCAACAATATAAATACTCACGAAACACATATGTTAATACTCTAAAAGAACAAGAAAAAATATATTTTGAAGAAAAAATTGATGAAAATAAAAAAGATCTAATAATTATGTGGAAATGTCTAAAACAACTAGTCAAACCAGTAGAATCACATAATATAAAGATAATTATATTTGAAAATAGTAATGCTAAAAAAATATGTGATAATCCAATAGAGATTTCCCATAATTTCAACGAATATTTTGTAAACAGTGTAATTGAGATAGAAAGTAGTATATATTGTGATGAGATATTGACACCAATAACTATGAACCCATAAACAGTAGGTTGAGTCAATTCAAAAAAATAAACATGGTAACTTTACGTAAGATAATTTTTTCTCTTGATAAAGTAAATAAAAGTGAAATTATAATAGTAAATTCTTAAAAGAAACTTTCGATATGTCTGGGCATATAATATTGAACTTTATAAATACTTCCTTGTACACGGGACTGTTTCCAAACCAGTACAAAGTTAGTAGTGACTCCAATTCCGAAAATAAATAATACAAGTGATGCAAGTAATTTTCGTCCAATAAACAGTCTTCCAACGCTTGAAAAAGTACTGGAACTGGCAGTATATGAACAACTAGTAATGAAAATAATTTATTCATCGAAATCACTCTGGTTTTCGTAAGAATCACTCATGCGAAACAGCATTACAACTAACAGTCACAGAGTGGAAAAAAAGTATTGATAAGAAAGAATATATTGTTGCTATATTTCTAGATTTCAAGCGTGCCTTCGAAACAAATAATAGGAAAACTTCAATCAATGAATTGAAGTATTATGGTGTAACTGGAAAAGCTTTAAACTGGTTAAATAGTTATCTTGAGCAAAGAAGTCAAAATGACATAGGTGTACCACAAGGTAGTGTTTTGGGTCCACTGCTATTCATTATTTATATAAATGATATCAACTATGTACCTGGTTCACACCATAGTAATTTATTTGCTGATGATACCCTTGTATATACGGAAAACTATGATTTAAAAGAAGCTGTACAAAATATCGACATATCTTTAAAGAACATTGAATTATATCTACAAGTGAATAAATTCAAATTGAATATCAATAAATCTAAGGCAATGAATGTTACAACAAATTCGAATCGAAGGAAAGTTGATACTAACGACGTTAATATCAACATATTCAATAATTAACTCACAATTGTAAATGAAATTAAGTACCTATGATTCATTATAGATCATCAATTGAATTTGAATAAGCATGCCGAATATACCATTAGAAAAATATGTTAGAAAATGTATTCTTTCTCTAGAATTTCAAAATCTTTATCAACCTTTGCTAGACTAACATGTTACAACTGCAAAATAAGGCCACACTTTGACTACTGTGCCACACTGATGTATCTATTCAACTAAAATCAAATGGGACAGTTGCAGAATCTACAAAATCGGGGTATGGGAATCATCTTGAGATGCAACCAGTATACACCTATTGAATCTATGTTAAATACTCTACAATGGCAGCCGGTACATAAAATACTGTATTATTTGAGCATGATTTTTATTTTCAAAATTACGAGTGGGATACAACCAGCCTATCTTAGCAGATATTTAGTTCGAAATAGTGACATTCATTCAAATAACACAAGAACATGTAATACATTTTATGGATCCCGAACAAACTATAACAGTGGAATGAATTCATTGTTCTTTAAAGGTCTAGATAGTTTCAATAAGTTACCTGATGAAATAAAACATATAAATTCCTTAAAAGTATTCAAAAAGTTATTATTAGAATATATGAAATTGTAATACATGACGCACTGTAAAATTATATACGTATATAAATTATTCATAAATGCATAACTATATATTGTATATTAGGATTCCTTAAATAAAGTCTACTACTATTACAGGTAAAAAACCATGATTTGTCACATGTACTTAATAACTGGAATTCGAAAGCTCTGGCGTGAAATTGGTCCATTGAAAACACTTCTCCCTCCCCAGAACAAAAATGCTGACATTACATCGTTTTTCTTTTAGTGAGGGAGATGTGTTTTCATCAGCTTTTTCACACGTAATAACTTTTCTCTACAGTTTTGGATCTATGTTGGTGCTTTCCAAGATAGATCAACACAGATTGCTTGGTGCTTTTCAATAGATCAACACTACGCAACAAGAAAATGCCTTCTCTCGTCTCGTCTCGACTATGTCGACAGAAGAAATTCCTCTCTTATCTTGAGACTAATACCGTTCCTCTCGACGAGAGAAAGCATTCTCTTGACTCGTCTTATTTTAAATTCTCTTGATGAGAAAGGCCTTTGGTATTCAGAATTTGCAGTAACCGTAAAATGTAACAGATATTGGTTATTTGTTTTCGAAGGCAATATTGAACCAACATTATAAACTTCATTAGTTAAACCAATAGATAGATACCGGACAGGGACTGAAGTATTGCTGAAATTCGAGATGTACACCGCCAGTAGGTATCACTAGAGAATACATCTAATGAGATAATGCCGTTCTGCAGTTCATATTCGACGATTGGTTTTGCAACTGGGTAGCCTCGTTTTCCTTTCATATGTTTGTATTGAGTCTTCTGTCTTCGTTGATTTTTTTTGCACACGTTATCAGGCTTATTTCAAAGGTTTGTTGTTGACATCATTTCAGATATGCCGTAGCTTCAATTTGTTTTTCCGAAGCATTTTCTTATTCAGAAAAGTACATTTCTAGAAGTGGATCACAAATAAATGGTAGGCAAAACACGTTTCGAGAATGTGTGTGTATTTACGTGGTATGAAATGAATACTTACGAAAAGATTTAAGGCTTGTCCATAGGAAATCATTTTCTTCCTTAGTCTCAATACTGACTACCTGCAACAGAATGCTTTTTGAAACTTATTTGAATAATTTACATTACTCAGCCCATAGTGATGACTGTGGTAATGGTAATTTCATCTAGTTATTTTGAACTTTGTGATAAAAATTGGATTCAAAGTAAAAATACTTCATGACAAAATCATTACTAGAAAATAATGATTTTGGCTTTATGCTTATCTTTCACTACACAAACAAGTACTATTTTTTTAACAAGGTGAAAATAAAAACAAATACTGGCGTGATCAAAATTTCGAGAATAAATTATTTAAGTAATAACTACCTAAAAACCAGTAATACAATATTTGTCAATTCTGTTCTTGAAGACATTCACTGAGAACTAATAATGATGTCATCGTGTTGGTCATTTCAAGTGACGAAATTTCGATTGATCACGATCAGGTTCGTTTATTATCCAGAAATGTCCACTATTTCCGGTAAATTGAAATCTCTCATTAGCAAAGTGGAATTATTTTAAATATCGTTGAAGGCTTTTTTGTTAACGATCACTTAGTAGTTGGATATTTCTTAATTATTCAACACTGTACAACCTCAAAGAAATAACTAATTTGGAAATCTGCTTTATAAAAACAGATAAAGTAACAAAAAATTAGTGATAAGGTTACTGTATATCAAATTTGAATTCAAATGAAATGTTAAAAATAAAAATTTATCTGAAAAGAGAAAATGTTATTTCTGATAATTAGTTGACTATATTCTTTTATGAGGAGAGGTATTTTGATAGTTAACCTAAATTAATCTAATTAATTAAATTAATTAACCTAAATAAAGTTGACTTAAATTCGTTCAGTGTAAATTTTAAACTTCGAGAACATAAATTCTCGTGAATATTGTTTTCCTAAATTCTGATATTGAACGTGTTAAAATTTGTTTTGTGTCATCTACTATGACTGAATATTACTGGATTTTTTTTCCCATCACCAAACCGTTATTTTAACACCTCGACACGTATGACACTGTAGAAAAAATATCTGAATATGTTGAGGATTTAGATTGTCTCAAAGGTGCAGAGATTATAATAAAGGAATTGCCCACTAATGAAAACCAAAATAAATGTTTCATGTTGTTTGGAGTAAACGAACACTTCAAAGATATGGTTTATAACCAGTCTACATGGCCCAGAAGCATGACTTTTAAATGATTTGATTTTCAAAAATATCACCGATACCAAAGAAATTGGGATTTTTAAATAGTGAGCTATCTAAAAAAGGATAAAAGGAATTCAGTTTTATTCATCACAATCTTCAATCAAGTTATAACCTTATTCACTTCAGGAATTTCTAGATAATTTATAAACGTTTATGTAGAAATTGTGTGACGTTGTTTCATTTTATGTTTGATGTTTCTTTATGAAATGTAGAGCATTCTCTGAAATATTATTATATATTATTATTATGGTATGGAACTGAGATATACCACCAAAACATGAAGAACTTCAGAAAGATTTTCAAGGAACCAGATATGAAACTGGTTTTGAAAACAAGTCATACACTATAAAGCCTTTTAGGAAATCCAAAAGACAAAGTCGAAAATTTGGAAAAGTCTGGAATTCACGAAATTAAATGTAAGACTGCGATGCAAAATATTATGGATAAACAAAAAGATCTATTAAAATATGATATAAGGAACTCTAACACGATTAAAATATGGAAGACCTGAAAAATCAGAATTCGCCCATCATATTTTGCAACAAAACTATTCCATAGACTTGAGTTCATTAAGATTAGTTAGATAAGTTAACAACAAAAGGCATCTAGATACCTATGAGAGTGTAGAAATAAGTAAACATAATAATATTATGAATAACGATGGTGGACCAATACCTAATAGTATACTATATAGCTTGTTAAATAATATTTTAATTGACAACATGGTTTAGACTTTCACGGCTGAGGTTTTCAGTGTCATATATTTTCGAGTTTGAAAGCCGTGGATTTTTGGAATTTCTTCCTGACGTTTCGCTGGCGCGAGTGGCTAGCTTTTTCAGAGGTTTAACCATCATGGCTTGGTGTCCGATGACTACCTTTTCTGCTTCGTAAAGCGTATTTATGCCGTGTCAGGTAATCAGTTGTATTTGTACCTATATTTGTACCTGCATTTGTACCTTTTTACTCGTTCCTGCATTTGAACTTGGAACATTAACAATCTTGCTGCCTGTTATCCTGTTCGTTATTTTCGAATTCCTTGAAATGGGGTTCCATATTTGATTGAGGTGCACCGCTTCTTCTTTTCGATTGAAATTCTCCGTGTGTTTGTGGATCTTTATTGCCTTCTGTACCAATCGGCTATGGTATCCCTAGTTGGGGGCAATTATTTCTGTGTTTTCAAACAAAATTCTGTGGTCTCCTTCACTAAGTGCGTGTTCTGCCACAGATGACTTGTTCGTTTGGTCTAGTCGGCAGTTCAGTTTGGTGGTCCCGATATATACCTCTCCACAAGTGTATATTTCAATATGCTTTTATTAGCTTCGCCTGTATCTATGTATGTATGTTCGTTTGTTTGTTTGCAACTCTCCTTTTCATTTCATATTCATTCCCGTTTGAATGTTCGGATATGTATTTGACAGAATTATCGACTTATTTTGTATATCAAGCGCCCGTCGCTTTTTTCACAATAATACTAGTATTTTTCGTTCGTTCTTACTTTTTAGTTTGATGTTTAGTTGTTTAAACTATATTCATGTCAGTTTATGTCATTCAACGTTTAGGCCCTTCAAAAAGAAAACGCCTCTTCCTTCTCTTTTTTTGGTTTCGGACCAGATATGGAAAGAACCTCGCGATTTTCCGTATTTTCAAAGAATATTTCCAAGTATTCTTGAATCAAAAATTGATATATCTCAAGACAGTTAATCAATTATCTACTCGAAACTTTTTAATTGAAGTCTACATTGTCGAAGAACTTGGGCCGCATTCCTTCCTAGGCCTTTGTTTCAGTAAGACTGAATCCGTTCGTCGCTAACTAATAATACCCTTAAGATCTCACCAATTTTGAGAATAGAGGTTGGCGAATCTCTGCATCTTGGATCCCAGATGGCTCACCTCTGTTGCAAGCTTGATTAGAGCGGATCACATCTGCCTTACCCGCTTCATCTATGACTGCAAAGTAATTTCACTAATTTTCTATTGTGCTTTTGATGTGTTGTATTTGAATTTTAAAGCATTTTCTTAGCTACCTTGGAACAAACGATGGTATGCATACTAGAGGGATTACAATTCATCAGTTGAATAAGAGAACGAGGATATTATTGTAAGAAAATCCTTATTCATTCCTCTTCGGGTCATGTTTTTTTACCTTCTCTTTTCGTTAAATATTCTCCCATAACTTTCATCTGCAAAAGAACGAGGAATGTGAGAAAACATTTTTTATATCATTTATTTCTCCTTGTGAATGAATTATCTTTTGTAGATTGGTCCCTGAAGTTATAACTAACAGTTCTAGTCCCTATTTAATTTCCTTTCTGTAAGATACATTTCCATTTGAGGATACTCTCATGTCAGGTAACCCCGAATAAAAGAAGAAACATTTCCTCTGATACCACAACATAACAATTTCATTAAGTGAATTACATGTAACACAATCAAAAGCTTTGGAAATGTCTAAAAAAGATGTTGAATTTTCTTTATTAACTTGAGATGTACTGTTTGGAACGTTTGGTGTAGTAATAATTATTTTTGGGTTTTTTCCCAATACCAAACCATTATTTTAACATCTCGACACGTGTTTCGATTACCAAGTGATCATCTTCAAGAGGAAGATTAAACTAAATATACTTACAATAATTATTTATACCACAGATACCTCTTCCAGGTACCTGCGTCTTAGGTATCTCAAATTAATTTCACAATATTGCCTCATCTACTTGTCCTAAAATAATGTTACAATGTGTCATTACGTAATAGTCAAGTAAATCTAATAGTGAAAATATTATTTTAACAAGCTATATAGCTATTAGGTATTGGTACACCATCGTTATTCACAATATTATTATGTTCAGTTATTTCTACACTCTCATAGACATCTAGATGCCTTTTGTTGTTAACTTGTCCAACTAATCTTAATGAACTAAAGTCTGTGGAATGGTTTTGTTGCAAAATATGATCGGCGACTGCTGATTTTTCTGGAAGACCAGAAATGTGTCCTTAACACCTTGTAAAATTAATTTAGGACTAGTAGATAAGGTAATATTGTGAATTTAAGATACCTAAGACGAACAATAATTAAAGTATATTTAGTTCAATCTTCCTCTTGAAGATGATCACTTAGTGATTGAAACAGGTGTAGAAGTGTTAAAATATCGGATTGGTGTTGGTAAAAAACTCCAGTGATATTTCTATATTGAATTCGTCTGTAACATAAATAATTAAATCTATAAGAGCAGTTGTAGGAGAATTTCCTTCCTGAAATCCTTATTGATTGGGGTTCAGTAGATATTTTGCTGAATATAATAACACAGCCAACAAATTGATCAATAAATAGATTGAAAAATATTGGAGTTTCCATCCAGAATTTGTAGCATCTCTACAATCATTGAAACAAGTTCTATCAGTTACCACTTTTTTAAAATATAAGTTGTGGCGAAGTGATTACAAAAGAGAAAGCATTTCAAAATTCGACTTTTTTGTTGACCCCAACTACCCTTATACAAACGTAGTATCCTTTCCTTCTTTGTCTCAATGATTGTAGGTGCGACAGACACTTTAAAAAACTTCTACTGCACTAGGTGCGAGTTCGAGTTCTACTCCATTATATGATTCAATTCTGGAACCTGATAGACGCAATTCTGAAATCTGTATAATATGGTTATATTATGGTGATACACTCTTCAAAAATATGCACTTGTTCTTTAGGTGTACCTTCAATCAACACACTTAAAACAAAAATAGACTCAAGAATGCACTTATAAATTTCCAGTGATTCCTTTCCTCTTGTGACATCTTCAAAACTATGAAAAAACAATGTCCTAACTTCTGCGAAATGCCGGTTTCTTGACCTCTTTATGGAATGAATATTTGCAATTGCCGTTCAAATTTCAAATAATGTAGGATGTATAAGAACATATGAATGAGTTATTATTTCTATCAATACGTATAATCTACTGAAATTGCCTCATATCTCAGAGGTTGTGAATGTATCAACTTTTTTTTAGAAATCAGACTTTTATGTATGTATTATGACAGTACATAATGCACAACATGATTATCAATTTCATTCAACTGTAAATGAAGCGTTAATCATTTCGAATGGAGACTTGTGTATCGATTGATTACAACCAAAGGTAGAAGCTAGTAATTATGTAAAATTATGTGAGTCGTGAAGGACGTTCATGATAGATAATATCAAAGGATAAAAAAAGAACCTTCGTGAATGGGATCGGTACAAATCGTAGTAATTGAGAGAGTATCGAAATAAAATTCTATACGAATTACTCTCAAATTGGAGTGTAGCTTCCGACTGAAGCTGAAAACACTCGTTATCAAATTATATTCAGGTATTATAGCCGATACTTTGCTTCCAGATTATATATATCAGGTGATTTTAATATAATCACATTGATTTGAGAGCGATTAGACTTGAAAAAATAGTGATTCTTTGCATAATTCCACTCACCAAGGTTCTTTGATGCGATGTGTCCAAACGACAACATACTTAAATTCATGTATAAAGATTCTGCATTAAATCATGTTCTCCCAGTTCCCGAGGAACTGAAATGTCTGCATGTACTTACTCATCGCAATTTTTTTAGAGTTTCGACTGTTTGAATGTGATTACACCTGATGATTAGCAGAGGATCAGTATTTTTGTGCTGGTGTGGAATTTTTTTGCTAGATTCATTTTACACTAAAGGTTTCGATTGTATTTATCACTGTTCCTAAACTTATCAATGAAACGTATTTAATGAACCCTTCATTCTGTGTTTTTTTATGAATAATTTACGATCATTCTAATTAGCCTCATCAACATTAATTAGCAGCTTACCATAGCATGATCTACAGAGTCATCAGTATTCCGATATCCTTCATTTTTGTGAAAAAGTCTTATGATAGCTTCTTTCAGAAATATTTCAGTTGTTCCAGTCAATTCTCTGAAATGAATATTTTGAAGTTTGTTGGTTAAAGATCCAAAAGAGATGAATGTTTTAACGATCGTTTATTTTATTGACGGATTGCCCTCTCTACTGAAAAAATGAAATACAAAATGGAAAACTAATTCAAGATTGACTTTGCAACGGACCATCAATGGGGCCTCGTTTACCATTGATATTTATGAATCAATTTTTTCAGATCCCACGGATGGTGCACTAAGAAGGATTAAATTGAAAAAAAAATCAAAAAAGAATATATCTTGGTCCAAAGAAGATGTGGATCTTTTCTCTAGCGAATATGGTGTAGGATACAAAAACATATAAAAGATATGTAAATTTAATCCTTTGACCTTCAATTCCGAAGTCAAACTTCAATTTCAATTTCACTCATAAATTGTGAGATGCGAATTTTTTTTTCATATGCTAATTTTTTCTGAAAAGTTGATGCAGTCAAGCTCCTGGAAAATAATTTTATGAAAATCAAAAGATGAGTACTATTGTGATCACTCCCACATTGATTTCAATTGGAGAGCCACCGGTAGACAGCTGTTTCAAGCTGTTGGGCATCGTCAATACCGGGCAGGCGGTCCTCATTTGGATACGTTTATGATTTTGCTCGACAGTTCAGGGATATAAGGAATAGAAGAGTATTTGAAACTTGGATTTTCAGCTTGATTGTTTTCTCTGATGTTGATGATATTAAATGCAGTATTATATAACAAGAACAGAATATAAAAATTTCACAAAAAAAGTTAAACCCTTAATTAAAATACATTCAAAATTGAAAGATGAAGAATCGTTATTCGAAAAATCACATGTAGTTTACGAAATTCCCTCCAACAATTGTTAGAATATGTATATAGGACAAACAAAAAACAATTTTAAGACCCGCATAGTAAACCCGCATAAAAGTAATTGTAAAAATTTTAAACGAAATTCTTGTGCTCTAACACAACACGTTCTAGAAAATTATTATTCAGTCGATTATACAAAGAAAAATTCTCCATTTCGAACCAGATTCTAATAAAAGGCAATTTCTGAAGACTGCTGAAATAAAAATTAAAGAAAACAATATCAACAAAAAGACAAACATCGAGAATTTCAGCAAAATTCATTCCTTTTTACTAACAAAAAACCTGAATACATCCTGTGATATTGAAACAATATAAACCACTACGATAAACAACATTAAAAGAATAAAAAAAGTTTTTCATATTGTTCAGTGTCAAAAAATTATCATTCTCATGTTGAACATTCTTTTCAAAATCAAAATTTTTAAAGAAAATATCCTCACATAGGACAGGTATGTAACTATCTTATCCGTTATTATGTCCGTTAGCCCTCGATAAAGCTAATAAACATTAGCGAAAGCTCGGGCAGCTAAAAAGAGTATCAATATGGCTTTCTTCGACTTTTCAAAAATTCAACAGACATTTATTTGAATGTGTGTAGGACGAGAAGCTTCCGTGCCAAATTTCAGTCCGTAATATTGCAAATGAACATCTGTAGAATATCAAAAAGTTCCTAGTTGAGTTGTTTTTCAATATTTTTCGAAGTGTGCCACTTATTTTATTTGTCATTATCTCTACTTTTCCAAAAGGGTCAAATTGAAATGTCTTCTATGGTTTTTTCGTATTCTACAACATTTCAGCTAGATAATACCGTTAGACCGAGATCAACAACTTTTTTGGATCAAGAGATTTTTTAAATTTTATTCTCCTTTAGAGCACCATCCATAGGATCGAAAAAATAGTCATTGATGAATATCAATGATGAACGAGGCCTCATGATGGTCCGTTGCAACTCGGAGTTTAATTAGATTTCCTTCTACATATTCATTTCTGAGAATTGACTGAAACAACTGAAATATTTCTAAAATAAGCTACTATTGGACCTTTCTTTTGCAAAAAACGAAGGAAATCGCGATACTGATGAGTCTGTGGATTATGCTATGATGAGATGCTAATTTCTTATGGGAGGAATTAGAATGGTAGTTGATAGTTGTGCCTGTATAAGTCGGTTTGTGGTAAATTGCAAAATTATATTTGTTGCTGATTTTTGTAATTGCGAGGTGAAAAAATGTCATTGTTATATTGGTTTCTTACGTTGTGAATTTTATTTTCGCGATTGGAAGGATTGAAGAAATGACTGTTATCATTCATGCGTTTCTGTGAAGCAGATTTTTTAAAGATGGAATACAATCACTACAGGAAAATCCTTAAGGCGCTGTAAGAGCGGTGCCTGTGCGAAAGTAGCGATTCACGTTGGATTTAGAAAGTTTATTCCACATAAACGCAGTTCTCCAAATGAAAGAGTTTCTGAACAGTGAAGTTCGAGGTGTACTGAGTTGAACCCCAAAACGATGAGCAGCCACAGTCCGTCGCGTATTTTTGATATGTACCGTTCTTGGTGGAATCAAATGTGCCAAGTCATTTGAACACCCCCCGTGAAAGTATCTATAAAAGTGGGATAAATATTCAACCTTTCTTAGATATTCCAGACTATCAAGGTTGCAAGAGATGTTCGTGTCTCCAATCAGGCGTATGGCTCTTTTCTGGATCTACATGAGGACAATACCCCAAAGAAGGTCTGATCTTTATAAAGCATCAGAAATTGCTGAAGTTTGTACAGTTTTCTTGTTCGGAACAGTGTTCCAAGCTTTTGAGAAGCAGCCTTTGCAATTTCAGCGACATGATTGTGCCACGACATATTGGTATCTATTTTAACTCCAAACAAACTTATCGAAGCAGAAAGCGGAATTGTCTGTCTTTACATTATCATATCCGGTTCGGAGACATTTATCTTCTTGGAAAAAAGCGATGCCCAATTCGAAATCACCTCTAGATCTTCATTAAGATATGCAACCTCCTGCTGCCTGCGAAAATGTACATCCGCAGCCTATGTCCTGGAATCCTAATGGAATGACGAGACAAGTGTGCTGTCGTCAGCAAAGCAATATATTGGATTTTTGTTTTTTTAAATAAGTCGTTGATATACAATAAAAAGAGGGTTGTAGACAATATGAATCCCTGGGAAACACCAGCGTTAATAGTTGAAGTATTCGAGAGATATCCATCGACGGCCACTTGCAGGGAACGTTTTTTCAGGTAGCTGTAGAGTCATATACAAAAATAATCCAACAAGTCATAGCATTAAAGTTTGGCCAGCAAACTTGCTGTAGCTGTAGAGTCATATACAAGAATGATCCAACAAGTCATATGCAACCTCCTGCTGCCTGTGAAGATGTACATCCGCAGCCTATGTCCTGGAATCCTAATGGAATGACGAGACAAGTGTGCTGTCGTCAGCAAAGCAATATATTAGATTTTTGTTTTTTTTAAATAAGTCGTTGATATACAATAAAAAGAGGGTTGTAGACAATATGAATCCCTGGGAGTAGTTGTTTACAGCTGATTCTCGGCCTCCCCCCACCACTATGACGTATTAATTGCTTTTTTTATTGGTTGTTGTTTGGTGAAGTTTTTTTGTTGTGCAGTGAAGTCAAGGCATTGTGACCTTGAAGTGTCTGGTGCATGGATCGTTCAGATTTTTTTTTTCATATGAGATTTTGTGTGTTTATGTGTGTGTGTAGGAGAATGCACGGTACAGGGTTTCATCATGTGCTTGTTTGTCTATGTACAAACATACGTCTGCATACTTCGAAGATCCTCCAAGTAATAAATGCTCCATCGGTGTTAGGGCACCAAGTTAGTAGTGGAGTGACGTCACAGCAATAACCGTTCAACGGCTAGAGAGCGACATGTTCACTCCACGACGTGTGGCAGAGTAATGCGTATTCATCGGTCTGCCCTCACCTCTCCTGAAGCGATGAAGGTTCGCTCTAGCCCCGCTATCGATGGTGACACAACGGCAGCCGAGGACTGTTTGCCTAGCGTCTACCCTCTCCGAGACCGCAACGACCACTGCTTGCTCGTATATCGACATCTGTTATCGCATTCAGTTGGGAGGTAATCTTGGCGCATGTAGTTGAGAAGTGGGGTTGGCTATGATGTCTTGACGGGTCCTATCAGAGTGTATTTAAGAAGCGTACGAGTGTTGGCTATGTCAGTTTACATCAAGTGAGTTAGTGAGAACTATTATATAAAATGTATTCCTGTGACTGTGGTAAATCTTTCACTCGTAGTGATAATCTTCGTCGGCATCAGCTCCAGAGTTGCCAAGGAGGGCCTGCAGTGAAACGGGTGAGAGTGGATAATGCAACACCTATGTATACGTGCAATTGTTGTAATGTGACAATTCCTATGAGCCAAGTGAATTCTCACCGAAGAACCATGAGTCATAAAAATAATGCATGTGTTCAATTGTCTGACGGTGTTCAAATTATAACGAATGCATTCAATTGCCGCATTGCTACATACAGGGTGGAGAGTTCGATTGTAACCAGTGACTACATGTCATTTTTCAATAAGATTAGGCAGAAGGTCATTGAATTACTGGAATCAGCCATCAGGATCCATAAAAGCATCAAGGTGAATATGGAAGTTTTTGGGAATTATATTCTTCAGACTGATGATTCGAGGGACACGAAGTCATTTAATTCCCAAAATAAAATAGTGGACCAATCTTCAGATTTGAATGCTGTTTTTGATGGATTCCGTGATGTAATTGTGGCTCAAACGACTGAGTTCCAGGATCGTGACTCAGGTATTTATTTTTTAAAAATTTCAATAAGATTGAATAGTAATTTTTTTTTTTTTATAATTCAGGTTGGACTTGTGAAAAAATATTGTTTCTCGAGGTCAACATTAATAAATACAGTCCACTGGAAGGACGTTCATATGTGAAGCTGCCTCAATGTATTCAATGGAAGAAAGCTGTTGTGAATGTTCGTAATGAAGATCAATATTGTTTTGCCTGGGCTATAACATCAGCATTATATCCTGCAGATAGTCGAGTGTCCGAACTTACGTCATATCCACATTTTTCCACTGTTTTAGATGTCACAGGTATGGATTTTCCGGTTAAAGTTAATAATAAGAGTATCGAAATATTCGAAGATAGGAATGATATTTCAATTAATGTTTACGGTTTAGAGAGTACATTTGAGAAGGGTAAAATGAAGTATGAAGTTATTGGTCCATTGCGATACTCACAGAGAAGACTCCGGAGACATGTCAATTTGTTGTTTATAACTGATGACTCCGGTAATGGTCACTATTGTTGGATCAAAGATCTTTCAAGATTAGTTTCTAATCAACTATCAGCTCATAGACAGAAAAAATATTTTTGTGACGGATGTTTGATATATTTTTCTGATGAGAGATTGCTTTTACGTCATAATATGTATGATTGTAATCACATTAGTACCACAACACCAACTACTAATTTAAAGATCAATAAATATGGTAGAATGGTTGCGGAAAATAAACTAATGTTTGAAAACTTTGAGAGGCAAATGAGGGTGCCATTTGTAGTGTATGCTGATTTTGAATCAGTGCTTAAACCGATTCATGTGAATGAGCCAAATCCTGGAAGTTCATACACGATTAAAACATTCAAACATGCCCCATATTCATTTGCTTATTTGATAAAGTGTTCATATAATGATGATTTGACAAAATTTGTTACATATAGGGGTGTAGATGCAGCTCAGAAATTTGTGAGTAGCATTGAAGATGATTTGAAAGAGATACATGAAAATCATCTCAGAAACCCTAAACCAATGGATACACAAACTGTCGAAGAAGAAGAACAGTTTGTTGCAGCCAGAACTTGTGGTATATGTAATAAAGCATTTACTGATGGTGACGTCAAAGTAAGAGATCATTGTCATGTCACAGGAAAGAAAAGATCACATGCCGCTCACTCGAAATGTAATTTAAATTTCAAAATACCAAACTTCATACCTATCATTTTTCATAATTTAAGTGGTTATGATTGTCATTTATTCATAAAAGAATTGTATAGGAATAAAGAGAAAGTTGATGTTATCCCGCAAACTAAAGAGAAATATATATCTTTCACGAAGCATCTCTTTACACACAGCTATACCGATAAAGATGGTGTGGTTAGGAAGAATTATCTCAAAATGAGATTTATCGATAGTTATAAATTTATGACTAATTCGTTGGAGAAGTTGGGTGCAAACTTGACCTCCGATCAATGTTTGGAGATGCACAAACATTTCCCACAAATTGAGAAATTCAATTTGATGAGACAGAAAGGTGTATTTCCATATAGTTTTGTTGATGACATTGACAAATTGAATTATCCATTACTTCCGACAAAAAATCAGTTTTATGACAC
Source organism: Leptinotarsa decemlineata (assembly GCF_025532065.1). Taxonomy (NCBI): domain Eukaryota; kingdom Metazoa; phylum Arthropoda; class Insecta; order Coleoptera; family Chrysomelidae; genus Leptinotarsa; species Leptinotarsa decemlineata. The sequence continues at coordinate 2,072,265 of NW_027412525.1, forward strand.
ACTCAATTGTGAACATATATCGGAAACTGATTATGATAGGGCTAGAAAAGTTTGGAATTTATTCGAGTGTCAGAATTTGGGGGAATACTCTGATTTGTATTTGAAGTCGGATGTATTGCTACTATGTGATATTTTTGAAAACTTCCGCACCACAAGTTTAGAGATATATAACTTAGATCCGGCACAATATTACACTGCACCTGGATTATCATGGGATGCCATGTTGAAGTTCACTAATGTTGAATTGGAATTACTAACTGACATTGATATGATTCACTTTTTTCAAAAAGGTATACGAGGTGGAATTAGTCAATGTAGCGAGAGGAAACATATAGCAAATAATAGATTTTTACCCAATTATAATCCCAACGAACCTTCCACATTCATTACATATTTAGATGCAACAAATCTATACGGTCACAGTATGTCACAACCTCTACCAACAAGTGAATTTACATGGTTGACACCAAATGAAATTCTTAATCTCGATGTGATGGATGTGAGTACTGATAGTCCGTATGGGTATGTATTTGAAGTGGACATTCATTATCCACAAGAGTTGCATGATAAACATTCTGACCTTCCATTTTTAGTCGAAAAAATAATACCACCTCGTACACAATCGAAAATTCCCAAATTAATTCCAAATTTGAATGATAAAAGAAAATATATTGTTCATTATAGGAATCTACAGCAAGCTGTCAAAAATGGATTGATTGTAATGAATACACATAGAGTATTGAAATTCAAACAATCATGCTGGATGAAACCCTATATAGATCTTAATACTGAAATGCGTAATAGGTCTAACAACAAATCTGTTAAAGATTTCTATAAACTAATGAATAATGCGGTGTATGGAAAGACAATGGAGAATGTAGATAATCGAATTGATGTTAGACTCGTTACACATTGGGAAAATATAAAGAAAAATATAGGTGCCAGCACTCTCATAGCCAAACCAAATTTCAAAAATTGTTCAATTTTCACTGATAATTTCGTTGCCATTCAATTGGGTAGAGTGAAGGTTCATTACGATAAACCATTATATTTGGGATTTTCCATATTAGAATTATCTAAAACAGTCATGTATGACTTTTTCTATGGATGCATCAAACAACACTTTGATGAAAATGTCTCTTTACTTTACACAGATACCGACTCGCTCATTCTTAAAGTAAACACAGAAAATTTTTATGAATTCATAAAAACTAACATAAGTAGATTTGATACATCCAATTACAGTATAGTTAACCAATTCAATATTCCAGTAACAAGTTCAGTCTTGGGTAACTTCAAAGATGAATTTCCAAATGATCCAATCATGAGTTTTTATGGTACAGGTGCTAAAGCATATTATGTGAAATCTGTTGATGGTGAATTTAAGAAAGCCAAAGGGGTTAAAAGATCTGTAATAAAGAATGAATTGACATGCGAAGATTATCAAAAAATCGTCGAACAAGGTGGTATGATATTCAGAAAGATGAATTCATTTAGAAGCGTGTTACATGATATGTATACTGAATTAAAAAATAAAGTTGCATTATCATATCACGATGATAAACGATTTATCATTCCGAATACTACCCACACTCTTCCTTGGGGTCATAATGATATTGAATTTTATGAAAACGATCCAAATGAGAACATTCGTTGGATAAGTAATATTATTCAACAATCACAATCTCAGGAGACTCCATTGGATCAATTGATTAATTTATTATCTGCCGAGATCAATGATTGAAATATCATTCAATATCTTCAAAACCGGAAAATTCAATATTGATATTTATGTAGCCATTTATAATTAATAATATATGATAGAAGTAATGTGATATTAATATATTATGTATGTATGTATATGTATTACTGTAATGAATATAAAATGATTAAAATTTTATTTGTATTATTTCTATTTCCCTAATCAATTACTGCAATATATAGTATAATGTAAATGATAGAAATATCAGTTTGAAGAGAATCATCGTAGAGTGCACAATGTCTAAAACAATCGATAAGTTTGGTAGAAAAAGAAAATGGGGTGGTAATGTCATTCGAGGTCCTCCTGGGAATGGTTTTAAATTAACAAAAGATGGTCATTATGACATGCAAAGGAAAATATTGAAAAATACAAGTGAACCAATTGACAAGAGTGATTGTGTAACTGTATCATATCTTGAGGGGGAAATTAATGGAGCAAAGGAAGTTATACTTCTAGCCCTACAAGCTGCAATACAATCCACAATAGGCAATATTGCTCGGGACGCCCGGCAAGCATTTGACGATAAAATTGCAGAGGCTCGGATAACTTTCACTCGTAAATTTGACAAACTTACAAGTGATGTAGACATAAAAATGTCTGACATAACAGCGTCTACAAATAAAAAATTTGATGCTATGTCAAACATAACAGGGACTACAATGAAAAAGTATGATGTACTGGAACAGAGAGTTGAAGTATTGGAGAAAAACCATAAAGAAGTTTTGGAGAGAAACTATAAAGTCAGGCCATCATCATCAGGTGGACTGGGATATCCAGGACTGAACATTAATCCAAATCATAGAATAATACAACCAAAACCAAAACCAACTGATGATGTATTAATGGAACCAACATGGTGAATGTATTCCCACGTTAGGTTAGGTTAATAGCTACGTTAGGTTAGCTGCATACTTACGTTAGGTTAGGTGTTAGGTTAGTATTCCCTCGTTAGGTTAGGTTAATAGTTACTGTAGGTTAGGTTAGGTTAGGTTAGGTTAGGTTAGGTTAGGTTAGGTTAGGTGTTCGGTTGCATAGCGGTAGGTTAGAGTACCAGGTTAGGTTACGTTAATACATACGATAGGTTAGGTGTTCGGTTGCATAGCGGTAGGTTAGCGTACTAGGTTAGGTTACGTTAATACGTTAATACGTTAGGTTAGGTGTTCGGTTGCATATTATGTTACGAACGCGCGCGCGAAGAGGGCGTGGATGTCTCTCCAGATGTCCCGCCTACCTGGGGCCGGAGGCCCCACCCACCTGGGTGGAGCCCAGGCAGTGGGCGGGGCCCCCCCCCCGTCGCCACCAACTTTTCGGATACCCCGCCCCTTTCCGAAGCCCCGCCCCCTTTCCGAAGCCCCGCCCCTCCCCTCCCCGAAGCCCCGCCCCCCGACTCCCAACATTTGCGCATGTACACCCCTACCCTCATCGCGCATGTGCGCTCCCACCATTTTCCCACCGCTCACGCATCGAAGTCGATACCCTCCGGAGAGCACTCCACAACATTCAGTTCGAGAAGTCATCTCATCGAGAGCAGTCCACTCCACAACAAGGCAGTACGTTCCAACGACCAACTTGATATTTGAGTAAGTAAATTAGGAATGTTATTTTTTATATCAACTAACTTTGTATTATTTCTTCTTTTTCAGAATGGCAACCAATACACAGGAGGTGAATAATGCTGTGGCGTCTATTCTGCCGGTGTCCGCTGACCAGGAGGAGGCAGCATCTTCGAGAGCGGTGACGGTTGACCAGCCAACCACTTCGCGTTCGCGAGTTAGGTGCAGATCTTCTAGCCCTGACTTATTCGAGGAGGAGGAGGAAGTCAGGGCTGTGAAGAAGGTTTGCCAACGACCTGCAGCAAAGGTTGGTCCTATTTCAAAGTACCGAGCTACTTGCAATAGGACTAATCCTTATGCAGGTAGTTTTTCGACCTCTCGTAAGAGGGCCTCCACACCAGCAGCAGCACCAGCAGCAGTGGAAATTCCGAGGAGTCCTTCTCCGGAGTTGGTGATATTGTCGCCGTTGGTGACGCGACTACCACCGCTGCCAGCGACACCGGCGAATCCTGAGGTGTTGGTGCCACAGCCTATCGGAGAGGTTAGTGAAAAGATGAGTGTTTTTCTGCAGAGATGCAAGAAAGCAGAACGAGCTGCCCGATCTAGCGAGGCCGCGTTGGTTACCATGAAGCGACAAATGGCTGAAATGGATAACCGACGGAGGGAAATCCAAAAGGAAATGGCCGAAATAGATCGGAATTATGCATCTCTGCAGGAAAGGTGTAAAGCAGAGACCTCTTCGATAAAGCTGTACAAAAAAATAGTGACAGTTATGGACACTCTTTTTGTAGATGAAGTGTAAATGTAAGATTAGTTTTAGGTTAGTTAGGAGTATTTAATTATGGTAGTTTTAAGTTTATATTTGTTAAGTTTATATTGAATAAAGGAAAAGGAAGTGAAATAAAGGGTGTACACTGTTTTTTGGTTTGGTACACATTGAACAATGCGATGGTTGGAGCATTTTTCTTCACTTCCTCTTATTATTATTATTATTTTTTTTATTTCAATTCCAAGTTCTTCTAGACAAATACCTCACATCAATTTTTGTGTCCTCTAATCACTTGTAAATAATTTCATGTGAAGAAAATTTAAAAAATAAAAAATAGACATGTTTCATAGTGAAATCGACAAGTATATTTCATTTGTATTTTATCCATTCAAGTATCTCTTTCATTGAATATGTCTTATGTCACTTTGCAATTTACCCCTACTCATTGAATATGTCTTATGTCACACTACAATTTACCCCTACTCAATGTTCCACTCCTCTCCCACTCCCTCTCGAAAGTATAAAAGTAGAAATCATCTGATGAAACATTCAGTTGATCAGCTAGCATCGAGATGGAACCCGATTCAACCTCCGAACCCTATAGCTGCCCGGATCAGGGGTACAACTTCAATTACTGGGATAACAGCCAGGTACAGGTAGTCTCTTCCACCACGGAACCCCACAGTCCGCCATACGAATACCGGGATCACGACATCAGGATGCAAGTTCAACATGTCACTGGCAGTGACGAAGGACACTTGGATGACTCGGAATATCCAGATCCTGACGGATGGTGGGACCCTGCTTATGATGACATTGTCCCAATGAGTAGCGACGACGATGATGATGACGACGACGACTCTGGTGATGATGCTGATGACGAGCTTGACGTTAGACGTCCTCCACCATCCCCTATCCTCATCGAGGATAGTCCTCCGCCATCCCCAATCCTAATCGATGATGATGTCCTCAATTCCGATGATGACATATAATCATCTACTCGTCCATCATTTCCTTTCCTTTCCTTCCACGGAGTACACACTTTTTGGTTGGTGTACACGAGGCACTGCGAGGCTGGGGCAGTGTCTTCCTCCCTTCCTCTCCCTCTTATTAGTTTTTTTTTCCATAATAATCACTAGAATTTCTCCTAATAATCGCTCAGAGTTTCATTCTTGATGTTTTCGAATCTCAAACACTGTTCTACATTTCACCCCCTCCATTTCATTTCTTCCAATATAAATATAGCAACAATCCCAGTTCTATATCATTCTTCCACAATGTCGAGTACAGGACCCATCCAAGTACATGAAATAGATTCAACGTCTGATCATTTGAGTACAACCTTCGCTCAATTTCTGCAGCGAATCTATGATCTTCCTGATGATTTCGCAGAACGAGTGGAACAAGGTATTCAGGACGACATAGATGCTGTTGACGATAATAATGCGGATGATGTGATTAGTATATCATCTGATTCAGCTGATTATGACGACGACGACATCATGAGTATATCATCTGATTCAGATGACTACTATGAGGATGATATCATTAGTATATCATCTGATTCAGATGACGATACCATAATTATTGTTTCTGATGATGAGGAGCGTTAGTCCATATCATTGCATGGATTAATAAAAAAATAACAGCCCTTTTCAGGGCTACAATTAAAGACTGAAACAATAAAAAAAATAGCTCTTTTCAGAGCTACCATTATACTTTCAAACAGAAACAGATTCATACCATTGTTAACATTATGTTAACATTATAATCTCAAACGAAATATATGTATGTGAAAGTATTCATCATTATATGCATATGAATGATTGACAAATGCCAACTTCAACTTTCATTTAAAGTAGTACTCATCATATGCATAGATATTCAATGACTATCAAATTCCAAATTTCGACTTTTCAGTCAAAGTAGTAATTTATTTGTCATATAATGTATAGATATTCAAAGACTAACAAATTTCCAACTTAGACTTTTATTAGTCAAAGTATTCATTTGTCACATAATCTATGAATACTAATACAACTAACTACTGTTTGTGTGAATAATGTAGCCCTGAAAAGGGCTGTTGTTTTTTTTTTGACCAGTAGGTCCACGGTTATTGTGCCACAGGTTGGACATTATTACATATAATACATGTAGATACTCGGGTGAAGTTTGTTAGTGGCCTCTCGCAAGCTTCACACCAATTCTGTCCCATTTCCATAATTGAGACAGTGTTGTGGGTGTTGACATGGGCATACCACCCTCCATTATTGTTTCTATGCGAATAAAACCGAAAGCAGCACCAACATAGTTTTTTGTTCTCTCCATCTATTGTGCTGATCAATACGTATGCATCCAATGCACAATACAAATCCAAGGGATCTTCCAGTGTCTCACTGACATTGAGTGTTCGCATACCGATCCTCATAGCACCATCACCTTCAGTTGTGTCAGCTTCTATCCCTTCATCATCTCCTTCTTCATCCATGACCCTCTCAAACTCCATCACGTCATCATCTTCGTCGCTTTGGTTGGCCTCGTTTTCAACTTCGTCTATCTCATCTTCATCGACTCCAACATCTTCTGCTTCAACTATCACTTCCTCTAGCGGAACATTGACATCCTCATCATCTGATTCGTCTATCCAATTGTTTTCATCAACAGCAGCTATTCTATTTAATGCAGCATTTATTTTTGCAGAATTCATCTTGTTGTTGTTTGCTCACAGTTGTAGAGAGTGAATGAATGAACTCTAGGTTTGCAAGTCAACTTATATAGGAGGTGATGCGACTCCCACTTGACTCGTTTAGAGTGGAATAGTAGGAGAAGTTATCCCACTATACTTCCACATGATGTTGATTCGTATAAATAGAGATCGTAGGTATAGGAGAGAGCATTCAGAGTTTCTGTAAGTCATCTCTTAATATTTCTAATCGAATTAGTAAAATGCCGTTTCCAAAAGAGTGGAATGAAAAACCAAAAGTGTGTGTCTACCCAATGATGATTGCAGGGGCTATTGTGTGCTACTTTTGTCAAATAAGTAGACCTAAGGATTCAATCAATCCATGTACTGGTATGTGTAGTGATTGCGTGTTGCGGATTCAACTATCGCCTCCTTCTCATCCACCGAAGCGAACAAAATCGGATTATCGTCAACAACAGTTACAGTGTCTGAAGTGTTCCGAACCTATAATATTTAACAATATAGGTATCTGTAGAAATATTTGTGGTACCTGTGCTGCCGTTCCAACTCCACTGCAACGTTGTTTGCGTTGTGATACATATTCCATGAATTGTTGGAATCATGTATGCAATGCATGTAGAAGTACTTGGGATCTGTGTGAGAAGGTTGGTCAACTCTACCCCAATAGGAGAATCCATTTTTTTCAATGTTGGTGTTTGACGCACGAGCAACAACTATTGAGGAATAGAGTCAAAGAACGTTCCACATCCACAGAGACATATTAACATTTTTCATTTTTTATTATCGTTATTGTCCTCTATTATTAATAAATATATATATTTTGAATTTATTTGTATTATTTTCTAACATTTAAAAATACATGCATGCAACACAAAGTTTTCCTCTTAAATGACAAAGATTGTTACATGCGTGAATAGTTTAGTGAGAGAGCGCATGTGCCAGTTGATGAAAGAGCGCATGCGCTAGTTTATTTTCTTCTATAAATGGTGAGGTCTCAGTAACATCATCACCTTTCCTATCCACATTCTATTGCTATCACATATCATTCCTCAGACCTTAATAATCATGAGCTCTATGCCGCTATTGATTGCTGAAGATGGTTCACCACTTGTTGATATCGATCAGACTGATTTTGAAAATATTCCAGTATTACATTTATCGAGTCAAGATTCGATAAATGATTTTGATATTAACGACTTCGTTAACTTTGCAGATGTGCCAGAACCAAATGAGCAAATTATTATTGAAAATCCGATCGTTTCGCAATTATCATCACTCAAACACTCTTCATCTACCCTTCCTCTTGGTGTTGATAAGAAATCTAGAACAATCAAGAGGAAGGTTACTAAGGCATCTTCATCGATTGTCACTGACTTTAAAGAAAAGAAAGAATCCAAAAGTGTTGTGCGACAGAAAAAACCCGCAACGAAAAGTGACAGATCGAAGAGGAAGCCAAAAGGTACTCCTAAAGAAATGAAGAGTGATTTGAAAGCTGAACCGCTATCTTCTTTCAGCCCCCTCCATCGGTTTGGGGAAATGAAAAGGAAAGCAAAATGCCGTCTTGTAAAGGCACAGATGACTATTGCTGAACTTGAAAAGAGTGAGCGAGCTATTAATGCTAATAATGAAACTCTTGAAGCATTAGATGCCAAGATTGCATTAGCGAAGGTTGAATTGGCTAGAATGTCTAAAGATGCTGATGAACTCCGTTCAAAAATTGGTAAAGATAAGCAATTCCATCAACGTTCGAGAATGCAAGCTCAGGCTGAGCTTGAGGAGTCGACTAAGCTTTATGAGACAGCATTATCAGTGAGAGATAATTGGCAAAAAGAGTTGGATACTGCATTTCAAAGTGACGGCGATTAGTTTTGGGAATGATAATGTGTTTTCAATATCGTGAGTTGAAAAATATAAGCGGGAATGGAGTATACAATTAATTTGGTTTGGTATACACAGAACATTGCGAATGGCTGGGGCAATGTTTACCGCTGCAATATTTTTCAGTTCACATACTTATAATTGAAATGAAAACAATAATGAACTTTAATATTACTTTATTCATAAAAGTCACTATTATATACATTTAAACCATATTTGATTCATCAATCCAAGAATTTTGTTCGCTAGGAAGGCCTAACCACTTTACATATACTTTATTTTTTCTTCTCTTCAACACCTTCTCAATCAGATATACGTCAGGATTCTCGGTTCGTAATAACTCTTCTTCGTAAAAACATCCTCTAATCGGCTGTTCATTCATATCTTCAAGATTATAAGTCGTTGGGATGGTTTTATTAATTTTAACAATCTTGAATAGCTCCGTGGTAAAATTCGCAGTGTAAGACTTTTCAAAAATATGTTTGTATTTACTTATACGTACAATATCATTTAATTGGAATTTGGGTTTACTTTGTCTTCCTCCAATTCCATTGATACCCTTGAATTTTAATTTTGTTGTTGAATCAACATTGATGGGTGCCATACCTATTGTACGATGAACTTTATTATTATATCTACTAGTTATAATTGGAAGAATATCAAGCCATTTGTGGTGACCTCTCATCGAAAATTCCTTGTAGAGCCATGCCTTTATTGTACGAATCACTCTTTCTGCTATAGCTGCCTTCTTTGTGCTAAATGTTGAATAATGATTGATATTATATTCTCGCATGAGAGATGAGAAGCTTTTATTGAAAAATTCTTTCCCTTGATCGCTTTGTATGTGTTTGGGGGAGTATTTGGCTTCTTTCAGTACATGTTTCATTGCATTAGTTACTGTACTACCTGTTTTATCTTTAACTGCTACAGTCCACAGATATTTGGAGTAACAATCTATCACTACAAGTATATATCGGTATCCTTCATTACTTTTTGCATAAGGTTGCAGTTCAGCTAAATCTATTTGCCATAGATCTGCAAAACCTTTGATGGTGGTTATTCTTCTACGAAAATTACGTCTTGCAGGTTTATGTAATTCATTAACAACTTGTCGTTTGACATCACTTATTTCATTAGTCATTCTATTTCAATATGATTAAAGAGAAAAGGTGATAATGTTACTGCATTGAATGATGATGTGACAGTGATCATTACATGTGAATATGTTAATATATTATACCTTCTTCACGTAATTCTTCAATTATTGAAATTATTTCATTATCATGTCCGGTATGTCCGGCTGACTTTGAAGCTACCAATAGTCGTAGGCGAGCAACTAACTCTTTCGGTGAATTCCAGTACACATAATTCACAGGTTTAGAATTATATATTTTCTCCATTTTCACTCGTTTGAGTGCTCCACCAATTTTACTTCTACTTCTTATTGGATATTGTCGTGAGTCTAATAGAGGTTTGATAACTTCACGAAATTTTTTAGAATTTGTATTTTTAAAACCATTCTTCAGATGATATTGTTTATATGGAGCATTCGTTATTTTCAATATTTTGGAATATACTTGACGAGTTTCTTCATTATCAACATCTTGTGGATTCTTCAAAAAAATCATATCATACAATTCTGGACTACCTGCGCATTCATATTTTTTCACTTTATTAGCATCCCAAAATGAAATGTTTCCATCTTTGAAATTTACCACTAGACTTCCCATTTTCAGCTTTTGTGTAATTGGATCCATACGTACGCCAAATGTTCCATCATATGCTGGATTTCTAGATTTTATATTATTCAAATGTTTCATCAAAACATCTTCACCACTTTCATTCATAACAGGTGAGATGTCAGGATCCGAGGAATCGATGTGGGACGATGATGGTGTTTCGAATAGAGTTGTTCTCATATCGTCTTGAAGTGTGCTCGTGTCACTATTCACAGATGATACACTACCAAAAGATTGTTTTCTTCCTATTGGAGTACTCATGGGATAATTTGAAGTAGATTGAACAGTTCCATGATTTGGTGATAACACTGGTGATTTAGAAGTAGCGTTTGATGATAAAACATTCAATGGTTTCATTATGGGCTCATACAATCTTTCAAGTGTCGTACGATTTTCAATATTATCATTCTTGATAGAGTTGAATTTCTGCCTGACAGCTTCTGTTGTCTCTACTAGTTGACGTTTCAAATTTATTTCATTGTTTTTATTTTCAGGATCTTTTTTTGTATTCATAATGCCCTTTTTTTTTAATTAAAGCTTAATTCGTTGGTGAAGTGACCACTACAATATTCAGTGATCGAATAAGTTCCAAAAACAAGATCATGGGTATATAAAACTATCGAATCCTTTGCGATATCTACCTTCATCTATTTTTCTATCCTTATCAATGACTAGAAATCCATATTGGTCCTCCCAGCATTTAACACACATCAATTGGAATTGTTTGAATGTTACATCGGGTGAAACATGATCTGAATAAATGTGATGTAAATTCGTCTCATCTTGTTTGAACATTATAATGAAATTGGTATTGTCACGCACTAACTGTTTGGGTACCCGTGAATATGTCTGTGCTAGATAAAAACAATCAACATCCTTATGACGTCCCATACAGAAATATGATCTAATAATATCTTGCTTTTCACATATCACATCATCGAAAATGAAAACAGAATTAGGCTTAGCGTCGGAGGGTTCCACTATTTCTGCATTATTGCTGAATGTATAAAAACCTAATCCTTTTATAGGTTCCAAAACACTTCGCAAGTACTGATATTTAGGTTGATTGAGTGATTTCGAATAGAGATACACATTTCTAAATCTCAGTCCTTGTGGATGTGTTAATAGTGATATCATTGCATTCGTCTTTCCACAATTTGAAGGTCCTATAATGAGTCCTCGAACTGATGATGGAAGTAGTGGACCATGTCTGAATACCCTTTGTCCATTCAATCCACAACCAAATTTCTCATCTAGATTATCTACAGCAAACTTTTCTTTCTGTTTTACAATGCGCATCGTGCCGTGGTTGGAGACTATATAAATGTTATTAGCTTATTCATTTCAATGTGTACCATCAAACGATACGGACGTATTGAAAGTGATCGTAAAATTAAAAGAGGTTGTGGTTTTGTTAATGATTTAATAAACAAACTTCCTTTCGAATTACATCTACCGGAGGTTATCAATACTGTGGACCGGGTACAAAATTGAAACAACGTTTAGCTCGTAACGACCCTGGAATCAATAAATTAGATATTGAATGCAAAAAACACGATATTCAATATTCTAAGCATCCATCCGATCTTGCAGCAAGACATTTAGCCGACAAAGAACTTGAATACAGCGCTTGGGATAGGGTTAAATCGAAGGACGCGAGTATTGGGGAAAGAGCAGCTGCATTACTTGTCACCAACATTATGAAAGCGAAAAGACATATGGGCATGGGTTGTAGTACCAATAAGAAAAAATGTAAGAGGAAACAAACGAAGAAAAATAAAATTAAAAAAGTTGCATTTGGTGCTGGGATAGTCCATAAAGTGCGAAATGTATTGAAGAAAGCTGGTGGGAATCAATTTGTGACGAATAATAGCAAAAAAGCTATCACTGTGGCATTGCAGGCGGCACGTAAATACCTTAAAGCTGCCGGTGGAAAGAAGAAAATCCGCACACCACGCATAATTCCTGTTCCCAAGATCGGTGGACTTTTACCATTGATACCAATTTTTGCTGGACTATCCGCACTAGGAAGTTTGGCGGGAGCCGCTGCTGGTATTACCAAGGCCGTGAATTCGGCAAAAGCCAGCAGAGCGGCTTTAATGGAAGCCAATCGTCACAATAAAACCATGGAGGCTGTAGCATTAGGCAAACGCGGAAGTGGAATATATCTCAAACCATACCGTAAAGGTTTAGGACTATATTTAAAACCATACAAAGCCACAAACAAAACAAAAAACTAATTGAACCCCTACCTCAGAGGCCTCTTACTGATCTCGATCTCAGTTATTATGCACAAAAAATGAAAATTCCACATTTTCGTGGTGTTTTTATGCGTGATAGATTACCATCTTCAGGTCCAAAACAAAACGAGACAGCTATTGTTAATTTAGATGGAATAAGTGGACCAGGAACACATTGGGTGGCATATAAAAAATGTGGGAAAGAAGTCACATATTTCGATAGTTTTGGAGATCTACCCCCACCATTGGAATTGACTCGATTCTTTCGAAAATGTTCGAATGTAAAAATCAAATATAACTATGATCGACAACAGAAATTTAATACAGTTCTCTGTGGTCACTTGTGCTTGCAGTTTCTCTCTAAATAATTTTCCAAATAAAAATGGATTCAACACCAAAACTGGATCGGGAGGCTATCAAGGGAATGGGGTTTTCACTTAGAATGTTTTCAAAATATGGTACCTTGAAAAAAATGGATAAAGTGATGCTTGCAAATATGCCTAAGGAAGTGATACTTGCATGTGTTGCACATGAGATTGCATATGTTTGGGAAAAGTTGCCTAAGCATCTGCAAGATGACATCGATATAATGAAACATAGATATTGTTATGAGCACCACCACCACGATCAAAATTCAGAATCGGATGTTAATGACGGTCCTATACCTCGGAAATCTATGTGTTGTATTTGTAATATAGAGGATGTGAATATTGGTATCAATAAAAATGATACTTATTACAATACAACACCTTCCAAAAAGTTAAATTGTCTCAAATGTGCTGTTGCTGTGTACAATAATAAATTGAAATGTGTTTCAAAATATTCATCAGTCATGTCACGAAAGTTCGAGCTACAAGCTGTCGGGACAAGTGTCTTGAGTGCGGATTTTTTTCCACCAATTGAATTGGATAGGAACAGTCGTTATGGATTAGGACTTTTGGGATTCTATGGGTGCAATACAATCAATAATATAACTGAAGCTAATAACTTAGTTAGTTTTAGAATCAGTAATGACAACTCATCGATACCCCAAAAGTTGACAATTGAAATTCCATGTGGTGCTTATGAAATAGAAGAGATCAATGCCGTCATACAGAAACATATCATGTTCAGATTGTTTCATGATAAAAAACCAAATGATGTCGTTGCAGATGATATTTTCTATCTACACGCCAATAATAATACATTCAAATGTGAAATGCGATCCAAATATGAAATTGATCTGACACATCCAAATTCAATAGCAGAAATGATGGGGTTCGCTCATGAAATATTTCCACCAAATCAGATACATGAATCATCATTACCAATAAACATTACAACTGTGAGACTTATCCGCTTAGATTGCAATATAATATCTGGTTCATATATAAATGGTGAAGAATCCCACATTCTTTTCTCATTCGATATTGATGTTGAACCTGGCTACAATCTCACTAAAGAACCACACAGTATTATATATATGCCTGTCAGTCCAGAAGGTCGTCAATTGATTCACAACATTACAGTGCGTATTTTGGATGAAAAAAATAACCTTATCGATTTTGGAAGTGAAGAAGAGATTTTCATTATTTTGGAATTGAAGAAAATCGAATAACTGTTGTTATGGGTTTCATTTATAATAGACAAAATCGCATTGAACAATCCCAAACGAGTTGCACTATCAAAAAGAAAGGTGTGCATAAAAAGAAGCTCATTCCACAAGTGTATGCTAAACAGTTAGCACATAACGCTCTGTCTGTGAGTGATCTTAAATTTTTGAAATCGATTGGATTGAAAGTGAGAAAATAACAATGGTGCTCGAAACAAACAATGAAAAGTTGAATATATTCAATGAACCAATAATCAAGATGTTATACTAGATATTGCCGAGAGCTTCATTTACATAGAAGGTAAATTCACCCCCAAAGATGTAGCGAAAACATGCTATCTCTCGAATAATGCAATTGCATTTCTCTTTGACGAAATTCGTTATGAAATGGGAGGTGAACAAGTGGCTGTTGTTAGAAAACCTGGGATAACATCTACAATGAAAACCATGATATCATTTGGACAATCTCATGCTAACACATTATTGACATCTGGTTGGGGACTTTCACAATTGAAGCAAGATATCTTGGATACAAACAGTCATGTTTTTAGTGGAAAACTACCACTGAAATATTTGATGGGTTCTGCTGAAGATTACAACAAAAGTATCTTGAATGCCAAACAGGAATTGATTTTGATTATCGCTCGATCATTCAAAAACTCATATATAGGTGAGGTTGATGCTGATTTGGAAATAAATAAAATCGAATGGAAAATAAGGCATATTGTACCAGATGATAAACACAAGCTCAAACTTTTGAGTAGAATAAACAAAAGCGGTCTGAATGCCAAAATCAAGTTGGCGTATCGTATGTGGGACCTCTATGAACTACCATCATTACGTGGGACTTCTTCAGACATATGGGCCATCAAAACAACTAACGCATTGGAAACTCCTCGTTTTGTCATCATCGCATTCCAAAGTACTACCACATCTGAAGATAGAACACAAGATATTACAAAATTCACAACTGCTGATATCAATAGTATTCGAGTATACTTGAATTCTGAAGTTTATCCATATGAGCGTTGGAATTTGAATTTCGATAAAAAACTTGATGCTCCTGCTTATTATGCTTTTGAGAGTTTCCAGCGAAGTTATTATGATAAAGATATGAGTGAACCTCTGATGGACATTGGACAATTTAGAGAGAATCCACTATTCGTCATCGATTGTTCCCATCAACCGAATGCAACAAAATCATCAACTATTGATATAAAGATTGAGTTTGAGACGAGGAAGACCAAGTTTCCAGACAACACTAAAGTATATGCATTAATTTTGCATGATACAGTTTTAACATACAATGCATTGGATGGTTCAGTTCATAGCAGATATTGACACTTTTTTTTTCACTCTATCATGTACTGTTTTATGTTCTTTTTTTTTTTATTTGTAACTGACTTATATCATGTATTGTATTTTATATCATATTTATTGTTTTGTAATCATTTTCTATTGTATTTCATCAGATTTAAATAAATAAAACATGAAAATAATACAAAGTTTTTTATTTGACATTATTTATGATTCACAGGAACATACAGACTATCTAAAATAACTTCTTCCTCATAATCATCATTTTCGCGACCATCTTCAATTTCCTCTCGATTTTCATCATTCAATTCAAAGTGATGAATAATCCATTCTGGCAAGTATGGTTGGAGGCTATACAGGAATCTTCTTAGGTTCAGTTCAATCATAACCTCACAAAGTTGCCACAATTCCAATTCATTATCCAAAAATTTGTTGCAAACTTCTGCACCACTCCAATAGTTCTCAGCATCACGAAGGCATAATTCGATTTGTTTTTCATCATAGCATACACTCATATCATAAACGCTTGCATGTTCGGCTCCATCACCCAACACCTTCAATTTAGACGACAAATGTTGAACCGATGATTTGAGATCTACAATATCGACCCAATCTTGACTTGCGTACTGCATCCACATCTTTAAATGGTGGAACTGAAATCGAACAAAAAAAAAACAATAAGCAACCTCCAATTTTTCAGTGATATAATACTCACATTCCCATTTTACTTGTAGTTACAAAGTGAGTGTATTCAACTAAGTTAGTAATGTTTATATTTCCATATAATTATCATCTAATATATGAATATTAATAAAACAATAAGAAATTCATTATAATTACTATTATTATTCAATCATATTGAATTTGACTAGAGTTATCGTTTTCACACCAAAAAAAAACTTTGTAAGCTATGACCTAAAGAAATTCACTATAAATTATTACTATTATTCAATCATATTGAATTTGACTAGAGATCGCGTTTTCATGCCAGCAAAACTTTGTTGGCTCTGTCCTAAATACATCATCGTATATTTACCACCTGATGAGTTGATACAAGATATATCGTCATCACTGAATTGCAACGAAATACGTTTTGGTAGCCATGTTTTAAATAATTTATCATTGCTCACATCTTGCAAAGTTAATAAAATTGATTTACCAAATCGTGTAGAATAAGTTGACATATTTTTAATTATGTACACTTCATCAATTGGCAATGATGATAAGGCCTTTTGCTCTAGTATTTCAACCTCCTGTACAATCAAATTATTAATTTTATTCAAGTCTACTTTTGAAACGGACATGATGAAAATATATATGAAAATATAAACAATTTCCAACAGACAAATACACTCACCGTCTTCCTTCTATTACGAACTGAATAACACTCTACCAATTGCTAACTGCTGCAGATATATTCGTCTACTGATTTCATAGTGTGCCAGGCATTTCTTTTATATTAAACAGTGTGAGTCACCCCCACCATGAAACCGTGAAAGATTCACATTGCTAGTTGCTATCCACTAGAGATGCCTGACGTCACAGCCAAGCCCATCTCCCAACTTGATGCGATAACAGTTGCCGGTACGAGCAAGCAGTGGTCGTTGCGGTCTCGGAGAGGGTAGACGCTAGGCAAACAGTCCTCGGCTGCCGTTGTGTCACCATCGATAGCGGGGCTAGAGCGAACCTTCATCGCTTCAGGAGAGGTGAGGGCAGACCGATGAATACGCATTACTCTGCCACACGTCGTGGAGTGAACATGTCGCTCTCTAGCCGTTGAACGGTTATTGCTGTGACGTCACTCCACTACTAACTTGGTGCCCTAACACCGATGGAGCATTTATTACTTGGAGGATCTTCGAAGTATGCAGACGTATGTTTGTACATAGACAAACAAGCACATGATGAAACCCTGTACCGTGCATTCTCCTACACACACACATAAACACACAAAATCTCATATGAAAAAAAAAAATCTGAACGATCCATGCACCAGACACTTCAGGTCACAATGCCTTGACTTCACTGCACAACAAAAAAACTTCACCAAACAACAACCAATAAAAAAAGCAATTAATACGTCATAGTGGTGGGGGGAGGCCGAGAATCAGCTGTAAACAACTACTCCTGGGAAACACCAGCGTTAATAGTTGAAGTATTCGAGAGATATCCATCCACTTGCAGGAAACGTTTTTTCAGGTAGCTGTAGAGTCATATACAAAAATGATCCAACAAGTCATAGCATTGAAGTTTGGCCAGCAAACTTGCTGTAGCTGTAGAGTCATTTACAAGAATGATTCAACAAGTCATAGCATCAAAGTTTGGCCAGCAAACCTTCATGCCACACACGGTTAAAGGCCTTAGAGATATCAAGCGCAACGGCTCTTGACTCTCCATGTTCATCGATTGCGTTATTGCAAATATATGTGACATACAATGGAAGCAGGCTACAATATTGTCAACAAATATGTAGCGTTCGAAAGATTCTTCTGCATTTTTCATTGACTTCTTTGGCAGATGGTTGTCTTTCATTGAAAAGTCTAATATTTCCATATGGAAAAACTTTAAATCGGAGCTCTATATGAGATTATTCCAATAACGAAATAGATAGAACCGGTTGATATTTGTTGGAAATCCATTAAAACGTATTGAAATAATCTTTTAATGTGAGATTTCCACTGAAAAGTGAAAACGCGGCACGTGTTTCACTTTTCAGTAGATCCTTCAGTACTGAACATGTCTGAAATAGCTTTTATGGAATAATGAAACACGTAGCGTGGTTTTGGTAAAATGTAAAAATTGAAAACCTACCAATAAAGTAAATACATTGAAGAGTTCAGCCACAGAGAGAAGTAGAATTGGAACCCCTGGCGTGTAATGAATCTATTGAAAATACTTCACCCAAACCAGAACAAAAATACATTCTCTCGTCGCGCATTTTACTATTCAAGCTAGTTTTTCTCTAATTCATATTTATATTTGAAAAGTTATCAACCACGGTTGCTAATCACCAGAACAAAACTATTTTCTCTCGACGCACATTATGATAACCAAATTAGCGTCTTCAGGCGACAACCAAAATTGAATATTACAGCTATGTTAATGTTTTTATATGCACCTGGATGAACTATTACCTTATATAATGGAGGTCATCAAATTAATTCCTAATATTACTCAAATTTCAAATTGTGTTATTTTGTTATTATTTGTAATGAAAATTACTACATGTACATCGAGAGACAATATTTTCGTTCTGGTGTGGGAAACGTATTTTCAATTTGTATATAAGCTACAGTGATTGAAAACTTTTCAGACATTTTTATGAATTAGTGAAATTGCTGTTTCTGATTACATTAGGAATTACTTCCAAATGTAATTAGTCAAAAGTTCACATACTAACTATAAAAATAAAACATATTAGTACAAAATATAAACTCATGTCAAATTTTAGAATTTAGGAAAGTTATATCCGTGCGTTACCAAAAGAAACTTCATTATACCTTCATTATGTATTCATAATTCAAATATTCGCAATTCTTGTTCACTTCCTTGTTCACTTCCATCAGTCAGTTTACTACTATCCAAAAATGCTACACTCTCATGACCTCGTCGAGGCCAGACAAAAAATAAAATAAAAAATATTTATTTTTGAGCTCCATATCACAGCAGATCACCTTCAAACTGTTGAAATAGCGATGAGTAAAATATGCATCACTATTTTTTCAACTCTAATAATTCTTGAATCAATCTGATTATATCGAAATCAGCTAATATACATCTAAACTGAAAAAAAATGTCCATTATAATACCTGATGAGTTTGAAAACTAGTGGTTTAAGCTCCAGTCGGAATCTAGATTCAATTCGAGAATAATTCGTATACAATTTCATATCGATACTTTTTCAGTTATTACAAAGACTTTTTTTTTCTCCTTCATCCTTTGTTATTATAAACGTCTTTTATGAATCAAATTTTATTTCACATAATCACTAGCTTCTACCTTTGATTACATTCAATGGATTTATTTCATTCTAAATGATTAATGCTTTATTCACAGTTGAATGAAGTTCCGATCATTTTGTTCATTACGGTACCTATGTTCAGGTGTATAGTCTATTCTTTACGAAGTCAATCCGAATAGCTAAATGAAATACTAATGTACCGGGTCCGATAAATCTACTAGTTATTTATATATAAAACCTCTCACATAAAAATAATGATTAGACCTCGTATGATATACCACGCTGCCCATGCCACACAAAGAAACTGCCGACATTCGGTAACTATTTAGTTTTTCTGCAATTCGAATTGACTTTGTATATGATATAACTCTATTTGAACAATATAAATTGTTTGCCATTGATCTTAACAATCTCTACGAATCAGGCTGTAAAATATTTTGAATCCATTAGACATACTAGAATGAAGCGAGTTGATTCAATGTACCTATTGAAAAAAAAGAGATTCATGTGAATTGAATCCAGGGCTACATTTTATGATTCAGGCGTGTCAAGAATACCGCCGGTGAAAACGAAAGTTCTACAATAAAGAACAGTGGGAGATGAATTAAACAAAAAGCTACATGATGACAATGACATTGGGAATAGACACTCTCAGTGCAAGAAACTGATATCTTCCTTGAAAATAATTATGGCTACAACCTAATCTAATTCCACAACTCAGATCAATCTATTGATTTTTTGCGACTAATAACTGACTTGAGGGAGTCAGTTATTAATGAGAAATATATCAAACCACCATTAATATTCGAAGAATTTTACTATACAGTCCTAATTAACTCAGGAAACTAAATGGCTTATCATAAATATTAACTCCACAAAAACAAATTATACCAAAAGTCCATTTTAGAAAGAAATATCTGTCACTACTTCTCGACTCTTTACTTCTTTTGTATATACATACCTAAGGGCTAACTACTACCCTATGATTCCTCTTGCAAAAGCTAGAGGTAGTACTTCAGTTCTGGTACTTTAGTTTTGGTAGGTTCCTCAAATGTTGGTTATACCATAAGCATTCAATGAAAATTCATTTGGTCAAACAAATTATAAACCGCATTCTTCAGATTTCCGATCCTTCACTTCATTAAAAACACTCCAATTATCTATCAATAACTCTTTTGAAGATTTTATTCAGTACGTCTCCTACTGACGTTCAATTTATCAATAATATCTAATAATAATAATCAGTTGGATAAGACTCTTGTACCTATAGTCTAACAATAATGCAAAATGTGACTTATCCACCTCCAGTTCATATCTTGTTCTCTCTCTCAACCCATATCAATGATATAACACCTAAGTTATACAGAATTTTCAGAAATCTAAACGTTAAAATAGTTCTCAGAACCATATTAATTATCAATGAATGGTTTTCAAAACTTATAGATAAAACTCCTACAACTTTTCATTGAAAATTAGTCTATTCAATTCCATGTATAAACTGTGGAAGTGAATATATTGGTCAAACATCAAGATTACTCAAAGATAGAATCAGTTCGCACAAAAGTGATAGTAGATCACATCCTGAGAGATGTGCTCTCAGTAATCATGTATTGAAAGAAGGTCATATAATGGACGTTAATCCAACAAAGTCATTAACAATTGGAAAAAAGGATTCTAAAAGATTGTTCGTGGAACGGTCATTTATATTACAGCCAGAAAATTGTCTTAACAAAAGATCAGATATTGATCACCTCAGTAATATCTTGATATGTATAAGAACTTACACAAACTTCAAAATACAAATACTTTGGATATTTCACTAGAATAAATTCATAACATAATCCTGCACATCAACCATAAATAATATAAATTTTGTTGCCCTCTCTTCTATAGGGTACTATATTCAGATAAATCTTTCATCATTATCATTTTCAGTAAGTCAATAAATAAGTCTACCTCTGGATAATCAATAACTGTGTATTTTATCAAGTAAAAAACAATTAGGACAATTTCTGGAAGTTGTTCCAATATAATTTAAATCACAATTATTACGTGGTATATTGTAAACAATGTTTGATTTGTTCAAATCAGGTGTAGAATCTTTAAACTGTGTTTTAATATTTCCAATAACTTGTCATTACAGTAATCTTTGAACACGACATTACTAATATCAAATATCTGAAAATTATGACACTATTAAGATCAATGCTCCAATTTTGGAAAAAAAAATTCATTAATAATTAATTTTCAATTGTGAAATTCAGATCAGTTGTAAGTATTTTCTTAAATTCTTTTCAATTGTATTTCAGTTTAGTGTTCTGACGAAGTCTTTATTCAGATACAAAAGCTTGGCGATTTGTAAAATAGAGTAAGTATATTTTTTAAACGTGTCTGACTGAAAGTCCCGTTAATTCCTACCTTCCATATACTTCCTTCAGTCGTCAATTAAAAATCTATTAATATATATAAATATACCCCTATTATGGAGAATTTCAAACAAGAAAACTGTTAATTATCTGATAGCTCATGTCGCCAGGCTTATGAATGTTATATTACAAAAATTTGTTGAAGTCCCAGGTACCATTTTTAAAATACTTTTTGGTATAGTTGTTTCACAAATAACAAAGTTCGATTTCGAACAAACGTCGTCGTTCCACAATAGAGCTCCATTCGTATTCAGATAAACGGCCTCTATACAATTTTCATTAACAGTGTTGTCAGGCTGGTTGGGAAACCAGTTTGCCCAAGTTACGGGTTTGCCGGTTGACATCCAGAACCAGAGATGTTCTTTGGTAGTGGTTCCTGAAGTCCAGAACCTAAATTCTCCCCATGCAACTGAAAAATGAATGGCTGGTTGTAATGCTTCATCTTGGATACAATTTTTGATATCAACGTGAAGATGCATGAATATAAAACATCAAAACTGACAGTAAGCTTGTCCAAAAATGACTTCCAGTGCATTGATTTCCGCTTAGTTTCTAGGCCACAGGTGAAAAACCATGATTCATCATTTGTACTGAATGAGTTGAATTCGGAACCTCTAACGTGAAATTAACCTATTGAAAATACATTTCTTCTTCACCTATTCTTTGGCACACAAGATCAGACTCATTTCAAAGGCTAAACTATAGGAGTTGTTGGTGATACCATTTCAAATATGCCGTAATTACAATTTGTTCTTCTAAAGCATTTTCTCATTCAGAAAAGTGCATTTCTAGTAGTGGATCATCATGAAATGGTAGGCAAAACACATTTCGAGAATGTGTATGTATTTACATGGTATGAAACGAAAACTTACGAAAAGATTTGAGGCTTGTCCATAGGAAATCATTTTCTTCCTTAGTCTCAATACTGACCATATGCATATCATGAAAATTACAGAATTGCATGGCTTGGTTGTAATCTCCCTGAAAATATATTTTTTTACTAAAACAGAATGCTTTCCGAACCTTACTTGAATAATTTACATTACCCAACCATACTGATAACTATGGAAATTTGATCTAGTTTTTTGATGACGGAATTATCAATAGAAAATGTAGCTTTTGGCTTTATGCTTATCTTCTACTACACAAACAAGTACTATTTTTTGTAACAAGGTGACAAGGTGAGAATAGATTATTCAAGTAATAATTGTCAAAAAACCAGTTATACAATTGTTGTTAAGTCTGTTCTTGAAGACATTCACTGAGAACTAATGATGTGCAGGTCATTTCAAGTGACCTGCACTGTGAAATTTCTATTGATCGCGATCAGGTTTCTTTATTATCCAGAAATGTCCATTATTTGCGGTGAATTGAAATTTTTCATCAGTAAAGTGAAGTTATTTTGTGAACGATCACTGAGTGGTTGATGAATATTCAACACTCCACAACCTCAAAAAATTAACTAATTTGGAAATCTGCCTTATGAAAACAGATGGAGTAACAAAAAATCAGTAATTAGGTTGCCGTAGGTACACCAAATTTGAATAAAAAAAAAGGTTGAAAATCAAAAACTCTCTGAAAAGAGAAAATGTTATTTTGGGAAATCAGTTGAGAACATCCTCTTATGTGGAGAGGTCGTTTGATAGTTAACACATAATATATTACCATGATGTTCTTTCTGTTTAACCTAAATTCGTTCAGTGCGCTCTTCTAGACTACATACTTCATACTAAAAAAACAAGGAATTCTAGTAGATATTGTTTGCTATTTTCTGATTTCGTATGTGTGAAAATTTATTATTTATCATCTACTATGGGCACCACATTTTTCGTCTTTTCAGTTATAATTCTTTCCACAAATTTACGTACCATTACAAACATTTGATTTTATTTTCTTACCGTTGTGATGTTTTGAAATAGTACAAAAATTTCCATTTATAGTTTTTTTTTAATTTCAAAGAAAAATTTATTGTTCGTTCTCATTTATTGATAGGTTTTGGAAAAATCGAATTCCAATGGAGATTGAAATATTCCGTACAGATTTTACTTAAATCTGGAGATACCTACTTTATAAATAGCTCCAAAATAATACAGCTTGTTTCCAAATTGATGTAGCTTAAAACTTGGCAAGGTACCAATGACTACTTCATGACTAACAGGATCTACAAACATAGGAATGTTAGACGAAAAGTTACGTAGTTATGTATAGAATAAAAAAACAACTTTTGTCTGAATTCTACTGATTTTCTTCATTTGTTAAATCATTTTCAAGTGAACTTCGGTCTAACAAACCGAAACCGGTCGTAAAAAATAACAAAAAATCAGTAGAAATCAGGAAAAAGTTATTTTCTATATCTTATATTCAATATGAATTTCTACAAAATGAATTATTGAATAGAACTGGCCGATACTTGATGAAAATCCATGCTTGAGAAAGCTATTGTATAGCGAAACACGTGTCGTAGTTTTTGTAAAACCCTTTATAGTGAAAATCATACAATAAACTGTATCAATTAGTTTACAAAATTGATAGGTCATTAATCGAACAAGTTAGATAATTATATTTATTGAAAAAAATAATTGAGAATCACGAAAATGAAAGATGAAGATCAATATTGGAGAATATCAGAACGATATATGAAATATATGATTTATCTAAAAGGCAGAAAATATTCGAATCATTAAAAAACCATTTTGATGGTGATGATGATTGTATGAAAATTTCCCAAAAATGTGCTTTGAACAATGAATTCCATAAATGATATGACAAGAAAAATATTTCATATGACAGAAAACAAATGATCCGGCTATGAATGAACGTGATAATTACAGTTTTTATGAAATATTTCCAGTGAAGTGGAACTTTTTTTTCATGGAAAGTAAAATACCTGCAACTGCCATATACTGCTTCGTGGGAACTGCACAATAAATACAATGAATGATTAAACCGCCAAGTACATATGTCAACAACATTATCGAATTTGATATTAAAATATTCAAGAACTCAATGTGCAGACAACAAACAACCAGGGGCAAATGATTTTATATTTTATATCATTGAGATAACCTCAGCACCGGAAAACTTGTTGATGAGAATTTTCATTTAACATATCATGATTTACAGTACTAACAGTGAGTACATCAAATATTTACGCAATAATTGTGGCGCCAACAATAAAGTTGTTTTTGTATTCCCTTCATTTCAAAGTAATCATTACGTGTTTTACACCAGGTAGGTAATGGCTCATTTAGAGTACAAGTGTATTCAACCGTCTTCCTCCCACATCAACGGCGAAACAACGTTAAATAATTGTAATGTAACTATTATGTAATGTAACTATTATAACAAAAAAAAAATGAAATAATTTGTAGGAAATTTTGTCACCAAATTCAGCAATTTTTGTTTCTGTTTCTGTTGTCGTACCAATACGTACTAAAAAAGGTCCAAAATAGTCCATTAACACAGAATAGAATGGCCTTGGAGGTCTTTTCAGTCGATATTCCGGATGCTGACCCATTTCAAACACTTTATGCTTAGCTTATCGTTTTCTACAGAAATTACAATTCATGTTTTGTTGACTGTCTGTCTAATTTGCAGAATCCAGTCAATTTGTCGCAGTTCGTTGATTACCACTTCTCTTCCTCGTGTCCATATTTCTCATGGAAATGTCCAATCAAAATATGGGTATATTTGTGTTTGCTGTCTTGAATTATAGGATATTTTGTTTCCTCGTCTAGTTCTGTCGAAAAATCTGTTCTACCTCCAACTCTCAATAAGCCGTCTCTGAATATAACGGAGAACTGAACTAATCTACTGGAGTGTGAAATGATTTCACCATCTTTTAACGAGACATACTCTTCTGCAAAACTGTCTATCGGTACCTTTTCACATCAAATTTGTTCAGCTTCAAATTTTTCTCCCACAGTTATTTCTCCTTTTAAATTGGAACCATACGGAATTTTCAGACTGTAATTTTTTCAGAGAAACGTATCTCGTATCTGGCACTCCTCAAAGAGTTTGAGGAGTGCCAGATGATGACAATACTACCAACTGTCGAAAGCGCTCGGAGATAATTAATAGAAGATATAAAGCTTCAAATCCTTTTTGTAGAATTTAATATTGAAATACTCAAAATAAAGGAAAATTAGTTGCATCAATCAATATATATATATATATATATATATATATATATATATATATATATATATATATATATATATATATATACAAATATGAAAGTTATTGAGTGTCTTGATATAGAAACAGAAGTTGATATCGGACATAGCACTCATGAAAGTGGCAAACCATAGACACGTGTTTCGGGCTTTTGGCCCATCATCAGTATGGTGCAGCCAAGTGTAAGGATGGGCAACACTTGGTTACCAAAAGATAGAAATACAAATGCACGGAGCCACCAACAGGAGCCAACCGCACATTTGTGGTTTCAGTTGATAGATCTCGTGTTCACAAGAAAACTATCAAAATCACCACGGAGGCAGCTATAGCTACCTGCGTGACATCCGGGTCCAGGAAATTATACAAATATGAAAGTTATTGAGTGTCTTGATATAGAAACAGAAGTTGATATCGGACATAGCACTCATGAAAGTGGCAAACCATAGACACGTGTTTCGGGCTTTTGGCCCATCATCAGTATGGTGCAGTCAAGTGTAAGGATGGGCAACACTTGGTTACCAAAAGATAGAAATACAAATGCACGGAGCCACCAACAGGAGCCAACCGCACATTTGTGGTTTCAGTTGATAGATCTCGTGTTCACAAGAAAACTATCAAAATCACCACGGAGGCAGCTATAGCTACCTGCGTGACATCCGGGTCCAGGAAATTATACAAATATGAAAGTTATTGAGTGTCTTGATATAGAAACAGAAGTTGATATCGGACATAGCACTCATGAAAGTGGCAAACCATAGACACGTGTTTCGGGCTTTTGGCCCATCATCAGTATGGTGCAGCCAAGTGTAAGGATGGGCAACACTTGGTTACCAAAAGATAGAAATACAAATGCACGGAGCCACCAACAGGAGCCAACCGCACATTTGTGGTTTCAGTTGATAGATCTCGTGTTCACAAGAAAACTATCAAAATCACCACGGAGGCAGCTATAGCTACCTGCGTGACATCCGGGTCCAGGAAATTATACAAATATGAAAGTTATTGAGTGTCTTGATATAGAAACAGAAGTTGATATCGGACATAGCACTCATGAAAGTGGCAAACCATAGACACGTGTTTCGGGCTTTTGGCCCATCATCAGTATGGTGCAGCCAAGTGTAAGGATGGGCAACACTTGGTTACCAAAAGATAGAAATACAAATGCACGGAGCCACCAACAGGAGCCAACCGCACATTTGTGGTTTCAGTTGATAGATCTCGTGTTCACAAGGAAACTATCAAAATCACCACGGAGGCAGCTATAGCTATCTGCGTGACATCCGGGTCCAGGAAATTATACAAATATGAAAGTTATTGAGTGTCTTGATATAGAAACAGAAGTTGATATCGGACATAGCACTCATGAAAGTGGCAAACCATAGACACGTGTTTCGGGCTTTTGGCCCATCATCAGTATGGTGCAGCCAAGTGTAAGGATGGGCAACACTTGGTTACCAAAAGATAGAAATACAAATGCACGGAGCCACCAACAGGAGCCAACCGCACATTTGTGGTTTCAGTTGATAGATCTCGTGATATATATTTATATATATATATATATATATATATATATATATATATATATATATATATATAAATATATATATATATATATATATATATATATATATATATATATATATATATATATATATATATATACCGGGTGTCCCACATTTTATGTGACAGGCAATATCTGGTTTGTTGAAGGAGATACACAAAAATGTTTCATACAAAAGTTTTAGGAGTTCATGAGAGCTATATTTTGATATAATTTTTAAATATACAGGGTGTTTGGTGTAGGTGCTACAGACCAAAATTCCATTTTTTTAAAATAGAACGCCCTGTATATCATTACATATTCAGATGCTACGTTAAATTCTGATATCATTTCATGTTTGGTTTTTGAAATTCGGTTACGGCGTTGTTGAGTTATTGCACTTTTCCTTAAATATAAAGTTTCAAAAAAACTTATTTACTCGTACACGAATCCAGTCTATATCTTTTATTAAATTGAGCTAGACTACTACTGAATACAAACCATTTTTCTCACCTCTACGATACGATATCGATATCAGTTGAATATAATATTGAAATTCTTGAGAATGTGACTAACTTGAGGGTGAATTGCTTTATATTGCACAATTTCATCAAGTAGCTTATGCTTGTTGATGCCATAGTAACAAATGTTGTTGAATTGTATCCACTTGTCAGTTCGATTCAGTGATTCTTTGCAAAACAGTAACTGTGTTTTTTGTGCGAAAACTTCAGTATGCCTTTCGCGTTTAGTCCAAGTGATTGCATTGATATGTTATTAATTTTTGGGGAATGTCAGAAAAACTGCCGTCAAGCACAACGTCTATACCAAGAACGTTTTCCAGACAGACCCATTTCGTCACGAATGACTTTTTCGAGAGTTGTAGAAAAATTGCGAACTGGGTCATTTCCTTCTACTATAAAGCATCGTCATCATACGAGATCTGTTAGAACTGAAGATTTAGAGATCAATGTGTTGGCTTATATTATTATTCATCCACATGTTTCTATCCGTACTCTTGCAGAAGAAGTCGGTGTGAGTAAATCTAATGTACAGAGAATTCTGAAAGGAAATAAATACCACCCATTCAAAATTCAGTTTGTACAAGGTTTGAAACCCACGGACTTTGAACGACGACTTGAATTCATTGCTTGTATTCAGGTAATATTACATGAAAGTCCTAACATATTCAGTCAAATTTTGTGGAGCGATGAATCGCGATTCCACAATAATGGAGTTGTGAATCGACGTAACAGTCACTATTGGTCTCAAGAAAATCCCCACTGGGTCCGCGAAAGTAATTTTCAAACTACTTGGGGTATTAATGTATGGTGTGGATTGTTCAATGGCCGCATCATACTTTTCAATGAAAATCTCAATGGATTGCGATATTTACATTTTCTATAAAATGATTTGATCCAGTTGATGGAAGATATTCCCATAGCAGAACGACAAGGAATTTGGTGGCAACAAGATGGTGCTCCTCCTCACAATTCACAGGTTGTTACTGAATATCTGGATAGAACGTACCCAAATAGATGGATTGGTAATAAGGGTCCAATTCGGTGGCCGGCTCGTTCCCCAGATTTATCACCGCTTGATTTTTTCCTATGGGGTTCTTTAAAAGATATTGTTTTCACTACTCCCCCTTTGAATGTGGATGATCTGAAAATGAAAATTCCACTAGCGTGCAGTGATATTACGCCTGATATTATAAGAGCGACTTGTACGAGAGAAGTGATTCGACGTTTCGAAGCCTGTATAATATCTAATGGGCATCACTTTGAACAATTTTTATGACTTATTTCTAGGTACCTACCATTCTTATGAAATGATTTATCAAGTTATATTATTTACATTGTTATTAATTAAAGATTTGTTTTCGAATACACCTCTTTCAATTTCGCAATAGTTTCATATTCAAAATGATTCCTGACTGAATTCCACAACTCAAAATTGAAACTATTACTTCGAACACCCAAAATTTCGACTAATTTTCATGTGATCTGATGCAGAGAGAATAATTGTATGAGATATTTTTAAAAATAATAGTCGTTCTCAAGACTTTACATTTTAAGCAATAACTCAACAACGCCGTAACCGAATTTCAAAAACCAAACATGAAATGATATCACAATTTAACGTAGCATCTGAATATGTAATGATATACAGGGCGTTCTATTTTAAAAAATGAAATTTTGGTCTGTAGCACCTACAGCAAACACCCTGTATATTTAAAAATTATATCAAAATATAGCTCTCATGAACTCCTAAAACTTTTGTATGAAACATTTTTGTGTATCTCCTTCAACAAACCAGATATTGCCTGTCACATAAAATGTGGGACACCCGATATATATATATATATATATATATATATATATATATATATATATATATATATAGCTAGCACGCTAGATGAAGTCATAATTGCCATTTTATTAAGTTTTTTGGGTGTAGTAGCAATACAAATTCATTATAATACATTTTAATAAGCACCAGAAGAAGATAAAAACTGAACGTCGTTGTCGGAAAATTCGACAAGTATTGTAACCCTATCAAAAATTTGGTTTTTGAACATTAAACATTTCTCGAGAGGGATTACTTTCCTGGTGAATCGGTTGATCAATTCATTACTGCTCTTGGACAACTGGCATCGACCTGTGAATTTGTGGCAATTTTGATTTTTGAAAAAATGTTTAAGTGTACTTTCGTATGTTGATGCATAAATTACGAATCCGCAAGAAAAAAGCGGCGCTCTCCCTTATTTACAAAGTTACGACCCTTAAAAGTTCAGAAAAAGGCAACTTTTCAGCCTTCTTTTTCACAACATAAACTATTTAAAAACACAAGCATTCATTCACTAGGTCACCTATACACCTTATTCCTCTTTAATTGACACTTTTCAATTCAACAATCAGCATTTTTCTTATAAAAAACTAAATTTTAAAACGAATGCTTCTTCTGGTGACATTCTTTTATTTCTAGGTTAGTTACTAGTGACAATTCAGAAAAAAGTGGTTGGTATTTGCCGCCGCCAACTATTTCAAATTCGTAGATTTTGATTCTCATTTTGACTTTAGTGATTAGAAAAACACAAAATGAATTTGAACCAAGTTAATGATTTAGTGAAAGTGAGAGAAAATTCAATTCTTCACTTAGTTCAAGTAGGAGTGTTTGCAGCAACAATGCGTTGTACCAATTACAATGAAGACTGCAAATTGAATTATGACACTTTACTGTATAGATTTAACAAAAAACAGAAAATCAAAATATCGAAGAAAAATGCTCAGTAGGTACATTTGTAGGTACATTTGTTGTAATTTTAAAAAAAGTGCTAGAATGGAACTTTGAAATTACACTTTACTGTATAGATGTAACAAAAAACGGAAAATCAAAATACCGAAAAAAAAAGCTCAGTACATTTGTTGTAATTTAAAAAAAAGTGCTAGAATGGGAACTTTCTTTGAATGTAAATTGGAATTGGCATCAGTCGTACCAACTATGCCATTAACCTGAAAAACATATATAACCAAAAAGCAGCACCGTACATTTTTTAACATTTTTATTGGAAAAATGTTGACTGTTGAAGTGAAAAGCGTCAAGGAAGGAGGAATAAGGTGTAAAGGTGACCTAGTGAATAAATGCTTGTGTTTTTAAATAGTTTATCTTGTGAAAAAGAAGGCTGAAAAGTTGCCCTTTTCTGAACTTTGAAGGGCCGTAACTTTGTAAATAAGGGAGAGCGCCGCTTTTTTCTTTCGGATTCGTAATCTACGCATCAAAATACGTAAGTACACTCAAAACATTTTTTTTAAATAGCCGGGTGCCCTCAAAACAAATATTTACCTTATATTTGAACTGCAACTACAAATCAGTTCATAGAAAAATGTTGTTTTATGTGTTGATCTCCAATAAACCATGCTCGATTTAGAAACTTGACGCGATAAAGTTATTGAAAATATTACCTGGACATGAGAATGTTCGTGATATTAGTGTAATCGAGGAAAATTAATTACAGTATATACTCAAATCACATGAATCCGTTTTTATTGGCATATGCAAAATTAATCATCAATATAGAATAACTTTGGATGACAACGCGATTCCATGCGTGAGTGCACCGAGTTAAATCCCCATGGCCTTGAAATCGAAGATTAAAAATAAACAAGATCAAATGGTGTACCTGTTAATGAACCAACTGTTTAGGTACATCCAATTGTACATCACAACCAAATAGTGATGTACGTATCTCTATGGACCCTCGTACATTAAATAAATTTATCAAACGTGAGAGATTCCAGATACCGACCCAGGATTTTTTTTTCCCATTT
Source organism: Leptinotarsa decemlineata (assembly GCF_025532065.1). Lineage (NCBI taxonomy): Eukaryota > Metazoa > Arthropoda > Insecta > Coleoptera > Chrysomelidae > Leptinotarsa > Leptinotarsa decemlineata. The sequence goes on from NW_027412525.1 coordinate 2,104,249, forward strand.
ATCTGGAGCCAAATATTTCACGCTCTTGGATTCTTCCCAAGCATTTCTTCAAGAGCCTTCAACTTATTAAAGCTCTTTGTTGTCTACCATTACAACATGCTATGGTAGATTTCGGTACTTAAGGTTACCATAAGACAATTCATCACCTCCAGAGATTTTTCAAAAATATATTCACGATATTTTAGATGGTATTAGTGGCACAATCATGTACATAGACGATATTTTAGTTTTCGGTAGAACTTTGGGAGAACACAAGTTGAATTTGAAAACAGTTCTCACTAAAATCAAAGATAGTAGCTTAACTTTAAATAAGGAAAATTCGAAATTTTGTGTTAATAAAATTCAATTTCTAGGACACATCATTAGTGAACAAGGAATATCAGTAGATCCTACTGAAACTAAAGCTATCCAAGAAACAAGAAAAAACTTCAAAAATTCCTTGAAATGATTAGATACCTGTCAACATTCTTACCTTATCTTTCTCAAGAGACCAATCAACTTAGAGAATTACTAAGTGATAGAATCGTGTGGATTTGAACTGAAATGAACAAAAGTGCTTTGATGAACTCAAACGTCTCGTGTCTTTTGCAACCACTTTGTCCTATTTTGATCCATCCATTGAACTATCGACCATTACTTGCGTTATTAAAAAAGCCCTTGGATAAATTATCTCTTTGAATTCAGCGTTTAACGCTTGAACTTAGCATATATCAATTCACTTTGAAATACGTACCAGGGAAAGAAATGTATGTATCAGATACATTGAGCCGAGACGGAGTACTTGGAAAATAACTTCAAAGTATTCTCTATTCTATCTACTTCAAGAGAGAATGAGGAAAGGTTGCAAAAAGCTATTTTAGAAGACGAATTATTATACACATTGAAATTTCATGTGCTACAGGGTTGGCCTGATCACAAAAGTAGGGTACCAAATAATGTCAAAAAATTTTGGCAGATGAGAAACGATATTTCTCTTCAACTGTTTATTGAACTGTTTAACGTATAAGTTTGAAAATGTCCTTATAGGACGAAACTGCAGTTACAATTGAAAGTGGTAAAAACAAACAATTCTCATTTCTCATACTGTTATTTTACTAATTATTATACGGTGGGTTTTCTCAAAAAAACTTCGCCTAACTGAATTTTTTATATAAATATCATACATATTGTTTAGATGATATGAATAATTCTGATGGCTTTCGAGAAAAATACTTCGTTGATTCGACTAAACTGCCACTGTATGTGTTTATTTATTTTTAGATATAATATGGATTTAACCTGTAATAAATTTTCGATGAGGGGTTTTTACTGAATAAATGCAATTATCTCAATATTTACTGAGAAATATACCATGTATACAATAAATTAATATTGGAGTCGAAAAAGTTTGAGCACAATAACATATCCATAATTTGAAAATTATGTATAGTCGTTGAAAATATACATACATAAAATTCGGTGAACCTGCAGAAACGAATGTTAAGCTACTTTGAATTTTAAAATAGAAATATGTTTACAAAACATAAAAACCGTGAATAATGTAATTATACACGACAAAGTCTGGTAAATATAGAAATATCAACGCATACATAATAACTTTGTGATAAAACATTAAAAAAAACATACTATAATAAGATAAAAGAAAAAACTCACTATAACACATAACCGTCATCGAATCGTGATCTATCAAAGAAATATATAAACCCTTCATTTGTATATATAAAATAAATTTCCTTTTGGAAAATACAAATAGGTTCAGTTTCTTCTCCTCGTTTGGGACCAAATTGTAATATTCAATAGGTACTTGCGTTTATATCTGGTATATCCTCAACCACCACTGGAAATGTGAACATTAGTGAATGAATTGATCAGTAACGGTCAATATATCTAGTTTTTCAATAGTGAACGGTAACTTTGATTAAATTTTGTAATTGTTGTTACTCTTATTGTCTTTTTTGCATTGAGAACGTTATCAAAATGTGCAGTATTACGGTTTAAAAATATCTACCTCAAAAAGCTGCTAAATGGTTAAATTTTTAGTAAATTCCAGTATATTTCAATAAATTGATGGATGTAGTCGTTACTACATGGTGGGAGATCCTATCTTTTTATACCACTTTTATTCGTTTGAAAATGTCTTTGTAGGACGAAACTGCAGTAACGTTAGTTATAAATACAAGTGGCATAAAAACAGGAAGTTTTATTTTTCATTTTTTCTATTATATTTCATAACGAGGAATGGGAACGTCTATGAAGTATTACTCAGTTTACAGTTTATTTACAATATAAGAAAAACATTTCATTTCGTATTATGAAGTAGTGTGACCCTGTATATGCCAGAAAGTAAAACGAGTCTTCCTCTCTTTGCTGAATCGGAAATTCAGTCACATATTGTCACAGTAGGTCCTTAAAAAAACGCCTCTCCCTTTTTTTGTTCTGGACCAGATACGGAAAAAATATCGCGATTTTCCGGATTTGAAAGAATATATGAAAGTAGCTGTGAGTCGGAAATTGATTCAGGAATACTTTGAGAGATAATCAATTATCTACTCGAAACTTTCTAATTGAAGTCTACATTGTCGAAGAACTTAGACACCTCAAAGGCCACCCTCCATTCTAGGCCTTTATTCTCCGTTTGCTTCTGGACAATATTTCCAGTAAAACTGAATCTGCACGTGGCTAACTGATAATGCCCTTAAGATCTCCACAAATTTGAGAGAAGCGGTTGGCGATTCTCCGCTTCTTGGAATCCCAGATGGCTCACTCTTATTGTAAGCTTCATAAGAGCGGATCGTGAGCCTCATTTGTCAAGCAAGGCGATCTTGTTCCTTATTATCGTTCATTTGGATCTGAATGGGACGCATTGGCATAACAGGAGTAACAATTCGAAACTGAAATCGCATCTACGTTACCCACTTCATTTATAACTGCAAAGTAATTTCCCAAATTTTCTATTGTATTAGTTTAATGTGCTGTATTGGAATTTCAAAGCATTGCCTTAGCTACTTTTGAACAACTGTTAACGATGGTATGCATACTAGAGAGATTATAATTCATCAGTCGAATAAGATAACGAGGATATCATTCTCAGAAAATTCTTCGCTTTTATATCATTTATTTCTCTTTATATCATGGTTTTTTCACCTTCTCTTTTTGTTAAATGCTCTTCCATAACTTTTATCAATAAAAGATTCGCAAATCAATTTACTTGTTTCTTATTTTCAATTCTTAATTTTTTTTGTACCCTATCCCGTTTCTACTATTTAAAAGCTGGTAGATCATTTGAGAAGGTAATATCAGATTCACCCCATTAGAGAATTCCATAGGAAATAGTACTGTGAAAAAGATCACGGTATGCCATGAAAATCTTTTCATTCAGAATGTCCTTGACATTTATAGATACACGCAGGTTCCTGATTCATTACTAAGATTGATTACTTGAGCCTCCCATGTCAACTTATAATCTGATGTTACTCTCAAACATTTCACTAGTGAATTGTCCTCTAGAATTGAGTTATAATTCAGAATAAAGAGTAAGTCCTTATATATTCGCAGTATCTATGCTTTTGTATGAATATTGGTACTTACTGAAAATCAATGATGTACTGCTTATGATTTGCGTTTCATAACTTGAGACTGTGTGCAAGAATCCACCTTCATACATACAGATGATAGACAGTTTCGAAAAATGACAAAAAGTTAGTTTTTTCTTGAGATATTTGAATTCAATGGCGCTTAGATTTTGGCGGTTAGCTTGTGTCGGGTAATGTTTGCCATCCTGATATTATGTTACAAAAAATAAGATAAATAGCAGAATTCGTTTGAAATTTTTCGATCACTTCAAAATAACGAGATGATTTTTTTTGGGAAAGAAAGTTTTTGGCTTTCTACTACTTCATCTTGATACAAAAAAATAACGTTATTCAGATTGGTACTAAAGAGCCCTAAGACAAGTGTCTAACGGCGAGACATCGATGTCTACCAGTGAGGATGACAGTGTTTCTTGTAAGTGAAATATCTACCTTTCATTAAGTATATTGTCTAGAAATCCTGTAAATGATATCTAATTCAGTTACACTAAGAATGTTTGAAATACAAACTGAGTAGAGAAAAGTGTTTTTTTTTTGTATAATTTATGATCTACACATCTAGCAATAGACTTACTTCTTTTGGAATTGATTGCTTCCTCCCTTCCTTCCTTTGGAAGATTACCACATTTTTTTGTATCAAGATGGAGCAGTAGAAAGCCAAAAACTTTCTCTCTCAAAAATTAATCACTCCTAAAAATATAACCCTTTCGATTTAAACTAGATGATCTATAGAATACGTTACAAAAGAAAAATGATTTTAAGGAAAACTCGAATTTAAAGTGTTTCATATTCATTTATTTGAACGTAAAAAACATAAATATAATACCAATTTTTTTGTTGAAAAAAACTACGGAAATAAAATACCTACATATATTTCCTTGCCCATCAATTCAAGAATTGGTATCTCATTGTGGAGGAACGCTAATCACCGTCAAGTTACAATTCGAATTGTTCGTTATCATTTTTGAAACACTTTTTGGTACAGTTGTTTCACAAATAACATGTTTCGTTGCGGTACATACATGGTCGTTCCACATCAAAGCCTTATTTGTATGCGAATATCTAACTTCTAGACATTTCTCGTTATTACCGGCATTGTCGGGTTGATTTTCGAACCAGTTAGCGAAAAGTATAGGCTTGCCAGTTGACATCCACACCCAGTGTTCATCGGGCATGGTAGTACCTGACGTCCAGAACCAATATTCTCCCCAACCAACTGAAAAATGCAAATTACATTATGAAATTTGTTGATACTTTTGAAGTTTTGTCGTTATTGAGGAATACATTAATAATCATTGAATAACATTTTCAACATTATTATTAAGTGTTACGATCTTCATTCGGGTTTAAAGGCCGTCGTAGTTTGGAACTGTATCCTAACGTTTCGCAAGCACGAGTGGCCTGCTTCCTCAGAGGTTATTCATCTTGATGATTCACCGATGCCACTCGTGCTGGCGAAACGTTAAAGGATACAGTTCCAAACCACGACGCTCTTCAAATCCGAATGAAGATCGTAACACTGAAAATCTCGGCCGTGAAAGCCTTAACCAATTCATTATTATTAAGACCAATAGTTTTAAAAATACTAATTTTTGCTTTTCCGGTATTGATTTGAGATTTTTCATCATGAACCAACTTTCTGTCATACTATTGACTCCATACATTCTTGATAAATGAGTTTCTCGCTGAGAGTTAGAACGCGGTATCAACAAACAAAACTGACCTACTTACAATTGTTTATATCTGTAAAATGAAAAATCTGTTGTGCTAATTCAGAACGTTTGCATTTAGATATTGAATTATTATAGTCAAATGCTCGATAACAATTATATGAATACGCCTTGACGAAAGACGAATACACCCGTATTGAACTTCAACTGAAAATTCCTCAAAAATACTACTCTTCAAAAAATAAGGCGAATTTTCATATTTCTCAGGAAATATTTATTCATTCATCAATTTCTATGTTGTCCCGTTCAAAGTAGTCATCCTCGGATATAATACACTTGGGCCAGCGTTTTTTCCAATCCTAGAAACAGTTCTGATACGCACTTTTTGGTATGTTCTTGAGCTTCCTCAGCGATTAGTTTTTCATCTTCTCAATCGTCGCAAAATACCGTCCTACCATGGGTATTTTCAATATTATGAACAGGAAAAAGTCGAAGGGGCTAAATCTGGTGGTGTTTGTTAACCTACATTGTAGGGAGTTGAGACTGGCCTGAACGAATTGTTCCTTTAGATTTTTTGATTTATAGCCAGTCTTCAAGTATGCCCACTGACTATATGTGAAAAGTTTTCTTTCCTTATACAAGGGATTGGGCAACTTTCGGATATGCGGCTGTCTACCTCGTTCATAGACAGATGAGGCGATGACAAACCTGTTGTTTGTTGTCATCGACTTTATGTTGATGATAGACACTACCTTGCACTGACGAGTGGCCAAACAGCCCGAAACCGGTCTGCAAATGTGTTCCAATAATTGAAAATCTATTGAGGCAGTTGTATCGCCAACAGGATTCGCAGGAATAATTTCAGTGAAGAATCCCGCAGTGACACCTGTCGGATATAATCCAACGCCCTTCGTGGTATTAGCCAGGAGAGTAGTTGTTTTCTGATAGTTATCAGTCCATTACCCTACAGTGTAGGGAGTTGAGACTAGCCTAAATGAATTGTTCCTTTAGATGATTTGATAACTTTTTTATTAGTTCGAAGTTCGAACAAGCGAAAGTGAACAAGTGAAACAAGTAAGATAATCATAAAAAAATTTGCGAATATTTTTTCATTGCAAAATTCACAAATTGAGCTACCAGGGTTCTACCAAATTTCAAATTTCCTCATATTGAGGGTTAAGTTTCACCAATTATACTAAAAAGTTAAGCTTTTCAAAAGAACTGAATGGTACTCACGAAAAGATTGCATATGTTTCCATAGAAAATCGTTTTCTTCTTTGCTTTCAATGCTAACCAACTGCATGTCATGGTAGTTACAAAATTGCATGGCCTGATAGTAATTTCCCTGAAAATAAGTTTTTTATTATTGTTTTTAAGAGAATATTAATTTTTCTCAGTTCATTATAAAGGTTCTAAGGGCTAACGAGAAGAGAACAAGTCAAAATAACAAGACTTAGGATACGACATACGAACTTAACATCCTCTTATATACTGAGATGACAACCATCCTGTGAAAATTGCCAAACTTTGATGACGGTTAAACACCGTCTCTTAAAATGCCACCAATATGAAAACGATCGACAACGATATAACTTACCGGATAATATCAGAACTTGCCTCATTACCGAAGCTATAAGAAATGTTTTGAACTTTCTGGAAGCAACAGACCTCAACAAAATATAAACAGTTATCGTATACTACAAAATGGCTAATGACCTCAGTAGTCGATGCCAGAATAATAATAAAAAAAAAGGTTAGTGGTTATTTTTATTTAATAATCGACAGTTTGAAATGTCAATTATAAGTTTGAGATTAACCTATATTTTTCAAGTTTAACTTTGAATCTGAATAAATGTATTTTTGTAAAAACATTGAGATTTTGTTACTCATACAAATAGGTTGCCTTTTATGTTTCGGGATTTGGCAACTTTAGTGTTGCAATCTAGCAACTGACAGCTCTATCGTAAAGTTGGACATTTTTGAGCTTATACATACTCAGAACGTTTTGACATACGCGCGCTATTTGTGTTGTTTACAGTAACTTAAAAGATTCATCTCGTCCCAAAATTGGAATGGAATCGTGAACATTTTCGTGCGATTATTTTTTACAACTTTCGACGTGGATTGAATCAGCAACAGTGCATGGATGCACTGGTCGTAGTTCACTCCAACACGAATGTCGTGAAGGTCGTCCAAAATCAGTTGTTGTTCCGAAAACCATTGATGCTGTGCGCGAACTGATATTGCAAGATCGTCATGTGACCTATCGTGAGATTGAGACAACATTAGGCATTAGTGGAACCAGCATACATTCAATATTGCATAAACATTTGACTGTCATAAAATTTGTTCGCGTTGGATCCCACACAATTTGTCAATCGCTCAAAAAAAGGCTCGTGTCGATTGGTCGAAGAAAATACTCAAAAAATACGATCGCGGTGCTTCGAAACACGTCTATAACAACGTGACAGGTATTTCATCAGTTCGGACTTCCATTGTCTAATATAATATAAATTGATTTGAAATCTCTGAAAAAATAAAAATATACCCGAAAATAACAATTTTATTGAAACAAAAACTGAAATTACAAGGAAATAACATACAAGCTACAACCAGAAAATGAAAAATTTAATTGATAATAAAAGCTGAAAATTAAAAAATTAAAAAATATTATTAACAAAAAAGATGAAAAATAAAAATTCCAAACCAAATTACGTCACGACGTTTTGATTGTTAGTATCCACAATCGTATTCGGGTGATAACTGGACTTATTCCTCCGAAATCTGACTATTTATAGGTCATTCGGGTGCTTTCACCTTTCACCTATCCCCTCTTTCCTCTTTCCGCTTCATTGGCTTTAGCGGGAGATGACCGTTTGGCGGGAGTTGGTCGTTTTTCGCTTGATAAGAGGTTTCCATATGTTACGTATCTCTACGCTAGCTTGACTAAATGCGTTGTTGGACAACATATACGCGGCTTTCTTGAATTTTCTCCTAAACCAGTGTTCCTCTTTGTGGATGATTTCAACTTGAGCCCACTTGATATTATGTTGATGAGTCCAAACATGCTCTGCTATTCCGGATTTCCTGGTTTCTCCTCGCTGTGTGTATTTCTTGTGCTCAGCAACGCGAACTTTCGATGGCCTCTTAGTTTCACCGATGTATGATTCTCCGCACTCGCAGGGTATCCGGTAAATGCAATTCTTGGAATCGCAGTCCGCGTTTGGTGGCCTGGTTTTTGTGAGGCTTATCCTCTCCGATAATCCTCTGATGTAGGGGAGTACAAGTACTTGTTGTGGCGGATTCTCTTGCGGAGCTCTTGCTGTCTTCTAGCTAAAGCCTGTTCTACCATCACTCTGGAGTAACCATTCCGTTGAAGGTCATTTTGAATATGCCTTTTTTTTCGAGACCTTCCTTTGTATTACAGAGCTCGAAAGCACGGTCTAGTAGGGCCTTGATGATTCCTCTCTTAGTCGATTGATGGTGGTTGGATTTCTGGTTCAGATACTGTCCTGTGTGAGTGGGTTTTCGATATACAGATGTTTCCCATTTAGTGTCGGTCCTCTTCACCAATACGTCTAAGAAAGGCAATTCGTTGTGGACTTCCTTCTCCACTGTGGAAGTGATGGAAGGACTTACGTTGTTGTGCTTCAGGAAAATGTCTAGTTCTGCATTCCCATGGTTATATAGTATGAAGGTGTCGTCTACGTATCTCAACCAGACTCGGGGCTTCTTGTGGGCTTCTTCAATGGCCAGAGTTTCAAACCACTCCATATATATATATATATTAGCTATAATCGGTGAAAGTGGCGATCCCATTGGCAGTCCCTCATCTTGCGTAAAAAATTCGTCCTTCAGTTGGAAGTAGCAGTTTCGTACACAGCATCCTAGTAATTCCATGATTACTTGTATTGACTGTACTTGTAAGAGACCCTACTGCATCAATTGAAAGGAAGTTGTACCAGACTTCGGTGACGTATTATTTTTAACTAAAATCATTAAAAACCAAATTGGTTTGCAACAATTACTGCCACAATTACAATTCAGTGTTTCACCAAAGAGCCTTCGGAGAAAGGAATTTTTCAATTACACGAAGAAAAGGACAAATATTGGTACAAACTCTCCTCCCGTACGATCGCAAAAAGAATTTACCTTATGTATTCAAAAAATCGATGTATGTAAAATACTTGTATGTAAAATTTTTTGTTTTTACTAATTTTTTATTATTTCAATAATATCATTCAATGTCATTCAGTATCACTCTATGTATATTTGTAATAATATCCAGAAAATCTATCAATTCACTATATTTAAAATTAGTGACCACTATTTTTGGATTTGCTGTATGTTTCCCCAAGCTGTTAAATAGATAAATATATAATTCCCTAATGCATTTTACGAAGTTTCGCTTGAAAAGAAATAATTGACCAAATTTGTACCTGGCTCCTAGACCATAAGTGAAGTTGTCGCCGAAAGGCTAAATTATATTGGGTGATTTTTTTGCTGGTTCACATAAAAAAATAAAATTGATGTTGGTTTCTCTAAGACGAATCGTCGGATTTAAAATCTGTAAGAGACATCAAGTACAGCTTGAAAAGTGGCAACGAGAAAGTGATTTGGATTTTGAATATCCTCTTGAATTTTGAATATCCCCATAACTAATTGAAATATCAGAAATTTCAAAACTACATTTTAGTAAGCTCTTTTTTTTAATTCAACTGACGTTGTATCTCTCCTTGGAGTATATGGATAAAAAAAGCTGCTGGATCGGCAACAAAAATAATCAATTTTACTATAATCACAGTAATTATAATAATTTCTGTTTAAATAATAATCTGGGTCCAATTTATTATATTATTTCCCGTAAAAGAGATACTAAACGATTTTTTTTTCAAATCGATATCGTTTATCATATATTGAGTCTGTAATTAATAACAGGTCAAGAAAACGTAGGTAATAATTGTTTTATTTAGGGTTCAATATAAAAATGTAAGTCTTAGGTTAGAGAAATATATTAAAACGCTTGAAACCATTGAATGTCAATCGTAATATTGTCAAATCATTCATTGATATCATTCAAGTAGGAGATCTATGCCATTAGATTCTGTAGTTGGTATCAAAAATACCGAAATTAATGTTTATCTGAGTAAAAATGCAGAACTTGATCAGATATCTCTTTTCGAAGGTCAAGGTCATAGTTATTTCAATATCAGATTATGGTGAATATATGGTGAATTATGTAGACAAATAGGTGACATATTCAAGTACTTCAAAAACTATTATATTGAGAACAAAAAGATATGAAGTCCGATTCAAATATACGGGTTCGAAAAAAACATTATTTTCACTTTCCCAAAAGATATTGTTTTCTTGCCAGAATGAATTATAATCACAATACATATTTTTGGAAACTAAACAAAAATAATACTCAGTATACCCACCTCAAAAATAGCTCCAAAATAATACAGTCGCTCTCCAAATTTCTGGAGTTGTAAACTTGGCAAAGTATTGATTACTACGTCATTGCTAAGAGAGTCTACAAGTAAAAAATAAATTAATAATATGGATCATAATTTTAATATATACGGTTAACTATAATTTTTTTTAGACTTCAATGGAAAAAATGAATTTCTTGTTAACGTTTGTGGTTTGTTTGAAAGTGGGTTCGAAAATACCTTTTATAATTATTGATAAAATGTAATTTGTAGACGTTAATATGGATTAAAAAAAATAACTTTTGTTTAATTTCTACTAAGGTTATTATTTGTTACCGGTTTGAATTTCTACAAAATGAATAGGTCATCAAAGTGTAAACGTAAAAATATATTAAACTGACATAAATTACTTGTATCAGATATTTTCCTTATATACAGGGTATTAAAAACTTGATGGTCTATTGGATGATGCTGACAAACAAAATGAAAGTTTTCCAAATTTTGGTTTCTACCCCGAAATGATATGATTTAGCATTTTGAAATATTCTCATCTTCGCATTTTATCACATCTATATATTCATGAATATCATTTCGAGTGTTTCAAAAGGAATACACTGTACATTATAGTATCATCTAGTATCTCAGGTATTGATTATTGTGTATTTGTTTGTATTCAACGAAATGAAGTGAAAAAATATTATCACATCACCCATCCCATACACGAAAGTTAAATTCTGGCATCACTCATATGAGGTCTGGTAATTAATGTTATGGAATAATTGTATTTTATTTCGTACGAAGTTTCTGAAAAACCAACTCAAGCTCGTATGTTTGATACTTATTTTAAATGGAACACTCTGCATATTACTTAATTTTTGAAATGAACTAACAACTTTTATTCTAGTATTTTACAGGATTATACCTATCCGTATTCGTTTCTCACCTTTCTGTTTACGTTTGTTCTCGACCAACGAGTCCAGACCCAAATTTTTCAAAAATTCAGGAAAGAAACTGAATTTATATTTTCCATTGAAATGAAATCTTTTCTATGCAATGCATGTGGTCGCATGGATTTGTAGCCATACATGTTATGTTTTTGTAACAACCCTGTATGTCGAAGTATTTCAGGTTTCTAGAACTGGTACGGTACGGTTCTAAAAACACAGAAATACGGTTCATATAATAATATGAAACTAACGTCTTATTATATTTAAGACCTATCTTATTAGAAGATGAGAAGTTTCATACATTCTTCTAAAGTTGTGATAAAATTTTTCTCATATATTTTCTTTTCACTACACGAGTACTATTGTTTTTCGTATTAAAAAAAAATGCCCATGACATACAAAAGAAAGGTAATTGTAATAAATTGGTACTAATAAATGATTTATACCAATAAAATAATCTAAGCAAAATGTTTTCAGTAACAGACTCCGTTTGAAAAGAGAACGTTGTACGTTCTCATAAAGTTGCATCTCATTTGTTTAATCTTTTTTTCATTATTGAACAGGTTGAACTCATTACTTACTAACTATATTGGAATGTAATCTGAAAAAGCTTACCTGTTAACGCAACGTATCCTTTCACTGGATTTGAAGAAGCATAATGTAACAAAAAAAACAAAGCACCAACTATGCTACTCAAAAACATATTTGAATTGAATACGAACTAGTTTGAAAAATATTTTCTTCAGGTGCCAGCGACGTTGTCTGCTCTTTTATACCGACAATTTCTATCGGCAAGGAATGAGATTTGCTAGAATAATAAGTTTTTAGTATTTGGCCTGTGATAACCCCAAGAACCTGCTGAAGAAATTCCCCGATTACTTCGAGAAACACGATTCTACGAAACTACTTCACATTATACGAACTTGTTTGGCAGTGGCTGTTCGTCGGAAAAGGCTAAGTAATTATGCAGTGGTACAGGTCAAGATTATTACTATAAAGGTGGTTGATAAATAAGTCGAATTCATGAAGATATTCTGTTTTATGACGATTTGATAATGAATATTCGATAGAATGTTTCGTGTCAACATGACCACTATCATTCCTTTTAAATACGGACCTGTCTTTTTTATTACAGATATTGATACAGCGATAAATTCGCAATCAAAGAGTGTATCACATTTGATATTTTATAGCGTTTCTTTCATTTGAAACAACAATCAAACAGAAAAACAATTTATTTTATCATATTAATAACGATAAAAATAAAAACAACAATAAAAATTAATTGGCGCTCCGGGGCGACTTCATTGATTCCAGTGGCGCATTTGCTTCATCATCTGAAGATCTTGATCTGACAATGTCCTCTCTCTCTCATAAAACAAAATGTAGGGTGTCTCCAGAGGCTCTAAGAGCTTCAATACATCGCCAGAACACTTCGTGACACGACTATCGTTAAACTTAAACCAGCCCGTTTCGTCTTTGACCAAGGCGTAATAATAACCAAATTCAACGCCAGAACCACAGGGAACAATGACTGCATGAATATTATGATAGTGGTCTGCTAGATTGAAATGTTCATCTATTTTGAACCTTCCAAAGAGTTTCTTGCTTTCGTCAGAGGATGAGTCTTGTTTGAAGATCATCAGTGTTATTATTAGATTGACTGGTGCCTCAGCTATACTTGTTTCTTTATAACAGTCAGTTAGTTTGGCGCATGTTTGGCAATACAGTCGATCATCACCTGTTAAAAATTCCATTTTCAGATGATTTAACAATAAGCTTTGCACGGACTGGTTAATACTCATATTAGGAAAAGCTAGATGAAGTTTCAGAAATTCACATAAGTTTTCGCTACCTCTTGGACATTCACTACAAAGTAAACAAGTGAGGATTTTTCCAGCAAAATATTTACAAACAAAAGACGAGATGGACTGTATGGAATCATTCAATCCAGAGCGGTCAGGAGTATTAATTTTGCTATTGTTTTGCTCACGAAGAGTATTCAACAAGATCCCGAAGAATTCGGAACAATCCTCATGTTGTCCTAACGAGTATCTAGTGGACTTCAAAGACTGTAGGAAATCGGTTGGAGGGAAAGATGATACATTCTTATGAAACTGCAGCTGCATGAACAGGTGTTTGAGTTTGATGAATAAGTAGAAAACATTCCCGTTCTCGTTCATTATTAAAACCTCGTTCTTGAAATTATTTGCCATGAACAACACTTGTGAAATGCTATTCATGTAGCAAGTGTTTCCTGAATTATCCAATCCAATTTTCTTCTCTAGATTTTCAGGACAACTCTCTACTGATTCGTAAGGAAGAGTATGTTTCACATAATCTCCATAAGAACCATTTCAAGATCCTTCCAATTGAAGAAGGGTTTCGTAGAGGGATCGATTTGGTTCTTCATGAAGCTCTTCCACTGAAAGGGAACCAGCACTACGAGGACTGCAACTCATATTTGGGGGCAGGTGTAACCTAAGTCCATTGACCGCACTGAAAAAGAAGAAGGTGGATCAATCACTTGTGAATTAACCGTGATAGGAGACTGATGAATATCTACATATCTCGGCTTGTTTCGAAGAGATTTCAGTTCCATACTGAAATTAGGGCAATGCATGATCTCATCAAAATTATGTGAAGGAGGAATTGCCACGTTGAATATCAATACTAATTCTTTCTATCAAAAAAGAGACTCCGGGCCATAAACACCAAAAGTTTCAACCGCTTCTGCATGTTCGGCAGACTTCAAACTTCCGGCTAGATGGGAAGCCGCGACCGTGTCAACGCAAGTGAAGTCCTATGCCACAGGTTTCCCGTATTTCCATGGTATAAGAGACATACCATCTGGTCGTTTACCATCATCTCGACTGGTACTTAAGGGTTCCAGAATTGCAGGAACATCATCTGACAACATAGATCGTTTCAATATGTCGTTCACTTGGTGATGTCGAGATGTACGCCCTGCACTTCTCCTGCAACTTAAACCATGTGTACCTTTCTCATCAACTATACTCCGCAAACACAATTATGAGGCATACAAATAGATGAAACCACCCTTAGTTCTACTGCTATTCTGAAAGATTCATCATCTAATAGTGTTCCAAGAGATTTAACAGGTGAGGCATTCAGCCAAGAACCCGATTCCTTGATCATTGCTGCTTTAAGACGAGCCTTATCGTATACACTTGTATATTTCAGAAGATTATCAGTTATAATGTTCAGAAGAGGTCGGTCCCATGCACTTTGTATTTTGTGTTGAAAATATTGTATTTCATGGCGGATATTCAGTGGCAATTCATCTATCTAAGTAGCCATCGAATTCATTGAATAGAACGGAGAAATTCAATTTTTAATTATGGGAAATCATCGACTTCATATTGATGATGGCCACTATCTATGGACACCATCTATAGGGGCCAAATAACCCAAAACCGGTCTGCAAGTGTGCCCGTTCCAATAATTGAAAATAGATTCCGGTAGTTGTATCACCAATACCATATGCAGGAATTACTTTTGTGAAGAATTCTGCACTAACACCTGTCGGATATAATCATATACCCTTTGAAGTATTAGCCAGAAAAGTAGTTGTTTTCTTATAGCTGTCAGTCCATTAACCTACAGTGTAGGTGAGTTGAGACTAGCCTTAACGAATTGTGCTTTCAGACAATTTGATTTCCAGACAGGCTTCAAGTATACACCTTACAATTCGTGAAGTTTTTTTTTTCTTATACGATGAACTGGGCGATTCAAATATGCGGTTGGTTAGTACCTCGTTTACGGGCAGATGGAGCGATAACAAATATGTTGTTTGTCGTTTGCTTCAGCCTTGCTCCAGGAATGATACTCTAAAATAAATTTGATATTCAATTATGAGAAATCAGTGAATTCATGTTGATGACGGACAATACCTTGCACTGATGTGAGGCAGAACAGCCCGAAACCGGTGTGCCCATTCCAATAATTGAAAATCGATTCCGACATTTGTATTGCCAACGGCATATGCATGAAATACTTCTGTGAAGGGAAATAGTTGATTTACAGTCAGTCTCCAAGTATGCCCCCTTACTATATGTGAAGATTTAAAAAAAAATCACTCCGATATCAATTTCTGCTTCAATAAAGGTGATAAATAGTCAAAAATGATAGTCACGTTATTAACAGTTGTTGAAATTATTTTTTCCAATAGTTCTAGTTATAGTTTCCAATAAAAATATATTTTTCAAACCAAATTTCAGCAGCATAACATAACATTGATATTCAACGAAAGTAATTTTTTGTGGAGGAAAAAATCAGTTTTTTATCGACTTATTTGAGTAAAGAAATAAGCTCTCAAAAAAAGGAATAACTGGGTATATATTCGAATTTTTATCCATTTAAGTAAAGAAATAAGCTCTCAAAAAAGGAATAACTGCGTATATATTCGAATTTTTATCCATTTCTGAAGACGAAGGCAGATTTTGGCCTCCGAAACGTATAAGATAAGTATTATTTCTCAATAATATTTTTGATAGGCAAAATTGTTAAATACGACAAGTTACTGATAAATAGAAGATTTTTCTTTGTGAAAAATACTTTGATTTTTACGCAGTAACTTATCAGGGTAAACTGAAAAGTTTGCCCTTCTACACTTGTATGAAGTTCTCCATTATAATTTTTATATTTTTTCAGATTGTGGAAGGTAACAATTACCCAAAAAAAAGGTCGATAAATAACATTGATGTTTTGTAAATTGCATTACTGTTGCAAAATAAGCCCAAAAGAAACCTTCATAAAACTCCTTTACTTTGTCATTACTTTATTCCAAATATAATTCGAACTAGCACCATACAAAAACATCTACAAAAACAAATGGAGCTATTAAAATTTTGTCATATGTGATTCAACGTTTTATTTGTTTTTGACCCTGTATAAAGCAACCACATGAAATATGTATATTTCAAGAGGTGAATTGTCTCACATTTTATGGCACTATCTTTGAAAAAATATAGCCGGAATAAAGCATTGCAACTAAGAAGTGTAATGTATGATGCGTTGAACATTATTATTCAGAAGTGGAAAAAATGAAAAATGATCATCCACAGCTGAAATTCTTTGAAAAATCTGAACTTTGCATGTGAACATAGTGATATGAAAACTTTTTTGATATTTTCAGAAGTAAACCAATTTTGTTTTTGTTGCTGGACAATTCAGATTTGAGGATAACGTGATTAACGTGACTAATAGTTTTCTGATTTGGCCAATCTGCGCTGGCTTCTGGATCATTAGTACAAACTAAAGGAAAAGTTGCATCGAGATCATTCAAATTGGCATCGGCATCTTCTGGTTCGGCAAAACCGTCGGCTACCGAAAAGAAAACGTCCGGTGGTACGGCCGGTGCAACGGCCAAAAAAACTCCCGTTAAACGCGTAGCTAGTGAAAAAGCTAAAACCGGCAATACTCGATTAAAATCCATGAGAATATATTTGAGTACACCTACAACTTCACAAAACAGCAAACGCTTTTTAGGGAATGTTTTATCAATATAACACGCTTGAAGAAGGTATTGTATATTGAAACACGTATTCTTGCTTCGTGAAGTTTCACAAAAACATGTTAGAGTGAAGGCAGTGACATATCTCATCCTGTACAACACAAAATAGCTTTATTCAATTGTTATGTCAACAGATTGTTGAACATTCCTTTATCACCCACTAATTTTAAGTTAGAATTAAAACAGATTGCGGTCAACAATGGCTATCAACCATCTGTTATTCACAAATAATTGGTAAATTCAAACACAGGTCAGATAGAAGATAGGCCTTCAACTCAACCACCTGTGTTAGTTCACTTTTTGTGAAATATTTTTTTTACCTTACTTTGATCAAAGTATGTGTACTGTTACTTCCAAACTAAAAGAAAATACCATACCTGGTACAAAAATTTAATTTAAATCTCACAATAACTTAAACAATTTTCTAGTAAATTTCGAAGACAAAATTAACAAGTTACATAGAAGTGAAGTCTATAAGCTTGACTGCTTTGATTGTTCTGCATCTTACATCACTCGCATTAATGATCATCTTAAGAAAACCTGAAAAATCTGCATTGGGTACCCATATTAAATTTCACAATCATACCTTTAGCCCCAATAGAAATTCCTAAATTTTACATAAAATTGTCAATAAAACATTTCTCAGACTGGACTTGTTTGAAGAGTTGGAGATTTCCAAAGAACTTTCTAACAATGATCACTGCTTGAATACTCAAGCATACATACTTATACAGAGATTTCCTCCTCCTTCTTAAAATGATTATGATTTGTAATTAAAATAATTTAAATTTTTTTATTGAAATATATAATTCTATATTGGTTTCTACACAACGTTTTGTTTTAATCTCATCAAGTTGGTACCACTCTATTCAACATGATATTTAACTTGACACATTTTGTCGCAAGTTGCCCTTCATTCATATAATACTTTGACCGAACCACATGGCCTCAATCTCTAACATGTATTTCACTGGTTATTAGAGGCTTATCACTTTTATATAAATCAAATCTTACACATGTACTATGTTCTCGTTTTCGATACTTCCTGTTGCCTGACAAGTAAGTAGTCATCAATAAATTTTCCTTAATTCATAACCTCAAAATTTGAAAATATTTAATATTAAAAAAAACTGTTTTTTCAATTAGATCACTTACTTTCTGGTGAGTCCTGATGATGACGAAAGTCGAAAGCGCTTTGCAATAAGAATATACAGGCTGATTCACGGTGGATGGCACATTAGACGTTTCTGGTGAACCAGAACGTCTCTATTAATTAAAAATGTTTGAGAGCATCCTTCCGGTGAAGAGAGGGTATCAAAAAAGAGAGAAATGAAAAAGTATGACAGCTATAGTAGGTAACATTAACTCGGCTTGTTTTATAAAAGATATATCTGAAGTTCTTGATTCTAATAGCTGGATGGATTCTTCTCTGAAGAGTGATTGAACATCAGATCCTTTGTTTCAATAATTGAAGTATGAACACTTTTTAATAACACTTTAATAATGAAGGAACTACTCTTTATTTTGATCGTTGAAATAACTGTTTTCGATCTTATCGTTTTTCTGCTTTTTTATTATCATGGTTTTAAAGAAAACTATCGCAAATTCAAATTGTACGACTTACTATTGAGAGCAAAATTGACTTCAGTCCCCCAAAATAATTTTCAGTCATGGTGTGTGTAATTTAGATATCAAAAAAGAAGATGGAAAAATAAACATCTATTGAGTAGGAAACACTATGTTCACATTACAATACCAAACAAGTTAGTTATTATAGCGATCAACTCCATTATTTTACTCAACTTGAGCTCAGAAGTGAATTAATTGAACACTGCTCTTCCAGGGTTATCGATATTTACTGGATAATCTTGGTGATCACTATTTATTATTGCTGATGAGTTCTACATCAATTATTGGAATTCTTCGGCCTAGTTCTTGAAAAACTTACAGTACCATCAGTGCCATCACTGAAGAACTGTCAATAAATAAATGATTTTGACGACATTGAAAGATAGTGGTATATTTTTCAATTATTTTCTTAGTCAGGTGTTGGATAATCAAACACTTCACGTGTTTTTCTTGGAGTAACAGACATTCTGTAGATGGTTTATATAAAAATGTACTGCTTCTGACTTTGATTTTATTTCACCACAAGTGACATCTCATGTCTCAAGTTTATGAAAATTGTGGAACAAATTGTCTAGAATAGTTTCTATTCTTTTCAACCAAGTTTTTCACAATTTTATTGTGAAAAAATACGTAGAAATTTGAAAACGGTGGGTCGTAACCCACTACAGAATTTTTTGGAAAGAAAGAAGGGGCCATCCATAAATAACGTCACACGTTAATGAGGTGGTATCACCGTAACGTGACATAGTGAGACAAGGTGCAGGAGGGGGTTTCAAGAGCTTTGTGACGTCACATGTTAAAATTTCAAATACCAAAAAACGAATGTTTGGAATACTAACTAAGTGGAGAGAAGTATCTGCTGTATAATTCAGTGTTCATATAAAAGTATTTGTTTCGAAAGATTGTTTTTCTTTCGTGTAATTCAATGTTTATATGAAAGTAGCTGTTTCAGGAGGGCTTTCTTCCAGTTTGTGTCTGGAAGTTGCTTCTTTGCATGATCTACACATCCATGTATAGAGTTATTTATTTTCAAATTGATTATTTTCTTCCTTTCTTTGGAAGATTCCCACATTTTTTTGTATCAAGATGGAGTAATAGAAAGCCAAAAACTTTCTTTCCCAAAAAATGAAATTTATATATGAATGAAAAATAAAAAAAAATCGAACTTGATTCATATTTATTGATAATATAGCACTCTCGCAACAACATTTAACTTCTAAAGCGGCGTTGTAATGCAAAGGTTTGTTCTGGTTCTAATATCTGAAACTGTTTGGAAACTGCGCAAGATATGATGCGTACAAACAAAAATCTCAAACAGTCCGAAATAGTCTCGGATACTTGGTTAAACCAGAACGCATTTAAAGGAGACTACTGTGCCACCTATCGTATATATGAAGAGATGAAGACGAGAAAATACTGTTGATCATGTCCATTTTGTTATGTAGCGTATCCTTGTAGTCAGTTCAAACGTTATATAACCCCAATCATCAATTATTTAAATCAAATGAATAAAAAAACATCCTAGAAAATAGCCCAAAACAAATTTCCACATGAATGCGCATGAGTAACGGGTACAGATCTCAACAGTTCAGCCTCAAGAGCAAGAACGGTTCAAGACAGCTTAGGATCATTTCGCATTCGAAACCAGAACAGGGGATTCATCAATCCGAACTTATCCTCAATAAACGAGAACGCTCTATTTCAACTGCGCATGATCCTGACGTCCTAGGACGTCAGGATCATGCGCAGTTGATATAGAGCGTTCTTTTTCATTGAGGATAATGAATCCTCTATTCTGGTTTCGACTAAATGATCCTAAACTGTTTTGAACCGTCCCGAATCGTTCTTGCTCTCAAGGCTGAACTGTTGAAAACTGTTCCCGTTGCTCATGCGCATTCATGAGGAAATTTGTTTGGGCTATTTCCTAGGATGTTTTTTATTTATTTGATTTGAATAACTGATGATTGAGGTTAGATAACGTTTGAACCGACTACAAGGATACGCTACATAACAAAATGGACTTGATCAACAGTATTTTCTCGTCTTCATCTCTTCATATATACGCATCTCTTCATATATACGATAGTTGGCACAGTGGTCTCCATAAAATGCGTTCTGGTTTAACCAAGTGTCCGAGACTATTTCGGACTGTTTGAGATATTTTGTTTGTACGTATCATGTCTTGCGCAGTTTCCAAACAGTTTCGGATGTTAAAACCAGAATAAAACTAGAACAAACCTTAAATGAGACAATAAAATTCCTGAATGGTAAGGGTTTGAATAGGTTTAAGTCGTCGGCGAGTGCTTGCTGGCTTTTCCACCATTCCGCGCGTCAGTTGTTTGCGAGATCTTCGACAAGTGTTACCACACGCTCTGGCGCAGTGACTTCAATACATTGTTATTGTTTACCTGAGAATTGACTTTCACTTAGTGACAATCATAGTTTTCTCCGTTGAACTATGAAAATAACCGTTTTTTTTTATTATTTTTAAATACATGCATAAGTTTGAAATTGTGTGACGTCACATTTGACAACCTCTGACAAAGACGGGGGGTCTAAAAGTTCAAAATTCGTGTGACGTAATTTATGGATGGCCCCGAATCATGAATATAGAAAACCGAATATCTTATCGTTTAAAAAGAATTAACGACATATTTTCACTTGAAAGTTTACAAAACCGCGACACGTGTTTTGGTATACTATAACATTCTCGGGCGTCACGATACTCAACGCCGAAGGATACTATCGTATAGCGAAACACGTGTCGCGGTTTTGTAAACTTTCAAGTTATAATCGATTTTCATGAGGTATCGGCTAGTTCTATCATATTTTCCTAATATTGTAGTGTTGCCCAAAATACTGGCAGTAAACTATGATTGTTTGAAATTCAGACTACATTATTCTGATAATTTCCGAAAAAATGCCTCATGGAGATTGTGAATATAAACTTTGGAGTTTTTGTAACCATCAGTTGCGATTTATTATTATTTTTTATATGTTGCGTTCTTTGAACAATATAGTCCACCAGGACTCTACAGAATTTCAATAGCTACTGATTAATACTGGACTTTTTCGTAATACCTATATTTAAAATGGAGATCTAAGTTCACTTTACACTTCAAATGTATTGAATAAAACTCACGGAAAGCCTGCATATGTTCTCAAAGAAAATCATTTTCTTCTTTACTTTCAATGCTAACCAACTGCATATCATAGTTACAAAACTGCATGGCCTGAAAATAATTCCTATATTACTGATTTTCAGAAAATATATTATGTAAAACTACTTAAATAAATAACTTGGACTGTTTAAAAAATGAGGTGAATGTTCAAATTTCTCGGACTATGTAAATTCGATTAACGATTTTTTAATTTTTTTATGTTGATACACTCATCATGAACATATGTTCGCAGCAGCTGTTTAGCATGTTTAGTTTGTTGGTGAGAGGCATAGAAGTTAGAAGTGTTTTGTGTATTCGGCAAATTTCCGCTATCGAAGAAAAGGGATCAAAGAATTTGTATAACATTTTGTTTAAAAAATGCAATTGAGTGCTCAACAACACTTGAAATGTCAACAGTAGCATACGATGAATGGACTCTGAGTCAGAAAAATGTTTTACAGGAGGTACAAGTTTTTTACAGAAGGTCGAGAAGATGTGAATGACGACGTTCCCCCTGAAGGCCACAGACGTCAAGAACCGATGAAAATGTTGAAAAAGTGAAAAAAATTGTTAGCGAGAATCGTCGAATCACTATTAGATAAGTTGCTGAGGATATCGGCATATCGGATGGCCAATGCCATGCAATTTTTTGAAAAAATTTGGGCCTGAAGCATGTGGCAGCGAAATACGTTCCTAAATTGCTGAATTTTGACGAAGTAAACCGTCGTATGAGCATCGTTCAGAAATTGTTGAATGACGTCAACGGTGATACAGATTTGCTAAAAAGAGTCATAACTGGTGAAAAATCATGAATATATTGTTATGACATCTAAACCAAAGTCCTATCGTCCCAACGGAAGAGCCTAGGAGAGCCAAGACTGAAAGAAGAACGCCAAGTTCGATCAAATGTCAAGGTGGCTTAGTGCATCAAGGGTTCTTGCCAAATGATCGTACGGTCAATAAGGTTAAGCTTATCGCCCACTTATCCAGCACCGTACAGCACGGCCCGTCTCGTCAAAATGCGGATAGGATTGGAACCAGTGTTGCCACAAGCTATCTTATCATCAAGGTACATTTCTGAAAGGGAGCGGGGTAGAAGCGGGGTGGATCCACATTCACTTGATGACACCAATCACAGTGATGCATTGACGTATACTTATGATTGTCGTTCTTTGTTCTATGATCAATGTCATATGTCATCGCATCCAAATTTGGGATCAATGTGTTTCCAAACCATTCCTCGAAAATATTAGCTTTCATGGTCTTATGATAGTCAACATTGCAGTCCTCAAGTTTTTTCCATATCACTTCAAAGAATTCGGGCCCATTCTTTACTTCCTCCGCAATGAACAATGATTAGTCGCGATCCTTTTTTTGCAGGCTTGTTAGGTGTACACATTCTCGAACCATCAGTCCACCCTTTCGTAACTGTGTCGTGAGTGTTATACCAAGTTTCGTCCAAAAAGAAAATTGGCCGTTGTTCTTGTCTATATTTAGTTATTTGTTCTGAGTATTTGTTACGCAATTCCACTATTCTTCTGCTTTCCATAACTGTTTGACGTATGTTTATTGAATCTAAATCCTAGTTTCTTTATCCAATTCTGGAGAGTTTTGTCACAGCAGCTGCTCACGTTATGGCCGGAAGTATTCTATTTCTTCCTTATGATTTCTGTTTAGGAATCTAATTGCTTTTGTAACAGTCGTATATTGTTTGTTTCAATGATTTTATTAGATGAACATCTGAAGGTTTTGGTAATCTTGTATCACATCGCGTCTTGCGTTCATTAGGTTTGTTTTTGACTATTTTACGTACAGTTGAGAAAGGAATTTCGGTCAAATCTGATGTTACTTGTAAAAGTTTCTTTCCCTCGAAACCAAACTTGAGATGTATATTCTTATATACATTGAAACATACTCTCTGTGTTTCAATATTCAAATGCATCCGAATCTTATTCACTGGTATCTCTTTTTCGCATTGTTCACCATCGCTATTGGAATCACTACACTGGAAAAAGTCTGCGTTGTTAACACACTCGTTATTACTATTTGTACTAGTCCAAGGACGCCACATCTTGAACAGATAAGAAAAATTTTAAGTAACTATAACTGCACCAACATCGAATTTCCACACTCAAATCGCGATCAGTTCCTGAACTGAACACGACGGCGATAACCAAAGGCCGCATTCCCAGATTTCTATTCGTCAGCGTAACATGACTTCAAATTTAATTTTATGACTCTTCAGCCAATCACAAAACTCGGTTAGTAAAAATTATCCAATACGAACCGCCAAGTCTCTACAGTCCACGTGGACTAGTTTGCTGCCGGTTCATTTCTATGTGTTGGTTTTTTTGGCCTTTGAGAGTGCCGACAACTTTAAGAGTGCACAATATCGGTTACTTCGACTATACATATACCTACATTTATATTACAGACTGAGATTGCACATAATATAAACATTTCCATATTTACATTCTCAACTAAAAATGTCGAATGTCATATCACAAACATCGAATAACATTTCACACGCACAGAGTATGATCACGGTACTCGGTATCATTGGAAGAGCATAAGAGCATTGTAGTGTAATACAGTACTCAGTCACAGAATCTCGGAACTATCGGTGTAACAGTCTTACAGTAAGACACAACCCAAGGAACCACCGCCACCGGCGCCAGACACTCAGTCTACGCCAACTTTGCCACGGGTACTCGGCTCGTGTAACGCGGTAGATTCAAAATCAAACCTCAAATATTTGTTAATTTTTTCAAATTTCATTTCACATTCTTTTAGTTTATATCTGAGCGGGGTAGAGCGAGAGGGTGGAATTTAGTTCAAGAGGGGTAGAACTAAACCGTACGGGGTAGCTGTGGCAACAGTGATTGGAACAATGAAAATGAATGGACACCGCCAACTTGTCCGGCACGGCACAGCACGGCGTTCGCCGCCGGAAAGGATTCCAACTCTCCTATCCTGTCCGGCAAATAACGGTACGTGGTGTGACGGACTACTTGATGAGCATCATCGCCGGCCACCATCAACTTGTCCAAATGTGCCTAGGAAGTTTCTGTCTTTCTGTTTTGCTATTCCATCAGTTGACAGCACAGTGTCAGACGGTACCTATGAAAAATTGAGTTGCTTCTTAAGGCAGACTCTAGATTCTAGAATATCCAGAAGTTCTGAAAATTTGCCTGGAGTCATTCGGAAATACTGGAAACATTCCTCCTCGCCTTCTTTCAGATCGTTGAAAAGATGATGAAACTGTTCTAGATTTGCCTTCTTTTGAATAATGGAATGCACCCACATCCTTCTTTTTTGGAGATAAAAACCGAATCGCAAAATAGAAATTGATGAATAAATAAATATTTTTTGAGAAAAATGAAAATTCACGCAGCTTACACATTGTTCATAGTTTAGAGCCAATAAAGTAACTGACTTGAGGTTGACTTCAGAATGAACCTATACCCACCGTGTATGATACTGAATTTGTTATGTGTTCAAGTGTCAAGTCATTTGAACACTTCCCGTGAAAGTATCTATAGAAGAGAGACAAATCTCCAAACTTTTTTCGATGTTCCAGACTATCAAGGTTGCAAGTGATGTTCGCGTCTCCAGTCAAGCGGATGCCCCGATAAATATTCGTTTAAAGGACACCCGGTGATTCTGAAAAAAAAATGTGTGTACTTTACGTATTTTCATGCGTAGAAATAACGATTTGGTGTTGGCAAGAAACTCCAGTAAAATACAAGATAAACTATTTAAAAACACAAGCACTTATTCACTAGGTCACCTTCACACCTTATTCCTCCTTAATTGACACTTTTCAATTCAACAATCAATATTTTCCTTATAACAAAACTGTCATTAACCTTAAAAACGTTAAATACAGAGATCTATAACCAAAAGCAGCTTGGTATATTTTTTACATTTTTATTGGAAAAATGTTGATTGTTGAAGGGAAAAGTGTCGAGGAAGAAGGAATAAGGTGTAAAGGTGACCTAGTGAATAAATGCTTGTGTTTTTAAATAGCTTATCTTGTGAAAAAGAAAGCTGAAAAGTTGCCCTTTTCTGAACTTTGAAGAGCCGTAACTTTGTAAATAAGGGAGAGCGCCGCTATTTTCTTTCGGATTCGTAATCTACGCATCAAAATACGTGAGTATACTCAAACATTTTTTCAAAATCGCCGGGTGCCCTCAAAACGAATATTTACCGATGGCTCTTTTCTGGATGGAATCCAGCAGTTTTCTGGTTCGAAGCTTCTGAGAAGCAGCCTTTGCAATTCAAGCGACATGATTGTGCCAAGACATACAGGTGTCCATTTCAATCTCCAACAAACTTATCGAAGCAGAAAGCGAAATTGGTTGTCCTGACATTATTATATCCGGTTCGAAGATATTTTTCTATTTGGAGAAAACCGATTCCTGGGTTTTCGTAGCATTGAATTGAACCTGGTTATACCAGTTCGAAATCAGCTCTAGATCCTTATTAAGATATGAACCCTCCTGCTGCCGGTTAAGATGTGCATCCTCGGCCGATGTCCAAATGTAATGACGAGATGAGTGTGCTGTCGTCGACAAAGCAATATATTGGATTCTTGTTTTCTCCAATGAGTCGTTGATATAACTTAAGAAGTATATTGGAGACAATATGGAAACCTGGGGAATACCAGCGTTGATGGTGAAAGTATTCGAGAGATATCCATCGACTGCCACTTGCAGGGAACGTTCTTTCAGGAAGCTAGAGAGCCATACACAAAAATAATCCGACAAGCCATAGCATCGAAGTTTGGCCAGCAAACCCTCATGTCACACACGGTCCAAGGCCTTAGAAATATCATACGCAACAGCTCTTGACTCTCCATGTTCCTCGATTGCGTTATGGCAAATTTGGATCACATACGATAAAAGGTCGCATGTTGATTTTTGATATCACTGATAGCAAAGCGGCTGGTCTATAGTTATTTGGAAGATTTTTTTTCTTTTTTTGGGAATAGGCTGAACGCGAGCAATCTTCCAACAAGAAGGAATTGAGGTTGAAAAGTCTGCAAAGTACTGGTGCGATTTCCAATAGCTTACAATTTCTATAACATGTTTTTAAAATAGTTGTTCTTGAATTTGTATTATTGTTTTTTCTCATATTTTCTCATTTGAAGTGAATTTGACAGTCAAGGAAAACACACTCCTCAGTTTGAATTGAATATATAATGATTTCACTGAAATCAATTTACATTTTGTGTACTTTAAAAATAACGCAATCAATTTTCATCTGGGTATTAATGCTAAACTTCATTAGATATCCCTTTTGAAGGTCATTTTTTTATCTATTGTAGATATGACAAAATCAGGATGGTAGTTTAGGTTATATCTGAAAAGGAACCAGAAATCCCACAGACTTGTTTTGATAGAAATCAAAAAGTAATATTTGATTTACCTACCTTATAAATAGCTCCAAAATAATACAGCTGCTCTCCAAATTTTTATAGCTGTAAACTTGGCAAAGTTTCAATTACCACGTCATTGCTAAGAGAGTCTACGAGTAAAAAAAATAAATAAATAATAAGGATTGCAATTCAAAAATATGAGTTGAAAACAATTATTTCATGATTCGTTTTTGTTAATAACATTCCTAGGTTCGAAAATATCTTGAACATTTATTGATTTATGGAATGTAATTTGTGAACATAAAAATACACTCTAACGTTACTCAATAACTGAATGAAATAACTTGTATCTGATCTCTCCCTTCTATACAGATTGATGATTCTAATACATATTTGCTTCGTTTTTGAGATGCTGTAATATGTAATATCCTTACACAGATCTCGTAGAAATTTGCTACAGTCATTTGAATAAGGCGCTCATTTAGCCCCAACTAGATTGAAATTATTAGGTCCAGTGAAATCTCAGTGGGCACCACAGCCAAAAATATTTACTGTGGTGGAAAAAAGTATTGTTGTTGTAGTTTTTAATTTTTTTAGGTTGACCAACTAAAATCACAACGTTTTTTCCGTCATGAATAATTTCACTAATGCTGAAATGGCTGGCATGCATTTTATTTATGGATTAGCAAATGGAACAGATATCAATGCAGAGAAATTCCATGTGCTATAACATTTAGATTCGTGCAAGATTATGAAAATGGGATTAAAAAATGCAGATGGTGCAAGACCAGAAACTGTAACAACGCCTGAACTAGAAGAAGCTATACTTGGTGCGATAGAAGAAGATCCTTCAAATAGTACCAGGAAGATTGTACCGCAGCTGGAAGTCAACCGAAAAACCGTATGGACAGTTTTAAAAAGCAATCTCCAATACCCGTCCAAGCTTAACTGCTTCGGGATTTTCACTCAATATTAATGTTTGGCAGGTTGTTGATTCATACGATGGCACACAATAATAATTTTTTACCAAATAATTCATTCACATACGAAGCAAATTTATCACAAGATGCTATTATGAACTGCCACAATTACCATTTTTAGGTCGACTTAAATCCCCATGTTATTAGAGAAAGTCATTTTCAGCAAAAATTTTCGCTGAACATTTGGGTGGGAATGATTGGTGACTACCTAATTGGCCCATTTTTGGCGAGATCATCTACTCGTTTTGTTCAAAGTGCTGTCAATATGGTGGGTGGTGACGACTGAAACGCCACTGGACCTAATAATTTCAATCTAGTTCGGGATATGAATTCCGTTTTTTTTTTCCAGAAACGTCAACGCCCTATATATCAGAAACGAAGCAACTACGAATATATATGTTCATGAAAACAGTTTTTCTTAAAATGACCCTCTGAAGTTTCGTACCGTAGTTAGAAAACATCATGTATTACTTAGATATTTAGCAGGAGCAACTTCTCTTAAATAATTTTTTCATGGTCATGGGATTGAGATATCATTACGTCTCGAATTGACATTCTGTTCCATATCTTTTTTTTTATTCGAAGGGGTAGCATGTTGAGCCATTGTACTCAGAATAGCGTATGAGATATTCTGTCAATCTTTCGTATTTCGAAAGGTAATCTCCGAAACTTCGAAGTCCGCCATTTATAGTGTTCCATGTAAGGAAAATTATTGTTGGGGAGTTTTTTTTCAGTTTGTATCTGTAACTTCTATGCATGTTCTACATATTTTTGTCGATAGTGAAGAGATGTTTCCCACAATTTTTATACAAAAATGGAAAATTAGAAAACCAAAAACTTTTATTAGCCACGATTTAATCTCTCCTCAAAATTTACCCCTTTCAATTTACTTATTTTTCGTCCTGCAGGCAGATATTTCCAGTAGCCCACTGATTTTGAAGTACACTATAATGTTTTGAGTTTCTAGAAATAATCTAGTGAAGCATAGAACGTTTAAGAGCCAACTGAGATCAAAGATGACAAATATTCTTACATATTCCCACAAAATTTCATACGTTCTGTGATGCCTCTGTTGAAATGATACTGTTAAAACATTTTTCATTCAGCGACAACCTTTGAATTTCATCTGAGAAGAAGGAGATTTTTCAGATAGCCTCGAAAATGTTGCATGTCATTTATTTCCTATTGAAAAAACACACTTCAATGTGAGATTTCCACTTGAAAATTTACAAAACCGGGCATCACCAAGGATGCTTTTGTAGGTATTGCGAAACACGTGTCGCGGTTTTGGAAACTTTCAAGTGGAAATCTCACATTAAAATGTGTTTCTGAATACGTTATACTCGAGTTTCAACTCATTACTCACCAATTCAATTCGTTATAACTTACATGTTACTGCAACGTATCCTTTCACTGGGTTCGTAGAAGCATAATGTAACAAAAAGACAGCAGCAACCAAGCAACTCGAAAACATATTCGAATTCAATATTCAATACGAACTTGCTTGAAAATTATTTTCTTCAGAAGCCACAACGGTTTAACGATCTTATCGGTTTTTTTTACTTACAATTTAAATCCTAATAACAAAAAAGTGAACTGCTAGAATAATGAGTCTTTGGACTGAGATAACCACTAGAGTAGTTCACCGATCAGTTCGAGGTATTTGGTTCTACAAAATATATGAACTTATTTAGCAGTGGCGTCAGAAATGAATAACTGAATATTCAGTAGTACAGGTTAGGATTTTTACTATACAGACCGTTATTTAGCTGAACCCACTATTTCGTTTTTGTGAAATGGTAAGACTCTCAGCACAAGGTTGCTTCAATTAGACAAAAGCTGTCTTTTGAAAGACAATATGAATCTCTTTTCTGAGATAATTTTAAACAACAAAAATAACCGAATATTATTCCTTGGCTCTATCACTTCTATTTCAAACGATGTACTGTTTAATGTTTATTATGATCTGCTATGAACCAGTTTTCAAATAAACATTTTGTTCATTGTATTATATCATCAACTCCTTTTTTTCCAATATGGACATCTCATTAACTTTACATTTACATTTGTTACAACACGTGTATATCTTCGCATTTTTTTTTTCTTCAGGACGACACATTTAAAGCAAGCGTTTCTCAACAATTTACCAGTCAACCACCTGCAGCACCAAACTAATTCCATACCAAATTATCAGGAAACTGACCTTTCAATTATTTCACATCAATTTATTGTGTGTGAAAATATTACATGTTAAAATCGCATTGAGTTGTGCTTAAATAAGCCTTTTACATGCATCCGTTACCATATCGCTATCAATCTATCTATAGGTACTTGTATTATAAATGTGAAAGTTTGTGAGGATGGATGTATGTATGTTTGTGGCTCTTTCACGCCAAAACTACTGAACGAATTCAGATGAAACTTTACATAAATACAGCATAAATAAGCATTAAGTAAGTAGAAAAATTCTTGCTACCTGAGAACTATCTTGGCGTTGGAATTACAACGTGAACGTGAATAAAAGTCCGTGATAGCATATATCTTCCTCTTATGTGGTAGCCACTATATGCAAAATACTGAGCCATAAATACAATTAAATTGGATACTTTTTTACAATGCACAATTTAGAATATCTGTCAAATTCTTATAAAAATTGATACAGTTGTCGTTTTAAGTATTTAATTTAGATGAAATTTGTCTTTTACACTAAGTAATTTGGACGAACGTCTTTACACGTCACGTCTACTGCAAGACAACGGAGGACGATGCGCGGGGATAGAGGGGCGGTCTAAGCAGTGAAGCGCCATCGCCGAGAATGCGACCCGAACGCGGGCAAACGCGTGAGGGCAGACGTCGTTGACGGTTGTGTTAGTTTTGCGAAATCTCTTGTAGGTAACATAATTCGATTCTCGAAGCTATTCATTACTTAGTGCAGTTGGCATATTTTTTCAGTTACTGCATTTTTGAAGTATAAATTACTAGCTGAAGCCCGCGGCTTCGCTCGCGTAAAATTTGATTTGTCGCATTAAGTTTCGTGACAAACCATTTCAAACAAATAGTTAACAATATTTTTTTTATTGACCTAAAACTTCAGGTTTCCAACTTCAAAATTGACGACATTCAATAAAACTTTGAACCCCAATTTCCCCCTTGGAGGTGGAAATTCCTGATTCCCTTTCTTGATGCTTATTTACGCTATACAAATGACCTACCTGCATATTTGAAGATCCTACTTTCACTTCCACTTATACAATATCAGCTGTTCCTCACTGTTTTACCCCCGTTACCATGGGAACCTACCCTATGTGTTATTCCAGGTCATGATCTATCTATAAACCAAGTTACATTTGAATTCGTTAAGCCATTTAGGCGTGAAAAATTAAAAAACGTAAAAACATACATTAAATTCATCCATCCTCACAAACTTTACGCATTTATAATATTAGTAGGAGTAGGGTTAGTAGGATCACCAATCTATTTCATTTCAATCCTTTCAGTTTTTTTTTCTGATGCTATTCAATATTGTATTCGTGTGTACCAATTGAATGACTGACACTCTTATACGGTCAGCCGAAGCTACTAAACGTATAGGTAGGTAGGTTTTTTGTAAAGCGTAAATAAGCATCAAGAAAAGGAATCAGGAATTTCCACCCCTAAGGGAGAAAATAAGGAATTGAAAACTGTATTGAATTCATTCACTTTTGAAGTTGGAAACCTGAAATTTTGGGTTAATGAAAATATTGTAACTATTTATTCAAAATGGTCTGTTATGAAACTCAATGTGACAAACCAAATTTTATGCGGGCGAAGCAGCGGGTAACAACTAGTCTATCATATGGGTTTATCGTTTGTTACTGAATTTCTTTTTGGGTGTAAAACCACGAAGGAGAAAGGTAAATTATTGATAGATAATTATTTGGCGATTTAGAGACGAAATGTTAATGTAATTGATGTATTCATGTGTTCATTTTTTAATTGTTGAAGTGTGACAAATTGGTGGTATTATCTTATGAATACCAAGTGCGGATATTTTCTGTACGCTTCTTTCTCCGGGGGCTTGGACAACCATTCTAATATTTTCATTATTCTAGTATCCTCAGATACTGTACTTTTCTCATATCTTAATTTGAAAATGGAGAATATTCGTTCGGAATTTATTTCAAATACAATTTGAAACAAGCTCATAATAACCAATTTTGATAATGCAGCCACAAAATTACCATGCAATTTGATAACCTCACTAAGACTAATTATGGTCGAGGGTCACAATTAGCAAAAATTCATACCGATCAAAATCACTATATTCTGGTGCTAGAACAAACCGTCGATAAAACAAGAGCAAACAATATCATACTCTCCTAATGATTTTGATGAACTCACCGGATGAGATGGCGATGATGACATCATTACGAAGACATCATCTTATTGATCAACAAAATGCAGATCAGAACTCTAAATTGATGTTTTTTTTAATACTTTTATTTGTAACTGATGTTGTTACTGCAGTTTCGTCTTATAAGAACTTTTCAAATAATTATAATAAACTGAAAATAAATCATAATGTTAGCCCTTATATATCTACTGTAACTTGATGAAGTACCTAAACTTCATTTACCTTTGTTAATGTTGGATACGCTAATTTGAAAACTGGTGAGTAAATTAGATCGATATAATTATGAACAGCTTGGAAACCACTAGATATAGTAAATTCCGACCTAGGTAAAAAACATTCATTTTTCGTACAGATATGTAGACGATATTCTCGCCTGTTTCAGTGGTAATACACGTCAGCTGAACCAATTTATCATATTTATGAATAATTCTTCTATAACCTTTTCATTATAATCAAATCGCTCGAAAATAAGTAGCTGCGCCATGTTTGTAACATGTATCAGTGCTTTCGTCAACTTCTGATCATGATCATTTCGATCTAGTTTATCAGAACTTTCGTTCGGAATTCAAACAATCACTGTAAATAGATTACCCCATTTTCTGAGATGGTTTCATAAGTGAAAAGTGGATTTGATCAAACTGGTTCTGGAGAGACGTCTCCAAAGTACCCCAGCCTGTCAAAAATTTGCACATCTGATAAATCGGTGAAACCAGTTGTCTCTGTGAGAGGTTTCAGTACGTATCACTTTGCCAAGTGGCTGAGAAAACAATCCAAAACTGTTTCGATTTTACAATTTTCAATTTATTAGACATTTAACGATTTAGTGAAAGCAATGGGTATCCTTGAAACACAAACTATAACAAAATAAAAGAAATGATTCTAAATTAACCAATAATACATATATACCAAGGAAGACTAAAGAGTTGGAAAAAAATATCATCCAGAAACTGAATAACAACTTTAGGGAGTAGGTACTTATTTTTTTTTCAACAAGCACAAACACATTATACATTAGATTTTTGGATATTTTCGTAAAATGGAGCATAAGAACTATGAATATCGACAATTCCTTGAAAGCACTCAATCACCTTTCAAGCAGAAAAGCATGCTACAGACACTTTTGCCTAAGACAAATTTTCGATTATCTTGGCAATTGCTTAGCATTCCTTTTTCAATTGTCTTAGCAAAATATAAGCTTTAAAATTGACACATGATGTAAGAAAAGACTATTGAGGAGTATAAGAAAAGTTTATTTGATAACTCGAAAAATTATTTCTGTACTAGCTGATAACAAGTGGGATAGTTGAAAAGTTGTGATTGTTTGACTATAGGCTTTTAAATTCAGAAGTAAACTTAATTTTCTCCAATGATAATGATTCGAAAGAGTTGTTTCAATAACTCTCACGATATGTGAATAAAAATGAAGCAAAATGAATGAATATTACGAACATCAAAGATTAAAACGTAGAAGAACTGAAAGTAAAAATGTATATAAACTACAAACTGAATCCAATCAGATTTATCAATTTGTATATCAATTTTCTCTTTACTGTGACTAGAATGTTATGAATTGAAAGGTGTGTAGATACACGTGAGATACATCGTAGGAAAATTATAAACATTGCATAACGGAAGGTAAATATTATTTCTGCATTACGTGAACTCAAGAATGCCAGCATCGAATGAATTATTAGAAAACAGTTCTTGAATCGTTTGAGTTCTCTGACTAATGAAGAAACTTATTCATATCAGAGTCATATCACGTTTACGGCATGATTGTCCGGTAATCAGCATTCCTATGCACCTTCTGGTATTTTATAAAACAATTAAAAATAATGAAGTAGAATTTTTTTTCGAAACGAAGGTTCATTATTATCTATCATAAACATTTTAATTATCAAAATAATTTTTGTCTAACTTTTATTGAGATTTTTATTTGTTACCACCAATTTCGGATCACTGAACCATTCTCAGGTAAACTGACGAATTTTGACAATCAACTTCATAAATAAACAAAGATGCAGTCAATGTCCTTCAGGTACCTGCCATAGGTACCTGTAATAATAAAAATGTTACTGGTATTATCAATACGTTAGCTGAGAAACTGAAACAATAATTATTCAACTTCTATAACATATCAAAATTACTGACTATTGATCCATTAACACTACTTCAGAAGGGAAGAGTTTCATAATTCTGTTTAAAAAAAATCTGTATGAAATCTCTTTTTCCGTTAATCAGCTGTCACTCTTATACGAACGACAACTCTCAGAAGTTGAGAAACTTGTGTGAAACGAGGTCTTATTTTTTAACGTGTGATTCCCAACACGTTGGTTAATGATGGTTTATTGGGGTTTATTGCATGTTTTCTTTATTTATTATGTGATTCTAGTTTATATATGCCCCTTTTTTCCACTTTTCGCTTTTGCGTTGATTAACATGTTCCCCAAATTATGTAAAACTATATTTTGAAAATATTTGTTTTGTGTTTTCGGAGACCTTTGCCGAATAGCTTATGCTAACATATTTCTTGACTTCCTTAGTTTGTTCCTGATTAATTTTTGGTTTTATTGAAGATGATTTTCTCAATTGAGTTGTCTAGTCTAGAGTATGGTTATTAGATGCTATCTTCTTTATGATCTCCATTTCTTCTTGCAAAGCCTTCTTTGATGACGGAGTCATAAATGCTCTTTGTGTCATTGATCTGAATGCAGATAATTTATGTGATAATGGACTGAAAGAATCAATTCGGATTGTACAGTCCGTAAAAGTATTTTTTCTATATATGTATGTTGAACTGAACTAAGATGTATTATTAATAGTAATACCGCGATCAAAAATGTTTATTATATTGTTTGTTCAATTTCGACTGTGAATTTCATCTTATCTTATGACTATGCCCTCACTTTAAAGAAACGAATATTTTGTATGAGGAAAACATTGAAAAATGCTCACAATTGATAATTGAAGACCTTGAATAACTGAAACGTTGAACACAAAGTTTTTCTGAACTCAAATGCTATTAAAATAAACCTGTCAAAACCTTAATGGTAACTAACCAAAGTTTCGACCCACTATAGATATATAGATAACATCAGTGATGCTGGGATAAACCATTGATTCATTATTAGACGACTGTCTTTAAAAGATAAGCCCGAGTGAAAGTAAACACGATAATCTCCTCTTACGAAGGTTCTCCTCATAAGGTTTTCAAAAGTCAAAGGAGATCCGTTACGAAGATAGCTAGTCTCACTGAAACTAGTTGAATCTAGATCTCAAAACAAAAAAGGTTGTGATTCAACAATACCAGTGTTGTTTCGATCTGTCTTATTATTGTTCTTGTTAAGAACAAAATACTCTAAATGTTGAATCTATAGCCTATCCAGGAGATATCAGTTCATGACTGATCGAAAAAGCAGGGTCTGCAATTGGTTCATGCATACTTTCGGACTATAAGATGTTAGTTCATATTGTGACAAAACTCTTTGTGTAACTCAGATACGCAACCATCAGTCACAAAAACAACCAATCTTAATATATTTTTCATGTATTTTTCAATAGTACATATTTTTCCTAAGTTTCTGCTGAATAAGTGTGCTTCATAAGAACCCCTTAGTATTTTCTGAATCGTACCTAATAGAAATAAGTTTGAATTTTCGAGAAAGAAAGGTTTCGGCTTTTTACTTCTCCACCTTTATATAAAAATGTGGGAATCTTCCAAAGAAAGAAAGAAAGCAAACAATTTTATAAATATGTAAAGAGTCAAAACCTTTCTTTCCCAATAAGTTTAGTAATGTTCAATTGCGAATATTTATGAATTTACTCGTATTACTGAAATCATTTTCATTGATTTCAATGGCAAACATTGCTGATTTCATTGTAGGTATTAAAATATATCTACAAATGCAATAAAAAATATAAAATAAAAATCAATAATAATAATTTCTATTTGATAATATAAACAAATTGTGGACGTAAATACAAATAAGGCACTTCGGTCGCCACCGATCATCGGTCGAATAAAATTCTTTTGACATACGACTGATCATCAGTCGTCAACATATATGTGAGAAGTACACAGCATCGCGTTGTTGTCGCTTTGTGCGTGAAAAAGTTGATAGAAAGGAAAAAAAAGAAAAGAAACTCCAGAAATATTTTGGTTCATCCTTTATGTCTACAGAGGCCAATAAAAGGTGCTTTCGTAACCCTTTATTCAATTTTGCGAGAAGATCCACGTAAATTCTTTATGTATTTTCGGATGTCCATTTCTTCGTTTGACGAACTACAAGCTACAAAATGATCTAAAATTTTCAGATCGTATTAGGGCTTCAATTTCTTCAGTGGAAAGATTGAGTGTAACACTAAGGTAAGCTTTTTCGAAAATAATTAATATCTAGTATCATCTAGTAATATTTCAGCCACTTCTATTGCAGTGATTAAAAGTTCGGTATCAAAACGATATTTTTCTGCCATTTTGCATTTCACACACCACAAGAAAGAACAGCGAAAAGGTAAAATTTGCTCACCGCAACATGACAATACTGCACTCAAACCGCAACTGATGATCCGCTTGCATGTGAAAAGATCTATTTATCAAATGGCTCTGACTCCAACCGATGATCCGCACACGCCAAGGGCTAGACCTACGCCCGTGCGTTTTTCATCGGTCGACCGATGATACGCAGACATGTGAACGATCAATTTAAAACAATGGACTAGACTGATCGTCAGAGCTGATCATCGGTCCTTTGTGAAACGGCACTATATGCATTTGCCTCCAAAATTTTGTTGTTTTTGCACTTTCTACCTTCCATTCTGAATGTTTTCATTTAAAAAAAACAGTAATTCAGCTTGTTTTGTTTTCCAAAACTTTGAGATTGCGTTTATAGATAAGCTCAGTTGGGGTGACGTTTGTCTCCTTTTTTCTCATATCTATAATGTTTCTTACAAAACAACATGAATAAACTTTTATTTTTTATTACATTTGAATAACGAAACTAGTTACTTTACTGAATTAAATTATCATGTGGAATAATGATAGCAGAGGAAACTTCATTTGAAAATGAACATTTCATATATAAATTATTAGGTGTGAAAGACCAATTAACTCGCAAATTATGATTTTATTGTGGAGTAACGATAATCGTAGTCATCGAAGAATTCGATGTCATTTTTGATACACGTTTTGGTGTTGTTGTTTCACAAATAGCATATCTTGCTGCGGTGCAAACAGCGTCGTTCCACATCAGAGACTCATACGAATATCTAGCTTCTAGACATTTCTCATTATTACCGAAATTGTCGGGTTGATTTTTGATCCAGTTAGTGAAAAGTATAGGTCTGCCGGTAGACATCCAAACCCAGTGATCATCGGCCAAAACAGTGCCTGACGCCCAGAACCAATATCCTCTCCGACCAACTGAAAATTGTAATGATGGGTTGAATTTGAAACCTTCGTCGTGAAACGAATCCATAGATATCACTTTTTCAGGACAGAACGAAAATACTGTCTCTAGACGCCCGTTTCGTATACATTAGGAGATGACTAAGAGTTAGTCATCTCCTGATGATGGTAACTCGTTAAATGATACGAGCGTCGAGAGACAGTTTTTTGTTCTGGTGTGGAAAAAGTGTTTTCATCAATAAAAATCGCACAATGCATAGAATCCCATATTTTGTTCAAAAATGAATGTTTTGTCAGAGTCTGAGAAAAGCAATTAATTTCAATTTATTTATTTCATTTATAAAATTACAATAGCAGGATCATTGACATTAGACCTTGAGAAATCCTCCATACATTCGAGTTCGACAGAGAGTCAATTGTAATATAAGTCATTTTCACACAGAAATAGATCAGAATAATTTTTATCGAAAATAAATTAACCGCTTATAGTCACAAATCAATCAGAGACGAAAAACAGTATAAACGATTTTAATAAAATTGAATTTTTTAATTTTTGTCATTCATTTTACAGGCTAGAACGGATTAGAACTTGATTAGAACTGGCCGATACTTGATGAAAATCCATATTAAAAACTAATTAATATCTACAGTTTATTGTATGATTTTCACTGTAAAGGGTTTTGCAAAAACACGGTTTTAATTATTTTTTTTATATTTCAATTCGATATTTTCTAGGTATACCAGATCCTTTGAATAAAATGAATGATACTCACGGAAAGTTTGAAGATATTTCCAAAGAAAATCATTTTCTTCCTTACTTTCGATACTGACCAACTGCATGCCATGGTAGTTACAAAACTGCATGGCTCTGAAGTAATTTCCCTAAAATTAATAATATAATATTTTCCATAATTGTTTTTGAGGAAATGTATGCTGGGGACAACATGAAAATATTTTTATCATTCCAATTTTTTTTTTGAAAATGTGTTGTATTGACAATAGTCACACATTTACCGGAACAAAAAAAAAATATTTTTTTCAATATTTATGGTGAATTTGTCATTGAAATATGTAAATCGCTATTCAGCCCTGTTTTGACCAATGTTGTGCGATTTTTAGGAATAAAATTTGTTAAAACGAAACATTTTCAGAGCAAATATATTTAAGATATTTCTGTTGAATTGATTGGTACACCTCTCTGTATTGAATAAACATGTTTTTTTTTCACAGTGTGGAATACTACTAATAATACTGATATTAATGACCTTTGATGAAATTCATTGAAACAAAAGTATGTTCACAACTATGAATTTCAATTTCAAAATAGATAAATAACTAAAGACAGGAAACAAAAATGCGAACTCAATTTTTAAATTGATTCACTGTGTAAAACAAATTCAATTAACATATTTTGGATAGCTACCAAGGATACTACAATGATCAAGCAAATAATTTTCACAGAAATATCATCTATAATACGTATTTGGTGTTGATACATGACCTGAAATGAAATAAATTGGAATAACTGAGAGAAGTACAGTAGTTGTTTAGTGCCAAAATATGCATACAAAATTTTGTCAAAAGATCTCTGTTTGAATGTCAAGACTCTGTCTGATATTTATATTTTGAAACTGTTAGAGAACTTCTGATTGTCAAAAAAAAACAAATTGAAAATAGATTATATTTCTTTTACAAACCTCATAAATAGCTCCAAAATAATATAAATGATCCCCAAATATCTGCAGTTGCAAACTTGGCAAATTATTGAGTACCACGTCACTGCTAAGTGAATCTGCAAGTGTAATGAAAATAAAATACAAGTTGCAGAATGAACTCGATTAAAGTTACCTAAATCATATATTTAAGAAAGCTAGTGACCAAAACAGTAATATCCATTACTACAACAAAGGTTTCAAACAGTGGATCACAAGTAAATAATTGAGATATGTTTAAAAAATAACCACTTCGTGACCGATACTAACCAGAATTTTTGACAACGGTTACCTCAAAAATTATTGGTTACTTTTAAAACAAGACTGCTGTTTCAATCCAGTGTGTTATTCATATTTCGAAGGCTAAATTATTTTCGGCCTATAAAACTGAAAATCATACACTGTAATCATACATTTTCTAAATGATTAATCTTATATAGTGCTGAAATCTTACGTTAAAAGATAAGACCTCGTTAATCCCTAGGTCGTCAACTTTCGACTTTCAAAGGTTTTCATTCGTAGGGGTGCAAAAGCTGATCAACGGAAAAACATATTTTGAAAAGAAACAGTTTTGTTGAACAGTATATGTAAGTGAATGGTAAAGCTGGCCGCTTTTTTCAAGTGATGAGTTGTCTGAGGAGTTGAGAGGATCGATTAATTCTCTTTTCTGTTTTTGACTGAGAAAAGATCCTAAACTGTCTTGAACCGTCCCGAATCGTACTTGCTCTCGAGACTGAACTGAGAATTGTTCCCGTTGCTTATGCGCATTAATGTGGAAATTTGTTTGGACTATTTTCTAGGATGTTTTTTCATTTATTTGATTCTAATAATTGATGATTGAGGTTAGATAACAGATGAACTGACTATAAGGATACGTTACATAACAAAATGGACATGATCAACAGTATTTTCTCATCTTCTTCTCTTCTTCTGGTTTAAGCAAGTGTACGAGACTATTTCGGACTGTTTGAGATTTTTTGCTTGTACGCATCATGTCTTGCGCAGTTTCCAAACAGTTTCGGATGTTAGAACCAGAACAAATCTGCGAAACTGCGTTCGATTTGCGGATTATCCACGCTACGCGTGTGACACACGCGTTTCGTGCAGGTCAGTTTACACACGCTCAATTTTCACCTAGCTTAACCGCTACGCTTAATTGTCACCTTTGAACCTAGGTGACTCATTCTTATCCAAACAGTGTCCTGAACGTCTCATGTTATTGTAGAGTATCCACTTTTCATCACACGAGACGATTCGATCGTTTTGGTTGCGCAAAAGCAATGAAGAGCAGACCTCGAAACTTGACGATTTCTGTCGATCATTCAAATAGTTCGAGTTTTTTGAACTTTCCAATTTGTTTTAAAACATCAAAAATCGCTTGGGAGCTGACACTCAGTTTTTCCGCCATACCACACACCGTTTGTGATAGGTCAGTCTCCATCAGGGTCCTCAAATCCTCGTCCTTGATTCCTGTTGGTTGATCATTTCGGGGCTCATCTTCGAAGCCGAAACGAAATTTTGCAACCCAATGTTGACCCTAGGAGTTGAACTCCTAGGTCATCGTCCATCCTGTTCTTTCCAAGAACGTGGACAGGTCACTAGGTCTCTTTTAAATCGGTAGGAGTAGGCCAAGACTCGTCGAACACACACTTTTTTATTGACGATAACTCCGGACACTCGCATAGGACATGCCTGACAGTTTCAACTTTCTGTTCACACATCCTACATAGAGGTGTGTCCACTGGCCCCATATTATGGAGGTGTTTTTTAGTTGACAGTGGCCAGTCAGAAATTCTACTGTTAAGCGTAGATTTTTCTTGGTCATCGCCAGATTCCAATTCCATCACATCTCTTCAGAGATTGAGCATGGGTGTGACGTTTGGCTAGTTCTGCAATTGTCGAAGTCATCAGGCTGTAGGTGTCACTGGGTCCTAAAAAAAAAAGAAGTGAACTCCAGATCAGGATGTGGAGTGTACTTCAGATCACTAAGCCTAAGGATTGAGTAGGGAATTTTTGGCAAAAACATAAGAATCTGCTGCACTGATAGTAGATGAACCCTAATAGCCTTGAACAGAAAACGTGCTCTCAGGGCTAGTACTAGAGTGCCACCAAGATTTAGCCGAAGCCTCGATAGATAATAACATTTTTTTTTGGGTGGGTTAAGGGGCACGACAGGAGTAAAAGTAATCGCATTGCCGACTCTTCAGCCAAGAAGCGGCTGGACCAAGAATAAATATTTATTAAGATATGAAGCTACAAAAACACCTGAAGTTGAAACGAAAAAAACTTTTGAAACAATCTAATATCATTTATTTCAAAGTTTACTAAGTTTTTACTTAGTTTGGATTTCGATCATGAAACAATCTAATATCATTTATTTCAAAGTTTACTAAGTTTTTACTTAGTTTGGGTTTCGATCAAGAATTTTCTTCAAATGTCTTTCTTGATAATTGTTCAAACAAACCTATGTAGTTCATTGTTTTCAATACCTATATTGACAATCAATGAAAACGGGAACTGTTCAATGTTACAATGTACCTACGTGAGTCATCAAAATGTTTTTTTTTTAGAAAATGTAAATCATAAAATTCTGTGAAAATCATAAGGTTCTATTCATCTAGACATCCAAAGATATCATATTTTTTGGTGTTTTTCTGAAAATAACATGAAAGTAAGCAATCATTCCTTCCAATATTTCAGATTCAAACCCGTCATCTGGCGAATTGTTACACCACAAAAAAATCGGATAGTATTTTGACGTTTAGTTTACAAATTTTCGGGAAATATCTTACCAGATTTTCAGTAGTACCAAAATTTTAATGTTCATATAACCACAAAACCGTACTCCTGGTTACTTTTGGAATATATTGTTGAACTGTGATGAACAAGTCGATACATTTTTTTTTAATCTAAGAGAGTTTAACCATTTCACGGCCGGAAGTAACTGTGTCAAAGTTATTTTCCGGGCTTTTTGGCAATGGTCTGTAGGTTTTTATGCCTGACGTTTCGTCTACTACTGCGGTATACATTATCAAAGGAGATGAGATAACGGCACCTTGACTCATCACCTTTGATAATGAATACCGCAGTAGTAGACGAAACGTCAGGCATAACAACTTGCACAACACAGTTTGATTTCAAAATAACCGGATTTGAAACCAAAAAGCAGAGAAATGAATGATGTTTAGAAATGGTTGCTCAATTCTTCTAGGAAAATGATTTACCAATTCATTGACAGAACAATTCAACATCATAAAACCAATAACAAATTCGGCAACAAACTCCCATCGAGCATATTATTTGTAATAAAACCTTGACGACTGGCCTGAACCTTTATTCTTCAACTCAATAACTGGGGCAAGTGCGTTTATCGGCTATATTCATTATCATATGAATCAAATTATAGTTATACACATGTAGAAAGAGAGAAACGGTTGCTGTTAACTCTTTAATATAGATAGCTCAGTGAAATGAGAAGAAGCCGTCTGTTTAATCAACCGACAGAAACAGGTGTCAGTTTGTGGTAAACAAAGAAGTTGTGCGAGCTGTTTCAGTTATTTTATTAATTGGAAAACATTCTGATGAAGGTTGTCGCTAGAAGAAGCTATTGGGGTGATTAAAGGCGGACGTATTAATGCTTATGAAGCAAACAATATGGTATACCATAAAACACAATAATGGACCATATAATCAAAATCCTTTGGCAGAAGCATCGCGATTCCAATCCAAGATGAAAAACGACTTGCTGAGGGTCTTCTGAAGTTGGAGAAATGTGGATTTGATTTGTCCAGAAAGAAAGTACTTCAGCTTGTTGGGCAGTTCGTTCTTTCAAGGACGTCCTTTCAAGGACGGCACCCCCGGTGTTGGTTTCTTGGTTTCCCAAAAGAAATAATTCGTCGATAAAAAAGTCACAAAGCGTGGAGGTAGCCCGCAAAAGAAATTGTAATCCATTCATAATTGACACATATTTCACATTGTTGGAAAAAACAATCAAGGAGTTAGAGTTAGAAAACTAACCTAGTAGAATCTGGAACCTGGAAGAAATAATTTTCAATTACAAAAATATTTGGGACCAGTGCCAGTATGAGTACATACTTAGTTCATTTTGTTCAAGAGTTTTTTTTCCTTATACTTACTGCGTACCAGTTTATTAACGAGTACAAAAGAGCTTGCTTAAATATTCCAAAATACGCAGACATTTCAATCACTTGCTGAAAATTCCACCAAAAGATGTCTGAAACCAAGCAAGATAACTGAATGCGGCGAAAAGCAATTGAATTTGTTCTGAATTACGCTCTTGGTTTCATTATCCTTTTAACTGGCATGTACGCTCTTGCCCCGTTTTGACGGGGCAGTGCGGATTATTGACATGTAGTGAAATTTTCTGTTATTATGTGAGTATAAAAGTAAAAACGGGGACAGTGATAACAAATTTTCCGAAACAATACGTACACAATGCTTTTTCCACCAGCAATATAACGTATTCCTGTTACACATTGGAAATTCATAGGTTTAAAGTCTAACTTCATAAAAACCAATCTGCACTCACCCCACTCCACCTTAATCATAATTCAGCAATAATATAATATAAAAATCAGCATACATTCATTCTTTCAATTCCATCTTTTTGTTATCTTATTATTTTTTCATATTACTTAATATTAATTCATTTCTGTACTATTAATATACATACATAATAATATTATATGCCACCAATATTATAAAATTATACTTATATTCTGATATTATACGTCACACCCATGCTCATGGGTAACTTTTTTTTGGGTGTTCT
This sequence comes from Leptinotarsa decemlineata, assembly GCF_025532065.1. Lineage (NCBI taxonomy): Eukaryota > Metazoa > Arthropoda > Insecta > Coleoptera > Chrysomelidae > Leptinotarsa > Leptinotarsa decemlineata. Next base: position 2,148,878 of record NW_027412525.1, read on the forward strand.
GTATTTATTCACTAATAGGTATTTATATTTTTATTTTGTATATTTCTTATGGTGATTAAATTGATTGATTGATTGAAATGAAAATCGTGACAGGAGAAATGGAAATGACATTAAAAAATATGGAAAAATTAAAGAATGAAATGAAATTTGGTCCATGAAAATGAATTGTCATAACCTGAAATTGATAAAAATTATTATTCTAAGTTGGAAAAATATTGAGCTGAAGAAAATAATGATAACATGTAGAGACTTCGGTCCCAATTACCCTTATTTCTTTTCTTCTAGATTATGAATCTGGTAATATTTAAAAAAAATAATTTTCTCATCAATGTTCTGATGAGTGAACGCGAACTAAATTTAGGATATGTATTTTGTAGTTTGTGATAAATTTTCGTTAGTCTTGCAGAGAAGATATATTAAATGTTATAATATCCAAATCTCATCGCATTCGGTAGAACACTATTTGTTCTATCTTCAGCAACTGAGATTTTTGTGTGTTGAAAATCTTATAAAAATTGCAAATTGTACTTTTTTGTATTCATCATAAAAATAACTCACCTGTTAACGCACTGTAAACTTCCACTGGCTTTGTAGAAGAATAATGTGATAGAAGAAGAACACCAACCATGCAACTCAAAAACATTTTAGAATTCAAAACTGACTGTTGTAAAAAAAATTATACAAAAAAGAATTGCGAGTTGTCAAAATGATACACTTTCAGTTTTTGGTTTGAGATGATGTTTGAGATGTTAATGTAGTTCCCCATTATCACGAGATACATGTTTGTATGAAACTATTACAGAGGCCACTGGCAGTGGCTGCTCGTCAAAATAAGCTGACAGGCAAGTGGTGTTGAATCATTCGAACTGCAAGGAAAATGAACGAAATACACTTCATTTCTGACATAGCGAGAAATTTATTTGAAACTTTCTATGTTTTTAACCACTTTTTTATGTTACTAACGTTACTGCAGTTTCGTCCTATAAGGACATTTTCAAACTTATACATTAAACTAGTAATGATAGATTACATTAGCCCTTATATAACACCACTGTAGGTAATAATAGAGGTACTTAGCTTGATTGAGTACCTGAATTTTGTTTACTGGTGACAATGTGGATATGCTAATTTGAAAACCGGTGGGTAAACTAAGTGGATTTGATCATTTAACAGGTTGAACCAGCAATGTTTATGCTTGTGAATTTCCAAGGATTGCAAAAAATTGAGGTTGCAACCTTCTCTTGCATAATGCAAAATTTCCGTATCGTTTAGATTCAGGAACTTGTGGTTGCATGCCAAGGAATGGTTTGAAAATGTCGAATCATTTTCACCTAGTCTGAAGGACCTTTCATGTGTTTTAAGAAATTTCGACCACATTGTCCCACATAAACACTATTACACTCCGGACACTTAAGCTTGTAAACTCCATATTTCTCCAACTTGTCCACTTTACCTTTGGCATTGAAAAAAAAAATGAGATATTGTGGCATGTGGTCTGAATACCACTTCCACATTGTTTTTTCTGAAGAAACCTGCAATTATCTCTGTTCTTTTACCAAAATGAGTTAGAGCTAGCCATTTCCTGATTTCTAATTGTTTGATCCGGGGATATATCCTGTAAGTGAATTTACGGCTTTGTTTTCTGACTAACTTCTGGATAGTATTAGCGTTGATACCATTATTATGACCTATCAGTGTAATTATATCAATTTCCTTAGCTAGATTGTCAGCAGACAAACGTAGTGAGAATGCTCTGTGCAACATTGAATTGTAGGCTGCTAATTTATGACTGGATGAAAAGAATCACTTGGGATGGTAATGTCTGTTTCACTAGGTTTTCTGAAAAAATTGAAGTCAAATTTATTTTGATTGTATGTAATAGTCAGGTCTAAGAAATTTATCTGTTTCGAGTGTGAACTGAATGTTGCTATTGAGATAATCTCAATAGCAACATTCAGTTCACACTTTCATGATTTGTAGCAATGATGACTATCAAAAATAGTTGCATTATGAATAATTGATGTCGCCTCTAATATTACAACAGTTATTCAAACTTTTTGAATTCCTGTGTCGAACAATCGTTTACCCAGGAATTTCAATATTGAAAGGGTCATAAAAAATATTACTTTGGACCAATGACTCTTTCATTGCTACATGCAAATCCAATGCTCGCAAATTAAAAATATTACAATGACAAAGAAAGATTCAATTGTGTCTGGGTCATTTTCCATTTTTATGAGGCAAGATTCTCAAATACACTGTGAAATTCGTCTCAGTACAAAGTAGTCATTTGTCTCATTGTCGTTTTCTTTCAGATACTTTCAATAGTAAAGCTCTTCGGGAATAATCTCCCTCACAACCAGCGGGTTCCACAAAAATGACACTCAACTGAGAGAGCTCATTGTTGAGCTTTGATGAATAAATGTATGCAAAGTATTTCGTTTAGCTAATGTAGAAAAATGGGTGCTGAAAGAGGTTTTTTCATTTCGACTCGCACTATCATGTCGCAGGTGCGTTGTAACTATTCCGCTTTCTTGCAGATATTTTTATTAGTGAGGTTTGTCGGGGATTACCTCTCAAACATGAAACCTCACAATGAAAAATCGAATACATTGGGTAGAGGTAACTAATTGTGGTTGAGCTTTCATTTTCTATATTTTTTCATACTATACAAAAGGTTAACAGAATTACCCTTCCGCGATATAGTTTTTTCTCACCACTTACTATACGAGGGTTTTCATGATGGATGTACTACCACTGAAAATCGTTTTCCATATTGGTGCGGCAAAATGCTTCATTTACTATTTTATGACCTTAAAACTTTTTTCCAACATAAATCACAAAATGTTCCAAGTGAATGTTATACAATGTTATACAATATTAACAAAAAACTGACCTTTCACTTATTTCACAATCAATATACTGTGAACGAAGATACTTTGTGTTATATTCGGATTTGATTGAGTTCTTTCGGAAAATAATGAGCTTTTTACGTGCATCAGTAACACTATTGTCTGAGAGGTTCAATAGTTATCGTCCATAAATCTCTTTTTGGGTTTGTATCCACGAAGCTGGAAAATAATTATGTCGTATATTCTGAAGGATTCGAAGAGAACAAGTAATTTCAATCGGCGTATTTATGTGTTCGTTTTTTTTTTCATTACGAAGGTGTAACGTTTGAGACGCATTATCTTAATAAAGAGTCGATATAATTATCTATATTTATTTTCATTTCCAGTGTTTTCTCTTCGTGGGTGAGGCAATAGGTGATAATTTAAAGTATCATTAGAGATCGTATCATTAGAGAAACTTCAAATGATTATCGAAAGAGTAATCTATTCTAGAATTTGATGACAAATTTGAAGGGGTGTCTGTCTGCTCAAAAAATGAGGTAAATTTCAATTTTTCTCAAAAAATATTTATTTGGCTCTCATAAATAATATACTTGTGCCACTGTTTTTCCAATTATCGAAACAATTCTGTTAGGCACTTTTTGGCATGTCCTTGAGCTCCCTCGGCGATTCGGTTTTTATCTCCTCAATCGCCACAAAACCCAGTCCTTTCATTTGTTTTTCCAATCTTGGGAACTGGATAAAGTCACAGGGGGGCAAATCTGATGAACACGGTGGCTGAGGCATGATTACGGTGTTGTTTTTGACTAAAAAATTACGAACAAGCAATTACGAGTGAGCCATGAATTGCTTTTACATAGTACCGGACGTTTTCTTCGTTTTGCCTTCTCGCAAGAGGCGTATAACTTCAAGATAATACTCCTCGTTGACCATACGGTTGGTACGGTCGGTGTCGAAAACACCTTTGAAAAAATGCTGAGGTATGGTCAGGGTAGATTTGTGTCTGATATTTTGTGAATGTATTTTGAATCGAGGAATGAATTTATTGATTAATGCTGGAGGGTTAAGATCATTCAAAAGTTTGTGAAAAAAGGTACCCACGTGGAAGCTGCCTTCCTTCTATTGTACATATTGAGCCAGTTGCATTCAACAATTTTATATGAAATATGTTCATATTTTCTGATATCATTATCAGTCTTGCGCAGCTATTTTGCACATTTCGTATTCTATCCTTATCGACTTGGGTTAGGCATGGTCCATAAAGGAAATCACGATAGTTAAAGTGACTCAGGACAAGTGATTCACACAACGTTCGCTTCATTTTGAAGTTGAGAATATGACTATTACTGTAAATGAGTTTCAGAGATGCGAAAAATTCAGCAATAAGATTTTTTATGTGCTGAGAAAAATGCATGTCTGTATCTGATACTAAATCAAGATTTCTGGCTGAATTCATTAAGAATTTCATATTATTTTTACTACCGAAATATAACACTTTCGATTTTTCAGAACTGAGTTTCAAGTTGTGTTGTTTTGATAATATCTTGATTCTATTGAATTCGTTGTTCATGATTTCTTCTGCAGACTCGAAATTTTCAGTACGAAAACTGAGATAAAGCCGATGTGTATCATCTGCAAAAACTTGAACTTTACACTTTTCTATTCCATTTAAAATATCTGCAATATATATATATATATATATATATATATATATATATATATATATACACGTTCATCCCACCAGTGGGTGGGATGAACGTGTGTAGGTCTTTGATAGGGTTCACTGTTATCATCATTAGTTTATAGAATAATAATTAAGTCAAGCAAGTTACAGATATCTGTAACACGGAGTATTTTTTCATGTAATATATCACAAAAAGTGGCAACAATGGAGCAGAAATTCAATTCTTGAATCCATCAAAGTGCATATGGGTGTTTTTTCGAGAGTAATATCATAAGACCTCAAAATTGTATGAATGATTTCCATTTCAAACGAAAACTTTGTTATTCAATGATACCATGAGAGCAGTTAGCAAATAACTAGTTCGTAGGGCAAGTTTTTGTATCTATTGCTGGTTGCTCTATTGATATTACTCAAAAATAACATAGTTTGTATTTAAAAAAGTGGACATTTGTGTGAAAGTGAAAGAATTTTCCGAGTTCTTTGGCCGTGGCCTGAAGTTTCTTATGCCTGGACATTCATCTGAGAAAATTTTCAGTATCGATACAAAAAAAAATATCAATTCTGAAATCAGATGATTTGTATTATCTGAATAACGAGAAATTTCAACATCAATACTCAACGTTTGTTTGAAGGTGATTGACAATGTTTCGTGATGAATTTCACTAGTTCGGACTTCCATTGTCTATTATATAAAATGATTTGAAATCCCTGAAACAAGTAAAAAAGAATAATTAAAAAAACAGTTGAAAATAACAATTATATTAAGCAACAATAAACCTGAAATGAAATGATAGTATAATAACCTACAAGTAAAAATATAATAATTGAATAAATAAAAATTAAAGGAATGCAAAAAGAAAATAATAAAAATAAAAATAAAAAAGTGTAGAGATTCCAAGTCACGTTAGTTCACGACGTTTCGATTGTTGGTATCTACAATCGTCTTCGGGTGATGACTGGACTGATTCCTCCGAGAGATGACTATTTTATAGGTCGTTGAAATACTTTCACTTTCTCTACTTTCCATTTTTCGCTTCACTGATTCCGTGAGAGATGACCGATTTGGCGGGAGTTGGTCATTTCTCGTTTGATGATGGGTTTCCATATGTTTCGTATATCTACGCTGGCCTGGCTGAATACGTTGTTGGACAACATGTATGCGGCTTCCTTAAATTTTCTCCTGAACCAATGTTCCTCTCTGTGCAAGATCTCAGCTTGGGACCACTCGATGTTGTGTTGATGGGTCCAAACATGGTCTGCTATTCCTGATTTGCTGGTTTCTCCTCGCTGTGTGTGCTTCTTGTGCTCGGCAATGCGAATATTCAATGGCCTCTTAGTTTCACCAATATAGGATTTTCCGCACTCACAGGGTATCCGGTAAATGCAATTCTTGGAATCGCAGTCCGCGTTTGGGGGCCTGGTTTTCGTGAGGCTGCTACGGATAGTGTTACCGGATCTAAAACAGGTTCTAATGTTGTACTTGGAACCAATTCTTCTTATCCTCTCCGATAATCCTCTGATGTAGGGAAGTGAAAGCACTGGTTGTGACGGCTTCTCTTCCTTGCGAGGCTCCTGCTGTCTTTTGGCCAAAGTCTTCTCTACCATCGCTTTGGAGTATCCAAAGCGATGGTAGAGAAGACTTTGGCCAAAAGACAGCAGGAGCCTCGCAAGGAAGAGAAGCCGTCACAACCAGTGCTTTCACTTCCCTACATCAGAGGATTATCGGAGAGGATAAGAAGAATTGGTTCCAAGTACAACATTAGAACCTGTTTTAGATCCGGTAACACTATCCGTAGCAGCCTCACGAAAACCAGGCCCCCAAACGCGGACTGCGATTCCAAGAATTGCATTTACCGGATACCCTGTGAGTGCGGAAAATCCTATATTGGTGAAACTAAGAGGCCATTGAATATTCGCATTGCCGAGCACAAGAAGCACACACAGCGAGGAGAAACCAGCAAATCAGGAATAGCAGACCATGTTTGGACCCATCAACACAACATCGAGTGGTCCCAAGCTGAGATCTTGCACAGAGAGGAACATTGGTTCAGGAGAAAATTTAAGGAAGCCGCATACATGTTGTCCAACAACGTATTCAGCCAGGCCAGCGTAGATATACGAAACATATGGAAACCCATCATCAAACGAGAAATGACCAACTCCCGCCAAATCGGTCATCTCTCACGGAATCAGTGAAGCGAAAAATGGAAAGTAGAGAAAGTGAAAGTATTTCAACGACCTATAAAATAGTCATCTCTCGGAGGAATCAGTCCAGTCATCACCCGAAGACGATTGTAGATACCAACAATCGAAACGTCGTGAACTAACGTGACTTGGAATCTCTACACTTTTTTATTTTTTTATTTTTATTATTTTCTTTTTGCATTCCTTTAATTTTTATTTATTCAATTATTATATTTTTACTTGTAGGTTATTATACTATCATTTCATTTCAGGTTTATTGTTGCTTAATATAATTGTTATTTTCAACTGTTTTTTTAATTATTCTTTTTTACTTGTTTCAGGGATTTCAAATCATTTTATATAATAGACAATGGAAGTCCGAACTAGTGAAATTCATCAATACTCACATGAAAAACATGAAAGTACAATTATTGAAGACACCGTGTTTGAATATACAGGGCGTTCCAACGAAAACTTGGCCCCCTGTAAGTCGGAAACAGACGTTTAATCGAAAATTTCAAAGAACAAGTCGATTTTTATTTCTATGGGGACCAATTCTATCAGACAAGTAGCTAGAGCGTCTGGTGTGTCAGCTATTAGCGTTTTTCGTATTTTGAAAGCCTACAAATTCCCTCCTTTCAAAATAAGGCTACTTCAGGAATTAAACAAAGATGATCCTGATCGTCGTCTTCACTTTTGTGAGCTGTTCAGCGAGAAATTGACCAATAACCCAAACCTATTATGCAATATATGTTTTTCAGACGAAAGTTCTTTCATGTTGAATGGTGAAGTGAACAGACATAACTGCCGTTACTGGAGCGATGTAAATCCTCATTTTTTGATGGAAACACATTCATAAACTTCACAAAAATTAAATGTCTGGACCGGCATTCTAGCTAATCATATTGTTGGACCATTCTTCATTGAAGGTAATCTCAATGGAGACACATACTTAAATATATTACAAGAATGTGTATATCCTATGATTACACAAATTTCAGAAAATAATGTCCCAGCCTCGCTGGGGACCGAATCAGGTTTTTAGAGTTCCGCAGAGCCGTACTCTCACCATGTGACCTGAAAGACCACTCACCATACAAACTAATCGGTTTCGTTAAGAAACTGGGTTTATTTGGTGGAGTGTGAATAGGTGTGAGCCACAATAAACCCTTGCGGGTTGCGGTGGAGTGTCGAATATACCAGCTCACTTTGGACCAAACCTAATCTACTATTACTTAGTGATCTTTTTTCGATCGCCATGTCAAGATTCAGCCAAATTTTTGCAATTCACACTTAAATTCGATAGATTCTATCTATACCGATTTCTCGAAGGCATTCAATCATTTGTTGTTGTTGGAAAAACTGAAAGCTCTAGGTTTTGGTACTGGTATACTAGATTGAATGAGAAGCTTTCTAACACAACGTTTTCAGTGTGTTAAAATTGATCATTACATTTCTGAAACAATTCTTGTAGCCTTCGGTGTGCCACAAGGATCACATTGTGGGCCATTATTGTTCAATCTATTTGTTGATGATGTTGGAAATTGTTTACAGTATGCAGAGTTTTTACTATGTGCAGATGATTTGAATTTATATTTATCAGTTAGTGATGTCTTAGACAGTCAGATTCTTCAGAACGAATCAGATATTATGCATGATTAGTCCTCCAACGTGTACCTGAGCATAAAGAAATGTCGAGTCATCATTTTTTCTTAATAAAAAAATATCCTTTATTATGACTATGATATTGATGAGAAAGTACTCGACAGGGTAAACGAAATAAAAGAACTTGGGATTACGTAAGATCAGCAACTGAACTTAAAAAAATATTTCATCAATATTTCTACAAAAGATTTATAATAAGAAATGATAAAAATTTGCCATATAATACCCTCAAAACTTCATATTGTTCTTTAGTTAAATTAGCACTGCATGGTTTCCATATTACAGATGTGACATTGAAAAAATGGAAAATATTGAAATTCGATTCCTAAAGTTATAAATGTAATTTATATTGTTTCTAATGGTGAATCCGTAAATAAATTACTCATTTGGAACAGTTGAATGGTACTGATATTATAAATGATCATTTCATTAACAACATTCTTAATCTCGTACCTGATAAGGACAATATTGAATATCACCGAAAATAATCTGAAGAATTCAAATTACTCCTATTTGAATTTTGAACAAGTGAATGAAACAGAAGCGTGGAAAAGCGTGGCAACAAGCTCACGTTATACCTTTGCCCGAGTATAGTATAGTACCAATTAGTATAGTTTCCACTTTACCAAAAATTTTGTAGAAATTTATTGAAAACCAAAATCGATATCATTCAAAATAACTAATCTGGTTATCGGCCAGGTGATAGCTGGACTTCGGCTCTTCTAAAAATTACTGATGACATAATTGATGCTACTGAGATTGCTACTGATAATTGATACTATATCAGTTTTGATATAACTAGATTATTTCAAGGAATTTGAAATAATCTAGCGACAAAACTTAGGCCGTACTATATGATGGAAACGTTTCTGAATTAAAAAAAATTGATACTACAATTGTTACCACAAGGATCAGTATTGAAGCCCATACTCTTCAGTCTATATACTTCTAATTTTTGTTAGTTCCTCCTATCAGGCTATTAGAGCTTTGGGTATTGATCTGTATAATCTTGAGCAATTTTCTATCAACCATTGCTCAAAACTGAATTCAAATAGAAGCATTGCAATCGTTTTTGGTGAAAAAAATGCAAGAAAAGAATTATTGCAAACAACTTTGGTGGCATTCAGATTGGGAGGTGCTTCTGATAAAATTAAGAATCTGGATTTATGGATTGACCAAGATATGATTTTTTTATATCAGCACAAGTTCACAAAAAACAATGTAATCTCACAAAATAGGCAAATGTTGAATGAAAGAATTGAAAGGTCACTATATGACCACCAGAGTTGAAATAATTCTCATTATTGACATTTAGGACGCGTATCATCAGATTTTTGGATAGACAGTGAGTTCTATTTCCATTTCTAATTTCTATTCTTCATTTTTTTCAACAATAAAAAATTTTTCCCATTCTTCATATCCAGTAGGATCTGAGAATTATTTATTCAGCATTAACTATTTCAAAAACATCTTTAATTATGTTTCCTTGACCATTCTTCATCTCCAATTTTATTTGAGATTCAGCAGTTTAGTGATAGCAATGTTTATATTACTTGTAACGTAACTGCATTCAAAAGTAATGAATGATTTTTTGTGTTGTTCTGACTTGACATTTTATAGTTTGTACCGGGTTAGGTGGAAAGACAGATGGCAGTTTGGACCTTCCGGTGCCGATTGCTATACTGAATCTCGCCCATTCACTATTTTAGTTCACGTGTATGAATATAACTGGAAATTAATAATGACTTTTATTATTATTTTCATTATTGTTATAATGGAATTGTTGAGTACTATTTATTTCCGAATCCAGAAACGTGACTCATTCATACTTATTGCTTTACCAAATTCACTCTTGTTGTCGAATCACAATGGAAAAAGCCCACGGATGGGCATGTGCCAAGGTTGGAGGTGACATAATTGGTGGTAGCACTGAAAATATCATTTGCTCCACGAGCATGTTAATATATTCATTTTGGTCACTAGAAGAATCCTGAAAACAGATTCTTTCGTCCGTTTTAAGTACCTATAGACTTATGTATTCTTCATGCTATCATTACATTCCATGATGAATACGTTTACAGATCTGAAAACATTACAGAGTTGCAGTGTACTTCGAAAAAAGGAATGTTTGATGTACCTAACGCTGGTATTCAACAACTATCTCAAATGCCAAAGTATTGTTGATCATACAGGTTGATGAGTAGTGAAAGTATTCTAACTATAAATGTGCATCGAATTGGCGTTGTAACAACATCTGAAGGATCTCCAACGCCTCAACTGAAGATCTCTCATTAAAAAATAGTGATGACAGTAGTGTTAACAAATGTTTAATGGTGTCAATTATGTTTTCTGTGCTAATAATAATTGCGCATCTGAATAATATATGTCTTAACCACCTTATGAGGACACAATCTATAAACAATGACCTTGCACATGTTTTTTTAATTCTACATTTATGTTCTTTACCAATTATAGGATCAACAACTACTCACATTGACCCATGTCTAATTTCTAGATGACACACGATGAATATGTGTTATATGCTACATACGATATTTATTATAAGTACATGTTTATTATTAGTATGGATTTTAAATGAATGAAATAATATGAAATATATTTGGCTCAATTGTAAGGACACTAATAATAGTAGTAGTACAAGATGTAAATATATATAGAAGGTAAAGCTTGTGAGTGTTTTCAACAAGTGGATTTTTGTACATATACTGTGATAACGACAACAATAAAAAATAATAATAATAACATCATCAGAACGGTGAATTGGCGCAGTAGTGTACCCGACCGGAAGGTTGGAAGTTCGATCCCAACCTCGACCAGATATTTATTTCGAGAGGATTTATCTAGTTGAAGCTGGGATGATTCTGCAACATTACATGACAGATGAACTGCGAATAGTCATGATGCTCTCTAAGTGGCTCGGGGAGTTATCAACATTGCCTACCCATAACACCCAAAAAACCAAAAATAACACCATATTCGTGGTGGTGTTTTCTGCTTCTCCGGATGAGAAAAATATCGCTCGAGAATAGAGGAGAAGTGAATGAAATATCAAGATTTTCTCTTTGTTTTCCACAGACTCCACACAATAGGGAGGCCGTGGCCTTGAGTTTGGAGTGTCTACATGTACCAGAATAGTACTAGATGGAGTATGTGAATTCATAAGGAGTTTAGATTCCCTTCTCTGTATGATCCGCGACCATGACCGCGGCTGAAGTTACTTGAAACATTTCTCTTTAGGGCAGCTAATCGAGCGGCTGATGGACTTGGTTTAGTATTCGAAACTGAACGAAATGATTACAACTACGTCACCGTGTTGGAACCCGTCCAGCAGGAGGTCCATATAAAAGCTTGCGGCAACATAAGCAAGGATAAGCCAATGCATGGAATCTTCTTCAACAAGATTGAAGATCCCGGCTTTTTAAAGCGCTTGACCTTCGCTTTCCTCAGATCGAGTGGGCTGAGGTCGGAAACTGAGGGGTTTATCATAGCCTGCTCGGATGGTGTCTTCAACACCTTAGTCTACTGCAGTCACGTGATGGGTATAGAGGTTCCTGACACAAGGTGCAGGGCCTGCCGTAAGGCGTACGAGACCCTAATGCGCTTGCTGTCAGCGTGTCCAGCGTGTCAGCGTGCCCTACGATCCGGTGGATCGTAGGGCATCAGTTCTAGTTCTTCTCGACCACCAGAGCGAGACGATATTTGTCGCTAAGTGTCCAGCTCCCGGTGACACGAATATCTTTTGAAAACGAGAAAAACGAATAAAATATCGAACTCCGCAGACTCTATCTCGACCACTCTGTTAAAATGGTTGTTCTGATTATTGGAGTCCTTGGTGGAATGATGCTCTCTCTACTCTCGAATCTCAAGATCATGGCAGATGGCACGATTGCAGTAGTCTTGACCGGACAAATGCAGAAGGCTGTTATTCTTGGTTCATTGCGTCTGCTTAGGGCACATTATTATTGGACCCAATGATCGCTCATCTCACGGTGTCGGAGCTACGGGGACTGGGTCCGATCGGTTTTCCCTTTGAGGAAAATAAATATAATAATAACAGCACGCTATGAATATAGAAATCATGTAAGGAAAGCCTGTGTGTGAGATACTGTAGTATTCAATAGTTGAAATTTATTGTACATATAATATAATAATAACAGTACAAGATTAAATATTGTTTCAATAAAAGAAGCCTAAAAATCAACCTAGACCAACATAATATATATATTTCGGTAAAGAATTAATTCGAAAGAATTGCGTTCATACGAGTAAAGCCCTACTGCAATATACAGGGTGTTCCTTAAACACATGCTAATATTCAAGGAGGTAATTCTTAGACCCATTTTAACAAAAAAACTTCCTATGGACGTATGTCCTAAACGCCTTAACTTTTGAGATACAGGGTGGCAAAGTTTTCAAAAATAATCAGTTTTTTAATAATAACTGAGATAATTTTGTAGACATCTTTGGCATATTTGGTACATATGTTCCATGCCTCAAGGCGCATTTTCTGATGTACACAAATTTGTATTTTTTCAAACAGTGGCATCCCTACGGGTTTCGCATTGAATATTTTTGGGGAAAAAGTACTACGCCAATGCTTTCTTTTCAAAATAAAATCATTTTTGAAATCCTCATGTATTTTTGAGAAAATTTGATTTCCTGGTATTTCTTTGTCCGACGCATGATTTTCACTCAAAAAATAAAAATCGACAGAAAGCAAATTAAGAAATTAGATCAAATCCAAAATGAATGAGAATGAGAATTCCCTAATAATATTTGAAAACATAATCTGCAAAAAAATAAATTTTTCACAAAAACGAGTTTTATTTTATTTTGTGATAGTAAGTCTAAACGAATAGCACAAATTTGTTAATTAGTAATAATACCAAAACTGATTATAAAAATTGTTTGAAGTGGCCACCTGCACTTAGTATGCATGCTTCCGCCCTTCTACGCATGGAATTACGCACCCGTTCAAATATTCCCGGCGTATTTCGTATAGTTTCACACGAGGCAACTATTCGCTCTCTTAAATCTTCTAAAGTATTAATGGGAGTTTTATATACAAGAGTTTTAAGGTGACCCCATAAAAAAATCTAAACTGTTGAGATCGGGGGATCTTGCTGGCCATTGCTGAGGTCCTCCACGACATATGCAACGATTAGGATAAACTGTATTTAAATGTTTTCGGACAATCACACTGAAATGAGCAGGGGCGCCATCGTGCATGTACCATATTCGATTCCTTAACGCAAGTGGCACATCTTCCAATAACCCAGGTAAGTCTTCTTCGAGAAAGTGTAAATAAGAACGACCATCAAGGCATCCTGGTAGAAGAAATGGGCCTATTAGATGATCACCTATAATTCCTGCCCATACATTAACCGAAAATTGGTGTTGGAAATGGGTTTCGGTTATTGCATGGGGATTTTCTTCAGCCCACACATGATTGTTATGGAAATTTTGAATGGCATTCCGAGAAAAATTTGCTTCGTCTGTGCACAAAATTTGTGTCTCAAACTGCGGATTAAGTGCAATACTTTGTAGATACCACTGACTGAAGTTCACACGCTGTGGAAAATCTCTGGGGAGTAATGCCTGCACTCTTGAAATATGGTATGGGTATAACAAAAAATCAACCGAAATACGCCAAACAATTTGATGACAAATATCCAGAGTTCTAGCGATCTTCCTCGTACTCGTCTCAGGATGTTCCTCAATTTCTTGCAGCACCGCTTCCTCAATTTTAGGAGTTCTTACTACACGAGGTCTACCTTCCGGAGTCCCTTTCTTGAAACTACCAGTTTCCCCAAGTCGACGATGAATATTTGAAAAGGTTCGGCTATCTGGTAAGGCACGATTAGGATATCTTTCCTGATAAATGCGCCTGGCTTCTGTTGCATTACCATCGGCAAGGCCATATACGTAATGCATTTGCGCCATTTCCGCATTCGTATAATTTACCATATTTACTGATATTCAGAAAAACAGCGGACTACCAAAATAACTTCAATAACACTTCAAAATCAATCAAAACGCGCTGTGACAGTTTTTGACACCAACACCTTACTTTAAACCAACATCAATATTAGCTACTGACGTTTGTACATACAGAGAATTCATTTTTTATTGCTATGGTGGGTACGCTGTTTTTTCTGCTTTTAATCTTTAAAAGAAATCACATATCGACAAACTCCATATTTCCAAGAGGTGCAGTAAATAAATTCTGCTACACGTCATTTATTCCAGGATAACTAAATTTATGTTTTCAAAAATTATTAAGCGGTGCTGCGTTATGACGTAATTTTAATTGAGAACAGTGTATCTGACAACAAACAAATACCTTTTAGATCCTCAATTATTTTGCAACAAATCTGATCTCTTAGTTTGCTTTCAGTCGATGCACGATACCGCATCAGATTTTTAAGGAATTTATCCTTAAGTAAAGCGATTTTTAATTTTTTGAGCGAAAACCATGCGTCGGACAAAGAAAACCCAGCAAATCAAATGTGCTCAAAAATGTATGGAGATTTTAAAAATAATTTTTAATTCAAGATAAAGCAGTGGCGTAGTATTTTTTTCGCCAAAAATATACATTTCAAAACTCGTACGTACTCGTACGTACAGAGGAAATTAAGAAAATTGTACATCAGAAAATGCGCCTTGAGGCATGGAACATATGTACCAAATATGCCAAAGATGTCTACAAAATTATTTCAGTTATTATTAAAAAACTGATTATTTTTGAAAACTTTGCCACCCTGTATCTCAAAAGTTAAGGCGTTTAGGACATACGTCCATAGAACATTTTTTCCTTAAAATAGGTCTAAAAATTACCTCATTAAATATTAGCATATGTTTAAGGAACACCCTGTATTCGCTACCATCTTTCCCTGTTGGAAAATAGTATATTTTCGTCATTAACAACTTCATTGTTTTCACAAAACAGTTCACAAAAACGGAAAAAAATGTTGAAAAAAAAGTCAAAACTGCCTCAAATGTAAATTTTACAATGAAGTGCTTTTAAATACGTTATATTTATTAGATGTAAGTAAGTAAGAATGATCAGAAATATCAGTGTTGTGAATCATTTTTTGAATTAATTCAGTGAAATCAATGATTTTTTTATTTGGGGTTATTTACCACACTCACATTGATCTATGGAAAATGTCTCTCTTTTATATTTTTATTCAAATTTGAAACCGAATGTTATTTCTCCTCAGTCTCATCAAAATGGTATTGAAAACTATATGATGGTACAAAATGTTTATTTAACATCAGTAATTCAATTACCATCAGTAAGAAAGAGTATGTCATTCAGATTTGCTTAAATATAATGCTTTGTCACATTAACCATCAATTTCATCCAATGTGGACATATTTCTCAAAAACTTCATATTTTTCTGAATCTGACTGACAGTTCTAATGAGCAACACTGATATTTCTGATGATTTTCAGGTTACAACGTCGATATTCACGAAATAGAGAGACAGAACCAAATCACGACACAGATTTTACAAAACTATTTGGAAAAAAAACTCTTCGGGCAACACCGGTCTTCAAAGCCGCCTAGTCTTTGGGATATTTTGCCGAGGTTGAGGAAAAAATATGCGAATAATATCCAAGAGGAGATTAATGCTACGCTGTCCAAAGAAAAGGAGACACTGGAAAGTGTAGAGTCGGAAAGAGTGTCCGCTTACGAAGATTACGAAGATACCGTTGAAAATTTTGAAGGCAGGTTCTTGACTTTTTTTCGAACAATGTTCCATTTTGGGGTCTTGGCTTTACTGTAACTTTTTGAATTTCCATATATATATATATATATATATATATATATATATATATATATATATATATATATATATATATATATATATATATATATATTTATATATTTATATAAATAGATAAGTACTCTTTGATCATTCCTGACGATGCCCAATAGGCTGAAACAGCTGTACACCGGTGGCTCTTAAATTGAAATCAATATGGGAATGATCAAAGAGTACTTATCTATTTATTTTTTGATTTTCATGGAATTATTTTCCAGCAGCTTGACTGCATTAACCTTTCTAGATTTTATATATATATATATATATATAATCCGTGTATGTGATATTATCTCTAATTTCACCCTAATTTCACGAAATTAGAGATAATATCACATACACGGGTCAAATACCCGGAAAAACCAGTTCAGCATATATATATATATATATATACATATATATATATATATATATATATATATATATACATATATATATATATATATATATATATATATATATATATATATATATATATATATATATATATATATATATATATATATATAGTAAAATGGATTAACAGGGTCTCTCAGTCAAAAAATCAAAAATCAAACTCTGCTTTACTTTGCCAAGCTTTCGCTTCTAATGGGAAGCTTCTTCAGGGCCTATAATTTAATGATTTTTGAATATTTTCGCCTTTGAATAATATTACAAATCATACTTACAGTAAAAATGAGTGAAAAACAATAAATTGAAGATAGATTTGACATAAAAGTTAACATGTATAAGATTTTTTTTGTGGGTTTGACAAATGTCATACCTTCACATAAATGTCATTTTTCAATGGGTATGATGATTTGATAATTTTTTACTGTAATGAAAGAGTTATTGATTGATACATCTTTCATTATTATTATGTTTTTGATGTAGTTCTAGTAAATTACTATATATACTGCTGAGATTATCAATGTCAGTTTTCTTATTCATACAATCAGAAGACTTATTAATTTCCACCATTTCAAGAAAAAGGCGTTTGGAAATATTTGGACAGTAATTGATATATCAATTACTATTCCTTTCACAAAAAATCAGTTAAAATTAATTCAATACTCTGTTTGAAAAAAAGAATAGAAAAATTAGTACACCCTTCCCTCAAGCAAAAAAATCTCAGACTTCTTAGAGACATACTGATCGATAATTCTTATCCCAGAAAACTTCTTAATAAAATAATTTTCAATACTGGCAGTAATACAAATTCTGATGTAATTAACAGAAATGTATGTAATGATAGTTCACCTATCAATATTTCTTATAAATCTATACCTAACCTTGGAAATTTATCTTCAAATATTATAAAACTTTTTCATAATGAACAAAATATCAAAATATGCCAAAAAAATATTAAAACTATAAAGAATTTGAATACTAAATTGAAAGATAAAACTGATACAACAAAAAAGTCAAATGTGATTTATAACATTCCTTGTAATAATTGTAACTTGAATTATATTGGAACAACATCTAGAATTCTTAATGATAGAATAACTTCACATAAAAGTGATATAAAGCTCAATAAAAAATCATGTGCATTAGCACAACACTCTATAGAAACAGGTCATAAACCAAATTTCTCTAATATCAAAGTTTTACATACAGAAAAAAATATTTCCAAACGCCTTTTTCTTGAAATGGTGGAAATTAATAAGTCTTCTGATTGTATGAATAAGAAAACTGACATTGATAATCTCAGCAGTATATAAAGTAATTTACTAGAACTACATCAAAAACATAATAATAATGAAAGATGTATCAATCAATAACTCTTTCATTACAGTAAAAAATTATCAAATCATCATACCCATTGAAAAATGACATTTATGTGAAGGTATGACATTTGTCAAACCCACAAAAAAAAAATCTTATACATGTTAACTTTTATGTCAATTCTATCTTCAATTTATTGTTTTTCACTCATTTTTACTGTAAGTATGATTTGTAATATTATTCAAAGGCGAAAATATTCAAAAATCATTAAATTATAGGCCCTGAAGAAGCTTCCCATTAGAAGCGAAAGCTTGGCAAAGTAAAGCAGAGTTTGATTTTTGATTTTTTGACTGAGAGACCCTGTTAATCCTTTTTACCATACATTTCTCCAGTCGCTAACATTATCCAATTTATATATATATATATATATATATATATATATATATATATATATATATATATATATATATATATATATATATATATATACAAGAAGCGAAAAAGCTAAAACTAGAAATGTGTTCCTGAGAATATTGTCCCATAACACAGAACAAATCAGGAGTATTCAGAATAGTTAGTTCCATATTACAATTATATTAGGGCATAAAAACCATTATTCGGGTGGGTAGGTAGGTAATGAAATATTTAACATATCACAATGTCACAGGATGTAACACAATGTATACAGAATACATAAAAGCTCGAACCAATAAAACAATTTGATGATGTGAAACATAAAAATAAAATAAAATTTCAAAATTCATAGAGTACGTGATGAAATATATATTTTCAAATGAGTCTTGAATGAATATAAAGTAACAGAATCTTCAATGTGGCATGGTAATTGGTTGAAATCATTCAATCCTCTGAAAAACAAAAATTTCATAGATTGTCCTGAAAATGTGGAATTAATTGGTGGTTCTTGTGTTGTAGTCATGGATTTGATTATTGTACGTAATGAAGAAATCAAAATATTTTGGTCATTTCCTGGTTATTTTATAAATAAATATCATACTTGAGTAAAACAGTCTATCTGCCACATCATACCACTTGAGGGCACTCAACATGCATTGAATGGGAGTCTATCTATTACATTTTAAGATGATTCTTTAACTTCGATTTTGCAGTTTCTGTAACTTCTATATATTGTTTTTATCTCGAAGATAAAGCAGAGTGGAACAATAATCGAAATAGGGCTGTAAAATGGTTTTGTATATTGTTATTTTTGAAAACATGGAAATTTCCGATGAAATTCTGGAGAAAAAAATAATTTCTATGATATCTTCTTACAAATGTAGTCACAACGTGCATTAAGTGTTAGTGATTCATCCAACACGAAGCCTAAATACTTGAATTCTGACACCCATTCAATTTGTCTCCCTCCACTTCGAGTTGAAGATTTTCATAGGAAATAGATTTCATTTTGTGTTTCTAACCAATTATCATCGATTTGATTTTATTCGTATTGATTTTAAGTTCATTTTCGCCTAAATATATTACATTTTTTTTCAACAATCGATTCATGTGCTTCACTATTTCTACAACGTCATGTCCATAGCATGCAAATAATGTGTCATATGCAAATAAATTCAAAAAATCATATCTTTGTATATAATTAACATCATTCAGGTAAATTATAAACAGCAGTGGACCCAGGACAATCCCTTGAGGTACGCCTATATTGTTTGAAATTTCATTTGAGAAACATTTCCCCACTCTAGTTATTTGTGACCTGCCATTGAGATAATTTTTGAACCAATTTAAGGCTATTCCATCGATTCCATAATATCTCAGTTTACGAAGTAATATTTGCCTATCGATAGTTTCAAATGCCCTTTTGAAATCAAGGAACACTTCTACTATAAATTTATCGCTATCGATTTCATTCTTCCATTTAGAAACTGTTAATTGAAGGGCAGTGGTGTTCTCTAAATCCGGATTGATTTCTTACTCGTACTTAAGTACCTAATAATTTGTTAATGTACAACAATTTCCAAAACGTTCTCAATAATCGGCAAAGTAGTTATTGCTCTGAAGTCTGACATTTCAACTGCATTACCAATTTATTTTTGGGATGGGAATAACTGTACTTTTTTTCAACATATTTGGAAAGTTACCGAACGACATTGATGTTTGTATTGAGTTTAGGGGATGAAATCCAAGTATAAAAAATGTTGATTTAAAAAATGTAGCAGGCATTACTTCTTCAGCATTGCCTTTATTTTTGAAAGAAAAAATAATTGACTTCAGTTTACTTACATCAATCTTCTCGAATTCAATCTCAAAATCTCGTTTCTATATTATTTAGATTTTGAGGAGACCATTGTCTACACTTACAATAGAATTGGAAATATCTTCAATGCTTTCAACAAAAAATGAATTATTGAAGTTGTTAGCTGCTTGTAGCTCCGTTCTCGCTTTGACGACAGCGCCATTAGTACTAAAATTGATAGATTTGGAATTTAATGGTAGTTTGTCACATTTTATCAATATTTCCATTGTTTTCCACATTTTCCTCAAGTTATCACTATTCGCATCAATTTTGTTTTCATAGTATTGAGACTTTTTGATTTTCAACATATCAACGACTTGATTCCGTCTCAGTTTAAATCGATTCCAGGACTCCTCCTTCTCAATGCCAGGGGACTTGATTTGATTTATTCTCAATTTCAACTATTGGCGCAATATCATTTAATATTATTTCACATTTCGACTCAATATTACTGTATCTTTCATTCACATCATTAGACCCGTTCAACCAATCGCATTCAATTAGTTTCAAATTTATTTTATGAAAAACGTCGTCATTTAGTCTTCGCGTAAAAAATGTATTACTCACTATTTGATCTTTGTTGTGTATGTTTACGGTTATAATAAAGTGATCTGTAATTACTGGTTCATGATGTATACAAACTTTCGCATTATTTTGATTTAATAGCACATAATCAATTAAAGAAGAACTGGTTGAAGTTATTATTGTTGGCTCATCAACGAGGTGTTCCATAAGCTGTAATAATATTTTTAATTTTTTGCTCTAGAAAAGAAATCTTCTATATTTACATTACCTATAAAAATAAATTTTTTGTTGATTGTGAAAATTTATTATGACACGAATTTGGTGAATGATTAAGTCCAGCAATCAACCACTTACTATCCATTCAGTTCAACATTAATAAGTTGACACCAGTAATTTTTATCCAAAATACATTTTTTCTTCAATGAATAACTGACATCTTCACATACATACATTAATACTCATCCGGTATATCGGCTAGAGGAATCACATCTTATAATGGAATATCCAGTAACAACTATTTCACAGTCAATAATATCACTCGTGCATCAGGCATTCATATAAATTATGTCAACCCTGTATATTATATTAGGACTCTGTCGTTTTTTTGAATACTGGATACATCAACAATGGTGGGAATATTGTTAATGTACTTTATCATCCTATTTTCATCTCAGGTCTTGCATTTATCTAATTGTTTTTTTGAATTTGAGAAATATTCTCTCTGAGACTTCGTTTGATCTGCAAAAATTTTGACACTATTGACTTTAATTAATATTTTGTTTCTCAACACTATTATTAAGACTTCTTCCGATGAAGAAAAACATACTTTGACAGGTATATTTTTGTTCTGATCAAATTTGCCTAACTATAATGTTTGCTGCCCTTTTTTTCCTCTCACATAGTTCATTTACAATTTGTTGAATTGAATAATCAAAATTCAGTTTTCCAACATCCTGTATATTGTGCTGTAATTGTAATTGCTCAACCTCACCTTGTAGTTATTTGTGTTTCTCAGCTGTTCAATTTCTTTGTGAAGGTCACAAATGCTTTCTAGCACTTTTTTATCTTCAGTTTTTGTGAAAATTTTTTGGCAACTGTTGAAATGAATTTGTCGTCAGTGAAAAGTTCCGCAATGGATTGTTTGATTATAGTTTTGATATCAATAATTTGTTCACGTGTAAAAGGCATTTCACATTACATGGATCCTCTCACTCACACTTGATGTCAGACTAACTTATACAATGTGGTGAAATAATTTAAAACCACCAATACCCGTATGTCGACGAAACGCAAAATCTGTAGAAAACATCGCTACTGTCTGTGAGAGTGTGCAGGAGAATCGGAGGCAGTCGATTTCGCGTCGCTCACAGGAACTTGGCCTGACCACAATTCGTTGAATTTTGCGTTGTGACTTGAGCCTGCAACCGTACAAAATCCAACCGACCCGGGAACTGATGTATGTTCGCTGAATGGGCTCTGGAGCTAATTTTCATCAAAAAATTATCTTCATCGATGAGGCTCATTTCTGGATGATTGGGTAGGCGAACAAACAAAATGGTCGAATTTGGATCTATAGTATAACAATTTTCAATTGAAGGTAGCTCATATGAAGGGTGCAGGAATAAAACAAGGAGTGTCCAAAATATTACGTTTCTTGGTTTTCAGTTCTATCGGGTGCTATTTTCTAAGCTTTTTCTTGTGGCCAACATTAGCGGCATGAAACTTGGAACGTCACGTAGATTGTACATTATGAAGATCTACCGTACACGCATAAAACTAGGAAGGTCCGCGCGCTACACGTTCAAAACAAGGAGGGTCCACGGCTTCCGGTGCCAGCGAGTCTCGTCGATCAAAATGGTCCAGTCTTAATTCAACTTGCATGCAGTACGCATCGTGATTTATGTTATCGTTAATAGGAAGCTTTGTACTATATTTTATGACAAAAATGGAATGCGACAATGTGGCAAAACAGTCAAAAAAGAGGCCTAAAACTGGACGAATTCAAGATGTGATGAAGAAAGTTCGATTGGCTTCCCATGAGCAGGGTCCGGCATGTCTTTGTAAGCGTTTGAGATGTTTTGAAGTTACAACAAACGAACAACGTATGACGATTTTGTCACATTTCAACAATTTACCCACAAACAATGAACAAAATAGTTATTTATGCAGTTTAATTTCGGTTACTCCGGTTCAAAGACGTCGAAATCGGAAGTCAGAAGAGGAAGCTGTATTTCATGATAGCGTATTTTCCTATAAAATTAGGGTAAAAGAATACGACCGCATTGTTGAGACATCGGTTTGCTACAAAGCTTTCCTGAGTATCCATGGCATTAGCAAAGGAAAACTAGAGCACTTGCAGAAAGCTTTAAAGAATAGAGGAACGGCCCCGAAAGATAAAAGAGGCCAACATAGTTCCAAGATAAGGAGCTTACCTGATTCTACATATCAACACGTTTTTGACCATATTAGTTCTTTCAAGGGAAGGCTTTCACATTATAGCTTGAACGATTCAAAAAAACTTTACCTACCTGAAGAGCTTAACATCACCAAGATGTTCAACATGTTTAAACTGGTACATCCAACAGAAAAAATATCTTACGAAACTTCAACTCCGTTTTCTGTGATAAGGGTTCAGCAACACATGGTTAAGGACTGGGGAACATTTTTCAAGAATAAGTTCAGAGCAAAATGCCCCTTTGCAATTCAAGAAATTCGCGAAATTTACTGCACCCGAGATCATCCAAAGCTAATGTATTTTCGATCAACTTATAATGGCGCCTTTAGTAACAGTTCTATTATTAATAACAAAAAGAAAAAGTCTGGAAGAATCAAGCTGGGAGAAAACGAGTTTGAACTTCCTAATGCAAAATATACAGGTAAGCTCATAGAGCATCTCAAACATAGAACCCGCACTTTTTTTTTTTTTAATTTTTTCAGAAACATTACCCATTAAAAAGGAGAAGTTTTTTAACTTGCAGAAACTAAAGTTATATTGTGAACAACCAGAAGCAGCAGATTTTTACACAAGACTTGCACACTATCAGTGACATCTTGATTGGCAAGAATAGAGAAAATGTAAATACAGCTATGCCTATCACATTCCTTGCAAGGATATGATGGACATTCCGTGTTTTTTCCTGTATTTTTGTATATTTGCACACAATTTTGACAACAAACCTAAATTTTAAAGTATTGTTACAAAATTTCATTCTCTGTTTCAAAGAATATATTTTTTAGTTGCCTTTATATAACAGTAAGAAAAATTTGTTTCATTTTGTAAGCAATTAACAGCGAATTTATATTAAAATATTAAAATACTTGAAATCTATTTTTTGTGACATTCCTTGTTTTATTCCTGTACCCTTCATATACAAATTGAACTGAGAGCTAACGGCAACAATGTTAATCTGTTGGAAAATCTGTTTTTCTGTTAATAAGCTGTCGCCCCCATACGAACGACAACTCTCAGAAGTTGAGAAACTTGTGCGAGCTAAGGACTAACGAGGTCTTACCTTTTAACGTGTGATTCCTAACACGTTAGAACTGAATTTTTACCGGGGCCCTTTTTATTGTATATGCATCGTCATTGTAAATCATTGAAAACTAAGATGATTCCATAAAATTGGCTCCGTAACAAGATATCTTCTGCATATCAATAGGATGTACGAGCGAATAGGTGAACCAGTTCGTTGAATACTCTGAAACATCGGTAAACTGATCAACACTTCGCAGGTCTATTATATTTGCGTCCTTAAAATGCCATAACTAGTCATTCGGTTTCTTCATTATCAAGCGTCCTTATCTGCATAGGCGTAGTGTGTTTCTTGTGGTGACTTTGATTTGTATTTATTAAATATATTTTATTATAATTATTAAATAGACTCTTATATTTATCAACTTTAAAATATAAAATAGAGTTGGCCGATATTTGTTTTTCAAAATACATTATAATGGATTTTCATCACATTCACACTTTATTGTGAGGTAATTAGTTGACCTAGTCATTATACACATGTATAAATGTTCGTTAAAGTCAAGTATAACTGTCATTAATTAGTTCCTAGAATATTGTTAATTTCTAGGTAGATAGTAATATTTCAAAAAGTATATATAAATCACAATGTATATACAATTCAGTTTGTTAGTGAACACGCTTGAAAAAGCTACTGTGCAGCGAAACACGTGTTGCGGATTTGTTAATCTGTTCTAGTGAAAATCTCACAATAAAGTGTTTTTCAAAATACATCAACTTTAAAATAGTTTTTGAGGTAAGTAAACAACTGAGAAATACCTGAATAATATCATTGAATTTTATTATTTTTATACGCTGTACCATTGTACGCTAAACTTTTCTTTCTTTTTTGAGAATAAAGCGCTAACCGTCGAATCTATTAGGACAAAGGTAATTGATAATGATCTCGTTCCAAAAATGAGCAAAGAGAAGTTTAGGAAAATAATAAGAAAAGATTTGAAATTTATATATGCCAAACGATCCAGTGAATCTGTCTTAATAGAAAGAGAAGATATAGTCTCATGGCAACGGAGATATCTTCGCTATATTATAGAAATGCGTTCTGCTCACAAAAAGATTCATTATCTGGACGAAACATGGGTGAATGCTGGTCATACAGTATCTAAGATATGGCAATATACTACTGTAACTAGTTATCGTCAAGCATTTGTGGACGGTTTATCAACAAGGTTACGCGGACCAACGGGTAAAGGGCAACGACTAACTGTCGCCCATATAGATAGCGAGAGTGGCTTTTTAGACGATAGTGCACTAATTCTTCTGTCCAAAAAATGGGGGATTATCACGAAGACATGGACGCCCAACACTTTGAAGAATGGTGTGAATCCCCTCTTTCACGAGTCGAGCCAAATTCGGTAATAGTAATGGATAACGCTTCTTATCACAGCCGATTAGTAGAATAGCTGCCAACTATGACCACCAGAAAAGCAGTCATGCAGAGTTGGTTAGAACAAAAAGGAATTCCATTTCCTGAGGACATGGTTAAGGCCGAGCTTATGAGTGTCATTAAACAGCATCGTGACAGATATCGCCAGCATGTGGTGGATACAATAGCTCGAATTTCAAATTTCTCACCTCATAAAGAATTGAATGGCGCTGTGTATAATGATATAGGAATATAGGTGTATCACTGAGAGAGAAATATACAAATGAAAATCTTGTTGCGTCGATCGAATAATTTTCCGAAGTGAAGAAAGAAAAACTGTTATGTTTCATATAAACTGAAGTCCAGAGATGTTGTAACTGTCTGACCAAGGAAAGGCCAACTGTGAGAGATACAAAATCGGTTTAGCTAGGAAAAATTTGTTAATGTCAGAGTTTATTTAAATAACGTTTTAAAATTCAGATTAAATCCAGAAAGTTGCTATTTTTTTTTCATTCAAGGGAATATTACAAAACAAAAAACTTTCTATAGGCCACTGATGTATCCCACATAATCGAAATTACATGAATTAAAAAACGTCACCTAAACAAAGTCTAAAAATGGAAACTTTTTCCTAATTTAACTGGTTATGCATTCATTCAAATGTAATTCATTCATTCATGAAGGTAATTAACCATATAACTCTAGATGCAATTACTGAAAGTAAATGTGAATAATTTTACAAAGTTTACTTTCTAAAAAATTGAAAAACATTCTTTCGCCTACCCTAAAATATAATATCACGAAAACTGGTTCAGTTACTCAATATTTTGGTGAACTGGAGGAATTGTAGGTCAATCTTATATAAAACAATTGTATAGCGATTTTAATTTAATACTGAAATTGAATTGAATGGGTATTTTAAATAACTGGACCAATTAGCTCTGCTGATCGTACAAAAAACTTGACGTATTTAAATCGAAATATTATTATTCTGAAAGATTTTTAATTGCTTTCATTTGCAGTAGTGAAAGAAGATTTCGGAACATGAGAACAGTGAGCATTTACCGAAGTTGAAAATGGTTTCGAGTGGAATAAATAGATTCTCCTGATGATGCTTAACTGGTTGGTTAAACGGAAAACAAAATAGTAATAAATTTTAATTTTCTGACAGAATTCAAGTCAAATATTACCGATTATTCTTATTTCAAAACATCTGTGATATATTTTCCTAATCACTTAAATCTGCAACAAATTCGGCTTTCAACTCAGTAAGAAAATTGTCATTTCTATGTTGAAACGATTTCTCTCTCAGTGATAAAATATTGAAACAAAACGCTGAAGGGATACGCTTCAACAAAATACATGATACTTGTTTGTCCCTATGTAGATACTCTCATCTTTTTCAAAGCCTACGAAGACGGTATCCATCAAAATAAAACGTTACCGGTACACTGGTTAACCGTGACATATGTCACACCTTTTCCATGTTTGTTTTCAAAACATATTGTAGTGTCAGATGAAGTTGTTTTTATTTTAATTAAAATACATTTCTGGTTGAATTATAATGGGTATTTTTCAGGAGAGAATAATTTTTGGAAAGTGAATGTACCTAGTTTCGTTAAAGCTGGTACTGGCAACTTGCACAATTTCGTAATATAACAGATTTCACTTGGAAATCTGCAGTACTTTGTTACTAAATTATAAAACCAGAAATTCAGGAAGTCATTCCTTTTTACAGTAAAATGTAGAATCCAACCTCTTACTATACTGATCAATTTAATCTTATGTACTGGTATCTTTCCAGATATCTTCAAGTCTTCAAAAGTATTGCCCCTTTTCAAAAAAGGCGATGAAAAAGCCATCGATAACTACAGACCAATAAGTATTATTTCAATATTCAGTAAAGTGTTTGAAATTATAATTAAGATTCAGCTGTATGCCTACTTTGAGAATAATACATTTTTCAGCAACTCCCAATATGGATTCAGAAAGTCGCGTAATTGAGGAACTTGAGCAGGGCAATCACACTGTGTTGATGCTTTGTGAAATGTCGAAAGCGTTCGACTGCGTCTCACATGAAATACTGTTAGAAAAATTAAACTATTACGGAGTTAGAGGTTTCCGCTTCACTTAATAAGAGCCTATCTTACTAATCGTCAACAAGCAGTGATGCTCAACGGTACTTCATCAAACTTTCAAACTATTAAGCATGGCGTTCCGCAAGGATCTGTTTTGGGCCCGCTCTTATTTGTCATTTATGAGATAACTTGTGCAAATATATGATGCCGTTAAAACCAGTTTTCTTTGCGGACGACACCACTTCCATTCTGTCGGATAAACATAATGATATGCAACAGTCTCATCTCGACGAGGTATATAATAGTGCTAGTCAGTGGTTTCTATCTAATAAGCTGAAACTAAATGGTCAGAAGATACAATAATTTAAATTATTAAATTAAGTTAAATTACTGGGCATTACATTAAATAATAGACTCAACTGGTCTGCACATATTCGTCAACTGAAGAAAAAACTCTCGAATTCTTTATTTGTTCTTCGCCAATTGAACTACATCACTAATACAAATATATAAAAACCTTATTTTTCACTGTTTCACTCCCTTATTAGTTATGGTGTACAACTTTGGGGAGATTCATGTCATTCCATTCAAATATTTAGGATGCAAAAGAAGGCATTGAGAGTGCTGGATACAAGGATTACTGTCAACATTTCAAAAAACTCAGAATTATGTCATTGCCAACTTTATTTCTTTATAACGTTTTGATTGAAATCCATAAGAAGAAACCATCCTTGGCAAAACAATGTCATATCCAACAACATAACACGCGAAACGCTCACCACATTAGAATAAATTGATTTCGTCTTCACTTATCGCAAAAAAATTTCATAGATTACTCTGGTAGAATATTTTGCCCTAAGATTTCAAATAATTCAGTCTGAATACTTAAAGAGAAAATTGAAAAATTATTTTTTGAGGTATTTCTTATATTCTGTCGATGACCCCAGAACATAGTTTTACTTTTTTTTTATTCATATATGTGATTGTCGTTATTTGCTTGAAAATTTTAACTTTACATTTTCAATGTATCAATTTTCAAATAAATATTATTATCATTGATAAAGATCACAAAAAAGCATACAGTTCTAATATATCTATACTTGACGTATTCTTGTTTTATGCTTTTTTACTGCAAAATTATTTAATATAATATTCAGTCTGATTCTCACCTGGAAGAAGGATGAAATCCACTGTCATTCTGTTTATAATGAATAAGGTATTGAACGAAATTCATTTTTTATGTATTTCTTTGGGTATTTTCATCCTCCACAATCTGAAAAATATAAAAATTTTAATGGGAAACTTTATACAATTGTGAAGGGCTAACTTTTTGATTCACTCTGATAAATTATTGCGTTAATTAAAAATATTTTTCACAAAGAAACATGTTGTATTTATTAGTAACTTGTGGTATTCAAGAGATAATAAATATTACAATACTTATCTTAACGTTTCGAAGGATAAAATCTGCCTTCGTCTTCAGAAGTGGCCAAAATTTAAGTATACACGCAGTTTTAGCTTTGCTGGTTCTTTTCATTTCTGAACTTCTTCGGCAGATGTCAAAACAGTTTTGAAATGTATGGGTGTTATTACATATATTACATCTATTTGGGACATTCGATATATTCTCATTCTAAAAGTTATCAAGTTGTCAAAGAAATGCCAATTAAAAAAAACACGGAAATGAACGTCATATATTCACTTAGAAGGTGTTATTAATACATAAATCGGATCAAATACCATTCATTCACATCAAATGTAATTTTATCTCATATCTGGAGAGAAGTGTATTTCGAACAGCTCCTTGGGGGTGGATTGTACTTGGCTACCCGTCTTGCAGAGAAATATGGATAGTAGCGAAATAGTAACAGATTGCTTTCAGAGAACACCTTGTGCTACATCGAATGTTTCAGACGTCAATCAACAATATTGACATATTTCATATTTGAGAACTTCTTTGACATCTGTCCAAGAAGTTGTGAAATGAAAAGAATCAGCAATAGAAAAACTGCGTGAGAACTAGATTTTGAATTTTATTAGTTCGGACTTCCATTGTGTAATGAGATTCTACTATAAATCGAAATATATGAAAAAACAAATTAAATCAGAATGAAAAGCTGAATATTCAATTATATCACGTAGTGGAACGTGAAACAAGAAAACAATAAAATATTGTCAACCATTTTCAAACAAACTCAGTTTTATCCAATTCCAAACACGGAAGCAAATTTTAGCCTCCGAAACATTAAGATAAGTATTGTATAATTGCCTAGTTCTTTTTTAGGTAGGCAAAATTATTAAATACAAGTTACTGATAAACAGAACATTTTTATTTGTGACTAGTAATTTGAGTTCACCCAGTAACTTATTCGGGTAAACTAAATAGTTTGTCGTTTCTACACGTGTATAAAGTTCTCCATTACAACTTTTATATTTTACGAATGTGGAAGGTAAACTTACCCAAAAAATGTCAATAAAAACATACTATTGTTTTCAATAGAGCGAAACAATACCATTGTCTTAATGTATTTCAAATACATCCTGATATATTACTTTCATTTCACCCAACTCGAAAAAAAATACTTCCTACAAAATAATCGAACAAAAATCTTGAATTGAACTGAATAAAATACTTAAGTAGGTCGAAAAATTTCTCCTCTAATTTCGTCTCATAGCTTTGGTTGAATATATTAAGACACCCATGAAAATGATCAAATATGCATAGTAATATTTGCATCGGAGAAAACTGGTCATTTTAACAAGTTGATTACCTAACCTAATTTATTATTTGAATATGGCTTTGTAAAATAATTACATGAGAACTATGTTGATCAATTTGTAGTTGACGATTTTGTGGATTTCGTGTCTAAAAACTAGATGCAGCATATCTAGAAACTATTTTATTGAACAATACAAAAGCAACAACAATTTTTTGTTGTTACGAAATCCATGAATGCAAAGTAAGGTTGAATAGAAAGTTTTAGAATATTATTAACGAACAGAAATATTAGTTAATACGTGAACCTGCCGCATGAATATATAGTCTTGCCTATAGTTATTAAAAATTCATTTGAACCGCCAGTCAGCTGCACCTATATGAGAATCTTCCGGAAAATACTTGTTTGAGCTGAAAAAATGTAAATGTACGTTCGTTCAAAGAATCGCTCACCCATGAAATGTGCCTTGTTTTTTGAATAATCAATTTACTTATTCTAACAAGCGAACCGCCCCGGCTCCGCACGGGTGCAATGCTGATACTAAATATACATTCAAACGCCTGCGATCGCTGCTAATCATGAAGCTAGGGCTTCATTTATAGGCACGCGCGGTCGGTCCCCCTGGCCGGTACTACCACAACCGCATGTCCCTGCATTTTAAATCTGTAATGTCTTGGAAAATAATAATGCAAATGACATGCTGTCATAAATTATTCTATATTGAATGCAGAGTGTATTGAAGTTACTCAATTGGATAAGGATTAACTCTGTTTTGCTTAAAATCACTTCGTAAAAAAGTAGAGAACAAAAAATGGTTATTGTGGGTCATCCCTGAGAGATGGATATATACCATCGTGTACTTTTTTCTAGACCTTTTAAGGTGTACGATAATGTAGTACATTATTTTAATCTATCTGATAGAGTTCAGCAAGCATTTGCAATTTAAGCGGAAAAATGTGTATATTTACGACATCAGATCAGAAACCTTTAAAATTATCAGTGTTTCTCTAATATATTTTGTATATTATATACATATAAACTTTTCTCTTGAACCACTCTATCTATCAAAAAACCCGCATCAAAATCCGTTGCGGAGTTTTGAAATAAAAATAAAAAAATATAATGAAATTTTTATTGATTCTTTCAACTATCGATAATAATAGATAAGACAACTCAAATGAGACAAGACAAGTCATAAAATTTAGTTCACAAACAAAAATTACAACAAGACGAAACGAAACAGTACGAAGTTTTTACAATAATGATTGACTCAAATTATAAAATCCTTTGATATTATATCAATGGTATAAAAGCATTCTCTGACTAGGAGTTCCTTAAGTTAACACTTCAAAATACCCAGGGATCCTGCGTTTTTCATTTCATGCGGCACACTGTTAAAAAAATGGCAGTCTGCATTATTGGAAGTTTTTTTGTAATATGAGTTAAAGATCGAAGCTAACACAGGGACATACAGCAGTAAGCGATTTTGTTTTATACTATGTCGTGACTAGAAATTGTCAGGTTTCTTTTCTAACATCAGGTTATGCTTTTCCTAATCATATTGCTTTACAAGTTGTATGCAGACCGTTTGGAACCACACCAATGCGATTTGTCTCTTTTTCGTGTCATGCATTTTAGTGGTCTTTTGGACTTTGTTCTCTTTTTTATTTTTAATAATACTTTTCTACTGTATACGTTGTTTTGGCGAACCTGTTCATTCTCCTTGAATATACCTACTCAAACACAAATGACAGTATAGTAACGTCAAGACCAGAATGTTTCTTGATTTTGTTAGTGTTGTATGTATTCTCAGTAAGTGATAGACTACACTATTACTTGAATCAACTAATTTTCGAATCAGTCTATCTAAGTAAGACTGTCTAAGAAGAATGTAACTCTCGCGATCATTCATCGACAAGCTGTTCTCTCTGCATCAGAGCATCACTGAGCTAGTGAATCTTGACAACTGCCCTATGCTCAAAGAATTTCTGCCAATTAGATCCGTTGTTGAAATAGTTTTGGGTCAACTCCAAATCATTATCTTTCTCCTGATATTTCTCCTTTCATCCGTTGCTAGAAGGTCCGCTTCCTCAGAATAATTTCTCCGGTTGTTGTACGTATTCTTTATCAAATTCCTTCTTCCTTCAGTGTTACAGTTAGTGAACTACTATTTTCAATACCAAAATGCATTTATGAACTCGTAGATCTATTGCATTGGTAATATTTCCCTTCTTTTCCAGTTCCACGATTCCTCTACACTTTCGAGTGTTGCTTATCTTTCCTACTCTCCAATTTGGGTAACCCCTTCTTTCTGGTGGTGAATTTTGAAACAGCTCAATATCAAGGCGTCTGGTCCTGATGAAGTGCTCGTCATCGTTCTTAAAAAGTGCGCAAATGAACTCTTACCAGTATTTTGCAGACTTTTCAATCTGTCTCACACTAGAAAACTCTTCCAAATAACTATAGACCAGTCACTTTGCTTTCAGTGATATCAAAAATCATGGAGAAAGCCATGTCCTCAAATATTTGGAAGGCTTCAACACCTTGAGCGATCATCAGTATGGCTTTTCGAAACAAAGATCAGCAGGCGACCTTCTATCGTATGTCACCCATATTTGGAATAACGTAATCGAGAAACATGGAGAGTCAAGAGCTGTTGCGCTTGATATTTCTAAGACCTTTGACCGTGTGTGGCATGAGGGTTTGCTGGCCAATTTTGGATGCTATGGCTTGCATTTTTGTGTATGGCTTCTTAGCTTCCTGAAGGAACGGTCCTTGCAAGTGGCCGTCGATGGATATCTCTCGAATACTTTCATCATCAACGCTGGTGTTCCCTAGGGATCCATATTGTCTCCAACCCTCTTTTTATTGTATATCAACGACTTATTGGAAGAAACCAAGTATCCAATATATTGCTTTGCTGACAGCTACAGAAAACAGTTATAAAATAAGCTTGAAATAGTTTTATAGCTATCATGAAAATTTCACAGAAAAGTGTTATAAAACTGCTACATAACAATTTACTTTTATAGAAAAATAAGTTTTATAAATTAGTTGCAAAAACGTTTCTGTGATAAGTTCCTGACTATTTTATAATGGTTTTTTAATTTTATTTCATAAACGTTTCTATGACAAATTCATAAAACATTTTTATTGCCTACAACTGTATTGTGTTCACCGATCATCTAATATAATCAATTAGCATTTTGGAAGTGATTATAAAATACTAATAAAATAAAACTGTTGCAACACCATGGAATTATAAAACAACTTTGCTGGTTGGGTACCTTCCACAATGGAACTCTCGCGATTATTCTACTATTAGTTGCGCCTTGATTACTAATCATTGTCGATCTTTCACTTCCATTCAGTAATGCAATCATTGCTAAACTTTGTCCATCCAAGCAACGGAGTGCTCCAAAACATTAATATGTATAGTGCACGAGATCTCCCAGACAACGCTGCTTGTAAAGTAGCACTAAGAAACGACCGAAATTTTATAATTTTTTTTCAATAATATGCGGCTGGATATGGGAAAATTATTCAAAGTTTATCTAATGAAGAAAACAAAAACAATTTTTTTATTAAACATTGAATGAAACATTAATATTGAATAATTATTTCTAGAATTGAAAATTATAAAAAACGATTTTATTCATGAGTGTATCTGAGATTGTGAATGTTATGGTAATTGAACGATCTCAACCATTGCCCAGAAATGTTTAAAACTATTCAGACTGGGTGGTACTTTATTTTTAGGTCTTTTATTCTGTTCAGAGTTTGAGCTTTGATTTTTTTGCAATTGTCTATATGCAAGAAGTGGAGGCAGGTTGCTCTCATTTGTTGATGCCGTAGAAATTATACTCACTGAAGTGCCTGATTTCCCTTTAAAAGTTGTTCTGAAGCAAGTCGTATGTAGTGGTCATCATATTTAAATTTCTCAAACGTATCTGGTTCCTTCAATCAAAGGTATTCGACTTCAATTACTATTTACTCAGATTGCTACTTGAACATATATAATGCATTACATTATTGAAAGTGGAACAGTATTTGTGGTTGAATAATCTCCAGATAAGTATAATTATTACAAATACGGAAAAAAATAATTTATAAGAGTTACCTAGTATTTTCGAAATAGTGAAACATTAGCACAACTGAAATCGTAGATGGGGAAATTGGATTGCCAACTTTTACAATCAGATAAAAAGTATTCATTCTGTTCACGTTCGAATAAATGTGAACGACACCAAAATTACTGTTTATTATCAAAAAGATAATGGACCACGGACAAAACAAATGAAAGAGTTCAACTGCCGTACAGCATTTTTTGAGTACGAAGTCTGAAAGTATAGCTAGTTTTCAGCCAATAAAAATTAAAAAAGTGGTGATCATATTTTTGAAAATAACACTATCAATTTCGAAAAACATAAATTCCAGTAAATGAAAATGAGATGTCATTACAAATACTCAAGTTGATTGAATGAAAAATGTTTTTCATTACTTATTATGCAAATATTCGTTTAACAAACTAGCCATTTTCAAACTTTAACACAAATGTACAATCGCAGCACATTTCACTAATTCGCCGTTTTCGTTCATTGTGTGGAAAATCTTATGAATTAATTCTGAGATATCAGCTCCCAAGACATATCCTGAAATACATTATTTCGTTTTCCAGTACCAGATTACATATAAATTCACTCTAAAAGTGAAATGATTTGGGCCAATATACTCGTATATGCAGAAGAGAACGTTTCATCATGGTTTTATGTAAGAAAAAGTAGTTGAATGTGCCAAGATTCCAGTTTCATCATTATCATCCAATCAAACAACCGAAACCGGTAAAATTTGAGTGAGTAAAATTCGAACATGAATCAAGAAAACAAAAATATAATGCGGAGAATATTAGTTTGGGTAATTATAATTATAGCTAAAGATATCTCTAAATGATCTCTGAAAATTTACGGAGGACGTTATTTTCGTAACAAAATGTTTCACTATAGAAGACGATTCCAACTGAACAAAAAAAAGAGATTTATAGACATAATTTGTCCATTTCATGACTGTAGCTCAAGGTTAATATTCATTGAAAGTACCCGAATCGAAATGTTATGCATTATTTCCCAATAATAATAGAACCATCCTATTTACTCTATTGATCTTATGTTGAGAGAGTTATTTATAATTACAAATTCCATAAATCTCTGTTATATCAATGTTCACTAAATGTTTCATAACAACCTATTAACAATTTGTTTTGCTATTCATTGAGAACATTTTAGTAGAGGTCCTAATTAGTATATTAACCTTTCACTATAGGTATTTGTTCAATTGTTTTTCATGACCACTTTGACCAAACTAGTACTGGTATTGTCCCGAAGTAAAGTTTTTGATACAATTACAGCCAAACACCTTTTTGAAAAAAAAATTAACTCTGATTTACTAGACTTTTTGTTCCTTTCTAGTATTTTGTTGATTCATAGATATTTTTGTGAAAAGGCTTCAAAGGACTCCGCTGTCAGGTGAAATACCTTGCTAGTATCCTCGACAGGGAGCTAACATGGAACTGTCACCTACAGAGTAGGGCAAAAAGAGCATATGTGGCTTATGAGCAATGTCGGAGGACAGTGGGACGCGCATGGGGTATTTCACCCCGTGTGGTCACCTGGATCTACACTGCAATAATAAGACGTATGTTAAGGTACGGAGACATTGCATGGGGTCCAAAAGTTCTACAAGCAACGGCCATTTAAAAATTATACCAAATACAGCGATTGGCTTGTTTAAACATCACAGGAGCCATGAGAACAACACCAACTTCGGTAATGAAATTAATTACTGGTCTGACCCCTCTGGACCTGTACGTTAACGAGGTTGCGTTAATGACCATGTTACGATTGCGCACGACTGGTGTGAACCTCGAAGTAGGAATAGGTCAATTGAGGCTGAGCCTATGGCGAGAAGCGCTTACTGTGCAACCTCTGCTGCAGGCAGCCAGTGATGCAATTGAACCCAAGTTTGTGTTTGATAATCCCTACAAAATACAAATAAAACAGAACAGAGTCATGTGCTACAAATGCAATAGGCATATATACAGACGACTCAGAAACCAAAGAAGGCTCTGGATGTGGATTGTACTCCAGATCACTAAGCCTAAGTATTAATTGGGGAATGGGAAAAAATACCAGCGTGGTTCAAACAGAACTGGCTGGTTTCTCAATCGCTACAAAAGAAATAAACAGAAAAGGAATTTTTAGCAAAAACATAACAATCTGCACTGATAGTAGACAAGCCCTATTAGCTTCGAACAGACAACCTGTTACCTCAGGGCTAGTACTAGAGTGCCACCAAAATACGCCAAAGCCTTGGTAGATAATAACATTATCCTGAGATGGGTTGAAGGGCACGACACGAGTAAAGGTGATCGCATTACCGACTCTTCAGCCAAGGAAGCGGCTGGACTAAGAATTTTAGGACCCAGTGACACCTACGGCCTGATGATTTCGACAATTGCGGAACTAGCCAAACGTCACAACCATGCATCATTTCTAAAGAGATGGGATGGAATCAAAGAATGAAATCTTGCCAGGATCACCCTGGGAGACCCGGGGAAGCTGGCGCCGAAGTAATATCTGGCGATGAGAAGGAAAAATTTACGCTCAACAGTAGGATTTCTGACTCGCCATTGTCAACTACGAAAAACCTCCATAATATGGGGCTAGTGGAGACACCTCTACGCAGGATGTGTGAACAGGAAGATGAAACTGTCAGGCATATCCTATGCGAGTGTCCGGAGTTATCGTCAATAAGAGAGTGTGTGTTCGGCGAGTCTTGGCCTACACCTGCCGATATAAAGAAGATGTATCCCAGTGACCTGTCCACCTTCCTGGAAAGGACAGGATGGACGGTGACCTAGAAGGGCAACTCCTCGGGAGGATGTGCAATGGATCACATGTGGCCTAAGTGCTATGGGCCCACACTCGCCCTTTCTACTCTACAGATACAGATGCAAAGGATATGATCTTAATGTGATTTTAAACCTTCAAGAAATAATGTCCTACTTTCCAAAGTTTTGGAATGAATTTTAATAATTATTTATTGGATCTATGCATGAAAAGTATATAATGAATCAGAAAGAAGAATCACTTTATCGATTTACTTCAATTCTAACAACACAAACTAGTTTGTCACCACCATACGGTATACTATTTTTCAAGATTGCTTCATGTTCTTTCTTGTGTATAAATAATATAAGTGAAGATATTAGTTCGTTGTCTGCATTCTCAAAAGTTATTTACGATCTGATGATTATCTCAAATAACATTTCTTACTTCTAAGAATTTATATTGACCTACTCCTGACTAGATTATTTCATTATGACCTCCTGTGCTTAAAATATTTCAAGTGGTATAGATTCCACTCAACTTCATAACTTGAAGAAAATGGCTTCACACAAAAATTAACAAATGACTATCACTGGCATAGAAAAGTGAAACACATACTATCTTCGTTATTTTTTGTAGTACAAGAAGCAAGTAAAATGAATACCACTTCCTATTAGGATTTTCTGGATAGATGAAATTGAAATGGCTTTTAAAAAAATTGATAAAAAATACATGGATGCTGAAGAATTTTCAATTCATAAATTTTTTATCCAGTTATTTTACAATATTAACATCCAACAATTATAACATCCAGTTATTTGACAATATTTCCATAAACACTAATTAATACAGTTTATTGTATGATTTTCACTGTGAAGGTGTAGGATTCTTCCTACAACTATTTAGTTTAGAAACATTTCATTTCTTTATTGATTTTTATATTTTATATTATGAATTCTTGTTAGGAAAATAACTTTTCATATCTCTATTAACGAGCAGTCATACTAAATATCCATCTGCTTGGGTTTATTCATGTTAATTCTTTTATTTTCATTTTTACTTATCAGTTTCATATTTTTTTCATTACATGTCACTGGAATGCTCTCTTCTCTCGAAACGCGAGTTTGTTGCCGAGAAACAGATGAATATTTATAACGACAGGCGCCACTTGGGATGTTTCGAGTAGGTAAGACTGTTATGTATTCGACAAGGGCCCAAGTGGTTAACCCTCTGTGAATACATTTATGACCTCCACAAAACCAGAGTTAACATAAGCTTAACATAAGCCCATCCAAATCGACCATAGTAGCATCCACCAAGAGGACTAAAACGGAGGGTCTCGGACCTCTAAAACTTCGAGGTGAAGAAATACAAGTGTCGGGGGAGGTTGAATATCTGGGAGTAATACTAGATTCCAAACTGACCTAGAACCAACACTTGGACAGGATAAAGAGGAAAGCGGAGGTAGCACTGATGCTCGCCAGACGCACCTATGGAAAAACATGGGGCTAAAACCAGACATAGTATATTGGCTATACACGATGGTGGTTAAACCCATGATAACATACTCATCTCTGGTCTGGTGGCCAAAGATGAAGCAGGGGACCGCCATCAATAACCCAGGCAAGGTGCAAAGACTTGCATGTTTGGGAATGACGGGAGCAATGAGAACTATCCCAACAGCTGCATTGGAGACACTCCTGAATCTACATCCTTTATACCTTGTGATAATGGGGGAGGCCAGGATGGGCCAATTCAGACTAGAAAACTCACCGAACTATAAAAGATCGGACAGAACAGAAATTTCGGAACAAGTGGAGGAGAACATATTGAATATGTGTACGGACCACATGACACCAAAGTACACCTTTAACACAAACTTCACGGCCAAAATAATAAGCCGTGAAGAGTGGAAGACCATTGGTCATCCCGAAAATATGTTTGGAAAAAACACCTGGTATACAGATGGATCGAAGACCAAACATGGAACGTGAGCTGGAATAGACCGAGCGAATAAAAATTTAAACTACAGTTATCGGCTAGGACTATACACATCCGTCTTTCAGGCGAAAGTGTATGCTATCTTGCAGTATGCAAGGCTTATTAAATTTTGACCTCAAAGAAATGAGCGCATCAATATTTTTACAGACAGCAAGAGCGAACTAGCGGCTCTGACAAACCCGAAGGTGACATCAAAACTGGTCTGGGAATGCCATGAAGAACTGAATGAACTTGCAAACACGAACAAATTAACTTTGTACTGGGTGCCGGGCATTCAGGAATCACAGGTAATGATAAAGCTGATGAATGCGCTAGACGCGGATCATCAACTTCATATATAGGTCCTGAACCAGCACTGGGGGTACCAAAATCATTGATGCGAAACCAGATTAGGACATGGACCAATAAGAAGCACACAGAGTACTGGACAAAAGTACCTGGCAACAAACACAGTAGAACCTCCATTAGGGAACCGTCCGAGAAAAGAACAGGAGAACTACTTCAATATAGTAGGGTCCGGCTCAGAATAATTACAGGATTACTAACCGGTCATTGTCTGCTTAGAGGACACCTGAATAAAATGTGGCTGTATAACGGAGACCTCAGCTGCAGATTATGCAACGAAGGGATAGAAACAGCTCTACACATCTTAAGCGAATATGAGGCACTGAATCACAGGAGACAGGCAATATATGGACGTACGAAATTACGTCCAGAAGAATATGACGAACATCCAACACGGAACCTGTACGAACAAGTACAGGGAACAAGACTGATGGAATGGGTGTCATGAGAAGATGGGAGAATAAACGTAATAAGCCCAAGAGGCTGCCGTGTTTTCTGGAGACTTGGACTAAATGGACAAGTCAGACAGCTCCCAAGGTACCAAAAAAAAAGCCAGAGTTAAAACTTCGAACACATGTTTTAGTGGATGCAGTCATTCTGTTCTGGGATTTCGGCCGAGCTAATCCTTATTTTCATTCTCCTCGCCACGAGGTTTCACTATTTTTCTGTTTCTTCATTTTGTTGGTGTTGTTATTAAATTTTATTATTTGTAAACGCTGTGTCCGACTGAATATTAATTCACCTATCACCTGTCCCGACAAAGGGTTTTACAAAAACCGCGACACGTGTTTCGCTATACAATAGCTTTCTTGAGAAAGCTTGAGAAAGCTATTGTATAGCGAAACGCGTATTGTGGTTTTTGTAAAACTCTTTATAGTGAAAATCATACAATAAACTGTATTAATTTGGACAATTCTATTCAAATATTTCCATAGATGGCGTCATAGTGCCACCATATTGAATTTGGAGTAATAGACTTCCGCGAAGCCATTCGTTTAAGCTACTCGTTTAATATGCAAGGTTTATTGAAACCGGGAAAGGTTTCCACTTGTTTTTTTATTATCGGTTCTTGACCTCCATTTTTAAATTCCAGAAATAACTGAATGACGCATAGTAACTATTTCATTGTCGAACCTTGTATGTCGAATAAAAAATTTAATGACCGTCACAATAATTTGATTGCTTTTTGTGTACTATTTTCTTTATAACCTTATCGAATTAGACAACAATTTTTGATTTAGGGAGTCAATGTAATTTTTGTTTAATTGATGCTAATTGGTGATTTCTATGATCTATAATAGCCTTTCAGTAAATAATCAACAGCTTTATTATATATTTGAAATCACATAATTATTTTCTATTTCATACTATTGTAATAGACTATTCACAAAATATGACACAATTTTTCGATAATTATGTGAATGATTAGTACTAAATAACTATCGATCCAATGATGTTGTTACGAAATTGCAATGTTACTGTTAATTATGTTTCATAGGTTAAAGATCAAAATGATCAAATTTATCAAAATGTGAATTTCATTCACAGCTTCAACTTCTGTTTTCAAGTACATACTTGTGTGTGCTAGGGAAAATGAGAAACGTTGTGGAGCCCTCATTCTAGTTAAAAAAGGGCAAACATTTTCCAAAATAGATCCAATCAATCGAATCTGAGATTGAAATATGTGCTATTCGCTACAGTATAAATGCTACAGAAATCACTATTGTAACAGGGTATAGACCACCAAACGGTGAAATCAATACTTTCATGGAATGCCTAACGCACTCCACCTTGCATGTAAACGCTCTGACTACAATTCTGTTTAGAGATTTTAATATAAACTGTCACAAATTGGATCTCAATACCAAACTACTATCTAATATTTTGAATTCATACTAGATGAGCAATAACCCTCAACGGATCACTGGAATTTTCAGAAATTAAAACGCACACAGTAGCTCAACCTGCATTGACATGGTGACTGGCCTACCCCAATCAAAATGGGATTGTAATTTGGTCCAACCAAACACATCCTGGTATACAAATATCCTGAGACGTAGCTCATGCGTTGAAAATATGTATCAAGCCAAAAAAAGGGAACCTATAGGAAATCCTGGCTTCTCTCAAATTCCCAAAATTCCCAATAACATATTCATGGTTGACATAGTTACTCATATTTTGGCATCAAATAACCATTCTGCAAAATTATCACACCTACCATTTTGATAATGAAGTTCAATTATCATTTGCAGATAAATAAACCTTTATGAGCAGAAGTCTAAAATAAACCAGTCAGAAAATAAAACTAGATATACTTGGAAGATCATAAATAAAGAGTTGGGAAGAAGCACAAACAATTGAAAGAAACGATGTCTCTCAAACAAGATGATGGGTCTATGAATGACTCAGATGAAGTAACTGAACTTTAGAGTAAAGATACGCCCGAAGAAGCCATTATACGGCGGAATACGTGTTGCGTTTTTGTAAAACTGTTTAGTGAAAATCTCACAATGAAGTGTTTTTTTGAATACGTTAGTTATGGATTTCATCATATATCGACCAATTCCATCATATATATGTGCTAAGCTAAACAGAGCATATTATGCTATTAAAAAGCTGAAATCCAGTTTGGAAGATACTGGCTTACTCAGCATATATTATGCCATGGTCTATCCTCATATAAGTTTGAATAGTATGGCTTAGAACAGGGATAGGGATTTTTCTAGTCTTTATAGCACAGAAACGCGTCATAAGGCTAATCTTCAATATGGATTTCCGAGACAGATGCCGGCCCGTTTTTATAGACAAAATATTGACAGCTCCCTCCATCTTCATCCTCAAATGTATCATGTAGTTAGGAAAAACCATATATTATATGAAAACACTGCTTTAGAACACAGTCACTATACAAGAAATGGTGATTTTCTAAAAATCCCACATCATCAAATGAGAAACTATAAAAAACCCCTGAGTGTAATGTCATTACGTGCTTCAATAAGCTGCCATATGTAGTTGAAAAAATCACAAATGACAAAGTATTTCATGATTGTATTAAAAATATTCTTTTAGAAAGGTGCTATTGCAGTTACCACGATTTTTTTATTGACAATCTCACAAACAATCAAAATCAGAGTGGTCGTAATTTCATTTAGGTTAATTTTTGCAAATGGTATAACATGTTCACTGAAGTTGTGGAATTATATGTTCATTTGGATATATGTAAATACTAACGACCACTACCCACACCGTGTGGTAAGTGATCATTCGGTCCGAGAATCATATGGCTTGAGCCAAGAATGACAACCTTCTGCATCTGTCGGCTATGATTTCTGCCTTAGTGTGGTATGATTTCAAGACTCACGAGTAGAGAGGGCACCATTCCATCAAGGACTCCGGTAATCAAAACAACCTTCTTGACAGAGTGGTCTGAATAGAGTCTTCGGAGTTTGAAGAGAAATTCTCGATATTTTAACCGTTTTTCCTCCTCTTTTTGGATGATATTCGTCTCGCCAGGAGCTGAAAACTCCACGACAAATATCGTCTTGCTCTGGTGGTCGAGTAGGACTACATCTGACTTATAAGCTTGTATGAGCCTGAGGGTGGGGAACGAATAGTTCCAATAAATTTGGCACTTCTCGTTTCCCACAACGGATGCCCACGGAGCGTAGGGCAAAACCGGTGTCTCCTCAATATCGTAAGAGTGCCGTAGATGGTAATATAGCACTGTTAGGGCCGCGTTATGTCGATTAATATAGGCCGTGATCGCATATGCTGGACATGCTGATAGCGAGCGCATTAGGGTTTCGGACGTCTCGTTGCAGACCCTGCACATTGTGTCAGGAACCTCATAACCCATCACGCGACTGCGCTAGACTGAGGTGTTGAAGACACCATCCTGGCAAGTCATGATGAACCCCTAAGTTTCCGACTTCAGCCCACTCGACCTGAGGAAAGCGAAAGTCAGGCGCTTTGACAAGCCAATATCTTCAATGTTATTGAAGAAGACCCCATGCAATGGCTCATCCTTGTGTTTCCGCAGAAGTGAGGCGATCTCTGCGGCTTTTATATGAGTTTTTTACTGAACGGGTTCCAACTCGGTGACAGAGTTGCGATCACCTCGTTGAGTGTCGAAAACTAAACCAAGTTCATCAGTTGCTCGGACAGCTGCCCTATAGAAAAATGCTCCAATTTCTCTCTCATAGTCGCGGGCCATGATCCTATATTAATGCAATCATTTTTCGGGTCTTTACGCCGAGTTGATACGGCTCCTTCCGAGTCCACTTCACTACTTCAAACGAGTATAGTAAGATTGGAACGACAAACATACTTGTTGCAGCAAGTTTGTTCTTACCCGACAGTTCCGATGACCAGATCTGTCGGAGTTTGTGCTGATACTTGCCGCGGAGGGAGTTATTTATTCACTGCTGTTACCTCGTGTGAGTGGCGTTGTTCCACCCCGAGGTAAGTATACGTCTCTCCGGCATCCAGATGGTGTAAGATGCTTCCATCTACGAACTGCACATCCTCTCCGTAGCCCCCGCATGGTCCTCTTTTGAGATGGACCATTGCACATTTGTCTATCCCAAATTTCATACCGACGTCATGCCTGTACTCTTCCACCACCCTCAAGGAATGAAGGAATTATTATTATTATCACCATTATATGTTATGAAAATAACAAAAGTAATGTCATTCTCAGCACAGTAATTCACAAACTTATGAGTAGAATACACTCTTTTGAAGGTAAGCAACAACCGAAAAAGCTGTAAATTCAATAAGACGAGCGCCATCTATGAGTTAGGCCCGATACATTTCATCCCAGGTAGTATTTTAGCACACATGAAATAGATGAAGACTTTTAATTTTCATTATTCAAGACCTGCACCAATTTTCAACTGTATACGAATTATTGTAAGCTTATCACTTTTGTCACTTATTTTTAACTGGACTGCGAAGATATTACGTGACGGATTTTGATGCTATTCGGCAAATAATAATCATCACTTCCTCGACGTCATTAACTCCTCTCAACGAACCGAAGAAACCACTTTCTCTGGCGGTCGACAAGGTCATTTCGCTGTCGTTGGTCCAAGAAACCTCGCGGACGAGACTTCAGTCTTACGCGAGGAAGTTTCGGTA
The DNA here is from genome assembly GCF_025532065.1 of Leptinotarsa decemlineata. NCBI lineage: Eukaryota > Metazoa > Arthropoda > Insecta > Coleoptera > Chrysomelidae > Leptinotarsa > Leptinotarsa decemlineata. The sequence goes on from NW_027412525.1 coordinate 2,193,679, forward strand.
TTCCGTTGATTTCGAAAAAGTGCAAGCTTCGCAAGGTGTGCGTCGAAATGTTCAGTTGCATCATTTATTCGGCTGTTCTTCTAGGGACGATATCGGCTGCAGGACCTTCGATAAAGAGTGCTTCTTCTTCTTCGTCGCATGTTCAAGGTGGATACATTATCTTTATACAAATAATTTTATTTACAAATATCTGAAAAAATGCGATGGTAAATACAAAAATATACCAATTGAAACTTTTGATTTTTCATGGACACTTTTGATATCTGGATGAATAACACTTTTGTAAAACCTAAATCACAACTATGAGGTTTTGGGTTGAGGCTTGAAGCTCAACTTATTCACAATAACCTCAATAACCACAATAATAACCGAGGTGCGTCAAAGCGTTATTACTTACAAGTCAACATGAAGGAAGGATTTAGTATGTCAATTTTCAATCGAAATTCGTGTTTTGACATTTTTATAGGAAAAATAATCAATCTTTTGAAGCAGAGCTTGAAGGATTTGGCCTTAGAATGGGTGGGTGAATGAATAAAAATAACTCTGTTTCCGAATAGCGACAGAGATGTCATTCAAAACTCAGGTGTACTTAATCATTTCAAGTGTAACATCAGCAACAATTCCATGACATAAATTATCTAATGATGTTGGTTGAATTTCATTAATTGTAGACTTCAAGTAATTCTACAGAAAAATGCTAACGGACTCAAATCGAAAGACCTTGCGAATCTTCCACAGGATACCTATGACTGATAAAAGGAATCAGCAACACAATCACCATGAGTTTAAGTCCACAAGAGTAATGTGAATCTTTTCATAGACTGGATAAATATTTATCTAGTTCTTCAGGATGTTACGTGTGATCTTAATGGAATAAATATGGATTTTCGTTAGTCCAATACTAACTGTTATGACGATCAACAATCCTAAAGAAAAACAGCTGATGAATGACAAATTCGACTTATTTATTATATTTGCTGGATAACTGTGAATAGATAATGGTAAATTTTATACGAAGAGTGGAATTTATGGGATTTTGAAATTCTTTAAAATGCCTGGTTCTCAATATATGATTGAAGATGGTATGGCGAACAATTTATAATAATTAGAAGCAATATGATTATTATATTGCTTTATTTTCCAAAATTTCATCAAGGAGCTTTTTTTATTTGTCATTTCGAATGTGTTCATGAATTTAATAACATATTCATGGTTGACATAGTTACTCATATTTTGGCATCAAATAACCATTCTGCAAAATTAGCATACCTACAATTTTGATAATGAAGTTCAATTATCATTTGCAGATAAATAAATCTTTATAAGCAAAGTATCAAGCCATAAGCTTGTTAAAACACTGTGAGATGAATGGTATAAAGTGAAATTTGAAATGAGCGTCGTCGAAAAGTTTGTTAGCTACATAACGAACAATTTTTCACTACATTTTTTCTCAGAATCTCTCCAGGGTCATTGCCTCTGCAGCTAAAATTCGTTTAAACAAATATTTTTTTGTCAGTATAGAGAAAAATCATCGTTATCCAATTATCAGTTGCTTATCTGAACCATACCAAGGCAATATTTGAACCGTCTTGCATTCGAGTTGGCAAAATCCATCTTGATTTTATTCACGTTTGGAGACCAGCCCCCCTACCCTTTCGACTGATTGTTGGTCTCGAGAAGGACCAATGGGTTCATGACTGATTGATGACGGCATGAAGTCCTTAGACATCAGTGCCGCCCTTAACGGGATACCCTTACCTGGCTGGGGCCAGGGGGACATGAGGGCCTCATTCGACAGAGTGTCGGGGCCTTCTATATCGGGAGGGGTCGTCTACAGCATAATCTCTGGCTTCCCTAACTAACGGGTTTTCATGAGTTTCCGTTCTTTCAAAAACTCTCTCATTCCTCGATTGGATGGATTGCCGAATGGAAGGCAGCTGCAAATCTCTGCGGATGGCTTCATTCCGCACGAACCAAGGAGCATTCACAATCATCCTAATTAGCTTATTTTGTAACCTTCCCAAAATGGAAATGTTGGACGGAGCTGCTTGTCCCCAGACGCCTGAAGCATACATGATGACAGGCTTGAACATCGTGTTATAGATCATGATTTCGTTCTTCGTGCTCATTTTTGATTTTCTGTTGATCAGAGGGTACAGATTGGATATCCGACCCTCGATCTTAGACTTAACGTACATGATGTACGGGTTCCAAGTGAGCCTACGGTCTATTAGTAGGCCGAGGTACTTTACCCGCGCTTGCCAGTCAATCTCCCTTTCAGAGATTCTCACTTTTCCGGCCGGAGAAGATAGTAATCTTCCCATGGTTATCGCCTGAGTCTTTTCCGGGTTTACTCGGATCTTCCAATCGAGGTACCAGCGCTCGAGGTCATCCAATGCACGTTGCATGTAGACGATGCCGAGCTCTCGACCCATGGAAGATGAGAGAAGAGCCGTATCATCGGCGTACAGGGATATCTTCACTCGCTCGGACCTAGGCAGGTCGCTGGTGTAGAGTGAATGCATTCGAGTTATTTAGTATTTTGCTCAAAGTAGTTTTATTGAGAACCAGAACCAAAAGTGTGTTAGAAAGTGTTTTTCCAGTTATTATAAAAACAGTATATTAATATGATCACCACTAAAGTAAGGGATTTTCAAAATATCATAAATAGTTCATGTGAAAGAGGTACTTTGCATCTACTTGACTGTATTTGAAGATTAGGAAAAATAATAAATCACTTGGAATAAATCGGATCTTCTATACATGGAAGCTGTGAAAACATAATTATTGTGGAAACATGTTTCTATGATAAAATTGGTATAATCACCAAATGATTGCAACTGAACGATTACACCCTATTTATATTCATTTCTAACTTAAGGTAAACTTGCACTCTCAATAACAGTTATCACTTCTATAATTTCCTAACTGGTTATTAATTGGCAAAGTGAGTCGAAAATGAAATATTCATAGAGTTTCTGTACATCAAAAAAGTAATTTTGTGAGATTTTTCCATCCAGAGACCTCGTAGCTAATTTCCATCATTGACTTCGAAATAAAAATAAAGTATATATTTATTAATAATCAGTTTCAAAATATAATTCAAACATCACTGTTTGGCATTTTCTGAAGTGGATGTAATCTCAAATATCAATTTGAATAAATCTTCCGAAAAACAACAAAGAACAGAAATGATTCTGTACGAACAAAGCTGATAAAAAAATAAATGTCCCAAACTGGACCTTGAAAAACCTTTGATATGTTAATAAATGAAGCAGGGGCATGTTTGTCATTATTGAAGACATTCAATTCATATCGGTTTTGTAAACTGATATCAGTTCAGTTGACTGGTTTCTATTGGTTTTTCCAATCCTAAATTGTTTTTAACAAAGCATGCAGTTATCTAATGTTGCATTAATGTTATTTTATGTTACATTAATGCTACCTTATGCCAATTTTGGATTCACTTTTCCCCAGAATTTCAGGAATGTTCATGTTCTATTAGGTTGTACTGTAGATTTTCCTAGTTGGCATCAAATGAATTAATTTTGAGTAGGGTAGTTCGGGGAGAGATGACTCGCCTTTTGATTTTTTTTATAACTTAAATATGAATAACTACAGGGTTTAAAAAATTTTGATCATTTATTGTCCAAAAAAAACATATTTACTATTAAGGTAAAAAACAACAAAAGAATACACTTTTAGACAAAATATTAATTAAAAAAAACTCAAAGAAGGTTATCTCACCCGTAATGTAAGGGTTAGATGCCCCTTACACTATGGGTGAGATGACTCTTTATTATTAGTATATGCAAAAATCATATTTGACTTCAATTTCTTGTTTTCGAGAGTACTTTTCCACATCCATGGCACAGGTTGATATATTTGGAACAACCTTCATGAAACCATGCGGTACAGTGTACGCATTGAATCCAATCATCTTGTTTATTTGTAGTTGTATAAGGTTCACCAGATCCAGCACATTCAGCGTTATCATTTTCATCGATGTCATCGCTTGAATGATCAGATAAAGAAATATTAGTATCAGAATCCTCAGAAGACAAGGCTTCCACTAGTTTTCTTGATAGTGATGATCTTTTCTTCGCATTTTCTAAATCAACTTTCTTAATAAGTTTTATACTATTTTCCTTATTTGCCCTTTTTTCTGCCTTTACTGTTTTTTTAACTTCCTTCGTAGCTTTCTCTTCTTCTTTCTTTCGTCTTTTTTCAATAGGGTCTGGACTAGTTAATTCCATTGCTACCTGCTTAGCACGTTTCCTTACCTGGTCATCGCTACTTGTTGAAGGTACAGGTGTAATTTGTTCAAGAAGCGTTCCAGGAGTAATGTTTTTTCTTCAGCAGACGTGGAGGGAAGAGGTGACAATGAATGGTTTGGTAGTACTCTTTTGTCCAGTGTACTATGTTCTTCTTGACTGTGACTAAATGCACATTCAGTTAAAAATGCATACTCTGGTATCGCACTAGGATTGAACGGATATAATCCACAAGCTTTGAAACCTCCTTTTCTATTTTCAACAGTTGCTGATTTTGACCATGCATCATCAAATAATTTGCCAAAGGATAGCTGATTAATTTTCTTAGTTGTGTTAGTTTTCACAAAAGTATTACAGACAGAATTGTAATGAGATTTTAAGGACTTAAAAAATTATCTATCCAATGGCTGCAGAAACTGTGTCGTATGACTCGGAAAGCAAAGAAGTGTTATGTCATTTGCTTCAGCATATTCTAGCATTTCAACGGAATTGCAGTGACAGAAGTGGCCATCTAAAAAAAGTACAACGGGCCCTTGAGGTTTCCGTGGAACAAAATGGGTTTTTAACCAATCTAAAAATATATCAGTGTTAACGTACGCTGATTTTGCATTCATGTAAAGTTTTGATCCAGGAGGCATACCATCTTCAAACTCCTGCTTTTTATTTTTCCTTTAAAAATCAAACATGGTGGGAGAAACGCACCTCCTGCATTACAACAAGACAATACAGTTACCGTTTCACCTTTTTCTGAAGATGTAAGCGCCGCTAGATTTTTAGAACCTTTTTTGGCAATAACATATCCAGGTTTGTTATTGAGCTGCAAACCAGTCTCATCCATGTTATAAATCTGTGCTGGAGAGTTTAATATGTTTTTGTCGAGTAGAGTTTTTTCTACCAAGGCAAAATAATCTCTTACTTCTTGTTTATTCATGCCTTGGAATCTAGCTAAAAACACCCCTTCAGATTTTCTTATACTTAAATCGGAATTTCTATGAAGAAAAGAGTGTAGCCAGTCATATCCAGCTACACTTTTTTCTTTATTAAATGGGTGTTTTATTTTCATGAAATCATCTAATCTGAAAGTCATCTCTCTAACAGTCTGCCTTGTTGGGGCAAACCCAGCTTTTTGCAACTTCAAAATGTGGAATTTAATTTTTACTTCGTTTTCATACCCAAGTAAACAAGAAGGTCCTAAACCATGTTTATTAAAATCTCCTCGTCGAATTCTTCTTCGTAAAGTTGGTTGTGGGATACCAAAGTGCCTGGCAGCTTCATTAACACCCATTTCATTATTTAAAACTGCATTTCCTGCTGCTTTTAGCTGATCCTCGGTCCACTGACCCCTATTGCACTTTAGCTGTCTGTTATACTTTGTGGGCATGTCTAAAAATAAATAAATTTGATTAGAAAATTGTATTCATATCACCCCTAATTTTTGAGTCATCATTCCCAAAATTCAGGGTTAGATGACTCATTTATTTTTCCAATCATAGGAAAATTAAATATCAACGACAACGCTGTACAGATGATACATAACCTATACGCAAAGTGGTTAGTATCTAAAACTCTATAAAAGACGTTTTATTTTAACTTAATTTTTAAGAACCTTTTTTCTCCATGCAAATTTTCATAAGCAATTAAAAATAATTTTTGATCTTACTCACCTATTTATTTGTAAAACTCACAAAAAATACACAAGAAATAACTACGTGACCTATGTATAACGATTCGTTGTACTGAACTAGCCGTTGTTGCCTCATTTCTGAAATTATTAAAGTGAGTCATCTGTACCGACGAGCCATGTCACCCCGAATTACCCTATACCAATTATAGGGTCTGATAAGAAGAATACATTCAATTTTCCTAAAGAGCTTTCCATAATCTTCATCGCCAATGAAAAAAACTGTGTAGGTTTTTTTATGAAGAGCAGGAATAATAATTCCTTCAAAAATTCAAATGCGCACTCCAGTAAAGATTTTAGATAGAGGGTTATAAACATTTGTAACACTTTATTTGAAGTGTGTTTCATCAACAAAGTGTTATTGTTATCCTGACCAGCTTAGCTTGTCTCCAGAAGTTTTTATTCTACCTTTCAGCACATTCAGTTTTTTTATGATTTGCTGATGCCTATAATATAACCGTAACAGTCACCCCACGGCAAGTCCTGTATCTAGTACTAGCAACCTCCATAACCGTCATATGACTACTCAATACCCAAGGTTCAAAGTTAACATCCTAACAAGCAAAAAATCAGCCTCCTGACAGGTTTTGGCAAAGGATAGGTACTTGAATAATTAATGCACATAACCTTTCCTGGCCTCACTTTCGAAGTGATTTCTGTAGGTTAAGTGTATGTAGCCTTCTTCTGAACGAGTGCCGAATCGGTGGCAAATTTCTGCTTACTCCGATTATTTGGATTAGGTACTCGTTCCTTGGTTTCTTATTTCTACCACAATGCAACTCAATAATTTCATATTTTGTTTTTATTACTGTCTTTGTCCTTTATCGTCTCAACTCACCGATATATGGTAGAGGTTGTTATTTAAATTTATACAACCGTGACCGATCATTGGGGTATTTGACACTATCAAGATTAATCATTTAACAATAGGAGAGTGAGAGCACAGCTTATCAATAAATAAACCAAGTGCTATATTCGGGTTTAATACCAGGAGAACGTTTATCATTTAGTTGTTTGAAGGCTACGGTTAATCAGAATTGTTTTGTATACAGTACGATGCAAATGTATGGAATAAACTCGATATTTAAAAAAAAGCGTCCCGTGGAAGAAATCCAAAAAGACGTCAACTTCAATTTTTTGACGGCCCATCTCATGGTATACATATGAGAGACGTTTCTTCATCGGTGTTGGAGTGATGACATAATCGACAATTTTTTTAAATACAAACAGGGGTAATGTGGCACTCCATTCAAAATGTCTACTGATCGTCTAGCCAACGTTATAATTATTCCAATATGTATTGACACAGGGTGAAACAAGACTTGTTATTCATTAAAATACAATAAAATCATAATAAATGTTCAAATTGATGACCTTCAGCAATGATGCAATGTGAAAGCCATGCAATGAATTCCTTTCTAACGTTTTCGAGAACTTCGGTGATTATTTGTGCAATCTCCATTCTGATGCGTTCCCTCAACTCTTCTAAATCATTTGGTCGATTCAAGTGCTGAGTTGAACCACTGAATTCAGCACTTGAAACAATTCTGACCTCGAGATTTGCGAATTTTTCAATATAACCGTAATTTGGCTGATAATCTGATTTGAGTTACCAACTTGTTATATCATTAGTTTGATTATTCAATGAATAACTAATTGAGTGGTATGCTTATTTAGATATAACTTCATTCCAAATCGGATAGTCATAGTCGTTTCAAGAAGTAGATCAAACAGGCAATTTTCTGATTTTTTTTTCGATATTATTTGAAATCAGAAACCTTTTGATGTGGGTAATGAATCATTTATATTGTTTGAACAATATATGTTCCTTAAAAAACTGTCTGCTGGATATGCATATAGAAAATGCGGTTTTGGGAGGATATATTAAAAATAATGAATTGGATATTCACGTAATAACTATGGCACCAACGTTAAAGTTGTTTTTGATATATATAATAATAATGTGACTGAGCATCCGAACAAAATAGATACACATGCTTCAGTCATGCTTCAGTCGATTATCTATTTGAAAAACATACATATCTTTATAAGGTTACGTTATCCAGATTGATTTTACTCAGTTATCTTTTTGCCACCCTGTTCTTCAAAATATAATAGAACATTATTTTTATATCATCGAGCAAGTTAACTTTACTAATGTGTTATTTTTCTACATCATCTGTCATAGGAAGTAAGTTGTATAGTGTTCTCAGAGATATATCAAATTGACAATTCAATCCTCTAGACAAAATCAGCAGGCAGGTACTCGACAAGCATTAAATTTAATTATTATAAATATCAATATATAGGGCGTTATAACGAAAACTTGACCCACCCTGTAAGTCAGAAACAGACGTGTAATTGAAAATTTCAAAGAATACGTCAATTTTATTTCTAGGGGGACTAATTCTGATATGGAAATCATACCCGAAACTTCACCCCCTGCGGGGTTCTAGTGATACATCATTTGAAAAGTCTTTTGTTTCTCCATTACCTCTGTGATTTTTATTGAAATTAGTTGATTCGTTATTGAGAAATCAAATGTTGAACGTTTTATTTAAGAAAAAACAGAAAATTCGCTTCATGAGGAAATCAACAACAAATAATATCAGTGCAAATAAAATCAACGGATGAATTGTTCAAAATGACCTCCACCTAGTTCCATATAATAATACAGTCTACCCTCGAAAGCGTTCCTTACATTATTCAAGATGTCCGGAGTCAGCAATCAGTATTCCCGAACAATTCTCTGTCGCAGGTCTTCTAGATTTGAAGGCTTAGTAGAGTACACTTCCGACTTCAGGTGTTCCCACAGAAAGAAGTCCATCAGTGTGAGATCAGGTGATCTAGCTAGCGACTCCACTGAACCCCTTCTGCCGATCCAACGCATTAGAAAACGTTCGTCCAAAAACTGTCTTATCCGAACAACAAAATGTGGGGATGCACCATCCTGCTGGAATGTTATTTCATTTTCTACTAAATTGTCATTTTTCAAATTTGTGTAATCATAGGATCTACACAGTCGTGTGATAGATTAAGGTATATGTCTCCATTGAGATTACCTTCAATGAAGAATGATCCAACAATATGAATACCAAGAATGCCAGCCCAGACATTTAATTTTTGTGAATGTGTTTCCATCACCAAATGAAGATTTACATCGCTCCAGTAACGACAATTATGTGTATTCACTTCACCATTCAACATGAAAGAACTTTGGCCTGAAAATCATGTATTGTATAATAGGTTTGGGTTATTGGTCAATTTCTCGCTGAACACCTCACAAAACTGAATTCGACGATCAGGATCATCTTCGTTTAATTCCTGATCTAGCCTTATTTTGAAAGGATGGAATTTGTAGGCTTTCAAAATTTGAAAGACACTAGTAGTTGATATACCAGATGCTACAGCTACTTGTCTGATTGATTGTCGATTATCCATTTGTAGATGTCCTGAAACTTCAACACCGTCATTTCTAACAGGACGGGATACTTCATGTCTTCTGTTGTGAACAGAACCTGAAGTTCGAAACTTATATCCATTAACTGTTTTCGTATTTATGGCTCACGTTGTGGTCTGGATGATTCGTATTATAAATTCTTGAAGCAGCTTTAGCACATTCATTATTTCGATAATAGATTACAATAATTTCTATTCTTTTTTCAGTAGAATAAACCGTGTTGAATCATAGTGAACAAGGATGACTGAATAATAATTCGTGAAGAAGTGACAGTGGCCAACTATCTACTTTTTGTTCTGCGGCAACTAGATTCATCAAAAATTACCAGTGCAGAAAAAACTAACAGTGTCGTTCATTTCAAAACGTTAACCACTAATTAAATAAATTCTACAAATCTAGAAGACCTGCGACAGAGAATTGTTCGAGAATGCCGATTTCTGACTCCGGACATCTTCAATAATGTAAGGAACGCTTTCGAAAGTAGACTGTATTATTGTATGGAACTAGAAGGAGGTCATTTTGAACACTTCATCCGTTGACAAAATGGTTTGGAATTCATGGCTGACATTTTCAATGTCATTGCTTTTCGAGTTTGAAAGCCGTGAATTTTTGGAATTTCTTCCTGACGTTTCGCTGGTGCGAGTGGCTAGCTTCTTCAGAGGTTTAACCATCATGGCTTGCTGTCCGATGATAGTCATCGAGTCATCTCATTTCACCGAGTTCGGCAGATGTCAAAATATTTAGTACATGTGAGATAACTGATTTTTTCCATAGGCTCGATATGACACTATTTAACTTATTCGGAGATAAATGAAAACTCAGATTCTCAATTCTTCTAATACTACCAATTTTAAATTATTTTGCAAAATATTGCGATCGAAGAAGACTAGAACTTAAGTTGTATATATCTGTTTCTCAATATGCTGATAATTTAGGCCACATCTCAAGTTTACACTTTCGCGCCCTAGATATTCATTGCGTGGTAATCAAACAATGAGATATTAACCTTCGTTTTTGAAATTTCGGTAACCGGAAACTCAGTTTCAATACTCGAACGGCCAATATAGAAATGAATCTATTAGGAATTCCGTGACCACCAACTGAGTCATGACATGTGTATGAAACCTTGGATATATATTTTATTTTTTTTTAATTTACGCGTTATGAAAGTTTGGTGTTGACCTTGGATTCATCTTTGATATTCGACAGAATTAGATAGGATTGCATGTGTTTCGTATTACATAATGTTCAATGTAGTTAAAAAAAACTTGTAAGAAGGATCTTGATATACTGGATGGTAATCAATCCAGGTTTTTTAGAAATGAGAGAACGACAACTATTTCGGAAAATACATTTTGATGTAAGCGGTGGCAAACTTACATTCCAGAACTTGGTTTTATATGTAGGTGGAATTGAAAAATATATTAGAGAAGGACAGAAAAAATTACTAACAAGGGACATTTTTTCAGTGGTTTTGGTCATATCTGGTGGAAACTTCTATGTCGAATATTGAACTGGAAGGATAATACAGTTTTACAAAATTCATCTATGAATATACAGGCCGTTATTTTTAGCTGGTCATACTATTGCTATCTCGGAAACGGTAAGACCTACATGGTCGGTTGAATTGGACAAAAGTTTTCCATTTCTGGGACTAGAATAATCTATTCTCAGATCCAGGATATCAATGGTTCTTTTTGAAATATTCGACAAAAACTAGATTTGTTGAATTTTTTTTTGCTCTGCTATCTCCATATCGAAAGATATAAAAATGTCCAGGGAACTGTCGAGAGTGTTCTTTATATTCTTTCTAATCTAATCTGAACCAATTTTCGATGCAACGTTTCGTTCATTATATATTCAGTCAAGACCCCAAGATTCTGAGAAAGCAAATCTTCTATCCGTTCATGAAGTCTTGGAGAGAACACGAAAAACGTCATATAAAAGTTCAAAGCTTCTCCGCCACATCTATTTGGATTACCAAAAAAACATAAAGAGAATGTTCCACTTAGACCTATCGTCAATACGATAGGTTCGCCAAATTATGAGTTGGCCAATACTCCATAGCAAAAATATTTATGGGTTTCTAATAGGATCTTCCAGGATTGGCTCAATCCAAGGCGTTTATTTACCCTTCAAGCTTGATATCAAACAGTTGTTGGATTATAGTGAGGATGAACTACGATGTCTAACAGGCCTTCTCACAGCTCACTGTCATTCGAATCATCATATGCAGAGACTCAGACTGTCAGAAGACAGTGTGTGTGTGTTCTGACAGTCTGTTTGGAAAATGATGAAACAGCATAGCACATACTTTGTGCCTGCCTTGCTGGGGACCGAATTAAGTTTTTAGAGTTTGGTAGAGCCGTACTCTTACCATCTGACCTGAAAAACCACTCACCATACAAACTAATCAGCATTGTTGAGAAGCTGGGTTTATTTGGTCGAGTGTGAATAAACCCTTACGGGTTGCGGTATAGAGGGTCTTATAGACCCATTTATTTACCTAACTTAACCCTACACCAGCCAATCATAGGAATACAGAGTCATTTATTAAGGACACGGGACACTTCATCGAGAAGAGTTGAGGTATGAAGTTGGGTCTTTGAGACATACTAGTGAGCATATACACGCTGGTTCCGATCAAGAACACGATACGGCTAATTGGCGGAGTATTCCTAGCCGATATAACCCCCTCTTTGCTCATCATCAACTTATTTCCAGTGTGATGGTACTTTTTACGAACAAACGGATGGTAACTCGATGAGCAGTCCATTCAGTCCAGTGGTAGCAAACTTTTTCATGAACAATTTCGAACAACGGGCCTCAGACTCTTCCTGAGGAAGTTATTCACCTGATAAATGCTTCCAAACGGAATCAGTACAGTGAAGGAGAATTCGAGCTTGCTTTACGATCCATGAGGGAGACGCCAAAGTAACCTCAGCTAGACTGGTGGAGAGAAAAACTTTCTTCGCTATGTTAAAAATGTTACAGACCGGATTGGGGGAATGTAAGAGAAACACGACGTGAAACCAATACGAGTATTTAGGCCAACAAAAACTATCAGTCAAACTCCAAGGTCAGCAAAGGACCACAGAGAACCATTAGCAACACCCCGGGTACACCGGATTCCTTATAGCTACAAGTCGGTCTACATTGGAATCACGAAAAGAAGTGTGGGTACCTACCTCTCTAAACACAAGAGAGAAATTGTCGACCCGGACAAATCAACAAATCAGCTGTAGAATCGAGAGTATATGGAGAGGCACTACGACCTTACCACATCTGTCTGTTGAAATCTGTTTTTTCGTCAACCAGCTGTCGCTCCCCTACGAACGACAACTCTGAAATGTCGAAACTTGTGCGAGCTAAGGGCTAACGAAGTCTCATCTTTCAACATGTTATTGCTAAGACGGGTTGGACGATAGGAAGTGAAAATCGATCGTCCGGCTTGCGGCTTGAACCACCGGTCCGCACAGCGGTTAACTGAATGAGTTGAGCAAACTACCCCCCGTTAACACACCAGGCTACCTTTGATAATGTATACCGCAGTAGTAGACGAAACGTCAGGCATCAGAACCTGCAGGCTACGGTCAAAAAACCAGTGAATATGAAACAGTATTGAAAGTTCATTTGCCTTTTTTTTTAGGTACTCGAAATGGAAGCGGTAGAGCCAAAAAACGAAATACGACAATTCTAGTTTTTGGCGAATATTACAAAAATTACTACTGATATTCTCGATCTGAAAAAAAACATTCTAGTTCCCCAAAATTGGAAACTTTCATCCAATTCAACCGACCTTGTAGCTCTTTTCCGAGATGACAATAGTGGGATCAGTTATAAAATAAACGGATTTTTACTGGCGGTTGGTAGCCGAGCGGTTCGATGCGGGTGCTTTGTTCACTCACTCGAATTGACTGCCGTGTTGGTCGGTTGTTCTATCCCTAGTCTGAACGATCGATTTTCACTTGCTATCGTCTAACCCACATCAGGAATCACATGTTAAAAGGTAGGACCTCGTTAATCCTTAGCTCGCACAAGTTTCGTCTTCTGAGGGTTGTCGTTCGTAGGGGTGCGATAGCTGGTTAACGGAAAAACATATTTTAAACAGATTTAGACAGATATGTATATAGATCATCCACAGAATTTTCATTCGAATAAATGAGGTTGAATTAGAAAAAAAAATCGCATTGTGACGTTGGGAAATTCAGAAAATTTCAGTTATTTCAGAATGTAAATTTATTTATACTGAACAACAAACAGAATGGTTTTCACTTACATGATGCACATTTTTTTTAAGTTCCTTACATATCCATTACATTACATTACATTACTTTACGTTACGTTACGTTACGGTACATTACATTACATCATCATGCTACAAGAAATGTAGATATGTTCATACAGCCTCGATACAAACTCACAAGGTCTATTAAAAATTAATTGAATATCAATATCTACAATCGTCTTCTTATTCGTTCAAAGTGCTCAAACAAAGCTCCTTCAAAAACAGAGTCAGAACTATTCTCCTGGAAAACTGTTTTTATAGTACTCAGGATTATTTAAGTACTTAAATTATGCCGATTGGCGTTGAACTTGGTCATTATTACGCTTTGGTCAAAGAAGAAACAGACTGGTTTAAGTTTGACGATATTCGTGTCACGAAGTGTTCTGGCGATGCATTGAAGTTATTGGAGCCTGTGGAGACACCCTACATTTTGTTTTATAAGAGAGAGGACATTGTTAGATCAAGATTTCAAATGATGTGGTGCTGCAGGTTTTTCCGGGTTTTCCTGCAGCTGAAAAAGCAAATGCGCCACTGGAATCAATGAAGTCGCCCCGGAGCGCCAATTAATTTTTATTGTTGTTTTTATTTCATTTTTATCTTCGTTTTAATAACATCCTCAATTATTGTAATGTTCAAAATTATCTTTCATTTTATTCATAATTTATGATTCAATATTTTTAACTTGTGACTAGTTTTTTTTCTATTTATATTTTAAATGACTTGCAAAAAACTTTCAAGTGTAAAGTTGTCAAATAAATATATCTATCTATATCTATACTATTCATTGAGTACCATCGATACAGTTAAAATCGATATAAAATATAACAATATGAAACAATAAATAATGAAAGTATCTTAAAAAAATTCAGACACATTTGAGCATTCGAAGGAGTTGTCCCTCTGTAATACTGAATAAATCCAATTCACCGTTCCTCACCATTTTGTTAACGATTTCAAGGCATTGTTGAAGAGGAGACAAAATTTTTGAGACACGATATTGATTGTCTCTTCTTCTCAGTCTTACGTCAGGTACAATAAAATCAATAGTATAGAGAATTTCAGGCACTTTCAGTTTTCTAAGAATGTTAAAAACAAAAATCACTTCCGAGGACTCACGGCGGTCTTTCAATGGTTGCATATTAAATAATTGAAATTGGCTAGAATACGATATAAATAAAGTCCAGACATTGTGTTTGCTGAGAAAGAGTGTTCTCAATAATCGTTTCTGGACTTTTTCTATAGTATCAGAATATAAAAAGGTCTTTCTTTGAATTCCAAATGACACAACCATATTCCAGCTTAGAACGAACAATGGAGTTGAAGAGTAACAAACAAGTATCGTGTTTGAATTCACGGCTAGGTCTCAAGACAAAGCTCATTTTGCTATTACAGTCAGATACTAAGTATTCAATGTGCCTAAAGAAACTGAACACATGATCCCGAGATCTTTCATCTCATTGATTCTCTTTAAATTGGTTTGATTAATAAAATAGTCCTTGATTGTAGGTGACTTCTTCCATGTGAAACTCATTATTTTGCATTTAACTTCGTTGAGAGATAGATCAGATACTGAAAAGTAAGCAGAAAGATTATTTAGATCATCTTGAAGCATAGAAACTTTTTGCTTTCGATTCTTCTGAAAATCTTGAAATCATCGGCATATAGGAGAAATTGAGAATGTCCGATATATTGAGAAAAGTTATTAACAAATAACACGAAAAGGAGAGGTCCCAAAATCGAGCTCTGCGGTACTCCAGAAGTAGCGGTGAATTCGAACGAAGATTCGTTGTTGAACTATACGAACTGTATTCTGTTAAATAGATAGCAGTGAAAGAAATCAAGTATGTTGTTTGTGAAACCGAATGCTTTTAATTTCAGGATCAAAACCTCGCGGTTAATTCTGTCGAATCCCTTGGCCAAGTCTGTGTATATAACGTCTATTTGATAGCCATTTTTTATTCAATTCGTAACAAAGTTACCAAATGCGCATAAATTGGTAATGGTAGATTTATTACGAATAAAGCCAAGCTGTTGGTCGATTGTGATAATTATCACTGAGTCCACGTGATTTTGTTACATCAATGGAGTTGCCGCCCAAAAATGCTAACTCATACCAGGTGATTCTTTTTCCGGTGTATTGTACAGCTCAGAAAGTGTTTTGTTTTCAATTATTGTTTTAAATAATAACGGAATTAATTGACGTTTCCTGAATTTAAAGGAAGTCATTTGAACGAGCTCTAAAGGCTAACTTTTTCCTAATCCAACCTACTTTGTATATCTCGTGGTTTTAAATTCTCCAATGCTGGTCCTACTCATTTCAAACACAGCTTATAGGTTGGTCTCAGGTGCCTTGTAAAAAAAGGAGACATTCCTACTCTTTTCGTAAGTTTATTCGCCAATCCCTTTACTCGTTTGCTCCAATATCTACGATTTTCTGCAATACAGACACGAATTCCAAGTTTTTTATTTTCGTTTTTTTGTCATTGACAGAAGATTCAGCCGAGTTTTTCTTGGTTTTGTGAAAGAGAAATGAAAATATATTATATTTGGTGAAAACCTGACAAGAAAAAATCTGGTTAACCTTTCTTCATATATCAATTTTGAACTGGAGTATAATTCCTCCTATCAATTATGAATATATTTGGAATGGATACTCGAAATTACACATTGGAATTGAAAAAAAAACAAATATGCAAATACTTTCGAATGATTTAAAAAACCAAGACATGGTTTATCGTTTCAAAATAATTTATTATATTTGATAATATATTCGACAAAATATATTGATAAAAAAATATATTGAATAAAACTGATTTCTTTTATTTGCAGGAATAAAGTGAATAAAATATTCGATGAATTTTGTAGAACTATAAAGAATATCCCCAACATTCATTAAATAATGATATTTACGTATATCTGTCTGAACGCTTTTTGACTGAAATAATATTCTCTTTATAAACTGAAAAATTGTGTATGCTGAATGAAAACCATTTATTATCATTATTATTATTTGATACGCATTGAGTGTTGAGTATACCAATCACTTACTTCCATTTCAGTGTGGGACAAGCCCATTACTTTAATTACTGAATATTCCTTTTGGGAAATAATGAGATGTTTCTCAAGAAAGCTTTGAGAGTCATTGCAGAAGGTCAGGAATGCAGTGAAGCATTGTGCTAATAACATTTTCTCGAAAAAAACTACGATTACCGTATCATTCTATATAAGTACGAAACTTCATTTTCAATTGAAGTAATTAACTTACGAAGCACGGATTCATTTATTGTGTAAATGATGTAAGAACAGAACTCATCTTCATGAATGTAAATGTGAAGAATTATCTAAACTGATATTTGATTTGATTTTTTCTATAAGTTTGAAGCACATTTCTGACGAAAGTTATTGTGAACACACGTTCATAATTTTCATTAAGTCACAGTTACTATTTTAATGGGATAATAATAATAATAATAATAATATACTTTATTCTTATTGAAAATAAATGTTGTGGACAAAGCTTGTGAAAAATAAATGTAAGTATAGAAATATAAAATGTGAATATAAAAACTAAAAAAAAGTAAAGTTAGAACACACACTATAGTCCAACGTCGAAATTTTGTATCAACATGGTTGCGTACAGATTTGTTTAAAAATATTATGTTTGAAAATATAATAGAAATATGAACATATTTACTTATATATAATAGTACATAAGTAAACACACCCATTGCACCAGATAATTGAACATTTATATTCAAAGAAGACTATAAACAAAAATCTTATACAACCTCAATTGAAATATGCACATTTTGTCACGTAAATTTATGATTATAGAATTCTTGCAAACATTTTGTTGGTCAAATTTGCTTATCTTATCTCTGAGGGCAAGTGATTTAACATCTTGACCCCATTGTAATGAATGAAACTCCTGACCAAATTTGTTAAAGGAATTGGCAATTTCAACGCAGTGGAACGGGTGCTATAAGAACGGCATGAAGCCTCAAATAGAGACATATTTTTTTAAATGAGGCAAACCGATTCCCAAATGAACAAAGCAATCACTGTTAAAATCTTTTGCTCAACGAATTTGTGTCTGCATGAATCACGAGGTTTATTCCTACACATATACCTGATAACCCATTTCGGCAGTACTAATACAGACAGAAGTGCTGATGAATTGCATACTTCCCAAAACGGTATTTCATAACGTAGGTGGGATTCAACGATGGCGTAATACACCGTTCTTGCATTTTTGATTCCTAAATTTATTGAAGTTACATTTACTGCATAACATCCAGAACAAATTTTACTTCAAGTTGTTTGATATGTTCAATAAATTTGAGCTTATTCTCAATGTGAATACCTAGAAATTTAGATTGAGTCTCGTTCTTGATCACTAGCACATCTGAATAATAAAATGTTTGTTTTAATGATATTGAAGGATAGCAAATTAGTATCACACCACTCCTTGATTCTTTTCATATCAGTAGATATTGCATTGTGTAAATCATTTGAGTTTTTATTGTTCCTTTTCGCCCTTTCCGCTGTCACCAGCGAAAAAGGTTAAATTTCCAGAAATGCTCAAATTTGCAATGTCATTGACATATAATAAGAATAAGATGGGTCCTAAAACTCATCCTTGTGGAACACCACACCAAATTTGCCTTCTTTTTTTTCTGAAAGTCCTGTTGTTCTTACCATTTGATTCCTTCCTGGAAGGTAAGATTCAAACGATTTGAGCGATTTCTCTGCAGCCGTATTGGTGAATTTTTCTTAGCAAAATCTTATGATCAACGCAATCAAACGCCTTAGAAAGATTACAGCTGCTACTTTACCAGAATTAAACTTCGAATAAATATCATAAAGAAATGAAAAGATGACATCGTGCGTATTTTTATTGCTTTGAAAACCAAACTGGCTTTCACTTAAAATATTGTGGTGTTGTAGGATATATAATTGAGGTGGACATCAATTGTCTTTTCAGTTTCACATTCAAAGGAAAAAGTGATTGAAAAAATGAACCAACTCCTAAAAGATAACTCAAAATTATGAAATTATTTTTTATACAATGTGGTTTATTGAATTTGCAACAAATGGGAACTTGTTGAAGAAATGCATTATCGAAATTTGAATACCGTCGAAAGTTATTGCATGTTCTTTAACTATACTGAATGCATTCAGAAGGACTTCAATCCGAACAATATACAGAGCAGGTGAAAATATATTAAATTCATTCAAGAATAAAGAATATTCGGTTCAAAAAATACAACAAGATGTTATTCAGGAAAAAATAGATTTTCAATCTCATGCAAATTAAATTGTTATCCTGGCAAAGACCACGTTGGGAAAACTAGACCTTAATATCCTACAAAGAACTCTGGACAACGTTCATAATTGGTGTCTGAGAAAGCAGATTTCTGTAAACCCCAACAAAACAGCGATAGTATCTTTCACCAGGACGAGGAATCTGGATGATTTAACTCCGCCTTGGAGTGTATCTCCAACCTTGAAAGCGATAGTACAGACCTCTGAACATGCCCGCAACTCACGCCAGGGAAACTTCAGGAATACGTTTCAACTCTATGACGGCCATGAACCCGAAACCACAAACGGTTTGAGATGGTAGCAAAAATCTAAATTTTAACAATCAACTCCACGTTCTTTCAATAGTACGGAAGTAAAATATATTGGTATTATTATCCTTGATAAAAAAACTTATATGAAACGCTCACCTTGGAAAATGTTTTACATAAAGCCACACTGTTTCTTTGGACATATCGAAAGATTTGTGGAAAATATCAGGGCTTACGTTAGGTTGAATCAAAAGTTAGTGGGTCTATTCGACCCTCCACCGCAACCCGCAAGGGTTTATTGTGGCTCACACCTATTCACACTCGACCGAATAATCCCAGCTTCTTTACGAAGCCGATTAGTTTGTATGCTAAGTAGTCTTACAGGTCAGATGTTAGAGTACGGCTCTACCAAACTCTAAAAACCTGATTCGCAGCGGAGCAGGCACAAAGTCTGTGCTCTGCTGTTTCATCATGTTTCAAACAGAGGCGACACACACTGTCTTTCGACAGTCCGAGTCTCTGCGTATGCTGATTCAAATGACAGTGACCTATGAGAAGGCCTGCTAGACATTGTAGTTCATCCCTACTGTAGTACATAAACTGTTTGGTATCAAGCTTCGAAAGGTGAATAAACGCCTTGGAGTGAGCCAATCATGTAAGATTCTGCCAGGAGTCCATAAATATGCTTGCCATGTAGGTGTTCAATGTTTGTTTGCCAAAGCCTAAAGCGATGGCAATGACAGGATCTAGTCCGATGAAGCTTCTTGCAGCAACTCCTTTGCAAGGGAGTCAGCAGCTTAGGGCTTAGGGGCCAAACAAATCTATTGGATTGATGTGATGATTGTCAAACCGTGATTATTTGCTATTTTCGAATAATAAACTTAAACAGCGAATATTCTGCCACCAGCCGTAGAAGCTTAGGAAATATTTTCACTTCTCATTATTTCAACACATATTTTATTTGTGTTTCAAACCGCGCCAAAGATAAAAATTATATTAAAGAAACGTGACTAAAACGGAAGCCATAATTATGTGTTCAAATATGTACTTACACCTAACTAGTAATGAACATACTTCACGAAAACACTATACTTTTTCTATGACTCGTGACAGGAATATTTCAATATCCATAATGAGATACATAATGAGAAGCAGCCTAAAACAGATTTGAAAAGTATTCCCTATTTTTGTCGAATTATTCAAGGAAAATTGTTTACTATATATGGGACTTGAACCTAGGAACACTTCAACAACTACTCCAAAAAAAACTAAGCAATACAGTTTATACATGATTTTCACAATAAAAGGGTTTTACAAAAACCGCGACACGTGTTTCGCTATACAATAGCTTCCTCAAGCATAAACTGAGAATTACTTCTGAATTACAACCAATTTATACACTAATAATGCACTGTTTGGAACCTTTAGTGTAGTAATGAATATTACTGGAGTTTTTTCCCAACACCAAATCGTTATTTTTAGCACCTCGACACGTGTTTCGATCACCAAGTGATCATCTTCAAAGAGGAAGATTAAGACTAGAAACTGATGCGAGCTAACCCTATTTATGCTATAAAGGTTACCCATACAGGTAAACCATCCAGGCATACCAATCATACAGGTATACCAACCTAAATTTATTTTACAATTTTGCCTTATCTATTATTTTACAACATATGTTTATATAAAACAATTTTCAGCTATATAAAAATTAATTTCACAATATTGCCTATCCAAATTTATTTTTGCAATGTGTCCTTATGTAGTAATCAGTAAACACAACATTATTTTATTTTATTTTAACAAGCTATATAGTATGCTCTTTGGTATATGTCCGTCGTCGTTATTCATAATATTATTGTGTCTACTTATTTCTACACTCTCATAGGCATCTAGTTGCCTGTTGTTGTTAACTTGTTTAACTAATCTTAATGAACTGAAGTCTATGGAATGGTTTTGTTGCAAAATATGATAGTCGACTGCTGATTTTTCAGGTCTTCCATATTTTAAGTGTGCTATGTGTTCCTTATATCTTACTCTAATAGATCTTTTTGTCTGTTCATAATATTTTGCATCGCAGTCCTTACATTCAATTTCGTAAATTCCAGACTTTTCCGAATTCTCGACTTTGTCTTTTGGACTTTCCAAAAGGCTCTGTAGTGTATGACTTGTTTTAAAAACCACCTTCATACCTAGTTCCTTAAAAATCTTTCCAAAGTTACTCGTATATTGGTGGTATGGAACTGAGATGTATCTATCTTGGTTTTTGTCCTTTCTGAAAGTCGAGATTTCGTTCATTCTTAACCTAAACTTCTTTTTCCTTATTATGTCATCTACAATACCCCTCAAGAAACCGTTAGTGGCTGCTATTTCCTGTATTATACATCTTTCTTCTGTGAACCTATCATGTGTTAGAGGGAAAGTCAAAAGACGATGCACTAAAAAATTCAACCCAGCACGTTTGTGCTGTCCACAGTGATGTGAACTGTCAGGAATATACCTATAGGTGCTTGTTTCTTTTCTAAATATATCGTATTCTAATTCTAACCCTCCATATTGGCTCCTCATTACCAAAACGTCAAGAAATGGTAGTTGTCCCTCATTTTCTAGCTCATACGTGAATTTTATTGATGGACATCTATTATTCAAAATGGAAACAAAGTCGTCAATATTCGATTTTTTGGTATCGAATATCGCGAAAATATCATCCACATACCTTAGCCAAATCCTAGGAAAGTACTTCGACTTTTCTTTTCAAGGAACTAGGAACTAGGAATGAATTGGTTAATTTAAAGTTTTCTCCCAAACACATTTGAATTTGCTCATATGTGATGGACTTCTAAAGTAGTGAGTTATAAAAGTTATAAAAGACGGTCACACGAATGGCTTTTCTCATTAGTCATATAAAAAAACAAGTTATCATTTTCAAATGCAGGAAGCCTTGGTTCAATTTCAAATTACAAACGTATACCAAACAATAGTTTCATGAAATTGGTAAAAGAGAAAATTTGCATATGTTCAGAAATGCACTATGAATAATGTCAATACTAAACCTGATGTCCTATTTTTTACATTGTTACCTAATTTATATTCGTTATCAAATTCAAAATGAATCTTTCATACTTTATTTTTGAGCTAATTCGTAGAGTAAGGAGAAAATGTGTGTTTCATAAACAATTAATGAAACATTATTTCTATCACTGACGGAACTTTGAATGTTTGTACCGTTCTCTTACGTAATCGAATAACTTCTCAACAATATTTTATTTTCGAAACACCTGTTATACCTATAAATCTAGACGATCGAAAATTATTTTTGTGAAAGTGATAATGGAATTCTTTGAATTAATAAGATGTTAAAATCGAACTCTCTTGATACAGCGACAACCTACATTATGGATCTCAGTCTCGTCGCATGTTTATGCTTGACACGTTCAATCGCATATTTCTTCAAGTGAAGTGCTACACGATTGAGATATATTTCCATCCATACTATTATAATGACATCAATAATCCCAATTCGAATCAATTGTACTTTAACTATGCTATTTTACCGCAATGGTGAAAGAAATGACGATTCAGAATGTCAATATTATGACTAAAATACTGGAGAAATCTTGAAACGCGCAGAACTGAATGGAACTAATACAAATATCCCTCTTTGAATACAGCAAAGCCCCGACGCAATCTAAAAGAGGCTTCTAGTGGAAAACTCAAGATTCTTCAAGATACTTGTGGAAAAATTCTAAATATGAATTATTAATCTCAATATTCGTATGAGGATACCCATAATATATCAAAGTAGGTCGAAGAAAAAACGTTAATGAAATGAATGAAAAAACTTTTGTCTACTTACCACTAGTTGATTTTATTTATAAGACCGGTTTCGGGTTTGACCCCATTATCAAGTATAAAACTGAGATGTGGAGTTTGAACACTCGGATTTATCAGAAGTAAAGACAGGTATTTGAGAGACAGGTAGTTGGCAAACCAGCATGCCCACTTTAAAATTCACCACTGGAAATTCTAGGGGTTGTTAAACTTATAAATTCAAGAGAGGAGACCTACATAAATCAAGTTGCTCATTTAGGGGTATATATTTTTGGTTGATTTCATGGTTTTCAACAAATTCATTTTCTTCCCTTTATCACATATGTGTAGGATTTTGAGGTTATCTTTATTCATCTTGTGTCTTGATTCTTGAAGATGTTCGTACATTGTGGATTTTTTGTCCAAACGTGTTCACGCAGCCTTATTTCAAAATTTCTACCGGTCTGGCCTGTATGTTCTGCAGAGCATTCGCCACACTCTGTTCTATATATACCTGATTTTTTCATTATATCCCGTTTGGGTTTTGCATTTAACAGGGTTCTACCTAAATTATTATTACTGATGAAAGCTGTTGATATTTTGTGTTTGGAGAAATAATTTTGAATACTTTCTGAAGGTTTACCTACCTACTACACTTGACTCGGCAGTAGTTGTATAGTTTGTAGATGTTGAGTTTGAAACATCTTCCAGAGAGTGTCACTGTGTAAGGAAGGACATGTAGTGATGCTTTAGATATAATATTGAAATCGTAGACGTTTCTTATTCAATAATCCCAATTTTTGAGCCTATATGTTATTCTGTAATTCTATCTGATTTCGGTCATTCTAGTTGGTATTAAAACTCCAAGAAAATTGATTATTCCGCGTAGCAACAACAATCGAAATAAAAAATATCACAACCAAATATTGAATGATGAATGATGAAAAATGTCACTTGCATATTGTTCAATTTTGCATCTTCAACATGTTTTTTGCTAATAAGAATTACGTATCACTCAGAGATCTCATAATTATTATTTTTTCAGATTGTCCAAATTGCATAGATGATTCAATTGCAGCACCCAATAGATGGACCATGCCACTTTTGAAACTAGGAGAGAAACGATACTATCTGGGAATATTTTTCAAGGTAAGACTTTCTTTCAACATGAAAAGGTTTCAATTCATTCGTGATTTTTAAAAAGGTCATGCACTTCTCTGAATATAGTTGGATGGTTAAATAATTATTTCGGAATATGTCTCTTTGGCAGATAATTATTTTATTGGTCAATTGAAAAATATTTAGGAATACGTAATTGTTGACAAGTGTTTAATTAGTATTGAATAATTATTGTTTTATATTATCGAAACTTTCTAATCAACTGTAATAAACCAATTAAACAATTAATTTTTCCAAAAACTCGCATATGTTAATATTACAAGTGTAGGTTTCATATTCCGTATTGACATTTTTGTGGTAATCATTTTTTAAATTAGCAACTTTCACTGTTGAACATTACGAGGTCTGAAGAAATATCTAAGCGAACGCCAAATAAAATCCTACTAACACATATTCTCGAATAAAACAATCATCATTAGAAATTTTCATATGATTACTCGTCATCAAGTTTTTTTACTAACTCAATGTCATTGTAATTAAAACAATGTTAAGGCAACTTTGATTCAATACTCGTAATAATAATAATGATATTAATAATAATAATAATAGTTTATTAGTTCTTTAGATTATGTCTGGTATAACATAGATCAAGACAGTATAGTACATTAGCAGTTATGAAAAAAGATAAATTAATATTTAAAACATTTTTCACAAATGGTGGTCAATATAATTGATATAGTTATTGATGTAACTAAGTGCAAGAAAGCATGTAGAAGGACTCGGTATAATAGTAAACAGATTGCAGATCATACAAAAGAATATCTAAAAGCAATAAAAAACAAAGTGGTTTGATAAAATATAAAATATTAAAATATGCATACATACATGAAATATAAAATCAGATAAAATATGTGCCTCCCAGATACCCACTCATAGAGTAGATATTTTTTACTACTATTTTGAATTTATTCAAAGGAAGATCTTTGTAGCAGTTTGGTAGATGATTAAACAAGGGTATGTTGGGCAACGTTCTGTTTTTTGGAGACGGTGCCGGTGATTCGGCACTTCCAGGATTGCTACATTTCTTGTGTGATATCTACTGTTTCCCAGCGCTCTGAATATCTGTACAAATATATTCTTACAGTTTACTCTCTTGGCCACTCCAACGATATTTCTAACTGCTCTTTTCTGGAGTTTGAGTACCCTATCGGACTCTTGGGATACTCCCCATACTATGATTCCATATGTCATTAGTGACTGAAAGTGTGCCAAATATATTATCATCAATACAGATTTTTCGACGGTCTTCCTAAGTCGGTACAGGAGATAACACTTTGAGGCCAGTTTTTTTCACACTTCATTTATATGGGTAGTCCGTGTACAGCATTCATTCAGTGATAGATCTGCCGTTAGAATTTAGCAACAAGCTGTGATCAAGTTCATTATTTGAGTGTTCATGTGTTCATGTTCAAAACTAGATGAAGTTTACAATATTATTCTCATTCTGTAGGCCTCAATAGTATATTCCATTGCAATGGCTGTCTGTATTTTCTGATAATTGCATCGAGACAGTTTGAGGAAAATAATCACTGAGGTGATTGTTAATTATTCGGGCATCGGTTACCTAAGGGCCATCGTCATTAGCACATATGTTGTCCAAACATGACTTGCCCCTTGTTAGTTCCATGATTAAATTATAAATACAGTATAACTCAAGCAACTCTTTTAATGAAGTCAAGTTCACGGATTCCACAAGAACTTTCACATTAAAATCACAAAAAATCAATACCTTATGCTTATTAAACTTTTTGGTAATTGTTTGTAGTGCTTCCTCTTACTTTGTTGCAAAAATATCAAACATCAAGTGTTATTATAACACCAAGTGTTATAACACCAAGTGTTATAATAACACTTGGTGTTTTGTTTAATTTGCATTCAATACCAATACATTCGAATTTGTCATCTACTGATAGTCTCTCTATTAATTTGAGATTATTGGCAATGAAACTGAGCTCGAGCAGTTCGAAGTGTAATCAATTAAATTAATCAAATATTACGTGCAAGGGAAATAAGTTGTGGAATAGTGAAAAATAAAAGGCGAATTTTTAAATATTCAACGAAAGTCATTTTTTGTATCTAAATTGTCAGAACACATTTCAAAATCAGACGGTGAACATCGAGTGGAATGGAACAAGACAAAAATGATTAGCAATGAGCCTTACTCCAAGAGACGTAAGCTGGAAGAATCAGCATATATTCTTTTATCTGGAAATGGACCGTACTTGGCTACTCATCTTGAAGAAAAATTTGGAAAGTGGCGAAATGGCAACAGACTGATATCGGAAAGCACCTTGTATTACATCGAATGCTTCAGTTGTCAATCAAAAACATTAACATAATTTCATATTTCATTTCATATTTCAAAACTCCTTTGACATCTGTCGAAGAAGTTGTTAAATAAATAATAAAAAAATGACTGCAAATATCCTAGAATTTTTTTGTCCATTTCTGAAAAAGGAACCAGATTTTGGCCCGAAACGTAAAGATAAGTATTGTATTATTTCTTAGCAAGTTTTTTTGATAAGCAAAATTGTTAAATACGACAAGTTTTGTTGTGAAAAATGCTTTGATTTCACGCAGTAACTTATCGGGGTAAACTACAAAGTTTGCCCTTTCTACGCTTGTATAAAGTTCTCCATTATAATTTTTATATTTTTCAGAATGTGGAAGGTGAAAAATACCCAAAAGAGGTCGATAAAAAACGAATTTTGAAATTCTCAACGTCTTGAATATATTAATAGCAAAATAAAGGACGAAATGGAGGAATGTCAGTTAAAACTTTTTGGAAAAATGCATAGATTTTTATTTTATTTCTCTTTCCAGTAAAAATAGTTGTGAACACTTGAAGCAAATGAGAAACAAGTGTCAGATGTTAATCAGGATTCATTCAAAAAATTTACAAATTATACCCAAAAGTTTCTGTCAGAGCGCAACCGGAAAACAGAAGATTGAACTCAAAACTCGGTGATATTTGATAATATTTTTGTTTAGCTCATAATAAATCTATACCTGGCTTGATACACGCACTTTAATGATAATGATACAATATGTTCCGATGGAAAGTTTCCATTTTGAATACTGAATCGAAGATATTGCAAAAATAAGTCAGTTTTGATTTTAAAGGATGACCTTTCCATACACAAATTGTTGAGAGTACAGAATCCTCTTTTCCTGACATCTGAATTAATCCAAGTGTGTGTTAAATGTGTGTGTTGAAATATATTTGTCCCGTTAACCAGTTGCCGCTCCCTTACGAACAACAATCCTCAGAAGCCTATAGTAATGCAAGATAAGAGAATTAACGAGGTATCACGTTTCAACATGAGATTTCTTGCACGGATCAGACGATACACAGTAAACATTTTAAATGTCACATAACAGCCCTTTGGATGAGCCGCCCTTTGGATGAGTAGCACGACTCACGCTAACCAACTGAGTACTGTCCGACCATTTCAAAAGTCTCTTGATTTTGTAAGTGACTGTGAAATACGTTCTTTGGTATTTTCTTTCTCAGAAAATTATCGGAGAAGGTGAATAACGCATCACTGGCAGAAGAAACATACATTATACGGGGTTATCAAATTACTTCACTAAGTTTATGAAGTAGCAGCAATTTATCTGAAAAATACCGAAACATGTCAGGCGATTAATTTTTTTATGTTCGTGATGACATTTATTGAGATAACAAAAAGATGTATTTGTCAAAGCATGACGTTATTTAAGTTTTTTCAAGTAGTTAGCTATAATTTTCTTTGCACTGATAGATTGAGGACATTTTTCTGCAAATGACAATATTTTCGAATGAGGAGGTCACAAAATAATGTTCAAATACGTCACCACAATTCACGAAGCATACTATGCTCTTTTAGATAATTGAGCAAGCAAAAACTGAAAAAAGGTAATCATTCTGGAGCAGTTTACTTTTGACAGTAAGACTGATTCGGAAGTTATCATTTTCAATTTAACTTTTTTGAAAACGTAATAGAAGCTGCAATAGATAGACAATCGAAGGGTTCAAGGTCAAAACTGATGCCCTTCACGAATAAACATGCAGTGTTTTTTGGTTTTTGCGAAAGTTTTTTTTCTCGCAGCATGACCTTGTGGTACGTTTTCGATTGCCCACTTTTTATATGTCGGTAATGGTTTTTGTGAATTTTTCAAGAAGACAGATATGAAAATGATCCGATGTTGCGCACATCGATTCGTACTTGAAAAAAATTGATTATAAATGGATTTATGTGCAAGATGTGCAAAAGGGTATCGACAATTATGCAAATTATTGAAAATATTAATTCAATCGGTTACTCTGAAAAGCAGTTCTCGTATTATTGTAATATAATTGAAGTTTTGATAAGTTACTGATATCGACTTCCCGGTCTGAATATTCACTTTCACGTTTCTCTAGTTTCTCTAGCTACCCGATATGCAGGTCAGTGTATATTAAAGTCCAGTGCATTCAAATAAATTCATCATTAAATCCTATAACAACCACGATTTCATCGTGATGAAACTTTTACTTTCTTAGAAAAAAATATACTTACCTCTTTCATATGTCTCTACTAATTATGTTACTGGAAATTTTCAATCATTTCATTGAAATTATCAGTTTCAGATAATGAAAAGATTTTATCATGTCCGATCTGACTCATTCTTTAAAATCATGCCACTTTTTCACAATATTTTCTAAATTAAGACAAGCATTAGAAATTCAGATTACAAATATTGAGCGTTCATATATCAATAAATAAAATGATGGGGCAATGGATGTGAGTTTCAGATGATGAATTGATAGGTAGAAGACTATGGCTGACCTTTATCTGGTTAGAAAATAAACTAATGTGTTAAAAATGTTTACTACTATCGACATGTTGCTTACATGCCAGTTTGGCTACCTAAAGAATATCGACCATTCTGACTATTCGATTCTCAGCTCATACAAGTCTCTGGAAAATTTTACGTGTTTCTGCACCTGAAAAAGCAAATGCGCCACTGGAATCAATGAAGTCGCCCCGGAGCGCCAATTAATTTTTATTGTTGTTTTTATTTTATTTTTATCGTTGTTTTATTAATAAAAAAGTTTTTTAATTCCATAAGTAATACTCTTGTCAACTGAAATATATTTTCTATTACATCAAATAAATTGACATTATTGATAAGAATAAAACTGTTGATATTATTTTTTTTATATGTTTTCAGATAGTAAACGAATGCTGATACCTAACCTCTCAATCAGCTCACTTTTTTTCCATTTTGCGGACGCCCATGACGTTTTAACCACCTTTTTAATTGCTCACAATTAAGAGCCTCAACCGAATTATAAGCAAGTGAAGCACCATCAATGGTTTTTTCAAATATTTTATTTGTTTGTAGAGATAATATTCCTTGCACAGCCATTGTTGATGAAAATAGTACGAATGTTTTGAATTACGCAATTTCAATATGACAGCTACGCTTGCGCTCGTCTTATGATGAAAAGGCCTATTGAAGGAAACAGTAAGCAGAAGCTTAACATTTGATATAACTTTGCGTGCTATTTTTGATCTTGGCTCTAATGGGCTCTTTCATTGGAACAATTGGACTTTGGTTTCGATGTCATAACCATATACCCATGAATTATCGCCAGTTTTGACCATTTTGAGGAAATACGCGACAGTTTTGGTCAAAATTCAGAAATTCTGGAACAAACTTACAAAAAATGCATGGTATGAGCCAACTGCTATTCCCAAATCCTCAGCAACTTCTCTAATAGCGATTCCATGATTCTCCATAACAATTTTCTTCACTTTCTTACTTTCATCGGTTGTTGATGTGCTTAGGCGTCCAGGGCGAGCGTCGTCATTCACATAGTCTCGACTTTCTGTGAAAAGCTTGTACCTTTTGTAAATATTTTTTCGACTCAAATTACAATCACCGTATGTCACTGTCAACATTTCAAGTATTTTTGAGCACCTAATTCTATTTGTCACAAAAAATTTAATACAAATTTTTCGATCAATTTTTTTTAATAACATAAAATCGTCGAACATGCAAAACACTGTATTTCATCAGTTCGGACTCCATTGTCTAATATAATACAAATTGATTTGAAATCCCAGAAAGAATATGTAAAAAATTAAAAAAGATTAACCGAAAAATTACAATTTTATTAAACAAAAAACTGAAATTACAAAAAATTAACATATATAGACAACAATGAAAAAATGAAAAAATTCAAATATTAATACAAGTTGGAAATTAGAAAAAGACTATTATTAACAAGAAATGAAAATTAAAAATTAAAGGATTCCAAACCAAGTTACGTCACGACGTTTCTATTGTTAGTATCCACAATCGTCTTCGGGTGATAACTGGACTTATTCCTTCGAGATCAGACTATTTATAGGTCATTCGAGTGCTTTCACCTATCCCCTCTTTCCTCTCTCCGCCTCATTGGTTTTAGCGGGAGATGACCGTTTGGCAAGAGTTGGTCGTTTTCCGCTCAATTACAGGTTTCCATATGTTACGTATCTCTACGCTAGCTTGGTTGAATGCGTTATTGGACAACATATACGAGGCTTCCTAAACCAGTGTTCCTCCTTATGGATGATTTGAGCTTGAGCCCACTTGATGTTATGTTGATGAGTCCAAACATGCTCTGCTATTCCAAATTTGCTGGTTTCTCCTCGCTGTGTGTGTTTCTTGTGCTCAGGAATGCGAACTTTCAAAGGCCTCTTAGTTTCACCGATGTATAATTCTCCGCACTCGCAGGGTGCAATTCTTGGAATCGCAGTCCCCGTTTGGTGGCCTGGTTTTCGTGAGGCTGCTATGGATAGTGTTCCCCGATCTGTAGCAGGTTCTGATAATATACTTGGACCCAATCCTTCTTATCCTTTCCGATAATCCTCTGATGTGGGGAAGTGCAAGCGCTGGTTGTGGCGGCTTTTCTTCCTTTCGGACCTCCTGCTGTCTTTTAGCCAAAGTCTGTTCCACCATCGCTTTTGAGTAGCCATTTGGTTGAAGATCATTTTTGATGATGTCTAGTTCCTTCTCGAGACCTTCCTTCGTATAACAAAGTCCGAAAGCAGTGTCTAGTAGAGTTTTGATGATTCCTCTTTTAGTCGATTGATGGTGGTTGGATTCGTGGCTCAGATACTTCTAACTTTTATGCCTCTCACCAACAAACTGAATATGCTAAACAACTGAACCTTTGAACATATATTCAAGACAAGTGTACCAACTTAAAAAAATCAATCGCGAATGTAAGTAGCCCGCGAAATTTGAACATTCACCTTATTTTTTGAACAGTCCACGTATTTTGCGTCTCATTGACCAATTTACGGTACTTGTATGACAGTAGTATACCTTTGAAATAACATTATTTTGGATCACTGATATGTTTCACCTCCAAATACTTGCTTATTATTTGTACTCAAGTACTTCAAGTACTCCAGCAACCCTTGTAAATGCGAAAATTTATTCAGTTAATCAATATATATATATATATATATATATATATATATATATATATATATATATATATATATACAAATCAAAATAAATAACTTGATTTGTATATTTGTAAATAATATCACCTGATGCAACTTCGTAACTCTTTGTATGATTCATTTCCTTTTCATTATCACAAATAATCATTGCATATTTCCGGCCTCTGTGAAAACGCATAGGCAAATTATCTGTTGAGAAATATATTACGAAACGGAAAGTAAACCGATCTCTTTTTGTCTTCAGGCTAACTACTATCGAGCAACGCAGTATTGTAGATTCCACGGCATGCATTTGGCCAGCATCACATCCCAGGAGGAAAACGACAAATTGGAAAAGTATATTAAAGATTTCGGTAGGTACAGGAAGAAAGAAAGGGTGTTTTGAAAATTCACATTTATATTATTGAGAATTAACTTTTTTAATGGCTTTTAATGTTCTTGAAAACATACCCTGTTGACTTTTGTGTAGATAATAGTGTAGAACTGTAGAAAAAAGT
This sequence comes from Leptinotarsa decemlineata, assembly GCF_025532065.1. Classification (NCBI taxonomy): domain Eukaryota; kingdom Metazoa; phylum Arthropoda; class Insecta; order Coleoptera; family Chrysomelidae; genus Leptinotarsa; species Leptinotarsa decemlineata. The sequence goes on from NW_027412525.1 coordinate 2,225,925, forward strand.
GATAAATGAAAGACCATACTACTCCAATCGCAATGATCCGTCAACAGAGTAGAGTACAAAGATTTCAATACGTATTTCATAGAAGAATAGAAACTTTGTATTGTATTTGCCAATTTTTTCTGAATATTCCCTTTATGTGAAACTATTGAATAAATGTCTGAAATCCACATTATGCCGCCATTCATTGTTTTAGAAGATACCAATTTTTATAGTAACTACTTCAACGTCAAAAAGTTTTCTTAAAACTTTACTGTTTCAATGATTCACTAAAAGGTTATATTCCCTTTGAGGTTAGGTTAGGTTGGGTTTTTGAGGTTATTGAAATTGTAGTTCTGATTTGCAAAAGAGTCAAGATGAAACAATTCTTGAAAAATATATAAAGATTGGTCCACTCTCAAAAAGTTTACTTCTCTATAGTCTATTTCAAAAGAGTGTAGAGTAATAAATCATGAAGTGTCATAAAATTTGCCTGAATTTCGTTGTCGTCCATGGGCGTAGGCAAATCTTAGGATTATTGAACTTAATAATTAAAGTAAATTAAAAATTACAGACATAGATAATAATAAAAGGCCATTTTTGGGAAGTAATTTGGTCTAAAACTAAGTACCTACATGTATTTAGGTAAGTAAAATTTCTTAAAAAAAGATTAAGATTAATTTTAGTGGTTCTTGTAAACTTATTTAATATGCAATTTGGGTTCATATACTTGAGCATGATTTCTCAAAAAAGGGTTAACACTTAGTTCCGAGGTGCCATGTCATTATAATAATCCCTTTTTGACCCTGCCCACCAATCATGCAATACCTATTAAACCCAGGTAATTAAGAAAAAGGGTTTAAATATATTGTAATGGTGTCTTAAACATTCGAGTTATAATAGTAATTGTTACTACACCAATTAAACGTACAGTGATATTGTGATATAGAAATAGTGAAAAAGTTATAAAATGGGAACATTTACTCCAAAGAAAAGAAGTGTAAAAAATTCTCCGCTATCTGTTTGCGAAAAAGTTATAAATTATTAACTGGCTGTCAAATAAAGGTATTCAGTTTGAGACGAATTCAGTAAAGAAGGAACTACTAGCCATAGTAAAACAACATAAATCTCGCTTCATGAAATATGCCGTAGAAGATGTAGCAGAAAAGTATAAAGTAACTGTGCTGCGCCTACCGCCATATCATTGCGAATCAAATCCTATAGAACTTATATGGGCACAAGTTAAAGAATATGTTGCAAGGCACAATACCACATTTAAAATGAAAGATGTCAAGGTATTGTTTGATCAAGCCATTATGGAAATCACATCAGAAAACTGGCAAAAGAGGAAGATAAAATGTGGGAACTGGACAACTTGGTCGATCAGGTGGTTGACCCTATAATTATAACACCAGGGGATGATGACAGTTCTTCGGATGAAGACTATACTGATGTAGAATAATTTAATTGAATTGTAAATATACTGTAGCGGGATAAGCAATCTGGACAGAGACCAGTGTATCAGTGACAGTGACACTTTTGCTTAGGTTAGGGTTTAGAATTAAGGGTAGTCTGAATAATTATTTTCTCGGAAGGTTCTCGAAAATTGTACCTAGTAATCTCTAGAACATTCAATTAGGGTATAAATAGAGTGTTGTTAAACGTTAAGGGAAGTTCACAGTTTTAGTATTGTTCAAGTGTCAAATTGTAATAACGTATCCAGTAAAGTTCTTGTCGTTTTTGTGAATAAATTGATTTAAAGTCCCCACAAGTGTTTCAATACGTAAAGTTCGTTCGTGTGTGTTTGTGAGTATTTCCCGATTTCGGTTCGTATATATTTTATTGTTACATTTTATATTTTTTTAATAACACTGTTCTGCTGTATTAAATTTTTATTTCCTTTAATATAATTTTTATGAATGCATATTCTTTTGGCAATTATCCCACTAGCGCGCCTCTGGCTCAGTATTTATCCGTCGATAACAATGGACAAATCCCTTAAAACAGGGTGATACCTACCTGCTCTTTATGAAACGACATAATTTTGCAATGCGGACTAGGGAAGTGACAGAATTTATTGACGGATCACCCTGTAGCGCTTTTGAATACTTAATGAGATTTTATTACTCTACACTCTTTTGAAATAGACTATAATCGTAAATCATTTTATGTCTTTCTTCAATACGCAAGGCAGGCTTCAACGGCTGAAAGTCCAAACTTAAATATAACACATTTCATTAGTTTGGACTTCGATTGTCTAATATGATATAAATTAATTTGAAATCCTTGAAAGAATCTGTACAAAATCAAAAAGGGTAGCTGAAAAGTAACCATTATATTAAGAAAACAAAAAAAATTAAATTACAATGAAATAAAATGCAAGCAACAACCAAAAAATGAAAAAAATTGAACTATTAACACGAGATGAATTCAAAAAAATATTAACAAGAAATGAAAATTAAAAGATCCCAAACCAATCTGATTATCACTAGTTATCACCCGAAGACGATTGTGGATACTAACAATCGAAATGTCGCGTCGTTTAGTAACTTGGTTTTGGAATCTTTTAATTTTTAATTTTCATTTTTTGTTAATACTATTTTTTAATTGTCATCTAGTGTTAATAGGTCAATCAATTCATATCATATTAGACAATGGAAGTCCGAACTAATGAAATGCACCATGAAACATTGTCAACACCTTCTAGTGAGAACCTGGTCGATAATCATTGTGTAACACAAATGGGTGACTGGAGAAATAGACCTCCTATGACAAATTTCAGAGATATACTCTCTTGCCAGCCCGGAACCGATCCACTGATTCTCTCAGGCAACCGGTAGCTATCCAGGCCGGAATGTGCGGCTCTGGAATCGTACCTGTGGACTTTCTTCTGAAATATCCCCTACGGCAGTGTCAATGACACATTGAAGAGGTTCCAATCAGTTGGTTGATATTGAGGTTGCCCGATAGTCAAGGTGCCAGATTGAAGATTGCAGCCTATCTATCTCAGCTACACCTGACGAATACTATATTCAGCCAAGCAGCGCTTTTGTGCTACTGGTATGGGAAAATCATTGTTTGAGGTAATTTGTTTCTTTTTCTGAGATGCAGAGAAGACTCATAAGATATTCCGCCCTTGAGGAGGCGATAGTTCACTTCCTGGCTGCACCATTTAGTTTTCTAGGTTTGATGAGATCTTGCTCCACGGCTAGCTAGGGAACGTATGTCCGTAACGACAGAGCCTTCACTCACCGTGACAAGAGTGACAAGATACATTGAGAGGGTTACTGATATTTTGAGGTGAATTCAGAGTCATAATCCTTTCTGTACGGATACACACCTTACAATGAAGTGTCAATTTATAAGAACTCCCACCTTCACGGGTGATATCTCACTCTGCAGGGGATTTAAACGCCATCCGCTGCAGGTAAGGGACTGAGGCTGATTAAATTTATATAATACTCTCTGTGTCTTTCTTACGTGATTATTACTTTTGATGTTTTTTTTTCTGTTATTGAGAGCCGTCCCAGTTATTCATTTCTTCTTAGACTCAGGAAAAATGCAAAGTGCAAGTGCTTCTCTCATGTGTGTGTTCCCAAGTGAAATTTTTTCGAAACTTACTCATTCATTTTCAAATATGTTCTTGTGCCCCCATAGCTGATTTATGACTCATATATTGAGCGGTTGATCGATGTCTAACACACTCATCAGCTCCCGTTTTCTGTGATTCCTAGATGTTAGAGCAATTTATTAACCATTTTGAATCCAATGTGAAGTTATGCCAAGTCAGGCTCTGTTACAATATTGAAATATTTTAACCAGGCACCCAGTTAAGGGTTGGTCTATTCTTGTCATTTGTTCACCATACATTTTCAGACTAGTTTCAATGCCACTCTTGGGTTAATCAGTGCCCGAGTTCAACCTAACTGTATATAAAAAAATCGACCTACTCATTTCCTTGAGGTCTCAAGTTAATGTTCGATTATATAATTATTTCTGCCAAGCATGTTCCCAGGGTAACTGTTCAGCATCCATTCTTTACGGTCTTTAACTTTAACGGTGAAGTTTGAAACGAAAGTGTACTTAGATGTCATGTGTTATAAACATATTTGATGTTCGTTTCTCAATATATTTCGAAATTTCAGTTTCGTCTGATCCTTTTCATCTCCATGTATTTTTCAATCTTAGTTGATCCTCTCTTTTGGCCCAAATTATTGCAAAATTCTAGAGTGTTATCAACACACCCATATAATTTCCGAACAAGCAAATCCTTGCACCTTCTCTAGTTTGTTATCAGTGGGGACTTTTCTCATATGTCGCCACCAAATCAAAGATGCATATATTCTCAAGGGTTCAACCACCATTATGTATAGCCAACACATTATGTATGATTTTCGTTGGTGTGTCTTGTCAGCATCAATGCTTCTCCGCTGATCCAAAGACAATTTGCCTAGGTTCTCATTGGTCATCTTTGATTTGGCCTCCATCAAGTCTCTGGTAGACGAGTTCCTCAATGATTTTATATTTGATCTTTTTTGGGCAATTAAACATTCTTGGGTCATTTGCGCTTAATTATCGGACCCATCCCATTCCCATGAGATTCAAAATTATCTCCTTTGCTTTCAATATTATCTTATGGCGTTTCTGTTTCCAATTCCTACGAGTATTTTCTTTTATTTGCTTTCTTTCACATTCTTGATCAAAAAACTAATCTTCAATTGGAAAACATTTTTCCTCACCGGAACAAAAATGCTGTCTCTCGATTCGCGTTTCGCTACCCAAGTTCACATCATTAGGAAATGACTGAAACTACTTTTTACAAGTTACAATGATATTCACTTATGAATCTAGACGAATCGGTACTTCTCTTAATGAGGAACGTTGAATCAATTCTTAGTATTTATTTTGTTATTGTCCTACCTAATTTTTTTCTTCCTATAAATATGTACTAATGCGAACAGTGATCTATTAGGAATCGAACTTTTATCACCATGCATATATCTCATTCCACTTTTTTTCATTTGATTTTAGAAGGCATCTTAAAACTTGTTGTCATGTACAGGCCTCAATAATTTCAAGAATTCATCACTTATTTTGTGGCCGTTCTCTATGGCATGCTAAGCAATACTGGACTTCTCTAGTCTATGAAATCGAATATGTGAAACATGTTTCTTGTAGCGTCGCGTCTTGACTTGTAAAAGTCAAAAGTGAAAACTTTCCTGTTGAAAGAACTTGAAAGGATACTGGACGGACACGTCAGGAGGGTGGCATTATATGCATCCCATCTGAATGACCACAAGTATGTTTATCAAACCGGCAAATCGACAGATTTAGCATTGAACAACATTGTAGAGAAAATTTCCCAATATCTTGACAACAAGGAGATTGAAGTTGCTGTATTTCTCGATATTGAAGGAGCATTTGACAATGCACTACCTAAATCTATAAGATCATCTCTGGCTAGGAAAGGTATAGAATCGACCATAACTGGCTTGATCTATGCCATGCTGGTGAACAGAACTGCAACTACGACTTTTCACTGCGAGGCCATTAGGTTCAGGGTCGCCTGCCCTCAAGGTGGGGTACTATCTCCCCTTCTGTGGTCGCTCCTGATGGATAGTCTGATTGATGCCCTCGACAGAAGAGAAATAGATCTGCAAGCTTATGCAGATGGCAAGGTCCACGTCGGGAAGGGTAGCTTGTTATATCCTCCAAAGCACGATGGACGTTGTTCACGGTTGGTGCCCGAGAGAGCAGATGTCTGTCAACCGCAGCAAAACTGTGATAATACCCTTCACCAGAAGGAGAAAATTGGACGATCTAACGCCACTCTCCCTCAATGGTGTGGTCATTCCATTTGGAACGGAGGTGAAATATCTTGACATTGTCCTTGTTAAAAACTCACCTGGAACGCTCACTTGGAAAAAGTTTTACACAAAGCCAGACTGTCCCGATGGCCTTGTCGAAGGATTTGTGATGAAACTTGGGGCTTACAGAAAACGGCCCAGGTGAAGCTCTCTGGCTTACAGAGACAGACTTGCCTGGCCATCAGTGGTGCCATCAGTAGCACAATGTCAGCGGCCATGGAGATCCTTCTAGATCTACCTCCTCTCCACATTTTTCTGGACAGGGAGGCTAGATGGAATGCATATAGACTTGTGCACATTGCCAATAGCACAAGTCAATTTAATTCAGAGTGCATCAGACTGTTGGTTAACACTAGAACTCACAGCATTCTGGAAATGACCTCTGACTTCATGCATCCAACTTTCAACTACGAACTACCTTATAAAATACTGTTCCCAAGTAGAGAGGACTGGATTCTCCTGGAGAAGGTAATATTAAGAGCAGATAGTTGTTGGTTCACAGATAGATCGAAAAATCATTCTGGTGTCTGGTCCGGATTCCTGGCCATACTAGCTTGGAAGGCAATGAGACTGCTGACTCCCTGGCAAGGGAGGGTGCTACAAGCAGCTTCATCGGACCACAACCTGTCATTGACATCGCTTTATTCTTTGCCAAACAAAGATTGAACAGCTGGATGGCAAGAAGATTTATATATTTCTGGCAAAATCTTTCAGGATTGGCCCACTTCAAGGCGTTTATTCACCCTTCGAAGCTTGACACCAAACAGTTGTTGTACTACAGTAGGGATGAACTATGATGTCTAACAAGCTTTCTCACAGGTCACTATCAGTTGAATCATCACATGCAGAGACTTGGACTGTTGGAAGACACTGTGTGTCGCCTCTGTTCAGAAAATGATGAAACGGCAGAGCATATACTTTGTGCCTGCCCCGCTGGGGACCGAATCAAGTTTTTAGAGTTCGACAGAGCCATATTCTTACTATCTGACCTGAAAGTCCACTCACCATATAAACTAATCGGCTTCGTTAAGAAGCTGGGTTTATTTGGTCGAGTGTGAATATGTGTGAGCCACAATAAACCCTCGCGGATTGAGGTGGAGGATCGAATAGACCCACTCACTATGGACCTTACCTAACCTTACCTATCAAGTCACAAGATTGTGTCAAAATACATCATCCACGTATCAACTCCAAGTTTGTGAAAAGTAGCCTAACTCCTCTATTACTTCCATTCAAAATCTGATCGCAGTTTTGTCTGTTAAATGTTTCCGTTCAATTGTGAATTTAGTTACCATCCAATAATGTATATGCTCAGATATAATATTAGGGTCTGAATAGTTGATTTGGAATTGAGACAATCGACATATTTGTATTTCCGATTTGTTATTCAACTCAGATGACCTTAAATTCAACATTTTGTATACCGTACTTCATATCCAGTCGTGCCACTTACAGTAATGTGTAATTTTTCTGCAGGTTATGGAAACGAACATTTCTGGACGTCTGGAACCGATATAGCGGAAGAGGGCAACTTTTTCTGGATGTCCACCGGTCGACCGATCACCTACACGAACTGGAATGCTGGCGAACCTAACAACTTCGAATACGAAAACGGAGAACAGGAAAATTGTTTAGAACTTTGGAACAGAGACGGAAAGGGATTGAAGTGGAACGATTCGCCTTGTTCATTCGAAACGTATTTTGTTTGTGAAGTGCAACCTTGAGCAAACTGAGTGTGTGTAAATAGTGTGTTTCAATTGTTTCATTCAATGACTGAAAGTGAAAATGCGTTACTGATCTTATGTAGAAGGAATGCGTGATATCATTTGTTCAGCTTGTGTGTGGTATACCTTTAACGATTCTAGTCTAGAACTTACCACCGAATTTTGTTGTAAATAATATTGAGGTTTCAACCAGGTTATTTATAAGACAATTTTCAATAGGAATGCATCAAAGAAGTTTTTTTTCCAAATAGTGGATACTTCGCTAAATATTTACTTTCGAAGTTTAGAGCCAGGACTGAAATTTAGATAACTATAAAGGTACCTTAATTATTCACTATGTTAACGATCATTGCATTTTGTGAGAACTCGATGTACTTCAAACAGGTACACTAGAAAAGTGTTATCGTCTAACAGAAATATTTTTAAAATACATTGAATTGATTTACTTTCAGTTATTCTATTCATGAATTGAATATCCAATATCAATATGGGGAATGGCAACAAATTCATTACTGAAACCAAATGAAAAACTTCAAAATTAAGTTATCAAGTATATATTTAAGCTGAAATATAAGGAGCCTACAGTCAACTTCCCTAAAAATTATTCAATTTGTCATTTTTAAATTTTAGAAGTGACAATTTTTGGGAAAGGAAGTTTTTGACTTTGTACTACTTCATCTTGATACAAAAAAATATGGGAATCCTCCAAAGAAAGAAGTAACTCTATACATGGATGTATAGATCATGCAAAGAAGTAACTTCAGACACAAACTGGAAGAAAAAGCTCTCGTAAAACAGCTACTTTCATATAAGAATTGAATCACGCGAAAGATAAACTCTTTCGAAACAAATAATTTAATATACTTTTTTCCACTCAGTTTGTATTCCAAACATTCGTTATGGAATTGATTCAGAGATCATTCACAGGATTTCTACGCAATATACTGAATGAAAGGTGAGAATGTCACTTATATGGAACACTCATCCTCACTGGTAGACATCGATGTTTCGCCGTAAGACACTGGCCTTAGGACAAGTTAATTCTTTGCATGATCTAGACATTTATATATAGAATTACTTTTTTTGAAATTGATTGCTTCATTCTTCTCTTTTGAAGATTCCCACCCTTTCAATTTAAACAAGACTCCTTCGAATAAGCGAATTAATGTCATTACGATGTCATCGATGACATGAATAGATCAAATTCATTTCGTGACATAAGGTCGTAATTTATGAATGAATTGTGTGTGTTTTTTTATAATGTTATCCAGACTGGTACTGAAGAACCCTAAGGCAAATGTCTTACAGCGAAACATCGATGTCTACCAGTGAGGATGACACTGTTTCATTTAAGTGAAATTCTTACTTTTCATTTAGTATGTTGTGTAGGAATTCTGTAATTCAATTCCATAACGAATGTTCGGAATACAAACTGAGTAGAGAAAAGTGTTTTTTGTATATTTCAGTGTTCATATAAAAGTATTTGTTTCGAAATATTTTTTTTCTGTAATTCAATGTTTATATGGAAGTATCTGTTTCAGAAAGGGTTTTTCTTCCAGTTTGTGTATGAAAGTTACTTCTTTGCATGATCTACAAATCTATGTATACAGTTACTTCTTCTGAAATTATTGGCTTCCTTCCTTTCTTTCGAAGATTCCCTACTCAAACTTGAGTAGCGCCTTGATGATGACAGCACGACCAGCTGTCGAAAGCGCTCGCATATAATTAAATAGGAGTTATAAAGCTTTAAATTTTTTTTTGTAACTTATATTGATATTTAAATATATATATTGAAAGGTCAAATTTATTCGACTGGCTATTATATAACTATAGGTTATTTTTGAGTTGGGTATTTCAGTCTAATCTCTGCGGGCTATTTAAATTCCAAATTTAACCCTTAAATTACTTAAATATATTTCGAAACATTTAAAGTATTAGAATTTCTACCAGAAATTATAAAACAATTTAATCGCTATATTCTAAAATCAAAACCCCTCTCAGCAACAAAGAAAAATCTAACATTATGTATAGTATTCCATGTTCTTCTTGTAATTCAATTTACATTGGTGAGACCAGTTGTGATCTATCTGGAAGGATCACGTCACATAAAAGTGACTGCAGACTCAATAAACGTTCTTGTGTATTGTTATCAGAATATATTATCTCTTCAGATCATGTTATGGATTACGAAAATTCAAAAATTTCAGCAGTTGAAAATAATGAAGTCGAAAGGCTATTTCTAGAAATGGTTCACACAAGTAAAAATAATAATAGCTCAAACATTATATTTTAACTTTTGATCAATAAAATCAAACAAATAATTTCAATATAATAAAAAAATTATAGATCACTGATAATTTTTCACTTACATTTAAATCTCACTGTATATGCAAATATCATAACAATCACATTTTCTCTGGTGCTGTAACAAAATGTTCAAAGTAACATTTGCATTTGACTTTTCGGTTTTTATGTTTGGATTTATTTTACCATATAGTGTTTGAGTCACATTTATTCTTTAGATATTCTTGATAAAGAAAAAAATTAATTTATGTAAGGTTGAATAGCAAAAAATAGTGCTTTTATATCCCGCAGAGATTTGACTGAAAATTTGAAAATTTTTGACTGAAAATTTGTGGACAGAACACTCAAAAAATGGAGGCAAACCGCGGACACGTGTTTCTGGCTATTGGCCTCATCAGTGCGGTGCAGCCAATTACAAAGATGGACAACAACTGGTTACTAAAAATGATAAACTTTACATATGCACGGTGTAACCGTGTTAAAAATAATAATCTCTCGAATTCAAAAAAGATAAACTATAAAAGAATATCAAGTGACGTCAATTGAAGCAATAAAATTCCAATCTACCGGAGAATAAAAAAAGACGCTTCTCTTGTTTTCTCCGATGTGTATTTCAATATTCAGTTTAACCTTAACATATTGGTCAACATCAAAATCCGGAATAGTTTTCGAAATCGAGTCACGACACAGCCTTAAGGCGATGAGATTTTTTGTAAAGAAGATCTGAAGAGAATGCATAATGACCTTGGCTGATAAAGATGAATGAGATTTCTTGAATGTGATTTCAGTTGTCCCTGAAAGCACAAATTATTTTCAATAAATGAATAGGTGCCGTGTATTCACTAAAGACTGAATAGCAAATTATTGATAGTTCATTTAAATGTTTATGACATAATGATCGAGTGATATAAAGAATATAAACATATAAAATACAGAGTGGGCTGTCGCTTTTGAAAGTCTTTTAATTCTTCAGAAAATTTAAAGCTTTGAAATGACCAAAATATGATGGAACTTGTAATTTGTTTCAATATTGTTACTTCTATAGCTTTATTAGGATCGTCCAGTTAGCCAAAATTTTTTCACCAATTAGCGAACAACTTTCAAAGATGTCTCCCAAGATATTATTGGTTGGTAGTCTGACCACCCGATTTGAAAAAATTCCAAAACAATTGTTCTGCTTTTATAAATCTACATAAATTCCCGCGAACGCATATGGATATCTCTTAAGGATAGCTTATTACACTATGAAAATTATTCTTGTAAATTCACAATAAATATCACTAATAACTTAGAGCCATGGCAAACATATAATTTTACATAATTCATATCACTCAAATGTATTTTTACATTTTGGTATTACATGTTGAACGAATAAAAAATACACGATAAATACATTGTATGATTTCTGGAATTTTTTCATATTACTACAAGTAGGTATATCAAGTTTTGTGAATTAATTTATTGAATGCGCCATTTTTTTGTCCAAATATTTTAGGACTTTATGAGTACAGATGGGAACGTACTTTACTGAATAATTTCAGCATATAAGAAACTGTGAATAATGCCTCAGAAAATTGAGAAATCAAAACTCATTGGATCGTAGCACAACTAATACAAATGTGGAGTTTTGTGACTTGGATTTCTAAGGCAGACATATATTTTTGTGTCAATAACTTGAAAAAATATAACAAGCGTATCTTTAATAATATATTGCGTTTACAATCTATTACATTTTGTAATTTACCACAATTTTTTTCAACATTTCCCGTTTCAAATTGAGAAAATGATTATATTCAGTAACAAGAAAGACAAAAAAATAACTTTGATAACGAAGTTTTCACTGTTGGCTGATTTTTTAATTTTCCGTTACTGGATGAATTTTAAAATGGAACCTCTGGATGAATCCAACATATTGTGGTTGAAAGCATCTATGGACACATTGGATCTGCTTCTTCCAATCATGTCATTTTACATCTTTACAGAGAATCCAAATTCTGAAATGAAAGCATTGAAGTCATAAATTCGTCAAAATGAATTCAAAAAGAATACATTGTTTGATATTTGAGTCACTTCGACCTCAAACTATATACTGGTCACATAACAATATTTTAGGTTTTGGAAAGTTTTGGCGTCGAAGGAGATTTCGGAAAATCAAAATTATCGCCCGACAAAATAAATGCAAGTGGTCTCCGATACAACACGCGTGATGAATCACTTTGAAGGTTGAGGCTGCACTTTTGTTTTGTGTTGTCTGTAGGTACTCTATATTGAAATTGAAAGTTTTGAAGCTTCTTTTGTTTGAGTGAATGAATTTTATCACAGTATTTCATCAGTTCGGACTTCCATTGTCTAATGTAATATAAATTGATTTGAAATCCCTGAAAAAAATCAAAAAGATTAACCGAAAATAACAATTGTATTCAACCAAAAACTGAAATTATAAAGGAATAACATACAAGCAACAAGCAAAGAAATAAAAAATTGAAATATTAATAAAAGCTGAAAATTAAAAAAATTAAAAAATATTATTAACAAAAAATTAAAAATAAAAATCAAAAGATTCCAAATCAAGTTACGTCATGACGTTTCGATTTTTAGTATCCACAATCGTCTTCGGGTGAATACTGACGATGAAATACACCACGAAACATTGTCAACTACCTTCAAACAAATTTTATCATTATTATCAGTTACAATAGATAGATAGATAGTTTTTTATTGATCCTTTTTGCTAAATAATGTGTAGATGGGATTGAAGTTAAGTTATAAACATGCATATATATAAACATACAAAGGTATAAACAAACATATAAATAAAATTCTAGGTCTAGATAGAATGCAAGTGAACTAAGTTTCACAATAAAAATAATTTCGTCCAGGCATCATATAAAATCCTATGTAATGATATCAATAATATATATATATATATATATATATATATATATATATATATATATATATATATATATATATATATATATATATATATATATATTTCAATATTAAATTCTACAAAAAGGATTTGAAGCTTTATATCTTCTATTAATTATCTGCGAGCGCTTTCGACAGTTGGTAGTACTGTCATCATCTGGCACTCCTCCTGGCAGTTTGAGGAATGCCAGATGATGACAGTACTACCAACTGTCGAAAGCGCTCGCAGATAATTATTAGAAGATATAAAGCTTCAAATCCTTTTCGTAGAATTTATTATTGAAATACTCAAAATAAAGGAAAATTAGTTGCATCAATCAAATATATATATAATAGATATTCTAATATTCAATCTTTGAGAAGTATCATGTATCATTATAAAACCTGAATTTCACTAATTCGGACTTCCATTGTTTAATAAAATATGATTTTCATTTGATTGTATTTATTGCCAATATAATTGTTATTTTTAGCTATTCATTTCAATTTTTTTTTTTTTTTTTTTTTTTTTTTTTAAGATATTTCAAATCATATTATAGTATATCAGACAATGGGATTCAGAACTAATAAAATTCTCCATGAAACATTGTCAAACACTTTCAAACAAACATTATAAACCTGTCCTTGATTACCATCATTTAATATAATACATTTAAGTGGGCATTCGCATGGACACCTCACTTCCACCCTTCCGCCATGTCCACCATCACCCCTACCGCCCTCTCAAATTATAAATACGAGTGAACAAGCGACTCGGCAGTTGCAGAGCCACAAATCGAAACGGCCAAGCGCTCCATGCGCATGTTGACAGACATGAATATCTCGTGCTGGGACCAGATGAGCCTACGTACTATCGCGGGCAGACTAGGCCTGACGTACTAGACATCGCGCTTCTCAGAAACGTCTCTCTGACTAGCGAAATTTACGTTCTGTCGGAACTGGATTCTGATCATAATCCAGTAATCCTGGTACTGGGCGATGATCTTCCTCCCCCTGAGTATCGCGTGAGATCTAAGACGGACTGGGATGTCTTCACAGCCCAGCTCGAAGAGATGCGCGCCCCTCCTGAGGTACTCGACTCTCCCGACGAACTCGACGCGGCAGTTGAGCGTTTCGAGCTTTCCGTGAATGATGCGTTTCGAGCGGCCACCTCCAGGGAGGAGTGTCCGCTGAAGAGCTACAACGAGTTTCCCCCTCGTATCAAAGCCTTGATACGAGAGAGAAACCGCCTGAGAAGGCTCTACCAGCGAACCCTTTTCCCAGGGGACAAAACAGCGGCGAATAGGATGGCCAATCGTGTCAAACAGGCCATCAATGAACATCGAAACGAAAGGTGGGAAGAGCTCTTGGAATCCTTCGAACCTGGGAGTGACGAGCTTTGGCGAGTCACTCGTAGGCTCAGGGGGAAGAAGACTGCTCTCTCACCCATTCACGGAGAGCGCGGAGTGTGCTACTCCCCCGCCGACAAGGCGTTAGCCTTTGCAGACACGATGGAACGTCAGTTTCAACTTAACGTTGACGACGACGACGACATCGACCGCGATATGCTGCTGGAAGACCGGGTTCACCGACTTCTCAGGGAGGATGACGACGACGACATCCGTCCAGCTTCTATGGAGGAGCTGAAGGGTCTCATCAAGGCTGCGAAAGCAAAGAAAGCTCCGGGAGCCGATTCAATAACTAACAAGTTGTTGAAGAGACTCCCGGAAAACAGCGTTGAATTCTTGCTGAGTCTTATCAACAGTTCGTTGGCCCTCAGACACTTCCCTAGAAGGTGGAAGCATGCGATCGTCGTCATGCTCCCGAAACAGGGTCAGAACCAGCTGTTCCCGCAGAACTATCGCCCGATCAGTCTACTCTCGTCGGCGGCTAAGCTGGCTGAAAGAGTCGTTCTGCAAAGACTCAACGAAGAAGTTGAGGACCGAAATGTTCTGCCTAATGAACAATTCGGCTTCAGGAGAGATCACTCCACTGAACTACAGGCTCTAAGGTTGGTCGAGAACACCATCAGCGAGCTGAATAACAACAAAAAAGTACATATAGTACTTTTGGATATTTCAAAGGCCTTCGACCGAGTATGGCACGAAGGCCTTATACATAAGCTAAACGCGCTCGACCTACCTCGGGGCCTGATCCGGTGGATCGGATCTTTCCTGAGAGGCAGAACCTTTCAGGTTAGAGTAGAGGGCTCTCTGTCCGACAACAGAGAGATCCTCGCTGGAGTGCCACAGGGGGCCGTGCTCTCTCCGACGCTGTATTCACTCTATACAAGCGACCTGCCCAGGTCCGATAGAGTGAAGATATCCCTGTACGCCGATGACACGGCTCTGCTCTCATCTTCCATGGGGCGTGAGCTCGGCGTCGTCTACATGCAACGTGCATTGGACGACCTCGAGCGCTAGTACCTCGAATGGAAGATCCGAGTAAACCCGGAAAAGACTCAGGCGATAACCATGGGGAGATTACTATCTTCTCCGGCCAGAAAAGTGAGAATCTCTGGAAGGGAGATTGACTGGCAAGCGCGGGTAAAGTACCTCGGCCTTTTAATAGACCGTAGGCTCACTTGGAACCCGCACATCATGTACGTTAAGTCCAAGATCGAGGGTCGGATAGCCGGTCTGTACCCTCTGATCAACAGGAAATCCAAGATGAGTCTTAAAAACAAAATCATGATCTACAACTCGATGTTCAAGCCTGTCATCATGTACGCTTCAGGCGTCTGGGGACAAGCGGCTCCGTCCAACATTTCCATTTTGGAAAGGTTGCAAAATAAGCTAATTAGGATGATTGTGAATGCTCCTTGGTTCGTGCGGAATGAAGCCATCCGCAGAGATTTGCAGCTGCCTTCCATTCGGCAGTCCATTCAGTCGAGGAATGAGAGAGTTTTCGAAAAAACGGAAACTCACGAAAACCCGTTAGTTAGGGAAGCCACAGATTATGCTGTAGACGACCCCTCCCGATATAGAAGGCCCCGACACTCTGTCGAATGAGGCCCTCATGTCCCCCGTTAAAGGATGAATAACTTTTTCATCCATCCCACCCCAGTCAGGTAGGGGTATCCCGTGAAGGGCGGCATTGATGTCTAAGGACTTCATGCCGTCATCCATCAGTCATGTACCCATTGGCCCATCTCAAGGCCAATGATCAGCCGAAAGGGTAGGGGAGCTGGTCTCCAAATCCTGAATGAAATGAAGATGATTGTCAACTCGGCAGTTAGTCGTTGCTGAGATTTCAAGATATAACCTTCGTTCACAGTAGTGGACGAAACAATTGGTACTACGAGTTGTATTCGACCACGACCTACCAGCCCGAATTTTGTTTTTTAATAATGACACATTCGAATAAGTTCTCATGAATTCGGAATATGCGCTGTCAGACGTTTTTAGCTGTAAAAAGTGAAATTATAAATAAATACCTTTCATTTTGACAGGAATACTATCTTGTTGGGACTTTTTGTTAGTGACATCATATATTCAAGGAAAAAGAAATGAAAATTCAGTTGCTCCAGAAAACCTAAAAATGTAAACTTACACATTGATATTGAGGAATTTGTTTGCATATTTTAGCATTTTTTAAGTAGCAATTTCTTGCATAAGTTTCACTGATTGGCAAAATATTTTATCAACCTGAATCTTTTCCCAATTAAGTTAATCCTTCACTAGCACTCATCCGATTCAAATGGGCTTCGTTCAAAAAAATTTACTATTCTATACATTAGGGAATTTACATATCACTAAATCATTACAGCCAGTGCCTAAAGTAGGTGTTTACATGACTGATTAAAACCAGCTTTATTACAATAAGTTTTTCCCAATAGTATATCGTTACTGAACCGGTCTAATAACGTTCGATAAAAATGGTGTATACACAGGCATTATCCTTGGTTAATGGTGGCACTGGTTGTCAGAAATCCCTCTTTGAAATGCCGTGTTATCGTCGTCCCTGAGTTTCATCTCTACTATTCTCTACTATTAAACAAAACAAAGACCAAAACAGCAGCCAATGTCAGAAATTTTATAAGCCCATTTTTGTGTTCTGTATCATAATACTCTGACAGACGCGAACTGTTTATCAGATAACCAACCGCAGATGGGGCGATGAAAAACATGTTGTTTGTTGTTCGCTAACACCATATGCAGAAATAACTTCAGTGTAGAATCCTACACTGACACCCGTCGGATATAATCCAATGCCCTTCGTGGTATTAACCAGGTAGTAGTTGTTTTCTGATAGATGTCAGTCCATTAACGTACAGTGTAGGTAATTTGAGACTGGCCTGAACGAATTGTTCTTTTAGATAATGTTTAAACTATATGAAGAATTACATATGTCGGTGGTCAATGCTTAAAAGACAACATTGTTGTTAAGTCTTGTTGATATTTCCGTTGTGTTCTAAAATTTTGAAACTTACAATATAAATGACTACTATAGTAATAGGAGTAATTTGAGAAAATGATGATTAAACCCATTAGTATCAGACGTTTCTATGTGAGCAGTGTGAAAGTTGGATTTTTTTTATTGTTTGTCCTTGTTGCATCTGTTGTGGATATTTGGAAGATCAAAGTCCTATTCCTATTCATAACACTTCATTCTCACTATGAAGTCGCTTGAAAAAGCTATTGAGTTGTAGTTGTTGCGGTTTTATAGCTGTCTACTGAAAGTCTCACATTAAACGGTTACTTGAATACATTATGGATTTTCATCAAGTATTATCCAATTCCATAACATAAATGAATGTTTCGAAAAAGTATTGTTTCTGTTGTGAGAATCATTTGTTGTGAAATAATTTCAAAGTAACAACGAACTGAATAAATTTGTACCTATTAATGAATAGGGTGGTGGATTGAACTCCATATATCATTTCAAATTTAAAAATTGGATAATTGAAAAATAAAACTGATGTTAACTTATAAAAAGGCTAAACAAATGATATCAGTAAGTTAATGCAATTATTTATATCAACAATTACAGTTTGAAAAGAACTCAGTTCGAAAGATTGTGATAAACTTTAGCTAATAATCTGTTATCAATTGTTTATTTTTGTGCAGCAATAGTCCAGGTTAGGCGTCAAGTGAGCGTCACAATAGAATTAAAAATGATGTAATAGTAATAAATTATCACGAACTTTTCGGTTAAATTCATTAGAACCCGTAACCTCTGATTGTTTTTCAATAGTTTCCTAGAAAAATAATTTCTTTCAGCATAATTCGAAATAATCGTAATAATTTATAAGTATTATAAGTTTTTTCAAAAGATATGTAGTCAATAGTAAACCTAAGTCATACTTATACAAATGTTCAATACAAAGTGAAGGAACTATGTTAACTTTGTTGTACAAAGTCTCAAGAAAATAAATTATTTAATGAATAACTTCCAAAAACGACTTTATTTATTTAAATATGGCTGAAACTGACTTCATAGGGGGAGATGTCATCACCTTTTATCACATGTGAAAGGGAAAGAAATTCACTTCTTTTTGGATTCAATCATATTTTTGGAAGATATGAATTCTAATAATGTATCTGAAATATCTGGGATGGATATGGAAAACTGTTTCGATCAGGAATCAAAAAAATCGAAATTGTTTCATCAGAAGGAAAGTATAGGAATGAAAATGGGAATTCTTTCTGCTTTCACTCTTTCTACAGCCATAGCAGAGTCACTGATTACTTTCACGCTCTCATTCATGCTCCACATGCTGATTACTAGCTTGATCACAATCAACTCTGTTTCATTCACGCTGCTTTGTCCGGTGAACCTCTCATTCCCTATGATCTATCCATTCTCTCCTCCTTTATATGCCCAGCCTATCCCTATTCTTTCGCCCTCAGTCCTCGCTCCGGCATCTACATATACTTCAATCACTCCTTCGGGAGGACCCTTTCCTCCAGCAACTCCTCTTGCAACCAGGGGAATATCCTATCTACTCCTTTCACCCTATCCTAAGTCTTCCTAGTCCCGATCTCTCTCCATTCTTGATATCTGGCCCATTCTTCTATCTGCAATGGCGCCATTCCAGTGATGACACAGAATGCAGCTGTTGGCGTCGTCCTGTAAGCCCCATACGAGATCAACAGGATGGGCATCTGTGCTGCACTCAGCTGTCTCCTCACCCTGCTATAATTCACTCTATTTCCCCACACCTGTACTCCATACAGAGCTGCAGATTTGGCTACCCTTCCCTATATCACTTTCACACATTCTCTCTTCAGTCCAATGTTTCTCTCGGTCCACCTTTCCATTTTTCCTGCCAGATCACTCAGTTTTTTACTTACTTTCTCGTGGTGGTCTATGAACAATTATCCTGAGTCCACCATAATTCCGAGGTACCTAACGGTCGTTTTCATTTCCATAATTCTCCCATTCATTTCTAGAACTGGAGGTCTTTCATCCTTCCTGGTTGGTATGTACATACCCTCTGTCTTCCTTTCGTTGTAACTCAGCCACTTCTCCTCCTTTCATTCATTCCATACCAACTTCCATCTGTCCTCTAAGCTTTCGACGAAGTTACCTTCAATGATGACAACCTGGTCATCTGCTTAAGCCTGCACTTGTACTCCAGTTGCCCCAATGCCTTATATGCCTTTCATACTGTTGATTCGCTCGTATCATGCTTCCACAGTGTCGGTCCTAGATTTGAACCATGTGGACAGCCTCTGTTCACCGTTTCAGAGACTGAGCCACTCCTATGAAGCTCATGCATATCCTCCCCACATTTTCCGACAACCTCATTCGTCTCAGACTCACCTCAATTACCGATGCCCACGCGGTATTAAAGGCGTTTGACAGATCCATCGCCACAACTAGACTTTGTCTCCTTCCTCTCTCATTTTCTCTTATCCTATTCATCATTCTCTCTACTGCCACTCTTAAACCAAATTGTTTTGCATCATATCCTACCGTTAAGAAGTCTGTCTAACATCCTTCCCATGCCCGTCAACAAACTGATTGGTCTGGGATTTCATTCCTTTTTTGGTATCCAGACAACCTTCGTGAGCTTCCATGCTCCGGGGAAAAACCCTTTTCCCAGATAGGCGTTGAAGAGTTCCATCATACTGTCGCCTTACGAATAATTTCGTTAGGGACCCTATCCACCCCAATCGACTTTTCGTCTAGAAGCTGTTCTTTCGAAATGTTCATAATCTCTGCTCTCTTAATCGAATTCGGCGGTCATCTAGCACCTTTTAGTGAACTTTGGCCATATTCGTCGGTAGTTGCAGTTTTTGGACATCCAGAAGCTCTCACGGCCACCTTTAAAAATTCAGCTGCCCAAAATTTCACTGTGGTAAATGATGGTGGTCCCCATATATAGAATCCAACTCATCTTTGATTTGCGTAGGCGTATTGCCTTTCAAAATCAATTATTTAATGACAGCTCGATACTCGATTATGTTCACACCATCTCATTCAAACGACTGTTACATAACAACTGCGCGTCCAAAATTACTGAAACTTCAGTGAGTAACTGTCAACAGATTTTTTAAATTCACTAACTTTTATTTACGAGTGCAGCTATCTTCGTGTTGAGGTAGGAAATATTTCGTTGGAACCTACCAGAATGGTCCGAAAGTGTGGTGGAGATATGTTAACGATATCTTTGTTATTTGCAATGAAAATCATAATGATCTGGATGTTCTTTTAAATCATTTTAACGAACAAGAACCGACAATTGAGTTCACACTAGAGATTGAAGATAATCAACTTCAACTTTACTTGATGTGAAACATCGCCATATCATTTTGAAATAAATGTTCAACAAAATAAAATACATACTGATAGGTATCTTCGAGTTTAAAAAACTTGTTTTAGAATAGATCAAAAACGATTTGTAATATTCTTACAGCTGAAAGTTTTGATGAAGAAATGTCATTAGTAAAATTCATTCTGAAAGAAAATGAAAGATATGACTTACAAATTTGATATCTTTAAGAGATGAGATACTCCATCTGATCTGATATAACGCATTTCGAGAAACTTGTTGCAGTTCTGGTGTTTGAAAGCAGTGCTTATTTCAGACTGAAATAGACTGCTTATTCATATTCGTTCGGGGGACGTAAGCTCCAAGAATTAGCGTATATTCTTATATCTGTATTTCAAACAGCTCCTCAACTGCCACCGAAGTGAGCTGTCCATTTTGAAGAAAGATATGGATAGTGGCGAAATTGCAACACACTAGTATCAGAGAATAATACATCGAATATTTCAGAAGTCAATCAACAACATTGCATATTTCACATTTCAACACTTTGACATCTGGAAGAGGAAGTTTGAAAATGAAACAAATGGAAGGAAAAACCTGAACGTTACATTTAATTGTTTTTTTAATTCTGAATACATAGACAGATTTTGATCTCCAAAACGATTCGTATCTATACAATTTCTCTGATTTTTTTTATTGGCAAAATTATTTAATACGATGAATACTACATTTTCCATTATGAAAACTACTTAGAATTCATACAGTAATTCATAAGGGAAAACTAAAAGCTTACCTTTTTACGTTTGTATATTTTCTTCAGATTTTGAAAATTGAAAAATCCCAGAAAGATCAGTCGAAAAATCGAAAACTTTCTAAAGATATTTTCACTTATTTTCACTGAATAACCTAACCTAACTCAACCTAAGCTAACCTAACGTAACCTTTTTTTTTTCTGTAGGGTGGAAACTGCTTAGGACTAGGTCCTTGGCCTAAGTAGTCTATCAGACCTAGTACTGTCGGGCGCTACTCCGACAAAAACCACCCCTGGCCCTATCCCATCCCTGGAACTATCCGGAAGGACATAATCAGAGTTGGGCGGCAAAATTTCTTATACTTCTTAGATAATTACAGACCTTGTTCTGTCTGAATCCTTCTCTCTTCTCTTTGATGTTCTCTCTCTTCTACCTCTTTTTGTTTCATTACTCTCTCTAGAATTTAACATTTCTCTTACCATGGTATCGATGGCCGCTACTCTTCCAGTCTCCTGTTCGAATATACTTCTTTCTCTGAGCCACCTGTCACATGCTATGATAGTATGTTTCACGTCGTCAAACCTCCCACAGTAAATACATAAGTCATCCTCACTCCTGCCTATTTTCTTCGTATATTGCCTGAAAGAACCGTGCCCTGTAAGAAACTGTGTAATAAAGTAATTTACCTGTCTATGTCTGCAGGCCAGCCAAGACTGGACATCCAATATTACTCTTCTTGTCCATTGGGCATTTAGTGTATTTGTGTCCCACCTATCCTGCCACTCCTGTACCGTTCTCCGCCTCTCGGTGTCTTTATGTTTTTTTTGGACATCCGGTATCTCGTTCAAGCGAGACCTTTTCCTGACCAGGAGGTCCATAGGGGGTATTCCAGCTATCACGCGAGCTGCCTCCGCTGACACTGTTCTATACGCGACAATCACTCTGACGATCATTTTTCTCTGCGTGGCATTTACCATTCTCTTGTATTTTTCCACCTCCATTACTCTTTTCCAGACCGGTGCCGCGTATAGCATCACAGATTGTACCACGCCGTACAGCAACCTTCTTTTGCCGGTAGTGGGTCCCCTCATTTTGGGCAATAACCTAAACAGGGCGGCTACTTGCCTATCAGCCTTCTCACAGGTCTTGCGAATATGCTCGTTAAAAATCTTCTTGTCGTCCAGCCAGACGCCAAGGTACTTTACGAACTTTTTTGGTATTATCCTCACTCCCTATAAATAAAAAAAGATATTGTCCCTCTTTCTCGGGCCTTTTATTATGATGGCCTCAGTTTTCTGAGGCGCGATTTCAAGGCCATTTGCACTCATCCATTCCCCTATTAGTGCGAGCGCGGTGTTTGCCCTATTCATAAAGAGGCTTGGCTTCTCTGCCCTCACAACCAATGCTAGGTCATCAGCAAATGCTGCGGTCGAGCATCCCTCCGGAAGGTCTTGTCTCAGCACTCCATCGTAGACTACGTTCCACAGTGTTGGCCCCAGTATGGAACCCTGCGGGATACCCTGTGTCATATCTTGCTGGTGCCTGCCACACACCAACGTTCTTCCTGAGAGATACTCGGACATAATATAGGTTAGATAGTTGCTGACTCCAATTTCCTGTAGTTTATGTAGAATTTTTTCCCATTTCGCTGTGTTGAAGGCATTTTTCACATCTATGAGGATGATCGCCCCCCACGCTACCCCTCTCTCACAAGCTCTTTCCAGTACGAACTGGACTGCCTGGATTGTGCTTTTTTTCGGCCTAAAACCAAATTGGGTGTCCGAAATTCCATGTTTGTCTCCAAGCTCCGCTTCTAGTCTTGCCTTCAGCAACTGCTCATACAGTTTGGCCGGGATATCTATAAGACTGATAGGCCTAACCTTGGTATTTGTCTCATTCCCTCCGCCCTTGGGTATCAGAATGACCTTAGCCTTCTTCCATTCCTGGGAAAAGGCCCCCTCCACCAGCAGCGCATTGAGGATATTTAAAAAGATGTCCGGGCTTGTAGCTGCCGCTAACTTTATGGCCTCCGGAAGGATGCCGTCCGGGCCTGGTGCCTTTTTGTTTTTTAATCTCCCCGCCGCCGCTTGGAGTTCTTCGGTGCTGAACAATGGTGGATCCTCGTTTGGTCTGGGGCATGATGGAACCTGGCTGTCGTCAGTTGGAAACAGCTCCCTGATTCTTTTTACTTTTATTGTATGATGTAGGTCATACGGGGTCCTAAGATGTCTCATCGACCCTGTGACTATTGGTATCCTCTCCCCCAGGGGTCTTCTTCCAACTCACTACATAGCTCCTCCCATTTCCTTCTTTGTGCTCTCCTAATTGCAATCTTTAATTTCTTCCTGCCGCTTTTATAACTAGCCTCTAGACCTTCGATCGTGGTTTGATCCATGTCTCTATCTCTAGCTCTTGTGAGGGACCTCCTGTGATTATTGCAGATTATTCTGAGCTGCTCGATTTCCTCGTTCCACCATACTGGCTGCAGCCTGTTGTGACCAACCTGTGTCGCCACCGTACTCAGATCCTGTACCTCTCTGATTACCTTGACGAGGCTCTTTACGTCTTTTACACCCCTAGCGGCTATCCGAATGGCGTCTCTAAATACATCTGCCTGCGGGCGAGGCCTTTCCACCCATTCTTTCTTCGGTGTCTCATTTCCTTTGTTGATGTCATAGAATATATGTCTGTGTAGGCTAAAGCTTTCCCCTGTGGATACCCTCCACGAATGCACCAATCTGCTAGTCTTCTGGTTACGTCTATGTACGATGTCGTTGCTCCCCAAGTGAAAGTCGGGGTACTCCCCTCGTTTAGGACTACCATGTCCAGAGCATGCAGCGCTTCGTCCATATAGGTGCCTCTGGCATCTGTTAATGGAGAATTCCAGGAAGGCGATTTGGCATTGAAGTCTCCCGCCACTATCGCTTCGGTCTTTGAGTCCACCACATGATCCAAAATAAGGTGTAGCCTTTCCTTGTATACTTCTAGCGAGGTATTGGGGGATATGTAGCAACTATATGATGCCCAATCTTCGAATTTGATGCAGACAAAGCCCTGCCCCTTCACGTGTGTTACCACGCCGCAGCCCAGGTTCGCGCAGAATACCGCACAGGTATTTGTCGAGTCGAGTATCCACCGTGGATTGTTAGATGTTATCCGGACGTTTGGCTCTTGGAACAGGGCAATGTCTACTCCTTCTTCCTCTATGATTTTTGCTAGTAGTTTTTGTGCTGCCCCCCTTCTCTCCACGTTAATTTGTATTATTTTTAGTGGCATTACTGGATGTTAGGAGACTCCTCCGCCGTCTCCTCCTGCATTGATCTAGATGCCTGATCTTCTATTGAACCTAGAAGTACAGTATGGGTTTCGTTCAGTGATTCTGCTTCTAGTCTATCAGAGTCTTCGAGGACTGGTGTACTTTCCTTGGATCTGCTCCCGTCAGTCTCCAAAGAGAAAACTTCTTCCTCCATGTTGGGAGACTCCTCACCGTCTTCATTCTTCTGCTTACTGTTTTTTTGTAGGCAATTATTGGGAAAAAGTCTTCCCCACTAGTAACACTAGCCCTCCTCCTTTCTCTGAGGCTTCTTCTGGCCTCTTTGAGCGCCTATCTGAAGCGCGGGCAACTCGCATTTCCTGCTGTGTGTCCCGTCGCGTCGCACACTGGGCAGTATTCTTTCTCTACACAATTTTGGGCTTTGTGGTCCGCCTTCCCACACTTGTAACAGTTTCCTGTTCTGTCGAGCCCTTTGCAACTGTCCTTTTTATGATCATGGCTCCAGCGTCTTATGCATTTATGGACTACCACTCTCATTTCGACACTACATTTGACGAGGCCTACCCTCAACTCTTCCCTCTTGTACATTGGCTTAGCCAGATCTTTAGGCAAGGTCACCGTTATGGCCGTTGTATCGTTCCTAAACGGCCTTATCTCGCTCAGTTTACATTCACTAGTCCACTGTCCAGTGGCCCTTCTAATTGCCTCTCGGACCTCTTCCTTAGTGGCGTCTGCCGCCATGCCTCTAAGGTGAAAGGTGTCAGAAGCCCCGCTCCTTCCCAAGCTCATGGTTTTGAGTGATCCCTTACCATCTAGGGCCTTCTTTAATTCTAACAGCGCTTCCGGGTCTTTTTCCGTCGTGAGGAGAAGGTTTCCTTCTCTTGTTTTCCTAATTCCTCTGATGGCCTTTGCCGCCTCAAAATTTCCTACGGCATTTTTAACTGCACCTAGAATGTCCCTATAAGATTTTCCACCTTCGCTCACTATGACCCCGTACTTATTGTCTCTGCTTCCGTTCTTGTTCTTGACCGTAGTGTATATTTACAGCGTAGTGTTTTCCCTAAGGAAAGTTGCCTCAACCATCTTCCTGAAGTCTTTGACTGGTATTGACTTGATGTGATGCAGGCTCACCCTCTTATCTTCCTTTATAGCCTCTTTCAACTTTTTTAGTTTCTCCCAGAGGTCTGGTGCCGTTTCATCATAAATCATTCTGGTGACCTTTCTGCTCGAGATGTTCCCTGTTCCTCTGACTCTGGTCAATTGCTCAATGGTCTCAATTTCTCCCTCGAGTTTTGACAGTTCCGGGAACTTCTCTCTGAACAGCTTCTGTATGCTTGCTGTCATCTCTGGGTCTTCAGGTTCGACTATGACAACCTTATGCACCTCGTCCTCCGTCTCAAGGGGGTTTTCCACTACTACAGTTGTACTCGTATATACCTGGTCTTCCCATCGCAGTTGTTCAACTCTTTTGTAATCATCGTATTCGTCGACAGCTTCCAGGTCTTCTGGGGAAGTAAGCCTAGACGCTGAGCATGAGCACACGCACGTGCACTCCTTACTCGTCATCGTCCGTCCCAGCGTCTTTAGTCCGTGCCCTGAGGTCCCTTCCCTTCCTGTAGTGTCTATCAGGTAAGTATTCGCCATTTGTCTGGTAATATTACCGAGCATCTTAATGAGTTCCTTAGTATC
Organism: Leptinotarsa decemlineata; assembly: GCF_025532065.1. NCBI lineage: Eukaryota > Metazoa > Arthropoda > Insecta > Coleoptera > Chrysomelidae > Leptinotarsa > Leptinotarsa decemlineata. Next base: position 2,252,141 of record NW_027412525.1, read on the forward strand.
CTCGGGGATATTGGGGTTGTCTCTGACCTTCATTGAAAGTTCTTTCACTATGGCCTCGGCATGTCTTATTAGTCTAGACTGCTTTTCCCCTTTCCCTGTTGATTTATCCTGGTCCTCACCTCCATCATCCGCTTCCTGTGACCTATGAGCCCTTTCCTCGGTTTGAGTTTCCCTGTTGTGAGAGTTAGCCTGTCTGGTCTCGGTTTGCGTGTCGGCCTCCAAATACAGTTTCGCTACTGTTTCCATTCTATTTCGTTCCAGCCATTCCTGGACTATTTTTCGCTGAAACAGTTCTGTAGTTTTCTGCATCTTTTGGAAAATATCCTTAATCTTCCTCTCATTTTTTGAGAAGTCTGGCAATACTTTTTCTATTTCCCGCATTTGATCTTTGTTGCATTTAATTGCCTCCATGATTGTAAATGCCTCCGGGCTCTCTTTTCTTCGCCTTTATCAAAAGGCAGATACCATTCTCCTCTTTCTCGAAGTTTCTGAGACCGAGAAACTTCTGCCCAGTTTTGATTGCCTACTTACGCTCAATTGTACTACATTTTTGTTTACGCCACCAGTATTACCGGGCTGGTGGTCTCCCGTTTCTTTTATTTGTAAATTTTTATTTGTACTCACGATTGTTCCCACGAGGTGGGTCGGAATTCAGTTCCAGCGGGGCAGTGCGCACTTACCCCGCTAAGGCTATCTACACCAGGAGATCGCCATCCTCCCGGTGGCTCCGTCCAAGACTATATAACGTCTGGTCATTCACCTCTCGGCACGGGTCGCATAACACCTCAGGTTACGGAATTTTGGAAGGGTTTACTCCCTGGGCGAGGACATACTACAAAATAATGATCCCTAGCCCTCGAATACTCCACTGGCGTCAGGATCGGAAAGAAGAAGAGTTGACCAAAGGGGGTCGATAGATCGAAGATGCAAGAACAACGAGACAGGTCCACCCAAGACAAGTTGAAGGAAGGTGGAATCCGAGCTGGAGAAATCCCAGGGTCGCCATGCCTGCACACCAGATGTGTGACTCCAGGAGGATTTTTTATCGAGGATTCCCCCTCTAGATCCATTGAGTTCTGTAGGAGACAGGTCCGCCACGAGTAGGCACTCAACGATCTTGCCGATGGAGAGGCTATTTGCTTCGCGTCACATCGACCTGGAAAAGGAAAGTATTGCTACTTTCCTCGACGCCCTCACCTTTTTTATACAGGCGGTGAGGCCGCCCAAGTCCCTAGGACCCAACCTAACGTAACCTAACCTTACCTAACCTAACATAACCTAACCTAACATAGCCTAACCTGACCTGACCTGACTTGCCATGACTTCACCTAACCTTACCTAACCTAAATAACTTAACCTAACTTAACCTAACCTTTCTTTGTGGAGGTGAAAACTCATGTTTTCCGTACGCTTCTGCCGTTTATCGCGTGTTGGAGTCGAGACGGGTCTCGCCTACCGACCAAAACACCTCCTTTTATTCCTCCCCTGTGCATGGAATCGCTTTTGGTAGACATAACATCGGGTAGCAGGTGGACTATTTTGTTTCATTTTCCTTGTATGGCTTTCTCTTTCTGTTATTTGGCCGTCATCAATTTCTTTATATATTTCCTTATAATACTAAAATTCTTTCTGCCTTGCACCATTTGTCCGATGAGATTTCCTGTTGTCAATGCAGTGCTTATTTCCAGTTCGGCCTCTAACCATCCGTTGCAGATAAACAATGGGTGTTCCGGCGAATCCTGTCCATGGCAGTATATATATATATATATATATATATATATATATATATATATATATATATATATATATATATATATATATATATATATATATATATATATATATATTTATTTTAATATTGAATTTTACGAAAAGGATTTGAAGCTTTATATCTTCTATTATTTTTCTGCGAGCGCTTTCGACAGCTGGTCGTACTGTCATCTTCTAGGCACTCCTCAAACTCTTGTTTGAGGAGTGCATGCACTGCCTCTGTACTTTTGTCAGCATGTCGTGATACTTTCATATTTTGAATGCAATTTCCCATGTCGGGGCAGCATAGAGTATAGTGGAGTAGACAACTGCATTTATCACCTCTCTTTTTCTAGAGGAGGGTCCTCCAATATTGGATTATAAGGGCCTCTGCTTTCTTAGTTGCTTTTTCTTTAATATATTTAACGTGCTTTCGGGGCTAGCTCAGATCATTTTGTGCCATCCATCTAGCCACTCTCCACCACATTACATTTCGTTTGTGTATGAGGTCTTCTATATCATCTGCTCTGATCATGACACGTATGCGTATGCAATAAGTTCAACCCCGTCTGGTCAAGCGATATGGATGACATCGTCATATAACACGTTCCACAGCAGTGGTCCGAGTACGGAACCCTGGGGAATGCCCAGTGTTTGTGTGTGACTTAGGTTATTCGTAATGATTATTTTCCTGCATTTTTCACGTCCAGCGTGATTATCGCCACCCACTTTTCTTTTGAGTTCCTAGCGATGTCCACTATCTTACCAGCAGCTATCACCGTTGATCTGCCATTTATAAAACCAAACTGATTCTCAGCTATATTTCCTCTTCCTAGTAGAAATATTGCTTGCGCTAATCTTTCAACTATGATGATTTCGTATAGTTTTCCATTACATTAAGGAGACAAATCGCTCTGTATCCCACAGCGCCTTCCAGTTCTTTCCCTTTCCATAGTAGTACTAGTTTTGCCTCTGCACACTGCTGAGAAAATTTCTGGCATACAAACATGTTGTTTAACAGTTGTAGGAGAACATTTAGGCATACTTTTCCGAGAATCTTAATTGCTTCTACCGGTATTCATTTTCTTCAATGCATTGCCAATTTCCTCCGTGGTAAACGGTAGTGGAGGTATTTGTAGTATTTCATTTTCCGGCATCTTGGTTTGGTTTCTTCTTTCTGGAAAAAGTACCTTGGCATCTGTATCTGTAGAGTAGGGAGGGTGAGTGTAAGCCCACGCACTTAGGCCACATGTGACCCATTGTACATCCTCCCGAGGAATTGTCCTCCTAGGTCATCGTCCATCCTGTCCTTTCGAGGAAGGTGGACAGGTCGCTGGGAGACATCTCCTTTATATCGGCAGGTGTAGGCCAAGACTCGCCGAACACATACTCTCTTATTGACGATAACTCCGGGCACTAGCACAGGACATGCCTGACAGTCTCATCTTCCTGTTCACACATCCTGCATAGAGGTGTGTCCACTAGCCTCATATTATGGAGGTGTTTCCTTAATTGACAGTGGCCAGTCAGAAATCCTACTGGAAGGCGTAGATTTTTCATGGTCATCGCTAGATATTTCTTCGTCGCCAGCTTCCCAGGGTCGCCCAAGGTGATCCTGGCAAGATTACATCCTTTGATTTCATCCCATCTCTTTAAGGATTGAGCATGGGAGAAACATTTTTCTAGTTTCGCAATTGTCGAAGTCATCAGACCGTGGGTGCCACTGGGTCCTAAAATTCTTAGTCCAGCCGCTTCCTTGGCTGAAGAGTCGGCAATGCGATTACCTTCACTCTTGTTGTGCCCTTTAACCCCCCTCAGGATAATGTTATTATCTACCGAGGCTTTGGCTAAATCTTGGTGGAGTACTAGCCCTAAGGTAACACGCTGTCTATTCAAGGATAATAGCGCTTGTCTGCTATCAGTGCAGATTGTTATGTTTTTGCCAGAAATTCCTTTCTTGGTTATTTCTTTTGTGGCGATTGAGATACCAGCCAGTTCTGTTTGGACCAAGCTGGTATTTCTTCCCATTCCCCACTCAATCCTTAGGCTCAGTGACCTGGAGTACACTCCACATCCTGAGCTTCCTTTGGTTTTTGAGCTGTCTTTATAAATCCGTATTGCATTTGTAGCATCTGACTCTATGTTCTGCTTAATTTGTATTTTGTAGGGTTTATTAAACACAAACCTGGGTTCAATTGCATCACTTGTTGCAGCAGAGGTTGCGCAGTGAGCGCTTCCCGCCATAGGCCCAGCCTCAATTGACCCATTCCTTGGCATATTCCGGTTTCTTTTCGGGGTTGAGTCTGTGGGACGGAGTTAGTTTCCACAGGTGTCTCGTGGCTATTTTGTACGCTCGTCCCCATATATCGCCGCCCAGTTTTGTGCACAGGTTTTTCCAGTGTGTTCTTTTGGTCTTGTTAAATTATGTTCCTCGAATCCTCCACTTCTGCTGTCCACCAGTATGGCCTATTATTTTTCACTACTCTCACCTGGGGCTTTTTCACTGTGTTCCTTATTACTTTCGTGAGACAGTGTTCTATGTTGCGGAAGTGGATCCTCCTTGATTTTTTTCTGGAATTTTTTGCCATTGAAAAATATCTGAGTGTGGTTCACTTTGGGATTGTTGCTCTTGGTCCCGTTCGTTGAAAATACAATGTGATTGTGAAGCGTGAACAGCTGTCCCTCGATTTTTTTCAATCCTTGATATTTGTTGGGATGTTTTGTGTTGCCGCAGATATATCTTTGGACGATTTAGATTTTCCTCTTTGGAAAGTGGGTGTGGTTCCCGTGTTCATAAATACTATTTTTAGGGTAACAGCCCATTCTTCAATGTGTTCGCCGCAAACATCCGTTTGCGGTGAACGGTGACTTGGCGTAGTAATCTCCTAGAATGACTATTTCCCTTCTATTCACGAGTATTTGTGTTGCTATTTTATCGAAGAATTTTTTCGGATCTGTAAGTTTTGGTTAATTATTTTGATGACGATATCCGCGTTTATATCTCTGATATAGTTTCTGTCTACTCCATCTTCTCATTTGGTTTTTTCTCATTGCCATTATATAGCGTTTGTTTTCATATGCTATTATATCGGCGATATCGTGTGCTGCCCTTGCTCTTCCCAGATTGCACTGTAGGACTTTGGGCATCTTGCTTTTAGTTATCTCTATCAATATGGCTCAGATGTTCTGATTCCACTGATACAGGCTCCATTTCTTCTCGATTTTCGTTAACCATTTCCTCTGAGCTTCGTTTCTTGTCTTCCTTGTTTTTGTGATTGCTGTTCTCAGATACATTTGAAAGGTGTATTTCTCTGTCAATTTATTTCTTCTTGTTTTCTGTTCCTGCCTTCTCGTTTTGTTGAAGGCTCTTTTATATACAGGACATTTAATTTTTCGTGCTGTGTGCCCTTTTTCTTCGCAGATGGGACATTCCTCTTCATTTGCACATACCTTGACTGAGTTGTTTAGTTTTCCGCATTTGTCACAGTATTTTGTTCTGTCGACGCCGGAACATTTTCCGGCAGGTGTCTTCTTCCCATTTTACTATCTCCTCATTTGCATTTATTACTTCTGCCTCGGTTGTATCCACGTCCATTTCTCTCAGATGTAGTACTGCGTTTTTTTTATTCATTCCTATTTGTTTTATATTTTGAGATTCGGATGAGTTTTTCAAAGCCTTTCATAACTCGCCGAGGGCCGCTTCATTTTTATCCATGGTTATGAGTAGATTGCCGTCTTTTTTGCTCCTCAAGCTTCAAATGGCGCTGTTTGCCGGATTGTTGTATGTTGGTTTTTTAACCGTATTTAGCATTCCCTTGTAACTTTTATTTTCTCCTTCTACTATCAGAGCGTAAGTATTCCATGTTCTTGCGTTTCTTGTTAATTGGTCAGAGGTATATATGGTAGCCACTGTGTGCGTATCGTGGAATACAGTTTTTATCATCCTCTGTAGTCTCTCAACTGGCATTCCCTCTAGTTGATGCATAGCTATTTCGTTATCAGTATCTGTCTTGCCTCTCAGTTTATGGAACGCTCTCCATAATCCTTCGTCTGTCCCGTCGTGTTTTATCTTAATACATTTTTTTTAATTTCCCTAGGCGGTTTCGTTTTTATTTTTGTTATTTGCTCAATTAACTCTACTTCATCTTTAAGCTCAACTAGCTTCGGGTATTTATCTTCATAGAGTCTTTGGATACTCTTTTCCATTTTCTTGTCTCTTGGTTTTGTGATAATGACTTTAGGTATTTCGGCTGATGTATTCAGTGGGTTGCCTACCGGTATTTTAATGTGAGTGAGTATGCTTCCATCCCATTCTTTATCTTCCACCAGTTTGAAACTCACCAGTGAATCGATTCCTTCCAGTGTTTCCAGTTTTCCTTCTTTGATAACATCCCACGGCAGGGTTTGCGTTTCTGCATCCGTAGTGTATACTTGCTCCTTTCGCATAATGATTTTCGGGACCTTCATCGCGGTTTGTATATCATCTTCGTGCATGGGATGATTTACTTGCGTTTCTATCTACCTTGTTTCTTTTCTGGCCGGAAGGGTTGGTTCTTTTTTTCTCTGTAGACTCCTTGCAAGATATTTCAACAGTGGCTACGTTTTCATTCACTTCCTGATTTTTTAATTTCTACTTTTGTATTTGGCATCATTTTATCAGCCCCAGAAGATCATTTCCTCTGTTGAATGTTTTTTTCATTGCTTTCTCAGCTGGCTGAGCTTCATGACAGTGTCATACTTTTTTTTGTAGGTTGCCTTTTTCATGTTTCCTAACGGGGGGGAGGAAGTTCTCTATGGAGAGTTATCGACTATGTTGGCTTAGGAGTAACTTTTCGTATTTCTCTATCTCCTCACTCTCCTTTCTTCGTCTCTCCTGCTTTTCACTCTCGGACCCTGCATCCTGTCTTCTGGTGTAATTGTTTCCTACCTCCTCTGCTCCCACGAGTAGCTATTTTTCCAGGGAGGTCGTCATCTTTCAGGTGGCTCCGTTCGTGACCATATATCGCCTGGCCATTCACCTCTCGACACGGGTCGCATGACACCTTAAGTTTCGGATTTTTGGAAGAGTTTACTCCCTGGGCGAAGACTGTAACAGAGAAGAAATACCCCTAGCCCTCCAATAACCTGATAGCGTCGGTGTCATAAGAGAATAAGAACGATAGGTCATAGACTAAAGAGAGAGATAGACTCAAGACAAGTTGAAGCAAAGTTAGTTCGGTGTTAGGAAGAGCCGGTAGTAGAGGTGCAATGCTCGGATTCCCAAAAATAGGCCACTCATCCTTTTTGCGGGTTTGTGACCGGCATGAATGTGGTGCAAGTCCATGGCGGAGTTAACCTAACCTAACCTTACCTAGCCTAGTTTAACCTAACCTAACCTAACCCAACAGAAACTAACCTATCCTAAACCTAGATTGTTGTTAGACTGCCAAAACAAACAACCCGGTTACCATTCAGTATCGAAAAGGAAGCGAAGACAGTTGCTCGATTCGCTTGCGTCATCGTTTGGGTATGCTCGACAACCAATTTCATCATCATTCTCATTGCTATACAAATTCTTCAGAAAAAAAAAACAGCGGTCCTGTAAAGGGCCATTTTTGTAATAAAGAAAATTTATAAGCCGGTTTCTAAGTCCGAATATTCCTCTTCATCAGCCACATGAACGTCATTTGTCTCTTCAGAGGAATTTTTGCCGTCGTTAAGTTTACCGGCTAATCTGACTATTTTCTCTGTTCTGTTTGAGTTGAGTTGGTCACATCTTTAACAAAACATGTATCTATCGCGCAAGATTTCCTGGAATGTGCGCTTTCTTGTGTCTATTCAAAACTGTGGCCGTCTTTGCGTGCATCTCAGAAGATTCAATGGTTTTGGTGTTTACACCCCTTTCAGTGTTCTTGAAAGTTATCGAATGATTTACTTTCAAGTGGTTTTAGCCTTCACAAAGCCAGGTCAGATTAAATGGTGAAAATTGTTATGTTTTTAAAGAACTCCACAGCTGCAAAGATCTTTGGGAGTGACTTACACGTTTCTGTAATGGTTCAGTAGTTCAAAGCAATGAATTTTACGGAAATTGGTTTCATTTCTTTCAAAGACTCCACTCTTTTGAGATTCTAGAACGAATAGGAAAGTACAGCTTAACAAAAACAAGATTACCATACACAACCACTTATATTAGCGTCGTTATAAAATCGTCGAAGATTTTGGTTCTTCAATTGATATCCATTCAGGTTTTCTGGTTTCATTACCTCAAAATCAAGTAATTTCAAACACAATTCACTTAAAATCGCCATACAGCCTGAATTCAATTGATTTATCTACATTAATAACAGATTGTTACTTAGAAGTTAGTAAAATGTAAATCATTGTTACGAGCACAGGATACTTATTGACCGACAATTTCAATGACTAACCTTCACGTCATCTTTTTATGATAACAAGAAGATATTGTAATTCCCCTTTATTTCATAGTTGCATAAACTTCAATCGACTCAATTAGTGGTGCGTTGAATATGTGGAAGTATTTTATAGTGTTTTCGATTTTCCATTGTATTGTGACCAATGGTCAAAATGGAACGGAATTCACCTCTGCCGTTTTGGTGAGAAAAAGGCCAACCAATAACCTCAACTTCGGAGGAAGCAGATATTATTTCCAAACGGTATTCAAGGTACAAGGATTCACTTCAATTTCTGTTAACTTTCGAGCATTTGTCACAAGAACATTCAATTAACTATGAGATTTTGTTCATAGAATTTTTATACATGGTGCTCTCTGACTTGGGCCACCCTCAAATACGGATCTGTATTTCAAAAACAGCTTCCTCATATTGAATTCGCGTTCTCCAGCTATATCTGATATTGAACTTTTTTATTGATAATCGTTAAAATTCAAATGGTAACTAGCAATACAATTTGTACTCATCACACTCGATGTAAATCCTACACACGGAAATGACAAATAGTTCCCAGTGAATAACTGGTAAATAATATTGCAACTGATATTATATTATATCTGTTAGATACATGACATAGATCATATACGCTCAAAAAGAGAAAGAGAAATTAGTATAGAAAACTATAAAGGCCGTTTCTTTCATCATGTGATAACAGTGCTATATTCTAAACCATAACAGATACGAAGACGATTGAATAGGAAAAAAAGTAACTGTCATCGGGAACAATATAATGGTCGAAGAAAATTCACGAAGACTCTCGCCTTTCTCGAGTTATATGGGGAAAAGCAAAATGCTGTTTTCCGTTTTTTCCAATGGAATTGTTATTTCAAAGACTACCAAAGAAAAGAAAAAAATGTTATTGTTTTCGAAGTGTACCATGACAATGTGATAATAAAAATTCGATAAAACGTTTCGTGTCAACATGGCCACCATCAACTTTTTTTTAATAAGGACCTGTCTTTTTTATTACAGATATTGATAAAGCGATAAATTCACAATCCACATTTGATATTTTCATAGCGTTTCATTTAAAATAATCACCATCATAAGACAACAACCAAACATAAAAACAATTTATTTTATCATGAACTTCTGGGAAAAATGAAACCAATACGGAAAATCAAAGCTACGTGGCAACCTACATTAAATTCTGGAATTGACGTCCTCTTTGTTGAATGCACATAAGTTGTAGGTTCGGGTAAAGCTCAACATCTGTCAAATGCACCATAGTCCCTCAAATGTCTTTCTAATCATCTAAACATTTGGATGTTTGGAATACGACGATTCGGGTATAGCTAACATACATATTCCTTGCCAAAAGAGGATTTCTATTTGATTTTGCATAACTAAATAGCATATCACTCCTTTCATCATTTGAATACATCTTTGATATGTACATAATCGTCTGACAGTTCTCAACAGATATCAACATCGCATTCATTTTTCCTGACATAGAAACCAAGCAAAGCCTATGCATTTGAGATGGTAAATGAATTGAGAAGCTATTTGATCATACCAAATTATACAACAAACAAATTTCGACCAAAAACTGATATTTTCGCTACTTCCAGGATTGAGAATTATAAAAATATTACGAATTAAAATTAATTAGGAAGAAATAAGCCTGGAAAGAAGGATTACCTATGGCAATTCAAAAATTTCCAAAACGAAATAATACGAATTTTCATTGTTTTAGGGTACCTACCTACGAATTTATTGGATTGTCTTAATTATATTTTGAATAAATCGAAACAATTTACAAAAGAAGTAATGACAGGACCGTAATTTAAAATTGTTGTCACTAATGATGGTAGTTATTTCAAAGGAAACGCTATAAAAATATCGAACGTGATATACCCTTGGATTGTGCGTTGATTACTTTATCAATATCTGAAATAAAAAAGACAGGTCCGCATTAAAAAAAAAGTTGGTGGTGGCCATGTTGACACGAAACGTTTTATCGAATATTCATTATTACATCGTCATAGTACACTTTGAATACAATAACATTTTCTCTTTCGATTTTTTTATATTCTCCGAAATAAAAAAAAACGAAAAACAGCATTCTTGGTTTTTCCCGTGTAACTCCATTTAATCGTCTTCGTACCTGTTACGTTTTAGAATATAGCAATGTTAACACATGATGAAAGAAAAGGCCTGTATATTGGCTAGAACCGACAGTAGTAGTAAACAGACATACAGGGGGAACTGCAATATTGACTGAAAAATTTTTAGCGATAGTTGAAGTGTTTAAGGATTGTATTGATGAAGTGTTTCGGTTAACGGGAGTATTGATGTATTTTCAAAGAAAAACTTATATTGTCGTTTTTTATTCAGGTCTCCCAATAGTAGTACAACACGATTTTTGAAATTGTTTGAAAATGGTGCGAAGAAAATGTAACTGAAAAAAATTCTATAATAATAATTTTTGGTGATTTTAATTTGAATTGTTTGGAATCAAATACAAATACTATAAGACTGAAGAACTTTATGGATGACGTGGGTTTTTTGAACTTAACTGCTACAGAAGGGTCAATGATAGATCAAGTTTTCACGACTACTGACATAGATGCTACTGTATTTGATTGACCAAAAATAAGTACACACCGTAATATAAAAATAGCATTACCAAACATTCTACCAAAAGACACATAAACATTCAAAATTGAAACTAGGGGAAAAACATTGATTATGAATCAAAACCAAAACTTATTGAGTGGAACTACACAGAGAGGGAGTTGAATCATTGATGTGAACAAGCTTTGAATAATGTATTGTCAATATTGAATGAAGTCCCTTCGAAGAAACCATCAAGATCTTTGGACATTATAAGGAATTCCTGAATGAGAAGGTGAGGCAAGCTACAAAATAAAACACAGGAATATAAGTTACAAACACTATACAATCAATAAAATAACGGAGAATTGGGAGAAGTAAATAAACAAAAAAAATATAGCTGTAGAAAGAATAAAACAGGAGAAGAAGAACTATTTAGAGTCAAAAATTGAATCAAATAAGAACAATCCTACTGAAATGTGGAATACACTGATGATATTGATACCGAATAATAACAAAGAATACAATCTCACAATGGTGGAATAATTTCTAATATAAAAGGTGAGACTTCGATAGTCCTTATCTCACACAAGTTTGGACTTCTGTGGGTTGTCGTTCGTAGGGGTGCGAGAGCTGGTTATCGGAAAAACAGATTTCAAAACAGAAGGTAAACAGTGTTCCATGCCTGTAATAAAATAACAGCCTCCAAAAGAAAATTAGATTTTTGGATTATTTGCATTGGTGAGAGAAATATAAAGTTTTACGTCACTCAGTGAGTTTGTTAGCGATAACGACTCAGAAATGTTTTAAAATGATTTATTTGAAGAATTGGTCCAATTTCTCACTTCGATGTTGTAACCTTTTTTTTATCAAAAGGTACACTTGCACGGAGCTCTTAGTCAGGAAGCTTCTTTGGGTCGTGAATAGGAGGAAACTAAAAAATTTGATGTTGAATCGGGCGCCACCGGATTTAAAACAGTAGTATTTCAGAATTTTGCCAACCACGGAAAACAAAATTCATATTATATGACGTAAAAGAAACTATCCAGTGACTACATAAAATATTCCACTATCTCTGTTGAAAAACGAAAACAACATTAAAATAAAATATCATTTAATAATTCGAACATTCAAACAATCATATGTTTAGGAGAATCAAAGTTAGATATGATCAACATTTAAATTATATAACTCGCGTGTTCATAGTACTTTGTTCAGCGTAACAAGTGTGAGTCTTCTAATGACTCGCTGTAAAAAAAAATTAAGATTGATTCTTCAAAGTAATTATTTTAAATGAATTGCACGTGATGAATATATCAGTGCCAATAATTTTTCATTATCAGTTGCGGAGGAGAAAATAATAATATCATCTAATAATCGGTAATCAAATAAAAAAATAATGAATCAGGAAATATCGAAAATCTGGCCTTAATTTCCCTCGATGTATGATGGTGCTTAGAGTTCTTGGTAATGTCCTAAAGAGATGACGACAACTTGTAGCAGTGCTCTTATAAAAAATGTTCCACTGTTACATGAATATGGAGTAGAGGAGTTCTCAGGAAATGTAGAAATATGATTTTGCCAATTAGTACCAATACTTCGGATTCGACTGACGAAGGTGATTCAGATACTGGAGTCGATCAAACTTATTATATAACAAATTCTGAAGTCGGAAGCTTTTCTCAGCTGACTGAGTTGGTACTCTCCAGAAGAAACCCTACGAGAGAATTACGAATAAATTTTCACGTGATTGGAAAATAGTCCAATTCCCCTTTTTTTCAGTAAAGGAAGGTTTCTATTCTAAATAGATATAAAACCTACTATTAAATGATCTACAAAGTGATGAAAAAGCAATAGCCATACACCATAACAAATCCAATTAAGATATAATGCATAAACGCAATTTGCTGAGGCAGAGAAAGGCTAAGCCGCTTATCATATCACATCACCTTGGTAACTATCCACAATATTCTAAAATATTTTCAGAGGACAGAAATGGAGTTTGGGATTCCGAAGAGTGAAGTCGTGTGCCATCTAATAGAGACAAGTAGAACTTGGAATGTTTTAGGTATAGACAACATAATAAATGATAAATATTAAGTTCGAATTCATTTTTGGCTGGTGGCACCTATCAGTAAAGAGCATCACTAGGACAGTACGAAATGAATTGATCGTGATCGAATATGACATGTATACAGGTAATTTCATAAAATAGTTCGCGTTATACTCTGAACAAAAAAAACCTTACAATGTACCCATCTTTTGTGAGGTATTTTCCCGAATAACAGAATACAAAAATTGAATTGAATTCATGGAATCATAATCTTGTAAAAGCCCGAAAGTATATCAAACGACGTATATTAATGCTTGCAAAAATGGCTCTGAATATTCTTCTCCCGTTCCCAATAACATATTTGTGCAAAACAGGATTCTAAACCAATGCAGCCACCAAAAAACCGCAAAAGACTGGACACCGAACCTAATATGAGACTTCCACTGTCTTCTATCAAACCTAATAGCAACCAATTAATGAATAATAAAAAACAGTTTCATTCCTTCAGGGCCATCGCCACCATGGGGTGGGGGGGAGGAGCCTTCCCCCTGCTATTTCGACTTGGGAAAAAGTTGGGAAATTTTGGACCGTGAAGATTGAAAAAAAAAATAGTAAAAAAATTAATAAAAATTAAAAAGATGAAAATGAGAGAAAAGAAAGGAAGAGGTAATGAGAAAAAGAAAGAAGCAGGAGAAGGTCGGGATTTCCCAACATGCCTAACTTGAAGATCCCATACTTTGAAATTCTGAGTTGTTTGAAAACTTCAAAAAAGTTTAGTTTCTCCCAAGAGTCCCAAGTAAGAGTACAGTCCTGAACAGTCCACGAATTTTTAAGTGATAATTTCGCGAAATTCCCAACTGTTCGCTGTTTTTTCGACTTGGAAAAGTTGTGAAATTTCGGGCCGTGAAGATAGAAAAAATAATAGTAGAAAACAATAAGCACAATATTATGTAAGTCTTGTTTCCTTTCATTTGTATTGAATATTTCTATACATGGTGGATATGGTGGAAGACCAAGGACCTTGGTCCAAAGTAGAATAATTCCCATTATTATTTTTATAATTACCAAAATTTATTTTTGTTTGTGAATACCCTAACGAGCATAAGCATTCAGCCAAAGGGTTCCGTCAGAAAAAAGTTTGAGAACTGTAAATGTAGATCAACCATCACCCAATTGAAATCAAAATAATCCTTGGAATAACTCATTGTGACACATTTTTATGTTGATCACTACATGTTACGTACCTAATCTTTTACCAGTTTCCTTTCGGTGATAATTACGTAAAAAGCCCGCTGTTTACACTGGAACGTAATGACTAGAACAGCAGTAGTAGTCATATCTTGATGAAAAAGTGTTTTGATGGATTATTACGTACCATCGTAAACAGCGGGCTGTTTAATGCTTCAGTGAGTGCTCTTAATGAATTCATTTTATGCCAGAGGTTCGAATTCTACCTGTCAAATCTACGTATCAACATAGTTTTTTCTTATTCGCGGATTACGTTAAAGTTGGCACGAAATTTTATTATCATGAAATAAAAGATTCTAATAATTTTTTCTGATTAATACTAATAACGATAAGTTACTCGACATGACAGGTCTTCAAAACTTTTGTTTTCGATAACTATTTTCAAGCAAGTTCAAAAATTTACGATGATGAACTAAACACTCTTCAACTTTTCAACATAAAAAACTTTCTCAACGCATTATTTTAATTTCAGGCCAACTATTTTGGGGCATGGCAATATTGCAAACAACAGAATATGGAATTAGTGAGTATCGAAACTCAGGCTGAGAATGACAGAATAGGCTTGTTTTTAGTTGAGAATGGTAAGGATTCATCCTCTCATCTCTAGCATTTCAAAATGCGATCAATAATTTTAAAAAACATAAAACTCCAAAGAGCGGAAAAAAAAAGAAACAAACAAATATCTATCAAAACTCTTCAGAGAAATGTTTAGTTTATTATTATTATTATAACAAGGTAATTACAATTACAATTACCAGAAAAAAAGTTGAAGTGAAATGTATTTGTATGAAGTAGCGATACGATGAAAAAGATAAATTCACTGTTGAACTTTTTGAATCTTTATTGAAAATACACATTGGTGTATGATTGAGTTACTACAAGTAGAAAATCTCTAGAATGAGTTGAGTAATCATCAATTTGTTGATTCAATAAAAAGTTGACCTTGTTTTGAAAAAAAAAATACACAATTCGTAAATGTATATTCCAATAATCTTGAGATCTTGGCTGCTCACCGTTTTAAGGTTAGGAATCACACGTTGAAAGGTAAGACCTCGTTAGTACTTAGCTCGCACACGTTTCGACTTCTGAGGGTTGTCTTTCGTAGAGGTGCGACAGCTGAATAAAGGAAAAACATTTTTTCATACTCAGTATACCTCGAACTTCACTGTTTAAGAACTCTTTCATTTGGAGAACTGCGTTTAGGTGAAATGAACTTCCTGAGAATGTTTTCCCAAATGAATTCAATCCTCCAGCAATTCAAATTCAACGTGTATCGCTACTGTCGCGTAGGCACCGCTCTTAGAGCGCCTTAAGGATTTTTCTGTGCTTGTGTTTTGTTCTTGAAAAAAATTTCTTTGAAAGGCCTCCTACATAAAAACTCCACCGAATTTTGGAAATTACTCGAAATTTGAAAGAATACATACCTAATACATATTCAACAATGTTTCAATCCAATCATTGAAGGTTGAACAGCACCGATTTTCACATACATTTGGATTCAGGCCCTACTACTTGAAAGTCAACCCTCAAGCCTATAGATCGGATTTCACTCAATAGTGAACAAAACGCTGAATATTGTGGTAATGATTTGATGGATGAGAAAATAATAGTTTTAGCTTTCTGGAAAGGAAGATTTCGATATATTTATACAAAACTTTGAGGGTGTTTTGAGTTAGATAGATAGATAGATAGATAGATATGTTTACTCATCACTGAAGTTTTACAAGATACAGCATATAAACTTGTCTCCCTAAAACTTATCAGACTAGTCAGACATACAACAAATACAATTAGTATAAAAATAAAAGCATAAGCTACCCTATACCAATTGATATATACTATGAACAGAATGCTAAGAACTCGTCCATTGAATAAAAGGCATTTGAACATAAAAGATCAAACAATTTTGATTTACATAATTTAAAGCTCACAATTTCACCCATCAGTGTGACTGTGTGATTATAGCAAATAATTCCCTGATACATATATGAATTCTGTCCCAGTGATATATATATATATATATATATATATATATATATATATATATATATATATATATATATATAAGCATGAAAGAGTTAGAATTCTCAAACGAACAAAGATTTCTCTACAGCTCTCTCGAGGGTTGGCTCTCACCATACATCTTAAAATTCTTTTCTGTATTATAAACACCTTTAGAATATGAGCAGAATTGCCCCAAACAATAAGACCATAACTCAATGTGGACTGAACAAGACCATAATAAGCTAGCTTAAGAGTTTCCAGAGATACTGTTCCTTGTAGTTGTCGAATAACAAAGCAAACACTGCTTAGTTTGGATACAATATGATCTGTATGAACATTCCATGTGAGCTTCTGATCTATGTATACTCCAAGGAATTTACAATATTTTACTTGCTCTATGGACCTATGATCCATTCTTATTTATGGACTATGGTCACGACTGATATTTTGTTGTTGAAATACCATAAAAGAAGTTTTATTGGTGTTGACTGATAATCCATTATTCTCGCACCATTGTTGGAAATCGCGCGCACATGTATTGCTAGTTGTAACAGTGCCTGCTAGAGATTTTTCAGCCACCAGCTGGTTTGTATCATCTGCATAGATAATCATTTTGTTATGAGATGTACATGGATATATAATATCATTGATGAAAGCAATAAATAGTGAAGGGCCTAAAATAGAGCCTTGTGGTACACCAGTTGTTACTTTTAATCGGTTAGATTTCACTTTGTCTACAACCACTATCTGTGACCTATCCTTTAAATAGGATTCTATCCAAGTGTTGGCCACTCCTCGAATACCTATCCTATAAAGTTTCTCTATTAATAATCTGTGGATCTATAGTATCAAAAGCCCTACTAAGGTCATAATAAACGGCTATTGGATTTTGTTTTTCATTCAAGCAGTAATAAATATGGTTACATAATTCTTTTATAGCAGTTTCTGTAGATTTTTTATGCCTGAAGCCATGCTGACAATTTAGAATAAGATTATTTTGTTCTATAAAATTGCTTAACTGCTTTCGAGGACTTTCGCGAATTGAGATTGTATACACACGTTTCTATAACTTCCGACGTCATTTTTAGATCCCTTACCCTTAAATATTGGCACAGACTTTGAGGTTTTGAGAACTTCTGGATATTTTCCTTTTTCATAGGATTTATTAATTATGAAAGATAGTGCATTACATATTATATCACTGACAAATTTAAGAGTAACCCCAGAAATATCATCAATTCCTGCAGAAGGTTTCTTAGTTGTTTTTTTTATAATGTCTTCGATTTCAGGTGGACTTGACGGATACAGAAACATTGTGTTATAAGAAAAGGGGGAGAATTTATGGTTGTTCAGATCTGGTTTTGTATTTACCACATTCATGAAAAACTCATTGAAGTAATTACCTATTTTGAATTTATCATTTTCAAGTTTATCTTCTATATTTATTTGCAATGGTGTAACAGATAATGTGTTGTCTTTTGCTTCATTAATTATTTGCCAGCTTTCTTTAGATATATTACTGGTCTCAACAAGTCTTGCATCATTATATTCCAATTTAGCTTGCCGTACCTTATGTCTATAAATAACTTTTAAATTTTTGTACCGTTCTCGAATAACATCAATATTAGTAATTTTTGCAACTTTAGCCATTTCACATAAAGTTTGATGGAGCTCTTTTATTTCTGAAGTAAACCAAGGCTTCTTACGGTTACATGTTGAAACCGAAAGTTAAAGTGATCATCATGGGTGATTACAATATCGATTTTCTGTTGAATTCGTCAACTCTTAATGATCTGACATGCATCCACTTGTATTGATAATGTTATCACAAACATGTATTTCCAATTATTTCACAGTGGAGTATTTGAACCCTGCATTTCTGACCATAGAGGTTTATATTGTGTATTGCATGAGAAAACAGTTATTGTCAATAAATGTTTTCTCATGCAATACACAATATAAGTTATTGTTGAACAAAAGTCATTATGTCAAATTATAACAAAAAACGGAATCGAAAACTGTAATTATCGCTTCATGATGTAGAATGGGACAATGATGGTTACTTTACGGGCAGGAAACCTATAGAAAGCTAGTTAATGTAATATTTTCTATGAAATTGTATCTTTCAGAAAATGAGGTATCTCAGTGTTCTCGTTCAATGATACACACAAGGAGATCAGGCAAATTAAATCAATATTACTGGAGTTTTTTCCCAACAACAAATCGTTATTTTTTACATTTTTAACACCTCGACACGTGTTTCGATCACCAAGTGATCATCTTCAAAGAGGAAGATTGAAACCTTTTTAATCTTCCTCTTTGAAGATCACTTGGTGATCGAAACACGTGTCGAGGTGTTAAAAATAACGATTTGGTGTTGGGAAAAAACTCCAGTAATATTCATTACTACACCAAAGGTGCATCATAAGGAAATTAAATCAAGCCTGAAATTTTCAGCCGATGTGAGCAGAGGGACAGAAGCCATCTCTGCATACAAACAACTCAAAAATCTCAAAAAAGTTGGCATACGACAAGTACATTCTTTCGTCTGATAATAAATTAAAAGAGTGTTGGAAAATAATAAATTTTGAAAGAAATAAACTCAAAGGGACTTCTCAGATATGCGATGTGTCTTCTGATAATTTCAATAGCCATTTCATAAATGTTGCTGACAATGTCATCAAGTCTCTGCCAACACTACCAAAAAGTGAAATACCCAATTTCAGAAATTTTCCAGCCCCTTCTAGTTCTCTCTCCTTAGGTCCAGTAACCAAGGAGGCTGTTCTAGATGTCATAAAGTCACTGAAAAACTACAAGTGTTTAGACGCTAGTGAAGTAGTATAAAGACTAGGGCTAAGGCTTTTCATGGATTGGGTCATGATATGGTCGAATTATATTGTCCACATATCATTCCATACATAACGCATATAATAAATTTTTGAATGACCGAAAATGTATTTCCAAATGCATGGAGAAAGGCGATTGTAAGCGTTCTATAAAAAAAAGGCACCCACTGAATTCAAAGATCTGTGTCGTGCAATTAGCATTTTGCGGGTGCTCTCAAAGATTTTAGAAAAGGCTCTAAAAACCCAAATCAGAAAATCAGTCCCTAATTCCCTCAATTCAACCAGGTTTTCGTAAATTTTAAAGCTGAACCACTGCTTTACTTCACAGTGCTGACGATATCATGAAAGGTACAGATAAAGGACGGGTAACAATGCTAGTGCTATTAGATTTTAGTCAAGCTTTCGACACCATTAACAATGATTCACTGGTTGGCATGTTGAAATATATGGGCTTTTCGAACAATGCTTGTAATGATATCTCGAAAATAGAAAACAGCAGGTATGTATGAATGGTGTGTGCCCAGATTATATGTCTCTGAGATCTGGGGTTCCACAAGTATCCATTTTTGTTCTCCATATACTCTTCCAAAATTCTTACCAACGGCAATGTGCAACTCTACGCTGACGATACTCAGCTATACTATAGTTTCAAGTCTCAAGAACTAGAAAATTGGAGCCTATGGAGACACCCTACATTTTGTTTCATGAAAGACTAAAGAAAGGACATTGGCAGATCAAGATCTTCAAATGATGTGGGGCTGCAGGTTTTTCCGGGTTTTCCTGAAGCAGAACAAGCAAATGCGCCACTGGAATCAATGAAGTCGCCCCGGAGATCCAATTAGTTTTTGTTGTTCCCTAATTTCATGATTTGTATTACTTTCTTCGTCAATATAGTGATTTATTAATATAAATAATGAGCAAATAGCATAAGTTGATGAAATAAAAAATCTAGGCATAGTAATGGTTCCTAGCTTGAGGTTCGAAAAGCATATAAAAATCTTGATAGAACGTGCTCATTCTAACATCAAGTTGATTTATGGAAACCGACATCTTTTTCCAATGAATATAAAACTCTAGTTTTGTCATTATTTAATTACGCGGATGCTCTGTATGGACCTAATTCAACTGTAGAATATAAAAACCAAATTCAGAAACAGAATATGGAGAACAGGAGAAAGTTAAATTTTGCTAATCTATGTCATAGCGTTATTGTCAATAAAAAACCAGGGTATCTTCATCGTAAAATTATTAATCGCACTGATATACACAACATAGATATTATAAATAGAGGATTATTGAGTGTTCCTTCTTTTGCGACAGAAATTTTCAGACGCTCGTTTTGTTACAAATCAATTATTTCAAAACTTAAAAACCATAGTGAAAAATTCAAATATAACTTTACCTTCCATTACTGGCGCACGGTGTATCGGACCGGCCCAAAATTCTTTTCTGCGTAATTTCGATATTCGCGGCGGTGCATCGTCCCCCCTCCATGTACCTTTCCAGTACTTCTTCAGCTAACATCGCCATCAATTATTTATCAGTTGATATGAAGTGTTTCTTACAAGTGCTACCCCAACACGGTGCAGTAGACCGGGTGCGAGTAAACAAGTGACTTATTTTTATCATTTGTGAAAAGATTCTAAAGTCGATATCGGTAAGTTTCCTTTTGTTTTTCACAAGAACTACTATAATATCACTATTTTTGTAGTGATTTTGAATATTGATATTAAGTATGCTCACGAAAAAATTGAAATATCTTTGAAAAAACGTTGATTTGCATAAGAAATTAAGTTTTGCAGATTCTCAATTTTTCTAAAATATATATTAACTTCTTTGATATGTTTGTCTCTTGCTGCTAACTTGCCGATGGAATAAAAAGAAAGAATGTACCTATAATATACCAGTTCCTTCAGAAAACTCCCGTTACGCTGCCGCCCGTTTCATAAATCGACACGTGCCCTAAAATGTGTTATAAAACTATATAATCAACTTTTTTTATTATAGATATGGACTACGAAAAGGAGCAGGAAAGACTTTTGAGGTTGTTCGAGGAAGTGGAAAGTGATGATGATTATGGGGGAGATGATGACGATGAACAAGGCGAAATAGATAATATAGAGCAAAGATTGGAAAGTAGTGACACCGAGCAAGAGTTTGAGGATGGTGGAGATGATTATACACCTGTTGCTGTTACCAGAGAACCAGTATTCATAGGAAAAGACAAGATAACAATGTGGAAAAAGCATGCCCCACTAAAAAATGTAAGAACTCGTAGTTCAAATATTGTATTACAATTGCCAGGAGTAAAACCATATGCAAAATCCAAAAAGTCTCGACTCGATATATGGCTATACTTGTTTGATGAAGAAATGCTGAATATCATTATAGACTGCACCAATATAAAAATAAATAGCATTTCCCAAAAATTTTCCAGAGAAAGGGATGTTAGGACTACTAAAGTTAAGTTAGGACTAAAGGCGCTGATTGCAGGAGTAAGAAAAGCTAACCATATGAATCTAGGCGATCTTTGGAGAACGGATGGTAGTGGAGTGGAAGCATTTCGTCTTGGAATGAACAGAATACGATTCCAATTTCTAATGAGATGCCTTCGTTTCGATGATATACATACAAGAGAAAAGAGAGTACAAATTGATAAATTGGCTCCGATCCGAATTTTGTTTGAGAAAGTCAACGATAATCAAAGAAAGTGTTACTCACATTCTGAGCACGTAACCATAGACGAAAAGCTTGAAGCGTTTAGAGGTAAATGTAACTTCAGACAATATATACCAAGCAAGCCAAATAAGTATGGCATAAAAATGTTTGCACTTTCTGATTCTTTTATGTACTATTCCAGCCATATGGAAATTTGTGTGGGTAAGCAGCCAGAGGGCCCCTTTCGAACAGAGACCACTGCTAAATCAGTAGTAGAAAGGCTTTCTCAACATATCAATGGTACAACAGATAACTGGTTCACCAGTATGGAACTTGCAGAAGGTCTAAAAGCAAATAAACTAACCCTCGTAGGGACAATCCGAAAAAACAAGAGGCAGCTTCCGTTGGAATTTGTACAAAATACTGGCTGACCTAGCGGATCATCAATGTTTGGCTTCTCTCATAATACAACACTGGTTTCATTCGTTCCAAAGAAAAGTAAAAATGTGCTACTCATTTCAACAATACATTTTGGAGATGACATTGATTGTATTACGAATAAGCCAGAAATTATTATGACTTATAATTCCACCAAAGGAGGAGTGGACATGGTGGATAAATTGTGTGCTCAATACGATTGTGCTCGTGGCACCAGAAGATGGCCAATGGTCCCCTTTTACTACAGCATGCTAAATGTAACTGGTAAAAATGCGTTCGTTGTTTATAATGAAAACCATCCCGTTTCAAAAATACTCAGAAAGGAATTTCTTCTAAATCTTTCCGTGGCCCTCCTCTACGACTATCAAAAAGAAAAAGCAGTTTCTGCCAATTTGCCAAGGACCATAAGAAGCAGATTACGAGAAGTGTGTGGTTTACCAGCTGCAGCCGAAGCTCAAGTAAGAACCCCGGGAACCGTGGGTCGCTGTGCTGACTGTAATTGGAAGAAAAACAGAAAAACCAAATACCTCTGTCATAACTGTTCAAAATATTTGTGTTTAGAACATATTAGACCAATGTGTAATGTATGTTATGAAAATTAAGGTTGATTTTTTCTTTCAAGTACAGTGAAACTTTTCACTTCTGTTTTTATGCTCAATATATTCCTTTTGTAAAAAATCTTTGAAGTATCTTTTATTCTGCCCCAAAATCATATGATAATTATTGAATTTTTCTCAACTTATCAATTACACCCAGAAATATCATAATTTACTTGCCGGTCTGCTGGACCCTGCGCGAGTTACTAAGTACAATAATTTGGCGCGAGTAATGGAAGGTTAAGACTCATCTTTTGCATTGTCATAAATAAATACTTCATTTCTGAAATTTCACATAAAATAACTAATGAAGTATTTAGATTTTGATGGAAGATACACTCTATTGATCTTGTTGTATTTTCAAGCTTCATTTACTTTCCGAAATGTCGATGCCCGTATTTTGAGGGTACATAGGTATGTAAACATAGTTATATGAGTCTTCCTAAACCATATGCGACGTGTATAGCAATAGTTAATGGTGATGAACACCAAAAGACACAATTCCAAGTTGAAATAATAGTTAATTTTCTTTTTTCCTTCCTATTCTACAATTCAATTTTGGAATAGATAATTTTCAGTGAGGAATGCATTCGCAATGTGTAACTAAAATGCTATATCAGATTAGAGCACATCTCTGTTTTCAGGTTAAGTGGAAGAATATTTTTGATGGTGTCTAACTCCTAACAAAAACAAACTTCGCCCTTTATTTTCAAAAATAATCAGGATAGTTATCAGTATTTTTTGTTCTTTTGTTGTATCTATTCATTTGAAAATAATAAAGACGATTATTATTATTATGTCTCTTGGACCACAATGGGTATAAAGCACTGGGCTATGCAGACGACTTAGTCATCTTAGTCCAGGGTAAATACAATAATGTAGTGAAGGGATGCACGCAGCAGGCCCTGAATATCATAACAAGATGGACCAAAAAAGAAGGGCTTGACATAAGCCCATCCAAATCGACCATAGTAGCATTCACCAAGAGGACTAAAACGAGGGTCTCGGACCTCCAAAACTTCGAGGTGAAGAAATATGAGTGTCGGGGGAGGTTAAATATCTGGGAGTAATCCTAGATTCCAAACTGAGCTGAAACCAACATTTGGACAGGATAAAGAGGAAAGCGGAGGTAGCACTGATGCTCGCCAGACGCACCTACGGAAAATCATGGGGGCTAAAACCAGACATGGCACATTGGCTATACATGATAGTGGTTAAACCCAAGATAACATACGCATCTCTGGTCTGGTGGCCAAAAATGAACCAGGCGACCGCCATTAACAAACTAAGCAAGGTGCAAAGACTTGCATGTTTGGGAATGACGGGAGCAATGAGAACTACCTCAACAGTTGCATTAGATACACTCCTGAATCTACCTCCTTTACACCTTGTGAAGGGAGAGGCCTGGATGGGCCAATTCAGACTGAAAAACTCACCGAACTATAAAAGATCGGACCGAACAGAAATTTCGGAACAAGTGGAGGAGCACATATTGAATATGTGCACGGGCCACTTGAGACCAAAGTACACCTTCAACACAAACTTCACGGCCAAAATCATAAGCCGTGAAGAGTGGAAGACCATTAATCATCCCAAAATCATGTTTGGAAAAAACACCTGGTATACAGATGGATTGAAGACCAAACATGATACGGGAGCTGGAATATACCAAGCGGATAGAAATTTAAACTACAGCTATCCGCTAGGACTATACACATCCGTCTTTCAAGCGGAAGTGTATGCTATCTTGTAGTGTGCAAGGCAATGATTGTAATTGGCTTGCTTCAAACATATTTCATTATGTAATGTAGGCAATAAACCTACTTTAATTTACTATACTGGGGGTTGCTTTTACCCCCATTGGGAAATTTGTATTACCTGTATACTACATGGGTTGATGAAATATTATAAATATCAATATAACATGAAATAATGACACCTTGGTGGGTCGAAACGGTGCTGTCTTTTGTTGGATCACCAATACATCTAGATGCCTTGCAGTGAAAGCTACAGTGGAAGACAAAAGACGAATCTCGCTCTTTGGTTGATATCGAAGCTTGACTTCGCAAGTTACCGCCTTGGGAAGCCTCGTGCATCTTTGATATTGAAAAATTCAATCTTTTGTCGATCCCATAGATGGCATCTACTTAGAGAAAGATGTCATTACCTGTACCTTCAGGCTCGTCATTTCAAGGACAGTTCAATGGTTCAGTCATTGAACTGTCCTTAAACGCCACTATTATAGAAAGAGTTTATCAAATAATCTGTAAAAATAAGAGAAAACAAAGTCCGAGTTTAGAGCATTGGGAACTGCTCACACGAAAATGTTTAGTTCACTAATAATCTCTCCAATAACAATTTGTTGGGTTTTATCTTGCAAATACCTATTCATATAAAAATATTTACAATACTGATAATAAAACAAATGAGTGTATGTGTGCAATCAACTTTACCAAAGAAACTACCTGGTGCCTAGACTTCATTCCTGTGGACTTCAGATTTAGGTTCTACTCATAATTCCTAACAGCAAAATTTTCTCATGTGCCCATTTGTCTATCTTTGATTGATAGGAAAATCGATTTACGAATTGTAAATATAGTCAACCAAAGTTTAATCTGAACAATATTTTTTTCAAACTAATATTTGCGCGATTCTTCAAATTCAAATAACGTTTCCATTCATTAAGCGACTGAATTGAATGAAACCCGTATTAGTTATTGTGATGCACTGTTTGGAACCTTTGGTATAGTAACGAGTATTACCGGAGTTTTCTCCCAACAACAAACCGTTATTTCAACACCTCGACACCTGTTTTGAACACCAAGTGATCATCTTCAAGAGGAAGATTGAACTGACAATAATCTTCTTCTTGAAGATGATTACTCGGTGATCGAATCAAGTGTAGTTATTGAAATAACGGTTTGGGATTGGGATAAAACTCCGGTAATCTTCACGTATTGGGTCACGAAATGTAAGACAATGATAATCGAAAAACATCTTTTTTTTTCAGGTTTAACTTATGCCCACTTCTGGACATCAGCATCGAAGCACGCAGATAATAACAGATGGGTATGGTTGGCAACTGGCAGAGACATCGTATACACCAACTGGTACTGGACTGAACCCAATAACTTACCGTTTCTCGCAGAAAACTGCATCGAAGCCAGGCATGAGGGTACCAGTGGATTCACTTGGAATGACTTGAATTGCATGAATCAGCTGTTTTTCATATGTGAAACTTCTCTGCAATGTCGATGTTAACATAAATAAATGTACTTGTGTTGCACTATTTGGAACCTTTGGTGTAGTAATGAATATTACTGGAGTTTTTCCCAACACCAAACCGTTAATTTAGCACCTCGAAACGTGTTACAAGAAGAAGATCTTCCTCTTGAAGATGATCACTTGGTGATCGGAACACGTGTTGAGGTGTCAAATTAACGGTTTGGTGTTGTGAAAAAACTCCAATAATATTCATAAATAAATGTATCAGTACTTTCAATTCAAAACTTACATTCTTAAAAAATGTTCCTCTGATAATGAGATTTATGAAACAAAAAATACCTTTTATACTTTTATACCTTTTCGTTCAGTCAACTAAATAAAGAATATACTCTTTGAAATGTTATCAACACTTATTTTGAGTCGAGACAAACTTTCCAAATTTGATATTACTTGCCTAAATTCGATAGTACTGGTGACTTACCTTATAAGATGAAAGAGAAATATTCTAACAAAATCAATTAATGTGATAATGGTATTCATATACTGGTTCATGCTGTTTTAATTTCTTATTACAACTGAACTGACGCACAATTTTTACGCTGCTTGTCGTGCAACATCGTTGTGCAATTGATTCAGTCGCACAACGACTGAGTCACTCGTTGCTGAGACTTCGAGATAAAACCTTTATCCTCGAGACTATACCACTGGTGATGTATGCCGCAGTAGCAGGCAACACGTTTAGTATTTCAGATTCCAATAAACCACGGCTTACCAGCCTGAATTTTGTTCTCATTATTTATGATGAATACGTAGATTTGAAAAAAAATGTAGCATAAAAGAAAGGCAAAAAGGTGATTTTTCATCAAATATTAAATATAGTGAAAAAAATCACTTTCGTAGGAGAAAAATAGAAAACGAAAAAGCGGTTAACCAATTTTTCTGGTTTCCTGAAAAAATGGTTCAAACAAATTAATTTTATAGGGGGTTTATTTTCGGTGGAAATTTTGGCTAACTATTTTCCACTCTTAAAATTGAACCCATTTGATTTTTTTTTATTGATTCGGCCATTACTTGATGAAGATTAATAGTAATTTCAAAAACTACACCTTACGATTTTATCTCCAAAAACTTCATTTTAATTTATTTTTTAAATATCACGATATGTTTCGCTAACACAGTATCTTTTTCATTGTGAATTACGTACTGAGTAGAATCAAATCGTAAGGTGTAGTTTATGAAACCATTTGATATTATTAATAATAAATTGTCTTCATTTATGGTGGCGGAATTTAGCCTACGCTTCGTTACGAAACAAAATGATGTAATAGCCAACTTGTTTTCACTTACTCCCCTTGTCTTCAGCCAGCCAAACTTTATATTCTTGAATAGCAACCTCCTACTTGTGATACCTAATCTAAAAGCTCTTAAGAAATACTCTTTGATGGTACCCTACAAAGCTATATTCGATGTAGCAAGTTTTGGTTTATTGAATACAGTACTATTTGTTCAAATTAATATTTCATTTTCTATTATCAATTGAAAAAAATCAAAAACATTCTCATTACCATCGTAGCATCAATATTGAGACATTTTACGGCTGTACAATTTTTGTTTATCTATATTTGTTAAATTAAACTTAGTTGATAAGTGGGAGTAAGAAAAAAAGGGGTTTTGAAATATTAGTTTTTGAGAGGTATTTTCGTATTGCATTTTTTACTTTAAGATGGAAAACGCTACTCTTGTTATTGATAGGTACTTTTGATTTTTATTTCGATACGTTGAACGAGAAACAGAATTTTCATCTGCAACAATGGTGTATAACACAACTGAGCATGTAGAAATGCTTTTCAATTATGGTAGAGAAGATCATCGTTTGTTAAGAACAACTAAAGTATTTAACCAGAGGCATCCGAAAATAATATGTAAGTCACGTGTACATTCGCCAACTAGTAGCAAAATTTCAAGAAACTGGTACTGTCACAAATAAAAAAGGGATCACCCAAGATTACTGATCTGACTAATCTAGGTGTTACTTTTGATTCATCCCTCTCTTTCAATAAACATATTGACACTACTCTAACAGCAGCTTATCGCATGTATGGATTCTTAGTTAGAAATACAAAAGACTTCGAAAAAGCTTCAACATTGAAGTTAATTTATTTCACCCTTGTTCAATCTAGGCTGGAATATGCATCTGTCGTGTGGAGTCCCTACTATCAGGTTCATATAAATCAAATAGAAGCCCTACAGAGGCGCTTTCTAAAATATATGTCTTTTAAACTGGAAGGCACGTATCCAACTGTAGGAATACCCTATTATGAATTGCTTGTAACTCACAATTTTTGCAGTCTCGAGGTAAGGCGTAAATATTATTCATTTCTTTTTTTATTCAAGGTCATAAACAATATCATCACCTGCTCTCAACTACTCAACTACATATGTTGAATGTTTCTGTTCCTAGACGGTCATCTAGGAATAGTGTCATATTTTATCCCAACACTCCGCGTACGAATATAATGAAAAAATCTCCAATTTATAAAATGTGCGATACCTCTAATTCTGTTAGTCATATCCTAGATATATTCAACTGCCAGATTATACAAATCAAAAGACATTTCTTAGCTAACTGACAGTTCCGTTTTTATTTTTTTTAATATAGATTTACAAAAGTACATATTTGTAAATGCCACTGTTCCTCCCTATTCTGTAATTGGGTTCATCCTGTAGAATAGTGTATGAAATAAATAAATAAATAAATTACTGGACGAAGCAACAACAAATTGTAGTACTCGGACAGTTTGCAATGAATCGTACTTCATCGACTCGTCAGAAAGCTACAACAACAGGATTATCCCGCGAATATGTGAGAAAAGTACTTAAATTACACGAATTTCATCCATATTAAATTATTAAATGCAAATCACCACCAAGAACTTGGTGATGATGATCCCGACAACGACGACAGCTGGAATTTTCACAGAACCTCAGCTCATCAAAAATATTACATCAAGTGATAAGTGCACTTCTGATTTGAATGGGCACGCAAATGAACATAACTGTCGTTACTGGAGTGACGAGAACCTTCGACTATTTAGAGAAGGGCATATACGCAATACCCCAAAAAAATTAATGTTTGGGCTGGTATATTGGGAGATGCAATTATTGGTCCATCATTCATAGAAGGAAATTCAAATGGCAAAATGTATGCTTACATACTAGAAAGATTTATCGAACATCGAATAGTTCAAGAATTAGAGATTCAGAGAGACATACACGGCAATTTATCTTCAGAAAAAAATGTATTACATTTTCATAGATGGATCACCTCTTCATTATACAGTACGATGCAAATGTATGGAATAAATTCGATATTCACAAAAGGAGCGTCTTTCGGAAGAAATCCAAAAACAGGTCAACTTTAATTTTTGACGGCCCATCTCATGATATTCATATGACAGACGTTTCGTCACCAGTGTTGGCGTGATGACGTAATCGACAATTTTTTTAAATGCAAACAGGGTTCATGTGGCACCCCATTCAAAAGGTCTACTAGTCGTCTATTCAACGGTATAATGGTTTCAATATGTATTAATACAGGGTCAACCGAAATTATGTATTCAGAAGACTGGAATTACAAATAATAGTAATTCGTTGAACCAAATAATGCTATGCACCGCCACAGAGAATAAAGTATCGTACTGTCTTCTATTGTTTTTGTTGATTAGAAAAAAGAAATGGTGATAAAAGTCCTACACTCTACTTGAGATTAGTCAATGTCATTGAAGTGAAGTATCATTGAAGCGGTTGACATTATTTCTAGAAAAATATTTAAATCACTTATAATCTGGCAATGAAAGTAACAGAAACCCAAAGAATCGAAATTTCAATTATGACTGGCTGTGGAGATAAAGTAAGGACTCAGGCAGAAGTTCGTGATTTATTTAATGCGAAATACCCCAACCGAGAACCCGTTTCTCAATCAACAATAAGTAAAATTGAGAAAAAGTTTCGAGAAACGGGCCATGTTAAAGATCTCCCTAAAAGTGGTAGAATATCAATTTCAGAAGTCCAAAAACTTGATGTGGTACTTGCGTTCCAAGAAAACCCCCATACCAGCACGAGGCAAGTCGCACTGGATAATAATTTACACCAATCGACTGTTGTTAGAGTGTTGAAAAAAGAAAAGTGGCATCCGTATAAAGTTCAGCTGGTCCAAGAACTGTTAGAAGATGACTTTGACAGAAGAGTCGAAGTTTGCGAAATCATGATAGAGCGCTCGCACAGAGATCGGAGTTTCATACAAAATATAATATTTTCAGATGAAGCTACTTTTATGCTCAACGGTCACGTAAACCGCCAGACTTATCGATATTGGGCAAGAGAAAATCCACATTGGATGGAGGAGCTTAGCACACAATATCCACAAAAAGTGAATGTTTGGGCCGGAATTTTGAACAACCAGATAATAGGACCATACTTTTTTGAGGAAAGCGTAACTGGTGCTCGGTATCTACACTTTCTTCAAGATTATCTGATGCCACAACTGAATCAGCTATTTCCAAATAGAAATGATTTGTGGTTCCAGCAGGATGGGGCGCCCCTACACTACGCCGTTGACGTACGAACCTACCTGGATACTGTTTTCCGAGGAAAGTGGATAGGAAGAAGAGGGCCGATCGAATGGCCACCAAGGTCTCCGGATTTGACCCCGTTAGACTTTTTTTATGGGGATACTTGAAGAGTAAAGTTTACCAAAATCGACCAAATGATTTAGAAGAGTTGAAGGAACGCATCAGAGCGGAGATTGCACAAATAACCCCCGAAGTTCTCGGAAACGTTAGAAATGAATTCAGTGCCCGGCTTTCACATTGCATCATAGCTGAAGGTCATCAATTTGAACATTTATTATAATTTTATTGTACTTCAATAAATAACATGTTTTGGTTCATCTTGTATAAATGAATATTGGCATGGTTATACCGTTGAATAGATGATTAGTAGACCTTTTGAATGAGGTGCCACATGACCCCTGTTTGCATTTAAAAAAATTGTCGATTACGTCATCACGCCTACACCGGTGACGAAACGTCTTTCATATGAATATCATGAGATGGGCCATTAAAAATTAAAGTTGACCTGTTTTTGGATTTCTTCCGAAAGACGCTCATTTTGTAAATATCGAATTTATTCCATACATTTGCATCGTACTGTTTACTTCCAGTAAGGGAATGGTTAGATAATAATTATATTAATCAATGGATTGGAAGAAGAGGTCCTATTGAATGGTCTCCTAGATCTCCATACGTATCTCCTCTTGGTTTCTTTCTCTGTGGCTACCTAAAATGTGTTTTTTTAAGACGCAACCTGACTCAATAGAGATTCAAGATCATCCAATGCAGCCCAAAAAAGTTTGTTGTGAATTTTGGGCTGGCATCGTCATCGGTCTATATGTATTCGAGAATGACGTTGATTAGGCCATTACAGTCAACGGCGAGCAGTATAGTTCGATGATTACCATCTTCTTTTGGCCTTAATTGGATGATCTGGATACCAAAGATATGTGGTTTCAACAGGACGACACTACGTGCCACAAAGCTCATGCCACATTGGAAATTTTGCAGGAGCGATTTGAGGGGATGGTCATCTTACGTGGAGATGATGTGAACTGGCCACCGAGATCGTGCGATCTGACCCCGTTGGACTTTTTCTTTGGTGGTTTTCTCAAGTCGCGGGTGTATGCGAATGAGCAACAAACCACAGCGGTCCTCAAAACCAACAAAGCCCATGTCATCGGTGAAATTCAGCCTGATTTATGCGCCATACTCATGGAAAATTGGAAGTTTCGGATGCGCTCCACCCAAAGAAATTGTAGCTGATATTTGAACGATGCCATATTCTACACATAATTGCATGAATATATCTCACATTCTATGTGGCAATAGTGAAAATCATAGTCAACCAACAATTTGAATACATGGATGACAAATACATTAATTCCTCGTACCTCAGATCGACTTTCATTTATTTTTTCCGTAATAGACACACTAATTTTCTTCCTTCACTTTTGGTGTTGTCATTATGTTTTGTTCTTAAAATATTATATGCATTGGCGTTCAAACCACTATAATGAATATAACGAATTTAATCTCAAGCCACTTAACTAAAGTAGTAATACATACTATAGAAATTCAAATGTGTTTCAGCTAATGAACACAATAAACATATTTTTTAATGTTTAATGTTAACAAAAAATTAATTAGAGTAGAATGAAAATAATTGATATTTCTTGTTTCTAGGCGATATTACTTCTTGTTACTATAAATTAGTTATGTTTCTGAAAATAAGTTTTCTTTAAATATCAAACTTCAATGAAATTGAGTTGAATCAAAGAAAATCGTCTTTCTAGAGTTCCATTAGAAATTCATTAAGAATAATTTTGAAAGAAGATTCGAAAATCGTGAGTAATCAAGAATTATTGTTGTATGTATGTGTGATCAGAAATATTTTCATTGATTTTTGCATAGCGATCTCTCAATCAACTAAAAAAATATCTCCTGACTTTAATGAAATGAATGAAAACACTTTTGTCTATTTTTCACTAGTTATTTTAGTTTCACGATAGCATTATCATGTATAAAAACTCATTAATACATTTGAAATCTGAAAACCGGGGTATATAGGGAGTTTGTAGGTAAGCTGGATGGGAAGGTAATTAAATGACCAGGGGTGCCAGACTTGTCGAACTTATAATTCAAGAGTGGAGACCTACATGAATCGAGTTGCTCGTTTAGCGTTGTTTGTAGCAAGTCAAGAGTATAGGCTTTCTTAAGTAAACATATAAAACAAAGTAGTGAATTGTAAAAATATAAAAATATTAAACAACGCAGGTGTTGCTTACGTACAAATATAAACAAATAAATATTCACCTATGATAATAGGGGTATTTACAAACTACTACAGTATAATCGATACCGGTGTTTCATCTCGATTAGACATAGCTGACGTAGTATTCCTAGACTGAGTAAAAACATTGGTTGAGTAGCATTTACTTGATGGCTCTTTTGAATTTAGTGATACTAAGCTCTTTAAAGTTATTTGGCAGAGAGTTGAAAAGATTCTAATCAACAGAGTTCATTTTTGATCTGGTCAAACGATAACGGCATATTTTCACCTTGTCCGCATTTTTAGCGAAGTTTGATGTATGTCAGACTCTAGCAAATGAGCATTTTTTCTGATTTCCAGTAGTGTCTGATAAATATATAATGTTGGCAACGGCATGATACGTAATTTTTTTAATAATGGTCTACAGTGCTCCAAGAAACCTGCACTTGCCAGTATTCTTACAGTTTTTTTCTGTAGTTTGAAAATTCTCATCGAACCAAAGAACAACACCGTAGCTGATGTGTGAGTGGAATAATGCAAAGTAAGTCATTTTTAGAATCTCACCGCTTGTGATGTTTTGCAGTTGACGAATGATAAATATTGAACTAGCAAGTTTATTTGCCAGAAGATCTGTATGTTGATGCCAAGATAAAGTACTGTCGAGAGTAATGCCAAGTAATTTTACATTTTTGTTAGCTGAACCTACAGTGGTGAACTCAAGATTTTGAGTTTTGTCACTATTCAACTTCAATGTATTTGCTAGAAACCAAGTGTTGGCTCAATTTTCAACTTCTTCCATTACTTGTGGAATGTTAGATGATGATTGATCGCTATATATTCAAGTTGTGTCATCTGCATAGAGAATGGACTTATAGGAGGACATGAAATTACATATGTCATTAACAAAAATAACAAAGAGCAGGGGCCCAAGTATTGAACCTTATAGAACACCGTGCTCCACAAGTTCAAAATTTGATGTAACACCATTACACTAAACCGCCTGATACCTATTTGAAAAGTATGATTCTATGAGTGACAGAGATACCCCTCTAACTCCAAATAATACAATTTTTTAAGAAGTATACTGTGTGATACACAATCAAAAGCCTTAGACAAGTCAAAAAGCGTTATGGCAGTGTGCACACCCTTCTCGAATCCTTCAACAATAGATACAGCAACATCAAAGACAGCTATAGAGAAGTAGAACGATTTTTGCGAAACCCATATTGACTGAGAAAAGAAGTTGTTGCTCTCGTAGTAATCATACAGACGCTTCTTCATTATTATTTCAACGACTTTGGAAAAAATAGAGATGATAGATATGGCCTATAATTGTCCAGGGAACATTGGTCCCCCTTCTTGAAAACTGGAATTACTTTCGCATTTTTGAAAACCTCAAATATGAGGTTGACCAGTCCTGTAAATGGCGAAATTATAATATGTAGAGTTTCCCTGATGATACGAGCGTTCAAATTTTGGCATCTAAACAGTTTGAAGGTTTCAAACAATCGCGTTCAAAATATATTTTTCGGTGACGGAACCGAGAATCAAGGAGCTACAAGGTACTGGACATTTTTTGAAATTAATTAAATCATCTATGTCCATCTGTGGTAAAGATTTAATGATGGTATCTGCAATATTATCAAAAAAAAATTGTTGAAGTCCTCGGGAGATATGTGGGGTGTTTTTGCAACAGCCTTTGTTTTGTTACGATCATAATTTATTATCCGCCAACATGCGGATGATCTATTTTCAGAAGAGATAATAAATTCATCGTATGCCCGTTTTTTACTCAGTGTTATCCGTTGATGATATTCTTTTTTGAGTTTTTTGTACACATTTATATTGGAAGGGTCTTTACTGCTATCTGTAATAACTTTGATACTCTTTATTGACTCTTTGAAAAATTTAAGAGAATCGTCAAACCAACACAGGAGGGATGTTTGTTTATGAGCTGCAACTCTTCTTAGAGGAAATTACTTGCAAATTTGAGTAGCATAGAATTCAGTTATGTAAGATATACATTAACCTCTTGACTTTGCCGAAAAGTTTCCCACTTTAGTTCTGAGAGTGACTCTTTGAGTTTTCTCAAACCTATTTGTGTGATTCTCCTTGTATATGAACAGTTTTGGCTGGTTTTGAAATTTTTATGAATTATAATATATGAAGCTTTATGAGCCGCTATGCAGGGTTCAAAAACACCTGTGCCGATAGATTGGTCCTCAAGGTTTGTTAAGATATTATCTATCTGATTAGAAGCGGCTATGATTCTTGTATCCTCATTTATGATGATTTTTAATTTTTAATCCAAAAGAAGATAATAAAGTTTGAAATTCACTCAGGATATTGGAGTTAATTTTGAAGTTGATATTGAAATCACCCATTATGATTATATCAGTTTAAGCTTTGACAATGGTAGTCAGTAGATTTTCAAAATTTACAAAAAACAAGTCGACGTCGCCCTTGCCTGATTTATAGACAACAATGATTGTTACTTTCGGTTCAAACAACTCGATACCACAGAATTCCGAAATGATTTCGCTGTTGAATGAAGTTAAATTTGTGTAATTGAAATCAAGGTATTTTTTCACAAATAATGCTGTGCTACCATGGACCCTGTTTTCTCTACAAAATTGAATAGCAAGAACATATCCATCCAGACATACTCTGCCTATTTCTCCCCCTCAGCCAATGTTCTGAAACACCTATTACGTCGAATTGGTGAATCAAATGTGAAATAATTCAATATACCAATATTATTGAAAATACTCTGAACATTGACGTGAAACACACTCACCGAATTCGGGCCAAATTTTTAAAATTGCTGAAAAATAAATCTTTTTTCTTTTCTTCTATTGTCCCTCGATGCTGGGAGGAGTTTTGTGAAAATTTTGTTTGAATTCGAAGCGTCTTACAACAGATCCTTGTGGCCAAATGGCTGGATTGTAAGCGGCGTCCAATTGGTCCAATGGGAAAGAT
Source organism: Leptinotarsa decemlineata (assembly GCF_025532065.1). Taxonomy (NCBI): domain Eukaryota; kingdom Metazoa; phylum Arthropoda; class Insecta; order Coleoptera; family Chrysomelidae; genus Leptinotarsa; species Leptinotarsa decemlineata. The sequence continues at coordinate 2,287,824 of NW_027412525.1, forward strand.
ACTTTGACGGTACAGGTACGTTCGTTTTCATTCAATGGTTCGCAAACAAAATGTATATCCGGAGAAGTTGTCTTCAAGTAACCTCTCAAGTTTTCAGAACTCATTCCAATTTCAATACGAGATATATGGACATGTCCCATGCGCGATACAGTTTTGATAACTGATTTCTCGTTTCTTCCATTAATGGGTTTATATTTATTTTTATTTTGGTAGTTTTTGTTGGGGAAATTCCGTTGAGGAATTTTGTTTGTATTTGTGGTCCGGTTTTTGTCTACCTCAGGTTCTGATAATGCGTTTGTGTTTGTTTTTGTGGTTTCACGCGAGATTTAAATTTTTTCCTGTTCCACTTTTTCACCAGATTGATGAATGGAATTTGTAGTGTTTGTATCGTTCGTGACATATTGCGACTGAAGTGATGCATGAAGATTCTAGTTCAGATTCTGTTTCAGTAGCATAATCAGGTCCTCTTGCTCTTGGGTCCTTTTCTCGAGGTGATAGGTCAACTTTGACAAAGTTTCAAGTTCCTTCTTCAAACTATTCTGGTAACTTGAGTCGACTTCACATCGTATTCAAGTTCTTATCACATATTGTCTGTACTTCATTTTCACTTAGTTTTTTCACATGATCATTCAATGGTCCATTGCTTACAGTCATTGGCAGCTTGAAGGTGAGAATAATATCAATCAATTCGTTTCTCTTCAATTTATTAGGCTCTGCAGTTAACGTAGCGTGTTCACTAGCCGCGTCCATTTTATTTATCCATTTCGAATTTTTAATAGATTTATTAATTTCCATAGAATAGATGGGTAGTCTCTGCTGACTAGTTAGAAACAAAATTACTGAACTATTGGGGTATGCAGCAAGCGAAAAAATACTCTTAGGACATTGATTCCAATATTTCGACACTTTTTATTGTCATCATCAAGAAACTACAGGAGTAAGATTATGTGTTTTTACAAAACTACTTACATTGTCCACGAGGTTGTATGCAAATGGTGAAAAAATCATCAAATATATGTACAACAACCCTTGGGTTGGGATACCTATCGGACGCGTCCCCAGGTGGCGGATAGGGAACGGCCAGGGGACTTGAGGCCCTGTCCGGGAAGCCAATGTGGCCTCCTTACGGACGGGGTCGCCGGACTCCTGGTCAGTGGCAGAAATAAGTAGGGTGAGGAGAACTAAAACTCCCCAAAAGCCTTTGCAAAACATGCCACCGTGGACCAGCCTACCCAAGCTAAAGTGTAAGGAATCGTGCTGAAAGCTGAATGGCCGCAGGGTGATATGCGATTACGGACGATCATCTTGGGAAACTGGGCGAAACCTCATCGTAGTAAACCTACCTCTGGTAATGCGAGGCTCTGTCAGAGGTGACCAACTCTTCCCTTGCTACTCGTGGGAACACACATGAATGAAAGAAACTATACATCAATCTACCGCTTGGAATGAGGCTGGACATAGCAGATCACCTCGTGTTGTAATACAAAGGTCATAGCATAAGCGCATTTGCGGCGCCGAGGCCAAAAGGAGAAAGAGAGCGAAAGAGACAGGAGTGGCAGTAATTATAAGTTGACCCCTCTCCTCGCCCATTCCACCTCCAACAGCAAGGGCACTTCCTGTGGCGAGCGCCAAGAGCTCGGCCTTCAATAATAAAAATAATAATATAATAGTAAAGCTCCACGGAGGAAACCCCAAGAAGGTTGAAGAAGCCGCGCAACGACAGTGAAGTCGCTGCACCTTCCAAAACCTTCGCGGAAGCCACCGTGAGACACCTCAAAGTTGGCAAAGAGAGTGTGTGTTCGGCGAGTCTTGACCTACACCTGCCAATATAAAGGAGATGTCTCCTAGTGACCTGTCCACCTTCATGACAAGGACAGGATGGACGATGTCCTAGGAGGACAACTCCTCGGGAGGATGTACAATGGGTCACATGTGGGTCTACAACAAAAAATTTGGTAAAGTTGGCATTACAATCTTTCACATTAGTGTTCATTTTTCAAGAATCAGTAAATAATATCATTATAAAACACTCTCGAAACATTCAATCAATATTCAAAATAAGTTATTAATGTTGAAATTTAATACGACGCAGTAACAGAATAACGAGAATATTCGAATATTGAAGTTGATGGATGCTTGTTTTCAACATCAAGGTCAAAAGTTTAACAGTGGTGCCAATCTAATCAGTTAAGGCAACTCAAAAACCAGTTTCATAGTTTCTATTAAAGCATGAAGGTGATTGTGAGAGGTTATTAGATTATTGAACGATGGAATAACATCTTATAAAAGTGATTGTAGATTGAGACCAGAAAGATGTAATCACGTAAATAAAGAAGGTCGTTGTATGGACTTCAGTTCTACCAAAATACTAGCAACTAAACATAACTATTACAAATCACAATCACCTTCATGTTTCGAAAAAAAAAACTAATATCAACCATTTGAGTGAAATATATTCCTACATGTTGCATTTGGATCAACGAAATATCCAAAACCTTTCCAATGCTTTGTCAAATTTCTAAGTATTTCGTATTGTGAAATTCATAAATTTATATTCTAATATATCTTCAATTGAAATCAAATAAAAGTCAATTTTTCTATTCCATTGGGTGTTTTATGATACATCTCAACTTAGTGTTGTTCTATTATATATATATATATATATATATATATATATATATATATATATATATATATATATATAATAGAACAACAGGAGTGAACCAACGTGATGGGACTTAATGGTAAGCCCGTACGGTGATAATTTGTTAGTTGGGTCTACTGAATTCAGAACTGTGTTGGAAGGAGTATATTTTGTTAGGTCTCTGAATTTTGAATTCAAAAATTTTAACAACTCACTGGTTGGGACATCTATATACAGTGTGTAAAAGCCAAATGAAATAAATTCATTATTTCGGTTACGGTACATATTTTAACAAAATTTAGAAACACGTCAAATTTGATATACTTCAACGGAAAAATGCTACGCCTACCTTCAAACCTCGTCGAATGACAGGTACAACCCCCAATTTTTTAACTGAGAAGTAAAGGTTTGTGATATATCGTTTGAAAAGTAACTTCATTCTCTATTCAAAAATGTTATCCCTTTCAAGTTTCTTGCAAAAAGTAAGATGAAATAAATTCAAATCATGTGGTTACCGAAATTCAATAAAATTCACTCAAAAACTAAAATGTAATTCAGGTAGGAGTGGCATTTTTACACTGAAGAATGTCAATTTACATTTGATGTTTTTTAGGATTTTTTTAAATATGTACGCAGTAACCGAAATAATGAATTTATTCCATTTGGCTTTTACTGACTGTACGGGTCTGGCTGGATGTCCTTCTTTGTGGAGCTTGATCAATCCATACATCTATGGAAGCTTTCCCATTGTGAGAGACATATTAGATAATTGTAATATAAACCCATATATAACTAACGAATTTTGCAATGTCTTGAATACATGTCTGAAACAAAATGTTTTCAAATATAATAATAATTTTCACCTACAAAACTCAGGTCTCCCTATGGGCTCACCATTAAGACCCATTCTGACAGACATTTTCATTGACACACTAGAAAATACCTTCATCCTCAATAACTCCCTTTCTCAAATATATATTGTGTTTTTGTTTAGATACGTTGATGACGTACTAGTGGGTTTTGATGGTTCCAGCTAGGGATGTTGCGGGATGTTCATTTTTTCACATCCGCGGATGTGATTGCGGATGTTTAAGATCTTATATAAATATAGTTTGTAAAAAAAGATACAGTAATTATCAACATTTTAATTAATAAAAATTAGTTCAAACTTCACTTACCAATATTCATATTAGTAAGTGAAGTAGAAAAAGGAGCATTATACTTAATAAAGAGTAATATTGCCGCCTTTTCTGATTCAAATCGGTTACGCAGAGGTTCGTAAATCAAACCTGCGCTACTGAATAATTGTTCGCTAGGAACACTGCCTGGTGGAACGGAAACAATTTTCGTGTTATCGGTGGTAATATCTTAAATTCATCTCGATGAACAGTCCACCACCCAAGAAAATTTTTTATCTACATTTACTATCAACAGAATGATAGAAACTTTGAGTTCATTGCTAGAAACTTTTTTTTGTGCGAATATAGGTAAAAATCCAATAGAAGATTTTTTCTGTTTGAAAATATTATAATATGATGTGATCGGTTCCTTACATTCACAGGCTGACTTGAATCAAAACATCGCCTCACTTGAAGTTCCCAGTTGACGTCCTTATTTGTTTACCTATTACCATAATTTTCATAGTACCTATATTGCCCAACAAATGTTTCACATGATCAATTAATTGACATTACTTTTTTCATTACCTGATTGAAATAAATTTAAAAAAATGAAGTGGAGCTCATCACAACACAACCGCTTTCGAATATGTTTTGCCGTTCTCAAGATTAGCTCTTATTCACAGAAAAACGGACCAAAATTATTCATATTTTAGTTTGTTACTGAAGGTCTGGGGGGTTTGGTGGTTGAGGCAGATCGGACCTCTTCTGTTAACTAGTGTCGGCTGCTGACGCAATTTTTGATAGATTTCGTCGATTTTCTCACAATATAATTTCTACTGTGATGGTTTGGCCCAGTTGCAGAAATTAATAGTGAATCACACCAGCCGCTGACCTGTTGTCGTAGAGGATACGCTTTTCATCATATTTGATAATCCGATTCAGAAAAGGATGGTTTTGCTTGCATAAAAACAAAAAAGATCCCTCGAAACGAGACAATTTCTGTCAAACGTTTAAATCATTGGGCACCCACTTTTCGAGCTCTTCGACCTTTCCAATATATGTTCCAAACCGTCAAAAACCGCATGGGAGCTGTTCTTCTTTTGTTATTCCACGTACCGTTTGTGATGGGTCAGTCTCCGCCAGGGTCCTCAAATTCTCGTCCTGTATTACTTTAGGTCGGCCACTTCGGGGCTCATCTTTGAGGCTAAAATATCCGAAACGAAATTTCGCAAACCAGCGTCGAATAGTACGTTCATTAACACTATCATAGCCAAATGCCTGGTTAATTTTTCGGGCTGTTTCGTCAGCGCTATGGTTCAATTTGAATTCGTTGAGAAAAATTGGCCAAAAGTTGCTTAACGATATCATATAATAATAAGCTTAAAAGTGGCAAAAAACAGCATCAATGTAGAAAATTCTCTAACGAACAGTTTATGCTATGACACTGTAGAATACATATCTATTGAGATATGGAGCCACAAAAACACATATCATTAAAACGTACAAAACTTTCGAAACAACCTAATGAATCATTATTCTGGATTATATTGCTTCCATAATAGTTTGTGTTGAATATCTTCCGTGTACAGACTACGATCAGTCTCATTGATTTTGAACATACAACAAATATACCACAAACAATCGAATATACGAAAATACGAAAATTACTCTTTTTTCTTCGATATGCTCTCTATCCCCAAATATTAGGCCAGGCTTATCTTCGAGAAAATAGGTAGTTATTAATATCTCCTGTTGACTCCAAACCGGTGAGTTGAACATTCGTCAAAAAAAGCTTTTTACTATTTTGGAGTAGAAGTTGAAAATATTGAGAAAATAGTTCATCTTGATAATCCAGAATCTTTCAGGTTTTATTGAAAGATAACAAAACGTATTAATTCGACACTACTATCATACTGGATCATAAAGTTAAGAATTTTCAGAAAAGAACCGATTCGTCAGTTCTAGAAGATCAATAAACGTTTAATTATTTCAATTTTTCATTGGAGTTGTTTTAAAATTTTGAAAATTTGCCAAATGGTTTGAGAAAAATGAAAATTTGAATTTGTCAGATGCTTAACTAATACTTATTTTTGGAAGCGGTGCAGTAATGAAAATTCATTATGTGTACAGAAAAACTTTTAGGGATATTTATATTTCCAGCGTCATATTTGGGAAAAACTCAACAAAAATGAGATGTTTATTTATTGCAGTCTGAAAAGTTGGCGTGCCATTAGGGTTATTGGTTTTGAGTATTTTATTACTGTCGCTTTCAAAAAATTGACTATAGTTGAATATATTGGTAGATCATTTAAATAAACTGAAAAAAAATAAGTTGTTCGTTGTTATTTGAACGTGATGAATTGATAAATTCAGGTGTGTTTCTAATTTTCTCACTGCTAATCACAGATTTGAACAACATTATTGATACAATTCACAGTGTCGGTTATACCATAAATATAAAAGTCAATATTGACTTCAAGATTCCGTTAAATTCCGTAAAATTCCGAAACATAAACTTTTATTTTCATGAATCTTCTATTGATATCCTTCAAATTAATTACAACTGTTTGTATCGGCAGTACGTTAAACCGTCTCTGGAATTATCAAATTTCAGGTTCTTGAATGAGCCTGAAAATAGTACAGCAAACGTGTCACGAGAGGCAGCACTAGTAGTAGAGACAAACAATAAACTATTCACATGTAAAACAGTGTTATTTACGTAATATTAATTTATTATTCAAAAATATAAATCAGATATAGAAAATTATTTTGTGATAGTATAATGCTAACAAAGCATTGCTGTTTTGCGAATTGTACGTCGGATAATCGATATCCGGAAAAAACGTTTTTTTTTTTATACCATTTATAAAACCTCATAAAAATAAGGTCAAATGTAAGAAATGGATACATGCTTCGAGGAGGTTGGTTTCAACAGTGCAAAAAATAAATAAATATTCATATGTATGCTCTAAACATGAAATGAATAGTGAATTTTTCATAGGTAATTACCATTGATTAGCATGAGATATAACCTCAATAGTTTATTAAATTATATTCATTATATTTCATTAAATTTATTTCATTACCATCTATATTTGATTCATATTTCACTCGGAAATAAGTCTGAAATTCATAATTATTTAAAATTTCTTTTATTACAGTTTGAATCTACTGCTATTCATTTACTAGAATCTGTATACTAACCTGTCTATTAATTCACTTTTTTTCCAGTTACTTTTAAATTACGGCATGCAAGCCAACGTTTTAATGTTACAACATTGTTATCCTTTACAGTCGAAAATTTTAGTTTTGCTCCAGGAACATTTTCTTCTGTTAAAAACATTATTTTTTAATTGTACTTTACCATATGTTTATATGAGGATTAGGCAGTGTTTGTCCCTAGCGAACTACTAGCGCTACTAGTGAGTGATTTTTCGTACTTCAGGAAAAAGGTTCATTCCATGAATATGTCAAGCTGGTGCTAGACATCATGTAGAGCTAGACACCAATGAAAATTAGAAAATTCTAACATATTATTTTCAACAGTTTACTTCAAACATAAAAATATAATATGTAAATATTAGAGTTTGAGAAATTCAACTGAGCAAATTTGAATAAAAAATAAACCACCTTAACTTGTTTTTCAGATGGCAGTAACATCTTCATGGATTCTGGATGTATTCATTTTATTTGCCATAGCATCGTTCCTCCTCTACAAATACAGTACGAGAAAATTTAATTATTGGAAAAAACGCAGAATATACAACCCAAAACCGCTTCCATTCCTCGGAAATTTTCTAGATGTATTGTTGCTGCGATGTACCCTTACAGAGTGGTTCAAAAATATGTACGACTCTGTAAATGAACCATACTTTGGCATTTTCGTTTTCGACGAACCCTTTCTAGTAATAAAATCTCCGGAGCTCATAAAAAATATTACAATAAAGGACTTTTCGTATTTCATGGACAGAGCCGTAGCATTACCAACACATAACAAAATACAGTCTCAAGTTCTTTTTTTCCAAAAATCGCCAGAATGGAAAAACGATAGAGTAAGACTCAGTCCAAACTTCTCATCAGGAAAAATGAAAAGAATGTTTCCTGTCATCAGCGATATTAGTCAAAATCTAGTTCGATACCTCGATGAACACCAAGAAGAAGTGAAAGTAAGAGAAGTTGTCGGAAAATATCTCACAGATATTACCGCAAAATGTTTTCTTGGAATCAACTCCAGATGTTTTGATGATTACGAAGCAATCTTCTATAAAATGGCAAAAGATGTATTCAATCTGGGTTTGAGGAACTCGATTATGCAGACAATGTACTTATTCAAGCCAAACTGGGTATCACTTTTCCACCTAGACTTCGCGAAAAAGATTCATTGCGATATTTTTTCGGAAGCAGTTTCTATATCGATGAGAGAGAGAACAAATAGGAATGTCAATAAAAGTGACTACGTTGATATACTAGGAAATTTAAATTTTCCAGAATTGAATATAGATAAGGGTAAGTTTTACAGCTCTTCAAATAATCTTGCTATTCCTATCTTGTATTGTCGATTAGATTTTGCAACGGATTCTATAGTTAATAATGAAGATGAAACATGTTTCTTGAAATCGGGATTCAAGGAATCTAGTCAAAAATCGAAAGACCATAACCACATCCCGTTTCTAATTTATATAGGCCGTTTTTTAGCTGATTCCTCTATTGCTATCTTGAAACCGGAAAGATCAACAAGATCGGTTGAGCTAAAAAAAATATTATGTTTTTACGCAACTAAAATAATTTCTTCTCAGATCGAGAATATAATAATAATAATAACCGTCTTTATTGTTTCCCAGCTGTAGTTACATACAAATATTTAGATAAATTACACAGCTAGTTGCTGATGTAACAAAAGGCCGAGTTCAACTCAGCACAAGTGCTACTGAGTTGTTCTTCGACTCAACCTCAAAAAGATTCTACCTAAGCTAAGAAAGCTAAAAAGAAAGTAATACATAAAAAAACATTGGGATTGTTCAAATATCTATTAAGGGAAGACATTCGTTACTGGGACTTATTCTGGTCTCATAATGATGAAAAATGTATAGGGTTGGGCAGTTTATACTTGAAGTTGGCTTTCGAACAGAAGGAGTTTGAATCTTTTCCATGAAACAGAAAGTTCTGAACTTCTTATTTCTTTTGGTAACAGGTTGATCACTTGGTATATATTAAAGCTGAAACATCGCTTGAAAAATTCAGTTTTAAAACTAGGTGGGGTAAGAGTACCCTAAAATCTGATGATCAGATTGTGAACATCAGTACGAAAAGTGATTTTTCTGTACAGATAAGGCGACGTTTTGGTTTGTATAATTTTGTTATATAAATTAGCAGCATTTAATTATCGTCTATTTTCCATTGTGATCCACCCCGTATCCCGTAACTTATGGGATATTCTTTTGATATTTCCTAATTCCGTGAATGAGCCGTAGACACGAGTTTTGTACTTTCTGTATTTTCTGAGCATACTATTTGGTTAAACATGGACCATATAAAGTATACGAATAGTTGAAGCGCGATAAAACCAGTGCATCACAGTGCTTTCGTCTGTTTCGTGAGTACGTGTATGTGTCCATAAATAAGTTTCAACGAAGAATGTGCCACTTGTATTTGTTTGTTTATATGTTTCTCAAACCGCACGTCAGAGTCGATTATAACTCCAAGATTTTTGTATTCATTTGTGAGTTGTAAAGGAACATTATCAATCGTGATTGTAAGAGATTCACTTGTTTTCTAGCAATTCTTTTTTAATCCGAATAGGATGATATTCGATTTAGTAGCATTTAGTAGTAGACAGCGATCTTTTGCCAACTCAACAAATGATTCGAGATCAGTGGTTGTTTTTGAAATAACCACCAAAAACTAGAAGCAGAAGATATTTCAACACTGTATCATATTTTTTATGGTCTGACATGAACCAGTTTACAATGCGACAGACACTCCGTTCATTAGATTTTATCGACAACTTAATAATGTTTTCAAAAACGGACCTCTAGTTTTTTCAATTGATTTTTGTAGCTACTGTAATAACGAATTCAGCTATGTATAACAATACAGGTCCATAAAAAATGAGTCGCATTACAAAGTGTTTCATATGAGATTATAAAAAGTATGAAATAGAATTGGAAGGTTTTCTGTCATTGGAAATAGGGGCGAGAGAGACAAAAAAAAATAATAATGAATAATAATGATAATAGATGGGCTTTAATCATTGACATACATTGTTTATGAAGAAAAAGTAAATACAAAAATCAATGATAGAGATGGGAGAAAGCATGTTTTATATAGAAATATAAAAATAATTACCTAGTATACATTGGTAAGTGAATAGTTTATGAATCTTTGTGAAACTGGAGAAAAAACAAAGGTTATAAATTCCAAAGTAAATTTCAAAAATCTATTTAGCTTAAATAAGGTAAAATATATAGCAAAACATACACAAAGGTGAGACAATGGGAAAATCATATGAGCAAGGCATAACATGAATATATTATCTACCCAAAAGACTTCAGATATGTTTTCAACTTTTTCTTGAAATTACATATGGAGTAGTGTCTAAATTCACTGGGCAGAGCATTATATTGTTTAATAGAGTTGTAAATAAAACTACGAGAATAGCAGGCTGTCGAGTGTTTTGGAATAATAAAAGTGTTACGGTTTCGTGTCCTCGAATTATTCTGTGATTTGAAAGTTTTATATCTTTCATAAATATAATTTGGCTTTTTGTAAATGAGGAATTTATGTGTATTGACGAGTAGGTGGAACTGCCAGGTTTTAGCAATCGGTAACCAACCTGACTCCTCGAAATTGGGGGATATATGGTCGAATTTTCTCACATCATAAGAAAGACGAATGCAATTGTTGTGTATTTTTTGTAAGCGATTTACATCAGTTTGTATCAAAGCAGGCCCGTAGATTATATCGCAATATGTTAATCTAGACCACATGAGGGTTTCGCAAAGTTTCAACTTCAGTTTGGAAGTCATAATATCTCTACTTTGATAGAGTTGATGTAAGATACTGTATGAGCTACGACAAAGTGAATTTATATGTTTGTGAAATCTCAGATCAGCATCAAGCCATAAACCCAAGTTCTTGCTTCCTGTAATTGTTTGTAGTAAGTCTTGTCCAAGTTGGATTTTAATTCTTGCGAATTCCCGTCTTTTGTGTTTCGGGCCAAAAAGTATCAGCTGAGATTTTTTAGAATTCACTTTCAGGTTATGGGCTATAGATAGATTCCGTAACTTTTTTAGATCGCTGATTTTTTCCATTGCCACATGCCAGTTACTTGGAGGAAATTGATAATATACTGAGTGTCATCGGCATAATGATGAACTGTGCAATGATCAATTATTTTATGGAAGTCAGGGAGTACAATTGCATGTTTCCATGCAGAAGGAAAATTATTTGTTGCTATAGAGGAATTGAATATGTGTGTGATGTGGTTGATAAGATAATAGTCAATATACTTTAACATAATGAAAGAAATGTTGTCAGATCCAGCACAGTTACTTTTCATACCACTGATGTATTGTTGAGTCTGGAGTGGTGTCACTCTGCGAAAATTAAAAGTAGGTCCATTATAGGTCTGACTGAGTATATCTTTCAATAAGTGTTTCATGATGATGAGATTTTGCAGAATAATATTTGTGAAGTGGGAGTTTATTACATTCAGATCTGATAAATCCGCGGAAAGATTAGGATTGTGTTTATTTTTCAAAATTTCAAGTTTTCTTAGAGTACCCCAGATCAAACTGGAATTTTCGTTTCTCGAAACAAATTCTAAATAGCCTTTTTTTACGTCGGATTGCTCCGGTGGTATAATTACGGAGTTCCTTATAGCTCGTCCAGTCTCTATGAGATTTGGTTACTTTGAACTTTCCAAGAGCTTTATCTCTTATTTTAATCATTTCCTTGATGTTGAAGGTGAGCCATGGAGCGGGCGGTTTTGTTGTTTTTATAGACCTAACTGGGGCATGGGCATTGAAAATAATTGATGTGTTTGTGGTGAAAAACTCTACCATTGCATCTACTGTTTCAAAGTGAAAGATTCTATCCCAATCAAAGAGGTGGAGCTCATTGAAAAAATAATCTTGGTTGAAATTTCGGAAATCTCGGTAGTAAACTGTTTTGTATTTTGATGTTATTTTCAGTGATATAATTTCACAAGTAATTGCAAGATGATCGGAGATATCAATATCTAAAACTTCAACTGACTGTATATCATCCTTTTCTGATCTTACCAAGATATCGATAAGGGTGAGTATTAGCTGTTATTCTTGTAGGGACTTCTATCCGTTGAGACAGATTATAACTTTGAAGAAAGTTTAGAATTCTACAGAATTATTCATTGCTAAGAGGTTAATGATCATATCTCCCGCCAAGTTCAAGGAATCGCAGTTCATTAAAAAATTTTACACCATATCTTCGAGTACGGCGATGGAAAGTGATACATTAGCTTTCGGTGGTCGGTATACAACTCCGAATATGTATTTGTTTCAAATTTACTCACCGATATCCAGATATGTTCAAAATATTGGTTAATCTCAGAAAAAAATACTCGAAATTGTATTGAGTTTTAATATAGAAGCACACTCCTACTCTTCCGTCTCTTTCAGCTCTGGCAATAATATAATTGTCAATATTAACCACTTGTGAAGAAATATTAGGACTGAGCTAAGTTTCTGAGATACCAATAGTAACTATATCATTGCTTGTAATAAAATCCTTCAATTCATCAAGCCCAGTGAATAAAAATCTAACGTTGAGGTGACTAAATTTCAAACTACGGGACATAATTTAAACACGGTAGAGTAAAATAGATTTTAAAAAGAAGAGGAAATTGAATTTATAAAGTTAAATGATTCAGTGCTGAGTTGACCGGGTTCTAGCCTTCGTTGCTGGTCGGTTAGCTTTTTTTTAAGGCTTTCTTGATTGTGCCGGTTGACTTAGGTGTGGCTGATATAGTGATAGTTTTTATCGGAGAAGGGGACCTGGTAAGATCTTGAGTTGGAGTAGGTGGAACGCTGTTTGATTTAATTGGTTTTCTTGTTTGCTTATCCTCCAATTCCAATAGATCAGCAACAGAGAATTGGAAAATACCTATAACCAGCTTATTTCCTTTCATGTAACAGGGATCCGAAATTCCCTTATTTATATGAAGATGTTTCCTTAACATTTTCAAATCTTCTTGCTGATTTCGAGTGAGGTCATGTGCTAGACTTATGCTAGATCCTTTCAAGTTTCTGACTTTCTGGAGAATTTTCTTCTTTATCAAATAGGAAGGGAATTAAATTTTGACAGGAGAGTTCTTCTGATTTCCAAAGCAGTAAAAGTTATTAAATGACTTTCAATGACATTGACCTCAAACAGTCTGTTCAACTCATTCAATGAGTATCGAAGAGTTATTTGCCTTATTTCTTTGTTCGACCCAAATAGTACTATATTGTTATATTTATTATTTCTTTCAAGAATTTCAACATCACTTTTGAGTTCTTTGTTTTCCCTTTCAAGGAGTTCAAGTCTGTTTCGCAGATATTCGAATTTGAAGAGCAATCTAGTTTCGCTAGCTGTAATGGCGTTTTTTAGTTCTTCCTTATTTTTATTCATTTCCTGTAGAATAATCTGGACAGCTGCATCATTCATGATAACAAATTATTTATTATGTGTAGATACACCTTCAGCGCTCCAATAAGGACAATTAGTTTCAAGCTTGATGTTACAGTTTTTCAATATAATTCGTCAATGATTTACATTCAAGTTTGTAAGGGGTTTAGGGATTTATCTTTCTTATTTTGAAGCACTTTCACAGATATTTGATGAATACACAAGAGCGATTTTATGGTACCGTAGTATATCGTCACCACCTCCCTGTATAGTGTGTTTGTCTGATTAAGTAGAGTTTTTGTTTTCATTTTTTATGTTTATATTCTTATCGCGAGAAGACTGTGGTTTTCTGTCTGCCGCGAGAGGAAGAACATATAGACAAAAGGTTCGATTCCGGAGAAAGAACCGAAAGTGCTCGAGAAAACTGCAGTTGTACTGGAAAAGTGCAGTTTCTTATCTCTCTCTCTCTATTCACCGATTTCTCAAGTGCCGTTGTGACCAAAATCAAGGTAAGGAAATCACAGACACGTTAAATTCTCTCTTTTTGATATCATTATTATTGTTAGTTAATTCTCATTCATTAGCACCACTGAACAGAACGAACTACTCGATAATTTTCAAAGACCTATTAAAACAGTCCACTAAGTTACCCAATATATAACACCTTAGTATGGTTAAGGTGGTTAAGGTGGATCGAGTGCACTCTCACTCAACTATACTAATTTCACTTGTTTGCGGAATTAAATTTCCTTTGAAACTTTATGTTGAAATCACTGTTAGTACGCCACTGGAAGGGTGATATCTACCCATTTGTCTCGCCAGATGTGATAATTTTTGAGCGTTTTATGCCGTTCGACTGCAAACCGCACAACTGCACGTGTATAAAAGAGGTCTAATTCCCAATACACTGAATGAATGTCAGGTATTATTCAAATTTCACAAACTCAGAACTCGAAACTGACTCTTTTCTTTTCACAGTCATTCGCGTTACTTTCACTGTCGTTTTGATTTGAAATTTGATATTTTTCATCAGTAAAACACTAAAACTTAAGTTTATGTCGGGACGCCGGCAATGCACGCGTGCACTTACATTATATGAACATGGTCATGTTCATGGTCATGGTCACGGTCATGGTCATGGTCAAATTTAATCAAACTTCTTGCTTTTACTGTTTCCGCGATAGCAATAGTGTGTTCAGCTCAAATAAACGGCATGTATATTCAATTTTTTTTGGTACCTACTCTGTTTTGCTCATTTGAAGTACATCTCATAATGTACGCCACCTATTCAAAAATAGGGTGAATTATATTTTCTAAAAAACATATATTATGAAATTGGCCGATTCTTAATGAAAATCCATAACTAACGTATTCAAAAAACTTTATTGTCAGATTTTCACTAAACAGTTTTACAAAAACGCTTTTGTGAATGTGTTTAACGCTCAATTTCTATTTTTTCCTCTTCAAAGTAGTCGCACTCAGATATAATACACTTGCGCCAGCGTTTTTTCCAATTCACGATACAGTTCTGATATGCACCTTTTATATGTCCTTGAGTTACCTCATCATTCCTGTTTTCATCTCCTCAATCGTCACAAAACGCCGTCCTTTCATGGGCTCCTTCAATCTTAGGAACAGAAAAAAGTCGCAGGGGGCCAAATTTGGTGAAAAAGGTGGCCGAGGTATGATTACAATGTTGTTTTTGACCAAAAAATCACGAACAAGTAATAACGAGTGAAGAGGTGCATTATCGTGATGCAAAAGCCATGAATTGTTTATTCACAAAACCGGACGTTTTCTTCATATTACTTCTTCGGAATAATACTCCTCATTGACCGTACAACTATGTGGCAAAAATTTCTGATGCACTATGCCGCGGAAATCCAAAAGAACATTGAGCCAAACCTTGCCATTTGATCAAACATGCGTGCTTTTTTTGGTCTTGGTTCTCCTGGGCTCTTCCATTCGGACGATTGGTTTAATGTAATAATCCCTTTTAAGCAAAGTTCGATCGCCGTTGACGTCATTCAACAACTCCTAGACGATGCTCATGCGACGGTTTTTTTTTGGTAAAAACTCAGCAATTTTCAAACAAACTTCGCCACCACACGCTTCGTGCCCAAAATTTACCAAAAATTGCATGCCATGAGTCCACCGATATGCCGACATCCTCAGCAACTTCTGTAATACTTATTCGACGATTCTCCACAAGAATTTTTTTCGGGACCTCAACATTTCCATCGGTTGTTGATGTGTTGGGGCGTCCAGGGCGATCGAAGTCATTCACATATTCTCGACCTTCTGTGAAAAGCTTGTACCACTTACAAACATTGTTCAGGCTTCACATTGAGTAATGAAAGAAGTTGTAAATACAAGTGTTGTAAAAAAGTTTTTATTCATTATACATGCACAGTGTGCTTTGCTGTGTACCATAAAAGCTGTCTATCAAGGAACAGAAAAAATATACAATTTTTGAGGGATAATAAGATTGTATGTTGTACAAACGATAATAATCAGGATATAAAGGAGACCAGTTTATTGGATCCAAGATCTTGAAGTAAAGACAGAACAAAAAACCAAGCACATTCAGAAACTTAAATGTGAACATGAAAGTTTCATAGAAGAGGCTTTAAAAAATGAAAGAGAATTGAATAAATTAATAGAGGAACAACAAGCAATTATAAACGAAATCCAACAAAAGAAAAAAAAATAGAAAAAGTCTTGGCAGATAAAGAAAAAATTAAATGCGATCCTAAACAAAAATCACAACATAATGAGTCATAGTGGGAGTAAACTGGGCAAACAAAACAATGGTACCAATTTTTAGGATATGGTACAGAAGAGTGACATCCTAATTCTTGGAGATAGTAATGCAATAGACTTGTCTACTATCCTGAGAAATATGTGTCAGAATGAATATAGAATAACATTTTTTATAAAACATAATGCATTATTGAATCAAATTGTGGAAGATGCAATAACCTTAACTAAAGACTATGGAAAAAAATACCATGTTATTGTAATGGGTGGCTTATTAAATATATTGAAAGGAGTGAGTGTTAATGAATTTGCAATTGATATACTAAAAAAAATTAAGTACTTATGCAAACGTTATTGTGATGACAGTACCATTGTGGAAAAATAGAAAGGTACTTAATAACTTTATAAATGAGCACAATATAAAATTGCATTTTGAACTGTGTATAAATAATAATAACACTAACTCAATAACATACTTGAATGTGAATTCATTACTCAGCAGCAAATTTTTTTATGGTAATAGACTTTATCTGATGAAATACTCTGGCAAAGTCTGTTTAATGAAATACATAAAGATGTTAATTTATGGACAACTTCCAGTTGAAAAACAAAAAATAATATATTTCCAAAAAAAATTACATCATCACAAACAATGCCGCATAATTGTACATTGGTTGAAACTCCAAACGTAGGGATGAAAAAGAGAACATCAGCGAAATACCTCTAAATAAGGATAATTTCAATATTTCTCTGATGGCAGAATTACAGAATATGAACGACCGAGAAAAATGTAATGATGTTTCTTTTTTTGGAACAGACTATCGGAAGAACGAGAAATCGTTGGAAATACAGGTCTAATATTGGTTATGAATGTGCAAAGCTTATTGCCCAAATATGATGATGAAATACATGCCTCAATAACCAAATACCATCCCATAGCGGCGTGCTTAAGTGAAGTGAGGTTAACTAATGACATTGGGGACAACGAAATCTGTATTGATGGATATCAAATTACCAGAGTTGACAGTGAAAGTCGACATACAGGAGGGGTATTAATTTAACTAAGACATGATTTAAAAATATTAAATTTAGATAAACATATCTCAACAAAAAATTTTTGGATATTAGAATTAAAAGTACTATATAATAAAAAGTGTAGCCATCTAGTTTGTTTATATCATTCGCCCAATAGTAGTGATGCTGATTTTTTGAACTTTTTTGAACAGTGGGCCACTTCTTTGTCTGATATAAATTGCTTGGTTCTGATTGTGAGGGATTTCAATATAAATTTCTCAGCAAACACCACCTACAGCAAACGATTGAGGGAAGTTACCTCTGAAATGGGCTTCATGCAAGTTATTGATGATATTACTCATCCTACTGACAATGGTGGAAGTATTATAGATCTGGTGATTACTAACAGGAATATTTCAGCACATATACACAAAACTTCAAAAGTAAGTGATCATTATTTAATTACACTTAATTTAAACAATGATAAAGACCAAACACCATACGAATATTGTATATACACTAGAGGCAAAATTGATTATGATGATATAAATAATGAGCTGGCGAAGGTAAATTGGGTATACCATCATGATAATGTAGATGAGAAATGCCAGTATCTGACAGGTATTATGAAAGAATGTTTGGTTGAAGCAGCTCCAAAACAGGAAAAAATAATAATTTTTATGGTCACTTTCGGTTTTAACACGTGGAAATACATTAAAATCATCTAATTTCAACCCCGAAACAAAAACTTTGTTGTGTTGTGTAATTGTAGTGGTGACCCCAAAAAAATGTGGAAAACACTGAAACCTTTGCTGTCACCAAGAGAAAGAACAAAATTCACCAAGTTAGAGATTGACAATGAGGAGGAAGTAGATATCAATATGATTCCTGATAAACTCAATACATATTTTGTAGAAAGTATCAATAAATTAGTAAAAGAAATACATATTGAGACACAAGATGGAATAAGGATACAAAACACTGCAAAAGAACATTTGAGTGATTTCAAATTGATTAGTTTTGAGAAGCTACATGATATATTGTTGACAATGAAAAATAAAGGTAGCGATGATGATCTAACAACGGAATTCCTAAAAAAGTATATCATAATATAAAAGGCCCGTTATTAAACCTAATTCCACTTCCAAAAGTAAAAAATACAAGTAAAGCCAGTGATATGCGACCAATAAATACTTTGTTGGCAATAGAAAAACTAATTGAGAAAGTTGTCTATGTAAATAGTAATAATATTCTAACTGAAAATCAATCAGGTTTTAGAACTGGGCATAATTGCGAAACAGCGGTCCAAAGTGTTTTATTTGACTGGAAAATGTGGACAGATCAAAATATGAATGTAGGAGCAGTTTACTTAGATTTTAAAAGAGCCTTTGAGACAGTAAATAGGAAAAGACTCCTGCTTAAATTGAGAAATTATGGAATATCCGGTACACTCTATAAATGGTTCGTCGATTACCTAAATAGTAGAAGACAAGTAACAAAACTAAATAATGTAACGTCCTGTGAAATTGTCAATAACAACGGAGTACCTCAGTGTAGTACACTAGGACCACTCTTATTCCTAATATATATAATTGATATTGTAAATGAGGTAGACAAGTGTAAAATTCATCTCTTTGCTGATGACAAACTTGTATATTACTGTGCACATGATGCGGAACATTTGATAGATACAATGAATAGTGAACTACAAAAAATAAGTCGGTGGTGTAGTTATAATGTATTGAAATTAAATGGTAATAAATCAAAATTCATGTTATTTACTAATAAAACGGGATATCATGAACTTGAAAGCAGACATTTAAATATACATATTGATAATATAGAAATAGAAACCGTTATTGCGACGAAATATCTTAGTCTTAATTGATAGAGGCTTAACATTCAATAAATCAAAATTCATGTTATTTACTAATAAAACGGGATATCATGAACTTGAAAGCAGACATTCAAATATCCATATTGATAATATAGAAATAGAAACCGTTATTGCGACGAAATATCTTGGAGTCTTAATTGATAGAGGCTTAACATTCAAAGAACACGTACAAGAGGTAATAAAAACTATCTCAAGGAATGTTAGCTTTCTAGGAAGGATTTCGTCAACACTTACAAAATCTACAAAAGTTATAATATATAACACACTTATATTACCACATTTTACATTTTGTGCATCGATAATATATACTGCCAATAAAAATGAAATGGATAGATTACAAAAACAGCAAAACCGAGCCATGAGGATCATATTAAGAAAACCAAGAGAGACACCAATCAAAGCAATGCTGAAGGAATTGCAATGGATGGCTGTGACAGATCTCATATATTACTATACAATGATAATCATATATGAAATGAATAATCATCTATCACCGACATACCTGAGTAGGCATATTGAATACAATGAGAATCATCATCTCTATAATACAAGAACGCGTAATAAAATATATGTAGGAGTTAAAAATAAAAAGTGTACTGAGAAATCCATTTACCATGCAGGAATGTTAGCTTTTAATAGTTTGAACAAAAATATTAAAGAATGTAGCACTCTTGCATTATTCAAAAGAAAGTTGAAGAGTCATCTATTGGGTGAATGAACTAGTCTTTATATAATATAAATTTTGACTGTATAAACTTATTTTTTGTATTCTATATTTGTATTTCGTTTGTGTTTTATATTGACTAACAACTCTGATATTTCAAGTAGATGTTGTATATTTATTGTAGTACTCATACTTTGAAATTTTATTCCTGAGTTTGGTTGAGTAACAAATTGTGGTGTCGCATTTGATTATAGATGTAATGTATTAGCAGTTTCATTGCTAAATAAAGGATTTATAATGACTCAGAGTACAATCACGATATGTCACTGTCAACATTTCAAGTGTTTTTGAGCACTCAATTTCATCTCTCACACAAAATTTTATGCAAATTCTTCAATCAATTTTTTTCGATGAGAGAAAATCTAACTTTTATACCTCTCACCAACAAACTGAGCATGTTAAACAGCCGAAACTATGAACATATGTTCAGGACGAGTGTACCCATTAACGATTTAAAGAATAGGTCATTCAGTTCATCTCATTCAATTTCTCCCAACTACTTATAAAAAAAATTGTAATAATTATCACAGTCAACACAACATACATTGCAATTTCGAATGAATAGCCATAGTTGTACTACTCCTAAGTTTTTGGCATATAAGCAAGCACATTCTTTTGTACAAGCATCTTTCTATTTTTGAGGTTTCAACCAAAAATCTGCTTTACTATTCTACAAATCAATGTAAAAATTAATTTTTAAGCAATATACAACCAATGACAACAATCAATTTCAACAACTATGGGAGGTATACTAATGTCATATCACAAATTGAACTACTCAACATTATTAATTCCTATTTTCATTTTTGAAGTAATACAAACATAATGCAAGAGATGCATGAATAGAAATTATTCGTGAATAACTGATTTTTGAAATAATTGCTTTGTTTCGTGTACGACGGCCTAGCCAAATAAAAGAAAGGTGCCAACGATGATTTGTTGTAGAGCCAAATTCGCCAAAGAGAAAATCACTTTCCGAGTATCTCTGCAGCTTTCAACACAAACAAGCAACTAAATCATACTAGAGTTCGAATTCATGATCAACTACCAGGCTGTGATGTTTCGATCTGATATTAGTGATACTAAGCTGACTCATATATGCACTCATGTTGAACTCATCTGTTCTCAACAAGAACAATCCTAAGTAAGGGCATGATGACTCTCCTCACGAAGACACCATTTATGGGATTGACTGAGAACTCAATCTAAGAATATCAAAGATAAACGAGGATACTGATAGCGGTCTTTTCGGAAGTGTATACATTGACCACCAAACGAGAAGGTAAATTATTAGCTCAAAAACAAAGAATTCACGATTCAACACCAGACAGCACTTTTCGACCTATCACAAATCTTATCAGTGGTGCTAGGATGAACTACGAATGCATTGTTGGGTTCCACTGTCTTTGAAAGAGAAGCTTGAGTAGGAACAAGTACTGATATCTATAGAATCGACAAAAATCTCAAACTTTGCCCATCTATGAAAAGCAAAGATTCAACAATGGTATGTTGCAAGTTTCGACATCGACCGTCGAACGTGAAATATTTTTATGGCTTTGTCTGAAGCTTTCCCCAGACTTTGTCCCCGTGCCTGAAAGTATGTATGTCTCTGAGCCCACTTAGTGCCACTAACGGAATCTTTGAGATATCGTGTACCATTTCGTGATAGAAAGCGGTAATGCAGGGCTCTGCCGTTATAAACCTTATTTTTCTAGATACTCGTAGGACCCTTCATAGAACGATAGATGATATGGGCGTCAATTAAACGATCCCAAAGGATCGAGAGAAAGAGCTTCTCAGATCTCCAACTTTTGAGTTGAGTTTACAGAGGAAATAGAGGTTGATCAAACGACAATATTGCATCAAGAGCAGGAGTTTCTCAGTTATCCAACTCTCGCTCGTGTTAACGAACCCAGGAGGCTAGGTGATGCAGCCAGGAAGCAACTTATCGCTTCCTGAATTGCGGGATATCTTAGGAATATGCCTTGCACCGAATTCTTCAGCAGCTGAAATATATTCACGAGTGAAAACAAACTTCTCTCAAACAGTCAAGCAAATGCTCAGCCTCAAACTATGATTTACCCAAAGCAGAGGTAAAAATAATGACTGAATCTAATGTATCGTCAGAAAAAGCTGACTTACAGATATCCACATATGGGAAGGTTGCATGTGGGTGGTAAGCCTGCACTTTGAACATCCGAGAAACTTAAATTCGAACAATCAACTGGGATCTCTTCAGTATGTCATTATGAACACTGGCTAGTTGGTGAAGTACGTACCCTGCAGCCATGGGAGAACATCTTCTTGAAATACATCACAAGATCCCTACTTCACAAGCCACACATTTGTGTTGCTTACCTTCCTGACAAAGGTAATTGCAGACTGATCGCTGAACCTCACTAGATTGAGAGAAATATACAATGGTCTGTCAGAATCAGGTTTTCAGCGTCCCATAGAATCTCACATCCGAACTAGAAAATCGCTCACCAAATTAATTATTCACTTTCGTTAGGGAGCTGGATTTATTTGGTGTACACCGCAATAAACCTTTGCAAGTTGTAGCGGAGTGTCGAATAGACTCATTAACTTAGACAACCTACCTACCTACCTTGACATCTGCCACCCTGTGATGGAAATGTATTGCTACAATTCTAGATGAGCACAGAGTAAAATGGATTTTCAGGCCAATGAGTACTATCAGGGTCTGATGACTTTAGCAACACAAGTTTCCGAATTTCTTGTAGCTGGAGCCATGAAAAAAATTGTTATAAATCGTCTTTCTGAACACAATAGAGATTCTTGTTTCGGATACACCGACATATCAATAGTAACCAAACATGCAGTCACAGAAGTCACTTTTCGCGATGGAAGAGACCTTGACAGAGCTACTTGACAAAGCTACTTATTATCCAATATTAAACAGTTCGAAAGTGAAAAGTTTCCACTCTCAACAAAATAGAACAAAATTCACGTGAAAAGGCACATTTTTGATAAGAAATGTTTTTTGAAATTAGATCAGCTATTCCTGAGTGATTAAAAAAAATGTTTACAGTCAGCCCTTAAGCATTCAAAATATTCGCCATTCACCTCTTTTTACACAAAAATCATTTCTGGGGTGATTTGGTTATGAGTTCCTCTTATAAATGCGTCGTTAGGAAGTAAAGGCTAACAAAACCTAGAGAGAAAGAGAGCTCCTCTCATTCTATTCATGAGCTCTGGGTATTGTAGGAAATGATGATGATAGGTCACTTGTTTTCACATTATTAAATCTTGAAAAAGTCGACTATAGTTTCTCTTCAAAAGTAACTAATAGAAATGACCAAAAGCATTCCTTCAGTTGGCAGTTTCTGGTCTGTGAGAGATCGCTTTATGGTGTATGGTATAGGAACATAGATGAAAAACTTTTGGAAAAAATATTTGATTTTGACCTATGGATCTGGTAGTACGATAGAGCAGTTATAAAAATCCCTGTAAAATAAGTAAAAAAAAACTAATCAATACAGTTTATTGTATGATTTTCACTATAAAGGGTTTAACAAAAACATTAGCTTCTTCAAGCATAAACTTGTAAAACCCTTTTATAGTGAAAATTATACAATAAACTGTATTGATTAGTTTTTTCAATATGGATTTTCATCAAGTATCGGCCAGTTCGATTCAATTGTAAAATAAGTGTTATCACAACAAACTTCTGATCCGTTATCATACATTATTATTGTTTTACATACAATTCAGTGAACTATTATTGAAAAGCAAGTGACGTTTTCATTCCAGCGACTGAAAAAATTACTGGTCAGCTCTTCCAATTTTTTCTGGCTGGATACGAAACAACTAGTACCACAATTGCCGTCACTTTGCATGAGTTAAGCCTCAATCCTGACATCCAGAATAAACTGAGGAAGGAAATTCTAATCAGCATCGATGAAAATAGAGGTATCACATACGAGGCAATTCAAAACATGAAATATCTAAGAATGTGTGTGACTGGTGAGTATTATCTAGAGCCTTTTTTCAAAAATTCGCCAACAATTGATAACGTATTGTTTATTCTATCAGTACAGAAAAATTAACCAGTCCTATTCCAGTTCAGAATTCAATTACACAGGATATCAACATCGTTCTGTCAAAGAATTTTATTGACTGTTTGACATTGCCAAAACACCATTATCACGCTCATTTGGTTTTCAGAAGTTCTCCGCAAGTACCCAATAATTCCTTTCTTGAGCAGAACGTGCAATGAAGACTATAAAGTACCAGGAACCAACGTAGTAATTGAGAAAGGAATGTCTGTTTTGCTTCCCTCATATAGTGTACAAATGGATAAGAAATACTTTCCGGAGCCTACGAAATACAATCCAGACCGATTTTTGAATATTTATTCCAATGAGAATGGACTATGTTACTTGCCCTTCGGTGCTGGACCACGAAATTGCATAGGTAAGTGAATTCTTATCAATTTTTCTTCGTTTTAAAGGTGGAGCCTTCCCAATAACTTAGTACTGTGACCTATGAACGTTTTTGTCAGTCACCTCGATGAATGCAAGCTATATAATGCTGAAATATCTGAGTGAGTTGCTCAGTTTCCTGAAAGCCAATCCTCATTAATGGTACTTTCTCAAACAATAATCGGTTGTGTAAGAATGGAAAATATCGATGATAACTCTTTAGAAAATATTCACATACTCGTATACTACTCAACAAATGGAAGAATATTGGCATACAATTTCATTTTCAAGATTAGTCTTAAATTTTGGATGGAGGATTGTTTTAGAGGATTGTTAGGATACCTATTATTACGGAGATATCAAGGAAAAAAATTTCAAAATTGATACAATATAGAATTCAGGTACAAGCAATTAACAAATGAAAGAATATTGGCATACAATTTCATTTTCAAGGATAAACTTGAATTTTGTATAGAAGATTGTTTTAGAGGACTGTTAGGATATCTATTATTATTATTACAGGAAGAGGCAATCCACAATTTTGATCGGAACATTATTTACATAGCCATTTTAGCTATTTAGTCTCTGAAATTCAATACTTGTAATATGAAATATACTAACTGTTGAAAGTGGAAATGATCGTGACTATCTCGGCTTATTATTTCATGAACAATAATTGACTCAACTGTTAAATTGTACTTTATATATTACTCACTTCGGGATCAAACTTACAGAGACAGCATCAGTAGCGAATAAATGAAAAACCCACAAAATTAAATAGTTTGAAACGAAACTAAAGAAGTTATTGTTCAGAGCCACGTCAGTATTGATTGTAAGTTAACTGCCAGAAAATCAAATCAAATTTATTTTGAAGAAAAAAAAAAGGAACTTTCTATGTTTTTTACCACTCTTATTTGTAACTAACGTTACTGCAGTTTCGTTCTATATGGACATTTTCAAACTTATACAATGAAATTAGAAAATATCCGTAGGACGAAACTGCAGTAACGTTAGTTACAAATAAAAGTATTAAAAAACATAGAAAGTTTCATTTCTCTTTTCTTCTTTATGATTTCATACCACGTAGTAACGGCTACATCCATCAATTCATTCAAATTTATTTTCCGCATGAATTGAATTATAACATGACTGACAGTCGTCTGCAATCTTATTCAACTAGTAATAATTCACCAGATTTTTTGTTTAACACCTTTTATTTCTGAACACACACAACGTTCTGAGAAGCTCAACATGTGAGCCGGACTTTATGATGACTGTTTTGTTGGTCCTTTTTTCCTACCAGAAAATCTCATGGACTTACAACTGTTTCAAGGCACTGTCAATTTCCCGTTGATAGGTCAACTAACCAGTATAATGAAAATGATTTGATATATCCACAAGATGAGGCACCTCCCCAATAAACCTTTGTTGTTTTTTTTTGAATGAAACCTTTTCTGGTGAAAGGTTCGGTCGAAAAGGACCAATGGAATTCTCCACAAGGACACTCCATACACGTGCCTTAGATTCAATTTTGTATGGTCAGTAAAAGTTTGAACCATTATCTCCCACAAATAATTGATAAATATCGAAACATTACACTTGGAATGATTCAGATTGCCCAAAACAGCTTTGAACAATGTTAACTTATCAGAAGGCAATGAAATCTCCATGTGGTGAGATGCCATCTATGGAATCGACAGAAGATTCAATCTTCGAAAATCAAAGATGAACAAGACTCTCCAGCAAGACAATTAATCATAAATTCAAGCTTCCACGTCGACCACCAAACGAGATTTATCCAACTAGTTGAAACCCGATACCAAAAAACAAAGCAACAGACAGCATTGTTTTTACTCACTGATAGCGGGTCGAAACAGTGATGTCTGATGGTAGTTCACGAATGTTTTTTTTGGGCTTTAATTTCAGATGTGAAGTTATGTTAAAGTTTTTCATTATCTTTCCCCCTTTACCTCAAAAATTTCATCACACGAATTTTCATCAAAATGAATGCCAAGGTCTTTCATTTCATCAACTCGACTTATGGTTATGTTATCAATTTCATAATTGTATCAAATTTTTTTTTCTGGAAAAGGACAATACATGACAACAATACATACATGTTAAGATTCAAACGATTATTGGAACACCAATCATATATCAGATCTGATTCATACTATAAGTCTAAGCAGTCTCCATAATTTTCTATCACTTTGAATATTTTAAAGTCATCGGCGTAGGGCAGTTTAAAATTGTTCATTTTTTTAGTTGAATCATTAATGAAAATCAAGAACAAAAGAGGTCCTAAATTTGAGCTTTGGGGCACTTCGGAACTGGGAGTTCCGAAGTATCATCAATTCATAACTTTCTTTCACGATATCCTCTGCAACAATTAAAAAAAAAACTGCAAAACAATAAAAGAGACTTTGAATGGAGTTATCGTTTAACCCCTCATCCCAATCAAGATTACGGTTAGATCACAGTCCGCTGAGGGGGTGGAAATAACAAGGTTGAAAATATAAACGAAATTTTATGGGTCTGAGAGATTTTCAACTTTTTATTTCTACACACAAACTATACGACATTGGAATGTTTAGTTTTCACTGGTTCATCTTGTATATGATTCATTCGAAAACATTCTTTTTCTGTTTTAGGCGAAAGGTTCGCTTTACTAGTCACAAAAATGGCACTGTGCTACATACTTTCCGAATATGAAATACAAACATGTGATCCAGCTCCAATGGAATCCATATCGACTTATGTGCTTTTGTCAAAAATTGGCTCTCGGATAAGATTCAAAAAAATTACTACCAAATCCACGTGAGGAAAAGCGAACCAGAAATCCCAAAGTAAACATATGTTATATCGTATAATGATTTTGAATATATCTTCTCTAGCAATAATATTGTTTTCTTGTATAAAACCAAGAAACTGTGGTTCAAAAAATATTACTATTAACAGAAAAGAGTTCCATGAGGTTTTTTGCAGATGGTAGAGAGTTTATGACATATATGCACAAAAACATTCAGTAAAGTATGACAATTATTATATGGTTAACACTTAATTTTTTCAGTCAATATACAAGTGTTCAATATTTAAATTTCGATCACAGTAACATAAATATTTCAAAAATTGAAGTTTAAGATTATGAATTTACCCAGATCAAATTTATTTACAGTGGTGCCAATACACTTAGTTGAAACAACTCAAAAGCAGTACCACAGAACACGATATCAGAATTAATCTTAAAACATCAAATAAAAAATAAGGTAACAGTTGTGTCGCATGTTACTGCCATCACAATTTGAATATTGAATGAGAAATGAAACTTTCTATGTTTTTACCACTTTTATTTGTAACAATAGTTACTGCAGTTTCGTCCTATATGGACATTTTCAAACACAATGAAACTGAAAATGTCCAAATAGAACAAAACTGCAGTAACGATAGTTACAAATAAAAGTGGTAATAATAACAGTCTTTAGTATCAATTCTGAAGAACTAGGCAAATAAAAGGTGAGAGTTCAGTTTTATTTCAACACCAAAAAAAGAGAAACTGGTGTTCCACTCAAACTAGAAGAACGAGAAGGCTAGAGAAAAGCGAGAGAAAGAAAGAAAAGAGAGAGAGAGAGAAAGGAAAGAAAGGAAACCTTTCTATATATCAGTTTCACTTTACGAGGGCAGTGATTCCTTTAGGTCATGAAACTACTATATTGCATGACGACGCTGTTATAATTAAATTTTTTGCCCCGACTTGGGAGATATTTTTAATATTTTTCATTTTTTCAGTTCACGCAAATATTCAGTCATGGATTTTTTCAAAGAAAAACACGACCTACTGTTATCTTGAACGTATTCATGTAACTTCTTTTCAAAATTTCCTTTTTATGTCGAGGAATGGTGATAAAAAGTTTGTCGAGTATTTATATCATGTATATCTTTTTTTATAGATTACTTTATCATGGAGATAGTTGGGATGCTTGTATTTCAAAAGTTTGTAAAAGTAGCAAAGGGTATACCATTCAACGTCTTTAATTTCATGGGAAATTCTCTGCCTGCTTTTATGCCAAAAATAAGTCTCCATCTGCCTACTCCTCAGATTGAACTGAGGTGTCGATGTAGTAGTACTCACGTTTATTCACTTATTTTGGTTAGTAGGTTACAGTTTGTTTGAGTATTTGTTAAGACCCTGCTATAGGCTCGTGCCTCTTCAGGGTTTGAGGTGGCGATGGGTGTTCGGTGGTATTTATATCGACGGAAGCTACTGAAGCGAAAAGGTGGGGGCGGAGCTTCGGGTGATTACCATCACCGGACGTCTTGGTGGGAGGTGAGCATCGGGAAATTAAGGGTTTCGAGGCCAAGCAGTTGGAAGTCTTTGACCGTCATCACGTTTGTTCAGGCAGAAAGGTCGCTTTTCGATTTCGATGGCCTCGCGAATTATTTCGCTGTGGAGATGGTCTTAGTGTTCGCAGTCTATGTTGTGTCCTGTCTCTTGATGATGTTTTGAGAAGGCTGAGGATGGTACTTTCGGACAGCAAGTTGATGTTTGTATACTCTACTTGTCACACGTCTGTTGGTCTGGCCTACATATGTTCTATCGCAATCGGAGCATGGAATTTCATATATACCCTGGGTTTCATTGATAATTTTGTCCTTGGGAGAATGAAGGAATGTGGAAATTTGATTGTTGGCGGTGAATATCGTTTTTATGTCCTGTTTTTGAGAATTCGACTAATTTTGTCAGTTACACCTTTAACGTAGAGAAGGAAAGCTTTTTGGGGAACGTTGTTGTCTTTTGGATTTTTGGAAATGGACGAAGAAGTTTGTTGACGACGGATGGATCTGTCAATTTGATGGTCTGTGAATCCATTTTGAAGGAGAGCTGATTTGAGTTGGGCTAGCTCTTGTGGTCTGTTGTGGTGGTCCATGAGGTTGATAGATCTATGGATGAGATAATTCGAAACGGAGTTGGTTTGTGCTGGAAGATGGTGGGAGTTTGCGTTGAGGTATCTGTTTGTGTGTATTGGTTTTCTATAGACCGTGTGGTCTATAGACCACACGGTTATTGAATTTTGTGATGAGGACATCTAGGAATGGAAGGGATTTATTGGTTGCAATTCCATTGTGAATTTTATTTTTGGGTGGAGGTCGTTGAGGTGACAAAGGAAATTATGGAGAGTGTCGGAGCCGTGGGGCCATATGACAAAAACTTCATCTACGTATCTGAACCAGCAAAAGGGTTTGTGGTCGAACCTGCCAATAGCCTTGGTTGCGAAATCTTCCATGAAAAGGTTTGCAAGGACTGGTGAAAGAGGAGAACCCATGGGGGCGCTTTTCACTTGTTTGTAGAAAGCATCTTGAAAGACGAAGTATGTGCTGGACATACAATAACTGATGAGGTTGAGGTTGCTTTTGGAAATTTGGTGTTTCGTTTTGAGAATGTTCAATGTGTCCCATACGGGAGTATTAGTGAATAAAGACCTACGTCGAAACTCATAAGGACATCAGTCTGTTGGATGTTGAGATTTTTGAGGATTTCAATGAAGTGAATATATTTATATCGTCGAGCCTCATGGAATATTGCAGAGAAAAAGGTGAACAAAAGTGAACCCAAAATACCACCCTGAGGAACACCGCATGATACATAAGCAAAATTAGAAGTCTCATCATTCGAAGTAACACGTTAAAGTCTATTTAATAATTAAGAAAAGATAAATTAAACTTTTTATGTTTTTTACAACTTTTATTTCTAACTAACGTTACTGCAGTTTCGTCCTCTAAGGACATTTTCAAACTTATACAATAAACTTTATTTAATAAGTATGAAGTAATAAGCTTTCAAGTATTTTGGTCAAAATTTAAGTGGTAAAGTTAAGATACGAAAATTCTGTGAATTATCAAATCGAATGCTTTCGAAAAGTCCAATAGGATGACTACAGTTGATTTATTTTCATCAATACCTTCAATAATGTCATCTGTAATATTTGCAAGTGCACTCACACAACTGTATCCAGGTCTGAACCCCGATTGCTTTCGACGTAGAATTTTAAACTGTTCGACAAAGATTCGTATTTGTATTCCTATAATTTTTCTGGTACTTTATACAAAGCAGGATGAATAATGAGAGATCTGAGATGATTGAAGTCTTTTAGTTAGTTCACCTTCGGCAAAGGAACTATGTTGGCCATTTTCTAGGCAGAGGGAAAATAAGATTTTAAAATACATTCATTTTTCATATGTGTTATATAAGGCATTACAGTCGGGCAGCAAAAGTGTAAAGATGTGATATTGACTCGATCAATACTATTAGAGCTGATACGTGTAAATCACATTCGAACGAGAAGTAGCCATTGATGTAATTTCTTTAATTTTTTAGAATCAATAAATTTTCGTTTGTTTGAAGGTGGTTGACGATGCGTGCATGAGAATCTTCGATGTTTCTTTGCGGATTTCTTCAGCAGGTACAGGTAAAGTACGAATAACTGATACGACATTGACAATAATATCCTTGTAGGGTAAGTAGGCTGAAGCTACAGCAAAGTTTTCATCTTCGGCGAGTATGCCGCACTCGTCTTCTAACAGTGTCCGATCAGAGAAGTTGACCACTGTTTATCTATTGTATTGTGGTATAGGATATTTCTGGCTCTCATTCATTTCCATCATTTTCATCGTGAGATGGTCAATTTTGTGTCAATCACTAAAGTGCAAAACACCCGCGAAACATGGCCAAAAAAAAGTGTGTCGTATTCAGCAAGTTGACACAGATCTGCTTGATTGGTGTTCATTAATACGTTTGTTTGAAGATGGTTGACGATGTTTTATAGTGAATTTCATCAGTTTGGACCTCCATTGTTCAATATGATATGAAAGATTTGAAAGGATAAAAAAAATTAAAATAAATAGCTGTATCATAGCTATATCAAGCAAAAAATTCCTGGAATGAAATTACAATAAAATAAAATACAAGCAACAATTGAGAAATATACAATAAATAATAAATGAAAATCAATAGATTTCAAGCCAAGTTGCCACGTAAAGTAACAGATGTTTGGTTTTTTAAGTTCAGTCCATTTTTCCTTTGACGAACAATTTTTTAATTTTAATTCCAAAAATTCTTTTTCTTCAGATTTTATTGCGAGAGTACCTAGTATAATTCCTCAATTGTTTGTAGTAGTCCCAGTGACGGATTCGTTTGGTGATCTTGAATTTTTTTATTGCCTCATCTCTTAGTTGATGCATATATTTTTTATTATCTGTTATCAAGGGGAAGTATTCATAATTTTTTCTTTGTCGTTCTTTTCGAACAGAAGTAAGATTTTTGGGAAAGAAAGTTTTTGGCTTTCTACTACTCTATCTTGATACAAGCAATCAATTTTAAAAGTAGTAACTCTATACATAGATGTGTAGATCATGCAAAGAAGTAACTTTCAGACACAAACTGGAAGAAAAAGCCCTCCACTTTTTCTTTTGTATCAAGATGGAGTAGTAGACAGACAAAAATTTTACCAAAATTTACTTACTCCTAAAAATATAATCCTTTCAATGTAAACAAGATTCCTTCTGGCAGGAAATTGATCAAATAAGTGAATGAATGTCATTACGATGTCATCGATGACATAAGCAGATCAAACTTAGTCCGTGACATGAAAAATTGTAATTTATGAATGAATTGTGTGGTTTTTCTTATAATATTATCCAATTTGGTACTGAAGAGCCTTAGGGCAAGTGTCTTATGGAGAAACATCGATGTCTACCAGTAAGGATGACAGTGAAATTTTACCATTCATTCAGTATATTGTGTAGAAATCCTGTAAATGATATCTGATATAATTCCATTGGAATACAAACTCAGTAAAGAAAAGTGTTTTTTTGTATAATTCAGTGTTCATATTAAAGTATGTGTTTCGAAAGAATTATTCTTTCGTTCAATTCACTGTTTATATGAAAGTAGTTGTTTTAGGGGGGGCTTTTTCTTCCAGGTTGTGTCTGAAAGTTACTTCTTTGCATTATCTTCGTATCTATAGGAGAGTTACTACTTTTAAAATTGATTGCTTGCTTGATTTCATTGGAAGTTTCCCACTTTTAAATGAAATGAATAAAAACACTTTCGTCTAAATACCACTGGTAAATTTTATTTATATGACCGGTTTCGGGGTTGACCCAGTGATAATGGGTCAAACCCCGGACAGTACGCTTAGTAATGTGATTTCTCTGTAGTTACCAATTTCCAGCCTTGAGGTACAGTACATGTGTTGAGGTATATTGAACTTTCCAATCATAACCTCTATACCAATATTTCCTAAGATATTCAACGTCTCAGTTTGTAGAAAATTAGATACCTAGAGAAACAGCAAGAGAGATGAACAACAAAAACTATCTTTTGAACAATAAATTCTCAACCGGCGTTCATTCTAACATCTCGTGACATTATTTCTCAATAAAAGAGATGCTATTTCATAAGTTCAGACTTCCATTGTCTAATATAATCTAAACTGATTTGAAATTCCTGAAAAAATATTTTTAAAAAATTTACCGAAAATAACAATTTTATTGAACAAAAAAACTGAAATTACACAGAAATAACATGAAACCAAATAACAACAAAAAAAAAAGAATTTGAAATATATTTTTTTTTGGTTATTTCTGTGTAATTTCAGTTTTTTGTTCAATAAAATTGTTATTTTCGGTTAATTTTTTTTAAATATTTTTTCAGGAATTTCAAATGAATTTATATTATATTAGACAATGGAAGTCCGAACTGATGAAATACACCACGAAACATTGTCAACCACCTTCAAACAAAAAGAGATGCTATTGTCGATGTGAACAATCGAAAACTCGCGTGAAGAGGTGAAAAATTTACCACGTTCATTCGTTAAATTAAGATGAAACTCATAGCTTTGACTGTACCTGACTTGTTATTCAAGTATTCTGATTCGTGCTCTCGCGATATATAGGCATCTTACACTTTTGCAGTCTGATAAACAAAGTTGTGAAAGATAGAACCATGATGATTCCTTTAATATTTTTAATGGTACTAGTTTTTGTCGATTCGACGATGGAACAAAACAGGAGCGGAGAATTTTTGTCTACCTCTTTAAACAAGCGAAAACAGTCGAATTGGCTAAATTTTGCAGGAAAGACATATTATTTTGACAATGTTTTCAAGGTAACATATCTGACTACTATGTAAAATGAAAGTAAATTATTTTTTGTAAATGAAGTAGGTAGTGTTCTGAATTTTGGGGTAGATTTACTTTTATGTTACTGGATATCTCCACGAGAATAGTATAACAACTTAATAATATTCACAAGAATTCATACGTCGTCTTTATGCTTGTTTACGAAAACCATAGCATGACAAATTTATTAATTATTCGTTTTGCAAATATTCAACTCTCTTCGCAAATATTCGCGTGTTATCAGTGCATATAATTGATAGGCACTAATAATGTTACAAGAGTTTGACATACCACTGAAAAAATATTTTGACATCAAGTACAGTTTGTTTTAACCAGTTACATTGGAATGGAATGTGCAAATTATTCAAACGAAGATAAACAGGTTCAACATAAACTCGTTTCAAAGTTTCCTGGGGTAATCAATTCCTTAATTAGAACAGTCCATTCGAAACTATTTATCAGTGTGTTGAGAATAATTGAAGAAATATTTTTTTAGATTAGTAATCAAGTTACCACTTTCAATCATAGTCCTTCCTCTTAGTAACCTAAGGAACCAAGTCTCCTTTTTTTTTCATTTAATCCAATTCAAATCAATTTTGGAACTTGCTTTTTTTATGCTATCATTTCATCTTTATTCTACAAGTATATTTTATTCTAATATACAGGGTATAACATAAGTACGTTGAAATATTACAGTGACGTATTCCTGAGACAATTTTAAGAAAAAAGTCTATATAAACTTGTGTCCGAAAATGCTTCGTTTCGGAGATACAGAGTGATAAAATTGCATTTTGTTGTTCGTTTTTTAAAAATATCTTTTGCAAAAAATAAGTTATTTGCACGAAATTTGGTACCCAGAGTTTTTTTGACGTGGGAAATCATAATTTTGTATAAATACTTTCATGTAACATCTAGAGACCGCGTAAGCTGTTATTATTTATTTCAAATTGCTCTAACTTTTTTGACAGTGAACTTTTGGTACTTTTCATGAAAAAACCTATTTCCCACAACTTTGTCAAGTGAAAAAAGTACACTCATGTACACATTACTTAGCTTCTAGGGCGCTAAGTGAAGTTGCTGAGAACATACAAAAACTAAGTATGTGGTGGATATCGTTAAAATAAATAACTTTTTCCAATAAAATGTTTGATGAAAATAACCAATATTGCAAAAAACTTATGACAAAACCAATCTCGTTTTGAGAAATTTCAACAATTAGTATCTCGACAACGAATTATTTTCCTATAAACAATTTATAGGAAAAAGTTGTTTATTTGGACAGTGTACCTTTTTTACTTGGAAATGGTGTGGAAATTAGTTTTTTTTTTTTTTCATGAGAAGTGTTCATTGTCAAAAAAGTTATGGCAATTTGAAATAAATAATGACAGCGTACGCAGCGCTCTCTAGATGTTACATGAAAATCAATACGAAATTATGATTTCTCACGTCAAAAAAACCCAGATACCAAATTTCGTGTAAATAACTTATTTTCAAATTGTCGCAAGAATACTTCACTCGAATATTTTAACGTACTTATATTAGACCCTGTATTTTCCTTACCTCGGTTCGAAGGACTACATCGAGACGTTTTGTTGGGCCAATTGGGCATGTTGAATATCCGAAATTCACCTACCCGGTGACTGAATACATCAAGTATAGGACGAAATATGGATCGGAGACTATGATAGCACTCAACAAACTCAAATATATTCAAAATAAAGTTCAATACAATTGACTTATCAATCATATGACAGTAAGTTGACAACTCTTGTTAGAGAAAATACATTGTGTACAAGAAAGTTTAACAAATTCAGAAAATGAACTATCTGCGACAAGGCAAGTGAGTTATTCGATAATTCTCTAGCAACTAAATGAGGTCTGTTAAAAAAAGGGGAATGTTCAAATTTCGCGGGCTACGTAAATTCTACTAGTGATTTTTTAAATTTTGTTTTATGTTGGTACACTCGTCTCGAATATATGTTCGGCTATTCGGCGATTTTCTACTATCGAAAAAAAATGAATCAAGGAATTTGCATGAAATTTTGTGTAAAAAATGGAATTAGGTGCCTGGTCGCCCCAGCACATCAACTATCGATGAAAATGTTGAGGTAGCGAAAAAAATCTTTATGGAGAATAGTCAAATTACTATTAGAGAAGTTGCTGAAGATGTCAGTATATCGGTGATCCATATTTGCCCAAAAGTGTCATAACTGGTGACGAATCATGAATATATGAGATTCACTATTTTCCGGGTTTGAAAGCCGTAGATTTTTGGAATTTCTTCCTGACGTTTCGCTGGTGCGAGTGGCTAGGTTCCTCAATGACTACATCCTGAGTTGATATCTCCGATGATATCGGAAATAGTGAAAATAGTGACACTGAAAACCTTTACCGCGAAATCAAAGTCCAATCGTCCCGGTGAAAAAGCCCAGGAAAGCCAAGGCAAAAAAATACGTCAAGTTCGATCAAATCTCCAGGTTTTGCTCACTGTTTTCTTAGATTGTCGTGGCGCAGTGCATCAGGTGTTCTTTTCACACAAGAAGTATTATCTTCGAATTGCTACTTGCCGCTTGCGAGAATCAATACGAAGAAAACGTCCGGTATTATGGAAAATCAATTCATAACTTTTGCATCACGATAATGCGCCACCCCACTCGTCATTGCTTGCTCGTAATTTTTTTGCCAAAAAAAATTAAAGAGACCCATGAAAGGACGGCGTTTCGCGACGACCGAGAAGATAAAAATCGAATAGATGAGAGAGCTCAAGAACATAACAAAAAGTGCATATCAGAACTGCTTCGAGGATTGGAAAAAAACGCTGACATAAGTGTATTATCTCTGGGGGAGACTACTTTAAAGGGATGATAAAATGGATGAAGGAATATTTTTTGAGAAAAATGAAAACTCACCTCGTGATTCAATTTTTTTACTGTTCTTACGAAACCAATTTTCCAAAAAGGAAGTTGAAACTTTTGTAGGTAATATGCCAGATTTCTCAATTACCTCTATTAGAATAAATGATCGAAATTCTAAAATAATTCTTATACCTCAAAACTGTATAGTCATCTTCATTTTCATCAGGTTGGAAATTTTTTCACTAATCCGTTCAACTGAGATTCATCAGGAGGACGAATGGTTCATAACGTAAGGTGTTTTGCTGGCGACATAAATGTCAATGACCTCTATGCCGCTCTGGCCTTGTGTACCCCTTCCTGACTGGGGTATTTGATGAACAAACTGTTCATTTTAACAGACGTCGTGGGGCCTTCACTCAACCGAGCGACGGGGCCTTCTGAATCGTGCGGGATCGTCTATAGTGTAATCTACAGCTTTCCTAACTAATGGATTATCATGAGTTTCCGCTGACTCGAAAACTCTCTGATTCCTCGACTGAATGGACTGCCGTAAAGTTAACAGCTTCAAATCTCTGCGGATGGCTTCATTCCGCACGAACCATGGAGCATTCACCAGCATCCTGAGAAGTTTGTTTTGCAACCTTTCCAAAATGGAGAGGTTTGACGGGGCGGTTTGTCCCCAAGCACCTGAAGCATACATGATGACAGGCTTGAACATCGTGTTGTATAGTGAAATCTTATTTTTTAGATTGAGTTTTGAATTTCTATTGACCAGAGGATAGAGTTTAGCTATCCTCATCTGCACTTTGCTTTTGATATAATCAATGTGATTTACCCAGGTGAGTCGGCAGTCTACCCAGAGACCTAGGTACTTTGTCACCTCACAAACCACAAGAGGAGACTAAATCATCTGTCGGTAACAAATAAGACAGATGGGTATCCGCGGCTAAGCTAAACAGTGGAGACGGGAGTGGGTTAAACAACTTAGCAAATTTCAAATAGATCTTAATGGGCGCCAGGTAAATTTAATCCTCCAGATACCCTAAGTAACTCACAATATCAATAACTTACCAATTAATATTGGAAATAAAAGATAAAGATCCCCAATATGATTTATTCAGTAATCCTAACTTACATGGATTAACCAACAACGCTTCTAAGACAACAATGCAATATTCACACTACTACGCGATGTTCAAATGTCCATACAAGAGCGCGGTGTATCTAACCACGAATTCAATCAGCCATAAATTACGGTAGTAACGACGCTCAAAAAAAACTACAATACGTCGAGTAAAACTACCACGAAAATTGAGTAGGTGAAATCGTAAATACTAGTATCGGATGGTAAGACAAACTCGTTTGCGTCGCGTGAGCTCAGGCGTAGGCGCATCGGTGTCAATCAGCAATCGTGAAAGGAAGAATATACCTCAATTTCCGTTTCACAAATATCTATGTCAATCAGGTATCAATAACAAACTCTTAATCAATAAACGATAAACAAACACTATATCAACAGGTATCAATAAACATAAGGGCAACAATTATTCAAATATCTCAGTATATCACAAATATTCAATTAAATCAATTATAACTTGCGTGCTCCTTTTGGGCCACCCGGTATATGGTGTTAGGCTACCCCGTAGTTCGACGGAAGTGGATCACCCTGTAGTACTGCTGAGATGGATCACCCTGTAGTACGGCGGAGATGGATCACCCTGTAGCACCACCAAGATAGATCACCCTGTAGGGCACGACAAGCTGGACCAGTAATGGATCATCAAATAAGACCCAAGAAGAAAAAAAAAGGAAAACAGGAACCCTTAACGAAGACAAAAAAAAAGCAGGAAGAAAAACCCTACGGAAGAAAATTCTCAATCAGAATCAGATAAAAACAAGGTGAGATTCAACCCCCATTCAATAGGACTATTTGACTAATCAATACCCCTGGTATATTTTCATTTAGCAAAGTAGCAAGATAACAAGAGTATATTTTTGGGTGCCCTGTATAACCATATGACCCGTAAAAATCAAGAAAATTGAATGAGTGTTGAAACCTCTCTTCAATACTAATATTCATTTGAGATATAACGATGGAACCAGAAATTACTAAACTCATCAAAAACACATTTAATGGTAAAATTCTTACCCTGGCCAAGGGGTTTTCTATACGTTTCTTCGTGTGCGGTGCTCTGCACGGAAGTCCTACTGGGACTTGATGAGTGACTGAGGGCCTTCTGTTTCTTATGAATCTAGAGACGAGAAACGAAGGTTGTAGAATTGAAGAAGTGATATCATAGCTAAGATCACATGAGAGATGCGACAGTGATTCAGACATACCTAATTTCGGAAATCCTTCCACCTGGCACGAGTTCGGTAACCACCACAAATCCTCAAAAGAGCTTAAGTTTCAGACTGCAAATATCCACACCAAAATGACCAATCAGTCTTCCACTATACAATCCTGACTTGTAGAAATAATCCCCGTGAAGGATGGCACAAATACAACCAAATATATCCTACAATCAGTCTGATGGTACCCTTTGAACTCCGAACCAAGCTCACCGAAGGCTAACTTCCAAATACTAAGCGACTGCCACATCTGACAGCTAACCAGTTGTTGCCACAGTGCATCCAATCTACACTACAAGCACCAAGGGGGCGCTGTGCACAACGTCATACATCTATCAATTCCTCCACAGCCACTTGAGACAATATCAACAAGTCCATAACCCATCAAAACTCCTTCTCAAAGCAATGCAACCCTAAAACAACCCTTGACAACTTGAGTAACCGATAAATCCTCCACCCGTGAACAACTGTAGAACTAGTTCGGTGTAAGTCGACGGAACGATACTACGAAAGTTCGGCAGATGTCAACCAACAGCTGTCTCTTAACCTTGTTTACGAATATTTACAAAATATATTGTTCCAACCTATTTTCAACTATTTACCAATCCTTATTCATGCGATGGAATAGAAACATACAAGGTAAGTCGCCACATCCTTCCCTTTCAGTACAAATATTAGAGCATTCGTATTATTCAGATTATTTACCGAAAATATCAAACAGTATTCAGAAACCCAGAGGTAACTAATATTGTTTTTCAGGCGATATGGCTCTAATATGTCAGTAAACCTTCTGGAAGTGATGAATAACAATCTATGCAAGAAATATTCTCGGAAAGGTATAGGGAATAAGGCAGACAACGGCTGAAAAAAATGATAGGTGAAGAAAACTGAGAAACAAACAATAACAACTATTTCAACCTAGCGAGGAATTTCGGATCTCCAACGTCGATTGGCAATAGGAGAATGCGTAAGTACTGGTCAAGCAGTTAGTCAGGGAGCATACATTTATTCTTATACATTTCAGGTATGGTTTTCTATGGAACGGAAGATTCCCATTACTATGATGTTAAATGAATAAAATGAACTTGTAACTGAATTACATTGTTAATATCCTCTGAATAAAGATCTTAAAAGGTAAGGTAGTGTTTTTGAAAGGTCACATAAGAGCAGTTTGATCTAGTGCTAAATTGAAACGTAACAACTTCTTTGAAAATGTAGGTTGGGCACACTGACAAACCAGATGTGTCCCTAGCTGTGACGAAAAGTTCGTCATCAATAAATGACAATTCTGTCGATTCCATAGTAAATAAACGAACAATATCTACAATATTTACAAGTAAATTTAGACCGTTACAACTTGACTCGCGTTTGCCATTCGATCTCCCTGCCTGAAATCGTGACCCTTGTATCTGGAGAAACATTACGTCTCCCCAAGTCTATCACCTGAGGATCTGGATTCACTCGAATCTTCCAGTCAAGGTACCAGCGTTCGAAGTCGTCCAATGCACATATCAATGGACGGATCACGTCGTCATCATTTTCCCTAAGGATGCGCCGGTGTTCCAGACGGATATTACGGTCAATATCATCATCCGGATCAACGTTAAGTTGAAACTGACTCTCCATTGTGTCTGCAAAGGCCAACGCCTTCTCGGCGGGGGAGTAGCAGATACCGCGCTATTCGTGAAGAGGGGTGGGAGCGGTTTTCCTCATCACGAGCCTACGGATGACTCGCCAGAGCTCGTCATCCCCAGGTTTGAGCGATTCCAAACACTCGTTCCACCTCTCGTTGCTATAGTCAGTGATGGCCTAGTTGGCTATTCTGCTAGCCTCAGCCTTGTCTCCAGGGTAGAGTGTCCGCCGATAAACTCGTCTGAGTCGATTTCTCTCCCGGATAAGGTTGCTTATCCTGGGAGGAAACTCATTGTAGCTCCATAGAGGACACTCTGTCCTAGTTGTGGCTGTGCGGAAAGCGTTGTTCACATCCATTTCGAAATCTGCCACTGCCGCGTCGAGACCGTTGCGAGTTTGAAGCGCATCACGGTCTGTACGTGTCTGCACTAGGTGAGCATTGAAGGCTTCCCAATCCGTGGATGATCTCATGCGATAATCCTGGGGAGGGGGATCATCACCCAGCATCAAGATGACTGGATTATGATCTGAGTCAAGTTCCGACAAAGTGTACACTTCGCAGGACATGGAGACGTTCCTGAGCAGTGCGATATCAAGCACGTCAGGCCTTAAATTCTCACGGTAGAATGTGGGCTCATCTGGACCCATCACTCGATACTCATGCCTGTCAGCATGCGCAGGGAGCGCTTGGCCGTTCGCGTTGGTAAGTCTGCTCTACAGATTGTGCTTGGCGTTGAAGTCACCAGCAGCAATTGTGGGGGTATTTGTCGACATCAGCAGTGTATCCAGTGATTCTGGGAGTAGACGATTCCGCGGAGGGTTGTAATCTGAGATTAATTTATGACGACCTCTTCTCAGTTGGAATTCAACGCCCACGGCTTCCGTGCCATGTAACTGATCCGAGTCAATGCCGAATTGTACGTGGGGAAGATTACGTTTGACAAAAATGTCAACTCCTCCTCCAGCACGTCCAACGCGTTCTCTGTGGTAGAAACGGTAGTTTGGAATACCAAAAGGTTCATTGTGCAGGTGGGTTTCCTGCACCAGTGCAACATCGATGTTTTGTAAAATTAGAAGTATGTATTTGAAGTACTGTTGG
Source organism: Leptinotarsa decemlineata (assembly GCF_025532065.1). Lineage (NCBI taxonomy): Eukaryota > Metazoa > Arthropoda > Insecta > Coleoptera > Chrysomelidae > Leptinotarsa > Leptinotarsa decemlineata. The sequence continues at coordinate 2,329,191 of NW_027412525.1, forward strand.
CATTCCAAAATACAACCTTGAGAGAACAAGGCAATGTTGGCTGTCTAGCTATTGACAGGTTCCAGTTAGCACGTTGGTGTTCACCGTAAACATCTTTTCGAGTACGGGGAACTGAATGAAGAGTTCATTCATCTGGTCAAGAGCGGAACAGATGTCACTAACCTTCGACGGGCGGGGACGACTGGGCGCCTGGGCGCCTCGGTCGGCCTGGCGGAGGTGTTACCGCTCGTGGCCGCTCCTGCGTAGCTCATTCCCGGGAGTGTACCAGATGCTCCGGCAGGATGCTTTCCAGGTGTGGGTGCATTTCGGGGGCATTTGCAGCTACTTTGGGCCTCCTGCGAACCCTGGGGAACTCAGGACAACCGCGGTAGTTTGCAGTATGCATAGGTACCCATGCAATTATTGTACTTGGGCGGATCTGCTCGTGGCTTCTTGCACTCACCTGAAAGGTGTCTGCCGGCGCATTTGACGCAAATGGGAATAGCTAGGCAGTTCCGTTGACTATGCTCGAACCGCTGACATCGGTGACACTGCCCTACCAGTGATTTTTGGTGTTGGGGCTCAACCTTAACTTCACTTCACTTCACTCAAAGTTCTTGGCCTTTGCTTCCAGATAGGCGCATTTAGCCAGCTCGATTCGAGGGGGCGCAGCTGTCTTGCACGCAGCAATGATGCCGCCCCTTTTTTATCTAATTTTTTTTATTATAAAAAAAAACACCTAATATTTCTTGAAGACTTCAAGATTTTTTACACATAATTAACACATTTATTTGGTAAAATCATGTCTCCACGTGGACATCCGGTCCACCCCTCCACGCCTCCAACCGGCGTGAATGGGAGTTCTGTTTCTCTACAACACTTATGGAATGTTCGCAAAAACGTTTAATTTAATGATGGCACGTTCTATGACGGCAGACATTCACAACACAAACTGAGTTTCGTCCCCAACTATGGCGTCCGCGTGCCTTCTTTGTGGACGGTCGCTGTCGGCACGTCCTTTATCGTTAAGGAGATCCCGGACGTCATGAATATGGTTCTGATCTTGGTTCACTTGAACCAAAACTAGGGGAAAACCTTTTTCTGGAGGATACATTCCGTGACGGACGCTCGAGAAGCTCCTTGGCCTCTGGTGGAGGGCCAGAGGGCTCACGAACTGCCGCCACGGGGCTGCCCCTTAGCAGCTCTGATGGACTCTGGCCCTAGCGATCAAGCAATAAACCCATGAAGGTAATTACTTCACCCCTGTCCCTGGCCATCAGGCTGTCAAGCAGTTCCTCCATACTGCTGTCGAAAAACTCACACCCGTTGATATCCCAAGGGTAGGCGATGAAGAGTTCCATGAAAGTGATAGTTTGAACGTACTCACCAGAAGTCTGGAGGGTCCTTGCGCACTACAACTAACGCACGCACTTATAGGAGATATGTAACTACTGGTGAATGGCTGATCATCCACCAGAAATAGTCGTATTTGTGGAAAAAAATTCGAAATTATCGTAGCGAAAAATATTCTGTATGTCAGTTTGACAGCTAACATCAGAATTTTTCAAAACTGTAGTTTTATTAAAACAACGATAAAAATAGTACCAAAGTTCATAGTTTCAATGATCGATAAAAATACGGTTAAAAAAAGGATGATTTGATGAGCGCACACGATGCCCCCATTCGGTCGCGTCAACAAAAAAATATTTCAACTTATTGAATTATGAAATAACAAAATTGGTACTTGGTGAGTAGTTGAAAAAATTATAATCCTCTGAGAGACAGAATTTATCACAATTTCCCTTTTAATAATGCTTTTATCAATTAAATTTTTTATCAAATTGAAGGATTACATAAAAACCTTAATGAGTTTCAAAATCGGATACTTAGATTTTTTTTGAAGGCTATAGAAAAGATACTTGCTGAAAATACTTATCAGAAAAATTTATTTATGAACAATGAAATGTTAAAAAATCAAAAACATAAATGAAGCGATCAAAAAATTTTTTTATACTCATATTGGTTCATATAGGTTTTTTGTTTGTAAAAGCTACATCGATATTTTTCAGTTTTATTGTTTAGTAAAGTGATAAAAAATGCATTGTTTATGACATAATTAAAAATATTTTGAGAAAACGCTGATTGACGCAAGTAATAATAATTGATAATAAATAAATCATTAGTTGAAAAAATGTATCAATTACTACCTATTCAGAGTATTCACAAAATATCAGTATCAAAGAAACATTTTTTTTCTTGAAAAATCATTACCTATATTCACTGCTTTTCACGGTTTTTGTCTGAGGAAAATTGTTAATTTGCAAAAGCATAATAAAGAGGATAATTACCCAAAAAAAATTTAACAGGTTATCACTGTTCATTTTACTACCTATCTAGTACATTTTTTTAATTTCCTCATTCATATTTAATGAGTCAATTTTTTCGGGCATCCTTTTTCACCCGTTTTCCTCTGCCCAATAATAACTACAAATATTGATCCTACAGTTTCGGGTGATTGTACTTTTTTTTATTAAGTCAATAAATAAGACTGAATTGGGAATCTCCTTTAATTTTTCTGCATATTTTCAATTTTGTTAGGTAATATAGAGATCAACTGCTTTTGACATACACAGCGCCATCTAACAAGTGGAAGAGAAGTCTTGTAAAATAATAAAATTCAATGCAGATGGAAGTTCTGATCCTGTACTTTGGTATTTGACGGGATTCAAAATCGATGTTCACAGCTCATAGCTCACCAACATATTGGGGTGTCAAGTCGAATCCTACCAATTCAATATATGTGTTGTAAAATAGACTTCCAGTCCATTAATTATTCGAAATACTATAAATTTAATAAGCTTGGAATACTAACATCCTCACTGGTGTGCTTTGGAGTTTCGGGACAGGGCACCTGTATTATCACCTCATAAGCAGCGTTTTGAATAACATTATAAGAGGAAAATACAATTTTGCTCTTCATGGCTATAGAAAGATTTTATTGAAGTCATTTTCATTCTTCATTTCTTCGAAAGTTAACACATTTTAATGGAATAATAAAGAAACATAGTCAATCGTGAAGACAGGAAAGATGTTCCTGGACATCTTTCTAATCCAAATAAAATAAACAGTCACACTTCATTACTTCGATCACTCAAATTGCGACTGAACCTCCGGATACTCTTAACTTCTACAAAACAAGGCAATTTCAAGACAATTTAACTTTTATATTTCGTCAAATCAATATGGATGATATCAACACGATAGTTAACTGCATAAAAATGAATGCTATCGGATGTGATAAGATATCTATCAAAATGATCAAAATCTGTATTCCTTACCTAACTCCAATTCTAACATATTCAGTCAACAAATGCCTAGAAACTACTGTTTTTCTGAAAGTATGGAAACAATCTATTATTTCTAAACTTTCGACAGCAAATGATTCGAGACCCATAAATATAGTAACAGCAATTTCCAAAATTGTAGAAAAGGCAGCCTATAGTCAGATATACTCTCATTTCTCTGATAATAACATCCTGCCTGAACACCAATCTTGTTTTCAACAAAAATCACAATACAACTTGTGCTCTGTTGAAAATGACCGACATTTTTTCAACCACCAATAATGAAAAGGTCACTCTTTTCTTGTCTCTCGATTACAGTAAGGATTTCGACACCATGAATCACAGGCTGATGTGCCCTAATCCTGTTTTGTTTGGCTTCAGTATGAAAGCATATAACTTTATCAGTTCCTTTTTAAAAAATAGAAAGCAATGTGTCGTGATTAAGGGTAGTCAGTCTGATAATTTGAGTTTACGTCATGGACGGTTGAGGTGGGTGGTTAGCTCTCTTCACTCAATCGACCGCTGCGTGAACCGTTGGTTCGAGCTGCAAGGCCGAACGATCGATTTTCTCTTCCTATCGGTCAACCCATGTTAGGAATTATACGTTAAAAGATAAGACATCATTAGTCTCTAGCTCGCACAAGTTTTAGATTTTTGAGAGTTGTCTTTCGTAGGGGGGCAACAGCTGGTTAACGGAAAAACAGTTTTTTGATCAGATTCCCGCAAGGTTCAATTCTTGCCCCGCTACTATTTATTATCTACATATCTGACTTCTCCAATGTTCCTAAGTTCTTCAACATTCATACATATGCAGACGACACTAAACTTGTACTACCCCCATAAAGTAAACGCAACATCACTCAATAATGATAAAATATCTTTAGATTTCGTAGCAACACTGTCTAAACCTCAATCCTAATGAATCATCTATAATAAATTTGGGAAAAACCAAAGATCGTGGAAGGGCCATAGATAATATCCATTTGCATATTGTGGAATTGAGAAAATAAAATGCTTGCGACTTCATATAGACTTACAACCTCAGATTTGTTCATCAAGTCAATACTCATATCCAAAAGTCGTACGATAGCTGATTAACGGAAAAACAGATTTTAAACAGATTTTTTTTAAACAGATACTGAAACATCTGTATTCAAACAGGCACTCTTTTAGCAGCTCACTCAAAATTACCCTTTCAGACGTACTGATTATATATGTATATCATTATTGCGATGTCGTCTATGGCCCCAGTCTCGATTCTATAACCTGAAAACTGCGTTTACGTGGAATAAACTTCATGAGAACGTTTTTTTGCAAATGGATAATTTCCAGGCGATTCAAATCCAATGTGAATCGCTACTTTCGCACATCGTTCTTAAAGCGCCTTAAGGATTTTCCGGTAGTGCTTGTGTTTTGTTCTTGAAAAAACCTCTGTAAGAATTCAGAAAGAAGAGAATTGCATTTCGCCTGTTTCATTCACAAACTGATAAAAAAACTACAATTATTTGGTGAAAAAACTCCTTCCCAGACATCAGATACATTCAAGAAACCATTTATTTTAAGTAAACTTAAAATTGAATTGCTCAGTCAACAGTGATCCGATCATGAATATTTCATTATTGTTTCGGAATTGCCATTAATTTTTTGGGAAAGAAAGTTTTTGGCTTTCTACTACTCCATCTTGATACAAAAATAGGGGTGAGGGAATCTTCCAAAGACAGGAAGGAAATAATCAATTTGAAAATAAGTAACTCTTTACATCTATGATCATGCAAAGAAGTAACTTTCAGACACAAACTGAAAGAAAGTCCTCCTGAAACAGCTACATTCATATTTATTGTAATGTTTTTTTTAAACATGGTTGAGTGGAAGACTAGTGCTTTGCTAAACTCCGCCACGTAAAATGAAGACCATTTATTATTATTACTATTATAACAGGGAGATAAAAAGCTTTTTACCCAAAAAAAAATATGAAGACTTGTGACTGTATCAAGATATGAACACACCTTTCTCATTTTCAGGCCAACTTTTTTAAATCCATGCAATACTGCCGTCAACAAGGAATGCATTTAGTAAGCATATCTAACAAACTTGAAAATGACCGATTAGGGAAATTTGTTATCGATAATGGTAAGTAAATCAATGAATGTTTACATGAAATGTATTGGAATTAAAGTACTTCCTTCAAGCATATAGGGTATACATATATGCATAGAGGATATAAATGTTGTATTAATCGATTTAGTCCTTTTTTAAGGACAAAAAACACAAGCATCACAGGAAAATCTTCAAGGCGCTCTAAGAGCGGTGCCCGTCCGAAAGTATCGATTCACATTGGATTTGAATCGGTAAAGATCAAATCCATTTGGAAAAACGTTCTCAGAAAGTTCATTCCACATTAACGCAGTTTTCCAAATGAAAGAGTTCTTAAACAGTGAAGTTGGAGGTGTATCGAGTTGAACCTCAAAACAATGAGCAGCCAGAGTCCGTCGTGTATTTCTGATATGTACCGCTCTTGGTGGAATCAAATGTGCCAAGTCACTTGAACACTTTCCGTGAAAGTATCTATTGAAAAGGGACCCAACCTTTCTTCGATGTTCCAGACTATCAAGGTTGCAAGTGAGGTTCGCGTCTCCAATTAGGCGGATGGCTCTTTTCTAGCAGCTTCGGTGTATGCTTAGGAAGAGAACCTCCATACATGAGAACAATACTTCAAAGAAGGTCTGATCCGAGCTTTATAAAGCATCAAAAGTTGCTGAGGTGTGTACAGTTTTCTGGATCGGAACAGTGTTCCAAGCCTTTGACAAGCAGCCTTTGCAATTCCAGCGACATGATTTTGCCATGACATATTGGTGTCCATTTCAACCCCCAACAAACTTATCAAAACAGGAAGCGGAATTGTCTGACCTGACATTATATCCGGTTTGGAAACATTTATCTTTTAGGGGAAAACCGATGCCTGAGTTTTTGTGGCATTGAATTGAACCTGGTTGGTTACACCCCAATTCGAAATCACTTCTAGATCCTCATTGAGATATGCAACCTCCTCCGCCAAAAAAGATGTGCATCCGCAGCGATGTCCTGAAATCCAAATGTAATGACTAGAGAAGTGTGCGTCAGCGAAGCAATATATTGCATTCTTTTTTTTTCAATAAGACATTGATATACAATAAAAAGAGGGTTGGAGACAATATGGATTCCTAAGGAACACCAGCGTTGATGGTAAAAGTATTCGAAAGCTATCCATCGACGGCCAATTGTAGGGAACGTTCTTTCAGGAAGCTGGAGAGACATACACAAAAATAATTTGATAAGATATAGCACCGATGTTTGGCCAGCAAACCCACGGTCAGAGGCCTTAGAAATATCCAGCGCAACAGCTTTTGACTCTCCGATGATGAGTGTCTTGCAAAATATTATGAAAATTCAGTAATTCAGCGATTTTCGTAATTTTTCATGTGCTCGAATTCAATGACGTCAGAAGTCCCCATGAATCATTTCCAAGTTTGAATAATTGTGTGCAGTTTTGGAGAGACTTTTGCACTTTTGGACTTCGGTGCAAAAATGTATGTGGTTTGTAATCCCTATCGGCCTGACGAATGTGCCAGATTTTGTCAATTCTTCTTGATGTATATGTATGTTGTATAAGTAAGCAAGTATTTCTTCGCTTACCAAGTCGCCATCTATGAATCAATTGAAAATTCAAACCATCATTATAATAAACGAGGCTCCCAAAGACGGTTCATTGAGTAGTCAAGCTTTGATATTAGATAAGATTAGATTGTCGGGGAGCTGGCCCATGACCTGATTCACTGCGACCTTTTCAGATATATTGTGATGCTCCGTGGTTGTTAGAGCTCATGGTCTAGCTTGATCTCTTTGATGAGACCCCATAGCCTTGACACTGACCCTTTCATATAGCTGGCAGCCTCTGATTTCTCTTCCCCGCATCTTGCGTGTCTCAGCCTTGCTATAGCTTCGCATTCACAGAACACATGCAGTGTGGTTTCTTCCTCTTTTTGACAGAACCTGAATTGTATTTCTTCTATCAGACCCATGTTGCTCATATGTTTTCATTAGGCTATGCCCTATTAGTCGACCCACTACTACCCTTACAACCGTAGATCCAATACCAGTAAACGCAGTTTCAACTAGCCTCAGGTCTCTTAAGTGATGCAGCCTGAATTTATATGGTCTTGAATACTCAGAATTTGAAACTTTTTATTTTCGGTAAACATTGACGAGGAAGATAGAATGATTTCACTAATTTTGAGTGTCTCCAATTTCTGTCCTGAGTGCAATTACAAAAATATTTTCAGAAGTTTAAATCACATTCACATTCATTTCTGATTGATACTCTGACTACCGTTAAATTTAACATTTTTTTTTAGGTTTGACCAAGGGACATTTTTGGACATCGGCTTACAATTTGGGTGATAATCAGTGGGCGTGGCTGTCTACTGGAAATAACGTAGTTTTCACCAACTGGTATGAGGGAGAACCAAGTGGTGGTGGTAATTTAACAGAAAACTGTATAGAAATGAGATTTTGGGGAAATAATGATTTTACTTGGAATGATCTCGATTGCTATGCGGAAATTTTTTTCATATGCGAGTCAACCACCGATTGCAAAAAATGAAATTTATTAATATAAAAATAAGCAAAACAAACTGGTTCATTTATGATTCAGATTGTCATTGTTCGAAAATCATTTATTACTGATTGTTTGAAAACTGACTGTGAGTATTCAAATATCTTTTTATTAAATGGGTTCGAGAACCAGCATTTCCTTTCGTCACCCTATTTAAACTTTCCTTTTGTTATTTACCAATTTGAAAAAGCATCGTTTTTGAAGGAGTATTTTCTTCAATCTGAAATGCATTAAATTCTGAGTTTACGTTCGGAATCTTATTAAATTCCATGTTCAATATCGGAATTAACGAAATTACGAGTTAATGGATTTTGTGATCAGGGCCCCCCTCATAACCCCAATACAACCTAACTATGTTATAACCCAAAACTGAATAAACGTTTTTGACTTGACTTTGCGAGTTAATAGTCGGATAACAAAATCGTAGTTTAAAATTAGAATTCGGTGACCATTCCGAGATCATTGAACTTTGGCATCAATCGTATCGAAAATCGAATGCTGAATTTCATTTTTTAAAAATATGCCGCTCTCTCTTTTTTTTTATTTACTGTTTTCGAATTTGATTTGTATAGTGGATGGGTATGTATCTTTTTTCTTGTTCCTTCTCTATTTCTTTCTTTGACTAATTTATTATTATTTATTTACTTGAATATGCTTGCCAACGTATTATGGTGGATGTCACAGGTTAGTTTAAAAGGATAGAAGAGAAAATAACATGAAACAGAGAGTGAAATATCAAAAATACATAAAATGAATGGACTGGAATATTCGGATGAGTTAGCTGACAATGATATCAGCAAATCCAATATGAATCACTACTTTCGCAAAGGCACCGCTCTTAGAGAGCCTTGAGAATTTTCTATAGTGCTTGTGTTTTGCCCTCGAAACAAAAATCATTCTCATTTCAGGTCACAATAACTTGTTTTCTGAACAACCGACGTTCAATTTTGAATTTTATGCTCTATTGTTTCCGAACATTTCGGTTTTGTTACTTTTATTGCTTTCAATTTATTGAACACCTTTCTATTCTATTTTTTTCTTCTTTTTTCTTGCAACACCTTTTTCTCTGATACCAGGAGTTGAAGTCATTTCTGCTAAACTGAATTGAAAAAAAAATCACCCAAGTGTCTGCAAATCTGAACAAAGCCTTTTATGCTATACAGCAGATGAACTACAGTCTAGATGAAGCTAGTCTATGCAACGGTTGACTTCCACCTTAACTTGAACATCATGGCTCGGCAAAGAGCTAAAGATTTCAGCAGAAGTTTTGAGACTCAAAAAGGATTCTGAGATTAATATTCGATCTGAACTTCAGAGACAGCTGCCGAAATATATTATGTTTAGTAGACGTGACTCATCGGTACTTATGATAACTGAAAGTTCCACATCATAGATATATAGATAGTTTATTGATCTTGCAGACGTATAAAACAATACAATTAAAACTACATGATATGAGAACACCCCACAGTGAATTGTAATCAGTGGTCACAACAAGATACCTAAACAGCTGAAATGAATATACGTTGATAAGGTATTTCACCATTGAGTTAAGATACTAATTATAAGAAAAGGCTACTACAGTTACCAAGATAAAGTCTTGGTAACTGAAATGAAATATTTCACCGGAAATATATTTTATGTGAATCTCAATTCGTTTCTTCAACCAGTTTGAAATTCATCTTCAATTCTTGAATCTATTGAAAACGCTTTTCCAATACCAGAACAAAAATTACGGTCTCTCGACGCGCGTTTCGTTAAGCAAGTTAGCGTCTTCAGGAGATCATTATAACTAAATTGTACTACTATGTTAGTGCTTTAATATGCTAGTGGTTCAACTACTACCTGTATTACCAAACTACACCGGTTAGTATTACTTAACTACTACCTGTTATTGATCCTATGCTAAATCATAGTATAAAGATAAAATAAAAGTTTAGTACAGCGTTTCTCAAACCTTTTTGCCTCGGGGCTCACATTCACTGTGGATTTTTTTTCGAGACCCACATATTAAATAATATTAAGTACAATATTATTACTTATAATATTAATATTATTATCGTGAAAATTCACTATTGAGGAATACAACTCTAAAAGAAAATGGTAATGATGATATAATTGAAGATAAAATACGGTACGAAAGAATCTTAGAACTGAACAAATACAAAAAATGAATGAGACATGTACTCAATGTAACTTGTGGAGCTGGTGTTTACGATTTACAAGAGATTCTAATTCTGGGTTGAAAGTTGAAAGCTTCAAACGCACATCACTTTTCACACAAAGCCTTTATCCAAAATTGGAAAAACTATTTGAAAGTATTAAGTGTTTTTAATCTGTTTTCGCGACCCAACCAAATTGCCCCCGCGACCCACTAGTGGGTCGCGACCCATAGTTTGGGAATCACTGGTTTAGTAGGACAGCGCCTGTGATAAACTCCTTTAAAGCTATTTCGCGCGCCATCTAGTACTTTGACGTTCGTTTATGATATTTTTGCCATTAAAATAGCCCGTACTGAAGCGCCATCTGAAACAAATGCTATTATTTTAAGGAACTAATGAATTTAGCTTGTAAATGGTGTTGTTTACACCATTTACAAGATATTTTTGTATATTCTTGATAATTTTGTCCAACGATGATATTATTTTATTTGTCAAATGTTTGCCTATGTGCTTGTCGAAAACTTTCAGGGATAACATAGTGAAGTTTTTCAAACCACTTTCATATTTCAAATCATAATTTTTATAAAATATCAAAAACTTCTCTTCATTGTCAATGTCTACGGAAACTTCCAAAGTCACTTTAGAGTCTTTACATTTGAAATGATTGAAACATTTCTTGATCAAATAACCTACAAAATAAATAACGGAATGTTTTTCTTATATGGCATCATGATTCGAATGGACTACAGGACAAAAAGAAGAACTCAGTAGCGGATTTACCAGCAGGCTGAGTAGGCTTGAGCCTAGGGCGGCAGATTTCTGGGGCGGCAAATTTGGGGAACGATTATTTTTGCTACATCATGGAAATTAAAAAAATTTTGCTGGCATCACGATTATCTGATGTCTTACAGATAGAAGTCTGCAACAAATGTTGCCGATGACTTTCCTCCTCTCACGAATTGTTTGAGCGAGAGAAGCCTTTCTTGTTTGAAAAGGCTAAAAAATTATCTGTGATCGACCTTGAGCAAAAAAATTGAAAGCCTTTGCTCTTTTTTGCATAGACTCAAACAAGATTACTTATGACGATATCAACGATGATTTTGACAACAGAAGTTATTGCAACCAACTTTTATAATTCAAATGAGTTAATTTTTAACTGCTCGGAAGCGCAATAAAGAATATTTATTCACGTTTACCTAATGTACTTTGTGTAAGTAGAAAACATTACCCCACTCGTAAAAGATTGAGCTTTGATTAGCTCAAAAATATACCCAAAATTATTTCACCTACAATTTCAACGAAATTGTTGGGATTGTCAAATTAATGTAGGGCATGACAATTGTAGAGGCAAGGGCGGCAAAAACTGTACAGCCTACATCTTAAAAATTTGTAAATCCGCCACTGGCTGGATGAATTCGTTTCTAAGAATAACGATTCTTCTTCAACATTCAACAAAGCAAGTGCTTCATTTTCATCTGCTGGTACAAGTATGTTATCGTCATCATTTGATTTAATAAGGGTTTTCTTTGTCAACCCCCAAATGTTCGAAAACTTCCTGGAAACAAAACTGGAAACAATGCCTATTGTTTCCAGTTTTGTTTCAATAAGTTCATCTAAGGCCTTCGTAATGATGCACATTAACGATTCATAGCACACCCCATTATCCGATACAAAGTAGGCAATAGGAGCATTTCATTAGTTCGTTCTAATATGATATGAAGTGATTCGAAATCCCTGAAAGAATCATTAAAACAATTAAAAAAATTAAAAAGGTTAGCTGAAAATAACAATTATATTAAGCAAAAAAACTGAAATTACAATGAAATAAAATACAAGTAACAACCAAAAAATCAAAAAATTTGAACTATCAACACGAGATGAAAATTAAAAAATTATTAACAAGAAATGAAAATTGAAAAATGAAAGATTCCAAACCAAGTTATTTCACGATGTTTCGATTATTAGCATCCACAATCTTCTTCGGGTGATAGCTAGGTGATAACCAGTGATAACTGGGTGATAACCAGTGACTAGCAGGAGAAGATTTTCTCCCAAATTCGCCAAGATCCTCGAAACCTCCAGTGATGTCAGTTTTTCTATTGTACTCAAAACTCATCTTGATAGATATTTCATCGAACATTAGAATGCACTTCATTCCGTAAGGCAGCATGGTATCCTTCTTCAAAGCAGCGAAAATTGATAATCCATGATTTTAAAGTTGATACTGCAGGCAACGTAAATCCTTTTTGATGTAAATATCTATACGTTTTAGGTCCTTTATTAAACAATGATAGGGCAATTTATTTCTCAATAAGTGACCATGTGGATTCCTGTTTATGTTTCAACTGCATATTCACAAGAGATTTTGTGAAGCCTGTCACGCTCTTTCTCCATCTAAAACCTTCGCAGAAAGTTGCACTTTTAATATTATTTATTTGGCAGTTCTTAATTGGGTATTCTGATTATTGACTTTTTTCTGGTATTCCTCAGTTCTTTTCTTAACCGTTCATTCTCTTCATCTAGTGAACATTTCATTTTTCTACTGCCTGTAGAACAAGACGGAAGATTTTGCAACTCTTTCAACCAATTTTCATCTTTGTTGTTACTGACAGAACTGTCAGAAAATTTCATGTCGATATTTCTGGAATTGATGTGGGAATTTTTTCTCGACTGACCCGAATATGTTTTTGAAATTGGGACAACATTGATTTGCGTCATTTCATCGTCCACATTTTCTTTTTCCGTCTCGCTTTCTGAAGTCTCATCACTGATGTAGCGGACTGGTACAGCAGTAATAGGCAATTTTTTCGATTGATTAAACATCTCATCGAAATGTTTGCTACAAATTCGCTTATTTCATAACGATTTTTGCTCAGATCTGCTAAGGCCACATTACCTGAAACAATAAACTTCGGTATAGATTTACACATGCCTATTTCATATTTATACCTATACATGAATGAAAAATACTATTGAGAAAGGCTATAGTAAATACTTGATGATTTAGGTTGAATAGGCCGTATGTTACGATGGATTTTGCTTTATGCTACCCTTTTCTAATTAATCATCAGATATGCAATGAATAAACATTATCCTAGAATTTTATAATAATAGAAATATCCATTCACAGCTTTAAATTCTTTTTATAAAAAATAACATTTGATTCCCAACAAAAATAAATAATGTAATAATTCTCACACCATCACAATCTAGTGATTTGAATTGTCATTCAATGCATCAGAAATTTTGCGTAGACTACAATTCGCCCCGAACTGCCTCTTCCACCGGCAATGGATTATACCAGTTTAAGTTAATGCCTTCATATTATGCAATGCCCCCGCAATATTTGAACGCTTGATGGAGTTGGTAAAAAAGTTTTGACGAACATCTGTCAAATTTGAGGAGTGTTTTCACGAGGCTACGAAATGCTCATTTACAGATCAATCCCAAGAAGTGCCGCCTCTTCCAGGGAAAGTAAATTTCTTGGGACACATTGTGTCTTCAAAGGGAGTTGAAACAGATCTAGTGCAAGAATGGCCAACACCGAGGAGCAAACACGACGTAAAATTCGCCAGACCACTGCAAAGCTCAAATGAAAAGATAGCACCCTTTGTTTGGTCCCCAAATTGTCAACAAGCATTCGCTGCCCTGTAGAAATATTTGACCAGCGCACCGATCCTGGCATACCCAAAGGGAAGGGCTTGTTCATACACGATACGGATGCATCCCAACATGAAATAGGAGCAGACATTTCTCAGGTACAAGAGAAAGAAGAAGTAGTCATCAGCTATTTTAGTAAGTACAGCGTTACTAGAAAAGACCTCCTCGCAGTGGTCAAAGCGGTAGATCACTACCAATTGACCAAGGTGTGAGGCCGGAATAGCAAAACATCTCAAGTACGGCCAGCAGGAAAAAGGCAACTGGCTTCAATGGGACTTCATGTGCATTCGAGATGACCTACTCACTCGGTAATGGGAAAGCCCGATTGAAGAACCCACAAAATCCAGATAATTCTTCCAAAGTCCTGTATCCCGACTATACTTGAACAGGTCCACGATGGTCGCACTGGAAGGCATTTCGGAGTAAAAAGAACTCTAGCGAGAGTTCGTGAAAAGTACTATTGGGTCCATTGCCGTCGAGACGTAGAAGAGTGGTGTAAGCGATGTGACCTGTGCTCTTCGAGAAAGGGTCCGAAGATAAGGAAAAGAGAAACGTTACAGCATTACCTCAGTGTGTGCCCTTTCGAGAGAATCGCAATTGGCATTCTGGAACCACTTCCTGTGACCACATTCAGTAACAAGTACCTTTTGGTTGTGATGGACTAATTCTCCAAATGGCCTGAAGTAGGTGCCTCACCCAACCTAGAGGCTAAAGCGGCGGCAGAAACGCTGTTGCAGAACGTAATTGCCATACATGGAGTACCCGAGGAACTACACTCGGATCAGGGCCGCAACTTCAAATCGGATTTATGGAAGAAAATGCTAACTTTGTTGGGAAAAAAAGACAAGAACAACTGCTCTTCACCCACAGTCCGATGGAATGGCCGAGAGGCATAATCGCACCATCAATAACAACCTCTCAATATTTGTCTCCGAAAACCAAAGATACTGGGATAAATTGGTTCCTTTCTTTCTGTTGGCATACAGGAGCTCACGACAGAGAACACACCATCCATGTTGCTAACTGGTCGAGAACTTAAATTTCCGATAGATGTATTGTGTGGCAGCCCATCTGATGATTCGCAAGAGGTACCTATTTCAGAGTGTGTGACTGACTAGAAGGAAAAACTAGAAATTGTACACAAATTTTCCAGATCCAAATTACAGCTTCCCGATGAGCTTCAATGAGGGCGATGCGGTGTAGCTCTAACAAACCCATCATCAACTTCATTTTTCCTAATGGGCGCTACATTGGATTTTTTTCTGTTTTGAATAGAACCAGATTTTACCTTTTCAATGATGTATCATAAATTATCATTCTTTTTCGAAAAATTGGAGATATTGAAAAAATGTAATTCATGTCATAAAAGGCTTTGACTATAAATTTGACTTTCAATTTGTTACACTCAATGACATTTTGTTATTGTACAAGTCATTGAATTTTTGGCAAAAAATGGTTTCCACGAATAAAAAAAAAAGAAATGTGATAAAAATGTATTACAAATACGATAGAAACAGTGTTAGGACATCGGAAATGTATTTAAACTTTTATCCCGAAAGACGACAACCACATTGAACTATGTTCAAATTATTGTATCAAAATCTCACCGAGTTTGGTTCGTTTGAGAAGCCAATAAAAAAATACGGAGACAGAATCACCAATCAAAATTTTATAAATGAGGTGTGTATGAGGTTAATAATAGAATTAAAATAGTACTTTGAACAAATAACAATAATTAACTAAAATGTAAAGGGACATAAGTATATCACAGCAAATGCTCGAGATGCTTGACTTGTTCATGATAACACAACTGTTCCTTTCCTCGAATATTATTCACTGCACGATTAATTTCTCTCCTCCTCAATCTTCCGAACTCTTTAACAATGCTGTCCTCAATAATTTTGATATCCCCTCTGACCATAAACTCTATTTTTTGGTGTACTCCATAAGAATGTATCCATAACACTTAAGTCTGGAGACCTTGCTGGCCACCTCACCGGCCCATTATTCCCTACCCATTTATCACCAAACCCATCAGTCAGGTAATTAGATACTCATCTGGTAGTGTCCGGTGGAGTACCATTATGTTGAAACTAGATATTGTTATAGTTAGCCAAAGGTAGATCATCCAAATAGTCATCCAAGTAGACATTGAAAACTGGTGATAAGTTTTTCCATTCATTCAGAATTCCGTCAAATAAATGAGGATCCAAAATTCTATCTTTGTCAATTCCTGCCCACACGTTGATACTAAATCGTATTTGAGGTCGAATTTCTCGGAACTGCCTGGGATTGTTTATGTTCCAAATGTATTCGTTATTTTGGTTGAATATCCCACAATTCGTGAAAGTGTTTTTATCTGTCCAAATTACATTTTCTAGGAAAACAGGAAAATCAGGTTTTCTTATTAGCCAATTACAAAATTCTAATCGCCTTTCGGTATCATCTGAGGGCAATTTTTGAGATATGTGTATTTTGTAACATTTAAAACCGCTTTTTTGAGATGTCTTGAAGCAGTTGTATGAAAATTATTCATTTCGGAGGAAATTTAACGTGTAAATTTCTCCGGGTTCGTGTTTATCTGAAAATTATTAATTTTTATTGAAAATGTCTAACTTATCTAATACATACCTCATTTATCAAATTTTCTTCAGTTTCCTGGTCCATTCTGTCTCCGTATTTTTTCCTCGGCTTTTCAAATGAACCAAACTCGGTGAGATTTTAATCTAAACACTTGAACATAGTTCGATGTGGTTGTCGTCTTTCAAGACACAAATTTAAATACATTTCCAATGTCCAAGCACTGTTTCTATCGTATTTGTAATAAATTTGTATCATATCTCTTTTTTCTTCATTCGTGAAAGCCATTTTTTGACAAAAATTCGATGACTTGTACAATTACAAAAACTCATTGAGTGTAACAAATTCAGAAACATCAAAGTCAAAGTCTATTATGATAATGAATAATTTTCTCCAATATCTAAAATTTTTCGATAAAGAATGATATCTTATGATACATCACAGAAAAAATCCAATGTAGCGCCCATTAACGGAAAAACAGATTTTAAACAGATTTTTTTAAACAGATTAAAGAAACTGATGCTGGTGGCCGGCAGACGAAACGTCGAATAGCAAATCTGAAAATACCATAATGTAGCAGGAAAAAAGTTGGAATGTGGAAGTGCAATTCATTTTCGAATACTTGGAAAAATGAAGCCAGAAAAAAAAATAAAAACCATTTTCCGAAATTTCTGTTTTTTCCGGATATCTCCGGATATACTCGGAATTTCAGAACTTTCTAAACTGTATATTGTTAGTCAGATAAATGCGCACTTTTGTCCCAATTGAACCATCTTCGTATCTCTCATAGTTTCCGAGATCCCAATGGTGAGGATCCAATTTGAAAGACCCTGTATGTGTATATACGGGTATATATCTATTGTTCTCATATTTGATACTTTTATGCACCTTTTCTGCACTGATGAGATGTAATACTTCGAAAACGGTCTGTAGGTGATCTACTCCAATTATTTCAGCATGGTCCTACTACTGGATAAACAACAAACATCTGCGAAACTAACCTCTGCGAGGAATGCTGCCCAAATGTCTGTCAGATGTTATTCAATATCCAGCGTGGTACTAGCTGGAAAAGTGGTTGTTTTCCGGTAGGCATTTACCAGAACCTACATTGTAGATAGTTGGGAGAGAAGAGTATTTCGAAATTTCTTTCCGAAATATTTGTTTTCTAATACTTTTTTTGTTAGATTGGCGATTTACATACAATTTTAATGATTGTCTAAAAGAAATCAATGATTTTCAATTGATTTCAGCTGCAGTTTTCACAATCGTTTTTGTGTATCCAAACCATTTCAATGAACGTCTATCAATGTGACCTCTCTAGATTCATTACGTTCAATATTCATGTTATTTTCTCTTTCACCTTCTCCCCATCTCACCACTGTACTATGTCAACAGCGTTATAGAAAATTTTCCAATAAAGCGGTCAAAGTTCAGGTGCTTCATGAAAATCACTGTCGGAAAGGGGGAACATAAGAACGAGGGAATTTATTTTCTCCTGTGAGACCTGACAAGTTATTACATCTCCCACACTCTGATAAACTTCAGTGATTGCTATCGGTGTGGAAGATACTCTTAGAAACCAGATTTCCGTGATAAATTTTGTAAAAAATAACGCAATAGAAATCTTTAGAGAGTTGATAAAAAAAATTTGGGAAAACGGGAACAAAGGGAAATAGAAAAAGAGACAAATGTCTGAAACGCATTATAAACTGAAGTGGACGGACAAGAAAAGTAAGGGGTTTTTTTTTCTAAATGTCATATATATGATAATGCACTTCATTTTATTCTTGGCGTTTTCTCACCTGTATTGACTGATAAAATTCAGTATATAAATTTCGCGTAACGAATATCGCAACATTGAGAGTGTCACATGGATTCAAGCATTTCAGTTTCGATGACCTTTGTATTTTCCATCGATCATGTTCATCACATGCAAGGTATGAGAATAATAAAAATTACAAAATATACATAATACAATCAAAAACTCATATCAAACTAATGTAATATGACATAGCATAAAAGAAAGAATTATTGATTCAGTTCGACCGAATAATATTTATTTTTGTACAACTGTCAAAAAACTTGACGTTTCTGCATTTCTGTTTTGAATACTAATTTTAAACAAGTCATACACTACAGAGCCTTTAAGGAAATCCAAAAGACAAAGTCGAGAATTCGGAGAAGTCTGGAATCCACGAAATTAAATCCAATGACAGTGATGCAAAATATTATGGACAGACTAAAATATCTATTGAAATCAAATATAAGGAACACTTAGCACGCCTAAAATATGGACGACCAGAAAAATCAGCAGTCGCAGTCTTTTGCAACAAAACCAATCCATAAACTTTACTTCAATAAGATCAGTTGGACAAGTTAACAGAAACGCATCTACATGCCTACGATATTGTGAAATTAATTTAAGACAATTAAGACGCAGGTACCTAGCAGAGGTATCTCTTGAAGATGATCACTTGGTGATCGAAATACGTGTCGTGGTCTTGAAATAACGGTTTGGTGTTGGCATAAAACTTCAGTAATATTTAAAAAAAATGTAATTCAATGGAATAATAATTGACAGTAAAGTTTCGATAATTACTTCCATCATCTATCTTCTTGAAAATAATTTGAAATTGAAGCAACTACGAGCAAACACAGTCGAACAGTCAAACAACGCGACATACCAACAAACCTTGTCTATAGTAATGACACAGAAAGACTACCGGATGCTGTGAAATTGTATTGGAAGTATTGATAACATTAAGGATAAAATGTATGGAAATGAGAAGTATCATTCAGTTATTTTCAACTTATTTTTTTCAGACAGGAACAATTTTCAATACGATTTTACTAAAAGCGTTCTGTTTGAAAAAATCTGTTTTTCCGTTAATCATAATAATATTTTCAAGACAACAGCCGTTTAAAAGCGATAACTTATCAGGACAAAAAACCACGTCAAGATTTATTGGAAGTATTTATTTTCAATATATTTCTGACGATGTAAATTAACATTCACAGTTGTACAAAAAATGTTGTTTGTATTTCGTGTATAAAATTCTTGTTTTCATGACACATTCGAAAGAGTTTTTGGCCTCAACCTACGGCACTTAATGCGAAGATAACTATTATGTATTGAGGGCGTAAAATGAGTGTTTTTTTTATTGACACATGAGATTGTTGATTTTTGGCCAAGACTGCAGGTCAAAGTCAAAAATTCTTTCAAATGTGCCATGAAAACACGAATTTTATACACGAAATACACGAAATATATTAAAAATAAATACTTCCATACCTTCATCTTGACGTAGTTTCGTGTCCCGATAAGGTATCGCTTCTAAACACTGTTGCCTTGAAAATAGTATTCAATGTTTTCAGTAAAATCGTATTCTAAATTGTTTCCTGTCTGGATCTGGTTATGAAGGAAACTTCCGGTATTGTGGAAAAACAATTCATTGCTTTTGCATGACGATAATGCACCCGCTCACTCGTCATTGCTTGTTAGTAATTTTTTTTGCCAAAAACAACACCGTAATCATCGCTCAGCCACCGTATTCACCAGATTTGTCTCCTGCGATTTTTTCCTGTTTCCATAATTGAAGAGTCCCATGAAAGGACGGCGTTTTGCGACAACTGACGAGATGAAAACCGAATCGCTGAGAGACCTCAAGGACATACCAAAATGTGTATGTCAGAGCTGCTTCGAGGATTGGAAAAAACGCTGGCACAAGTATATTATGTCTGAGGGGGTTACTTTGAAGGTAACAAAATATAAATTGATCGATAAATTAATATTTTTTGATAAGACTGAAAATTCACCGCATTTGTTGAACAGACAGTAAATTGGTTATTTATGACGGCTGTCACACCAACGATCACTTAACAGAAAAAGACTCTCTGGTGCTTAGTGCATAGATATAGGTTTGCCTGATCTCCGGGAGATGAAAATAGGAACAGAGGAACAAATAGCTACCGAAATACTGGTTGAACAAATACACCTTTAGATTCTGGTGCAGCCGTAAGTGCAGACCCAAACAGATATATCCACCTAACTAGGATCCTATGCGACCATATTCCAGACGGAAATGTACGCCATTGATTATTTGTGAAGATATTGCTGGAGACAATCTTCACACATGAATCAATAATTTTTTTTTGAATAGTCATACGACTTTGAAAAGGCTCGAATCTCACCGAGATTCAACAAATAGTCTCTATCCTCTATTCCTTGGAAGGTCTGGAAGGTAATGAAGCTACTGATTCCAGTACAAGAGATGGCGCTACAACCTATCTTTGGGATCGCTTCAGGTTTTTCCAAAAAACGCTGGATATCTGCTAAAAGAATTTTAAACTTCTGGGAAAATCTACAAATAGTCTAAAGATTCAAACAATTGGTAGAGTAGAGCAGATCTACTTGAAGGTCAGTGTTGTCTGAGCCAATTTTAAAAATTTTAAAAAAATTCAATGGAGAACTTCATACAGGTATAGTATAGAAAGACCAAACTTTTAGTAGTTCCCAATTATCTCATTGAATCAATTGTGTGAAAAAATTGCATTTTTCAGATACCTTGTTCTTGTGGTGGAAATTATACTCGTATTGTGAACCTTCAAGACTATTGAAATTACCTAAGAATGAACATCGAGATTACACAGAAATAAACAATTATTAACAGGATCAAAATTGTCAGAACAGACGGTGAACATCGAGTTGAATAAAACAAGACGAGAATTATTACCAATGGACCCCACTCCAAGGGACGTAGAAAAGCCCAAAGAATCAGCGTGCGAGTGTCTTTAGAATTTTTACAGTTCTCAAGACGGAGGCAAAATTACAAGTTAACTTATAAATGTAACATTTTTCTTTGTGAAAAATACTTCGAATTTTCGCAGTTACTTATCGGAGTGAACTAAAAAGTTTACCCCTTGTCCACCTATATGAAGTTCTCCATTACATTCTTCATATTTTTTTCAGATTGTGGAAGGTGAAAATACCCAGAAAAAGGTCGAATAATACTCTGATTCTCTATACAAAGAATGACTTTCGTTCCATAGGTTTTCAATGTAGGCTACAACAAGCCCACGGGGATTGCAGTGGTAGTCACTTCGAACTTTGAATCTTTTCGATATCTCAAATGATCCCTGACTAAGTGGGCTACATAATAAATGGTAAGCCGTATAATCGCCTTTCGCCAAAGAGGTATAACCTGGGTAATTATGTTTGTTTGAAGGTGGTTGACAATGTTTCATGGTGAATTTCATTAGTTCGGACTTTCATTGTCTAATATGATATTATATGATGTAAAATCCCTGAAAGTAAGAAAGATGCTGAAAAGTACAATTATATTAAGCCAAAAACCCTAATATGAAATTACAGTAGAATAAAAATAAGCAAAAAATTGAACAATTGAAATGAAAAATCAACATTAAAATCAAAATATGTTTCCAGTTTCTGGTATTGCCTGAAAAAACACCTTCTGAAAAAACAATATTACCCGAATATCTTCTACAACACATTCGTTCTTGTAAGCCATCGCTAAAATAATTGTAGTATCCTTATGTTTGTATCGATTTCCGCCTCATCTTTCCTCTTTATTCGAATAAAATGTTGTACCCGCTATCGCAATTACAAATACAATTTTAGGTCCTTTTTTTGTTTTTTATTTTTTCTTCTTTTTGTGAGGTGCAAGAGGAAGAATGAACTCTGTTCAATCTAGTATCCTATTGACAAATTTTTTTTTCTCCATATTGTATCAAGTTATTTCTACTGTCAATAAATAATTTTTTTCAACCGAAGTATGCACTCGTCAGGCCCTATCCCCCGAAGCCCCGATATTTGAGAGGGCGCGCCAGCTTTATCAACCAACGACCACTCCCCACACCGTGTGGTGTGGGCCCGAGAATTATGTGCCCTGAGCAAGTGCAGTGAGCTAAGAGTGACAGCCTTCTGCATCTGTCCGGCTAAGAATCCTGCCTTGGTGCGGCAAGCCGGTATGATTTTAAGATTCGAGAGTAGAAATGGCACCATTTCACCAAAGACTTCAATAATCACAACAACCATCTTGACTGAGTGATCGGATAGAGTCTGTGTAGTTCAAAGAGAAAATGTTGATATTTTATTATTATTGTTTTTTTCACCGTACTTTGCGCTGGTTAGCCCCTATGCCCCGAAACCCCAATACATTCAGGAGGGCGCGCCAGCATTATCAACCAATGACCACTCCCCACACCGTGGGGTGAGTGATCATTAGGCCCAAGAATCATGTGCCCTGAGCAAGCGCAGTGACCCAAGAATGACAGCTTTCTGCATCTGTCCGGCTAAGATTTCTGCCTTGGTGCGGCAAGCCGGTATGATTTCAAGATTTGAGAGTAGAAAGGGCATCATTCCACCAAGGACTTCGATAATCAGAACAACCATCTTGACGGAGTTGCCTGGATAGAGTCTGCGGCATTCGAAGAGTAAATCTCAATATTTCATTCGTTTTTCCTCCTCTTTTCGAACGATATTCGTCTCGCCAGGAACTGAAAACTAAACGACAAATATCGTTTTGCTCTGGTGGTCGAAAAGGACCACATCAGGCTTATTAGCTTGTATGAGCCTGAGGGTGGGGAACGCATTTATCCAATAAATTCGGCACTTCTCGTTCCCCACAACGGATTCAATATCCCCCGGAGCGTAGGACAACACCGGTGTCTCGTCAATACCGTAAGAGTGCCGTAGATGGTAATATAGCACACTTAGGGCCGCGTTATGTCGATGGACATAGGCCGACACCGCATATGCTGGATATGCTGATAGCAAGTGCATTAGGGTCTAGGGCGCCGCGAGGCGCGAGGAAAGCGAAAGTCAGGCGCTTTGATAAGCCGAGGTCTCCAATGTTATTGAAGAAAACTCCTTGCATTGGCTTATCCTTGTGTTTCCGCAGAAGTGAGTAGATCTCAGCGGATTTTATATGAGCTTTTTGCTGAACGGGTTCCAACTCGGTGACAGAGTTTTGGTCACCTCGTTCAGTGTCGAATACTAAACCAAGTTCATCAGGTGCTTGGGCAGCTGCCCCTGCCATGGTCACGGACCATGCAGAGAAGGGGATCCGAACTCCTGACGACTTTACAGGCCATATCCAGTACAATTCTGTCATGTAGACCCTCCAAACTCAAAAGTTATTATTATTAAATGTTTCAAGCCAAGTTACTTCACAACGTTTCGATTGTTAGTATCCACAATCGTTTTCGGGTGATAACTGGAAGGTTCATGAAGCACATCAACAATTAAGACCTTCCATCATCTTCACAATGGAAAAGGAGGTCCACAACGAATTTCCATTTTTAGACGTATTGGTGAAGGGGACCGACACTGAGTGGAAAAGATCTGTATACCGAAAACCCACTCACACGTCACAGTGTCTGAATTATGAATCCAATCACTATCTATAATACGGGCTTTGTAATATGAAGGAAGGTCTCGAGAAGGTACTGAGCATCATGAAAAAAGATCATCAACGGAAAGGTTACTCCAAAGTAATGGTGAAACAAAATTTGGCTAGAGCCTCGCAAGGAAGAGAAGGCGTGTCACAACCAGTGTTTGCACTTCCCTACATCAGAGGATTGTTGGAAAAATTGGATCAAAGTACAACATCAGAACCTGCTTCAGATTTGGAAACACCGTCCGTAGCAGCCTAACAAAAATCAGACCATCAAACGCGGACTGCGATTCCAAGAATTGCATTTACCCGATACCCTGTGAGTGAGGCAGATCCTATATCGGTGAAACATGTTTCGACTCAACATATCAATAAGTGGTCCCAAGCAGAGAGGAATACTGGTTTGGGAGGAAGTTCAAAGAAGCTGCATATGCGTTATGCAACGACGCATTCAGCCAAGCTAGCTTAGAAATACCCGACATATCGAAACCCATCATCAAGCGAAAAACGCTAAAAATGCTAAACCGGTGAAGCGGAGAGATGGAAGAGGACATAAGTGAAAGCACTCGAATGACCTGTAGTCATCTCTCAGAGAAATAGACCAGTTATCACCCAAAGATGATTGTGGATACTAAGAATCGAAAGTAACTTGGCTTGAAATTTTTTGTTTGAAGGTGATTGACAATGTTTCGTGATGAATTTCACTAGTTCGGACTTCCATTGTCTACTATATAAAATGATTTGAAATCCCTGAAACAAGTAAAAAAGAATAATTAAAAAAGAATAGTTGAAAATAACAATTATATTAAGCAACAATAAACCTGAAATGAAATGATAGTGAAATAACCTACAAGTAAAAATATAATAATTGAATAAATAAAAATTAAAGGAATGAAAAAAGGAAATAATAAAAAATAAAAAAGTGTAGAGATTCCAAGTCACGTTAGTTCACGACGTTTCGATTGTTGGTATCTACAATCGTCTTCGGGTGATGACTGGACTGATTCCTCCGAGAGATGACTATTTTATAGGTCGTTGAAATACTTTCACTTCCTCTACTTTCCATTTTCCGCTTCACTGATTCCGTGAGAGATGACCGTTTTGGCGGGAGTTGGTCATTTTTCGTTTGATGATGGGTTTCCATATGTTTCGTATATCTACGCTGGCCTGGCTGAATACGTTGTTGGACAACATGTATGCGGCTTCCTTAAATTTTCTCCTGAACCAATGTTCCTCTCTGTGCAAGATCTCAGCTTGGGACCACTCGATGTTGTGTTGATGGGTCCAAACATGGTCTGCTATTCCTGATTTGCTGGTTTCTCCTCGCTGTGTGTGCTTCTTGTGCTCGGCAATGCGAACATTCAATGGCCTCTTAGTTTCACCAATATAGGATTTTCTGCACTCACAGGGTATCAGGTAAATGCAATTCTTGGAATCGCAGTCCGCGTTTGGGGGCCTGGTTTTCGTGAGGCTGCTACGGATAGTGTTACCGGATCTGAAACAGGTTCTAATGTTGTACTTGGAACCAATTCTTCTTATCCTCTCCGATAATCCTCTGATGTAGGGAAGTGTAAGCACTGGTTGTGACGGCTTCTCTTCCTTGCGAGGCTCCTGCTGTCTTTTAGCCAAAGTCTTTTCTACCATCGCTTTGGAGTCTCCATTCCGCTGAAGATCATTTTTGATGATGTCTAGTTCCTTTTCGAGACCTTCCTTTGTGTTACAGAGCCCAAAAGCACGGTCTAATAGAGTCTTGATGATTCCTCTTTTTGTCGATTGATGGTGGTTGGATTCGTGGTTCAGATACTGTCCCGTATGAGTGGGTTTTCGGTATACAGATGTTTCCCACTTAGTGTCGGTCCTCTTCACCAAAACGTCTAAGAATGGCAATTCATTGTGGATTTCCTTCTCCATTGTGAAAGTGATGGAAGGTCTCACGCTGTTGATGAGGGACAAGATGAGGGACTGCCAATGGGATCGCCACTTTCACCAGTCATAGCCAACATATATATGGAGTGGTTTGAAACTCTGGCAATTGAAGAAGCCCACAAGAAACCTCGAGTCTGGTTGAGATATGTTGACGACACCTTCATAATGTGGAACCATGGGAATACTGAACTAGACGCCTTTCTGAAACACATCAACAGCGTGAGACCTTCCATCACTTTCACAATGGAGAAGGAAATCCACAATGAATTGCCATTCTTAGACGTTTTGGTGAAGAGGACCGACACTAAGTGGGAAACATCTGTATACCGAAAACCCACTCATACGGGACAGTATCTGAACCACGAATCCAACCACCATCAATCGACAAAAAGAGGAATCATCAAGACTCTATTAGACCGTGCTTTTGGGCTCTGTAACACAAAGGAAGGTCTCGAAAAGGAACTAGACATCATCAAAAATGATCTTCAGCGGAATGGATACTCCAAAGCGATGGTAGAAAAGACTTTAGCTAAAAGACAGCAGGAGCCTCGCAAGGAAGAGAAGCCGTCACAACCAGTGCTTGCACTTCCCTACATCAGAGGATTATCGGAGAGGATAAGAAGAATTGGTTCCAAGTACAACATTAGAACCTGTTTCAGATCCGGTAACACTATCCGTAGCAGCCTCACGAAAACCAGGCCCCCAAACGCGGACTGCGATTCTAAGAATTGCATTTACCGGATACCCTGTGAGTGCGGAAAATCCTATATTGGTGAAACTAAGAGGCCATTGAATTTTCGCATTGCCGAGCACAAGAAGCACACACAGCGAGGAGAAACCAGCAAATCAGGAATAGCAGACCATGTTTGGACCCATCAACACAACATCGAGTGGTCCCAAGCTGAGATCTTGCACAGAGAGGAACATTGGTTCAGGAGAAAATTTAAGTAAGCCGCATACATGTTGTCCAACAACGTATTCAGCCAGGCCAGCGTAGATATACGAAACATATGGAAACCCATCATCAAACGAAAAATTACCAACTCCCGCCAAAACGGTCATCTCTCACGGAATCAGTGAAGCGGAAAATGGAAAGGAATCAGTCCAGTCATCACCCGAAGACGATTATAGATACCAACAATCGAAACGTCGTGAACTAACGTGACTTGGAATCTCTACATTTTTTTATTTTTTATTATTTCCTTTTTTCATTCCTTTAATTTTTATTTATTCAATTATTATATTTTTACTTGTAGGTTATTTCACTATCATTTCATTTCAGGTTTATTGTTGCTTAATATAATTGATATTTTCAACTATTCTTTTTTAATTATTCTTTTTTACTTGTTTCAGGGATTTCAAATCATTTTATATAGTAGACAATGGAAGTCGGAACTAGTGAAATTGGCTTGAAATCTTTCAATTTTTATTTTCATTTCACTTTAATTGTTCAGTTTTCAATGTTTTCTCATTTTTATTTTACTGTATGTTCACTTCAGGGGTTTTTGCCAAATATAATTATTTTCAGCTATTTTTTATTTCCAATTTTATTTGTTCTTTCAGGGATTTCAAATCATATTAGAAAATGCAATTGGGTCATTATTTTTTTAACGTTGACTCGCTCACAACATGCCAGCAGGATTTTACTATCCAGAGTAAATATAGTAGTATACTAGTATTTAGTAGTATATAGTATATAGTAAATAGTGGCATTTAGTAAAAATACCCAATTCGATCCTGCGTTACCCTCACGCACGTGCCACCCCCGAGATCACTCCATACCTATTGCGCAATTCCTGCATTCTCGGGTGAACGCCTAACTGTGTCGCGCAAAATAGGACACTGGTGTTGTCTTGGTTGCCTGGTCGGAGCTGCCTGAGCCCTTTCGAATTCTTTACATAACAAGAGTGAGATTATATGTATTGTGCCCGCTTATGTTCCCGTCCGGACCTAAATTGATCGACAGCGGAATACGGGAAATCGAATTGAAACTATGGAAACCCTTCCTTCCAGCGAGGTGGTGATTTAAACGATCAGTGTTCGACAATAAATATATTTTCGTTCGACGACAGGTGAGATTATTTATAGATGAGTTCGTTTTTTTGCGTACTTCTATATTTACATAAGGCATGTTCCCGCGCCCAACTGAAGTTTGGCTAGAGAACAAGTATTTAGAAAATAAAAAAAAGAAATTACACTCAGAAATTAATTTATGAATTGTGAAAGTAGGTCCGCCGTTTGAACTAGCAGTTTCAATAAAATTCACAGTGCTACAAATCGAACAAAACATCCGACAAATTCTCATAACAATAGTATCAGTTTCGACTTAACTCGCAATTTTGGATATTCGCTAAATCCTAATAGTGGAATGAATGAGTATATAGCCTCATAACGTCTAATTGGGTACGTACACAATTGAAAATATTTTTAGGTTCCTATAAATTAAAGTGATATTTTTATGTGAAAAACTCGGAGAAAAAATGTACTCTTCACTTTTATTCTATAAAAATTATCTAGCTCATTCATGCATACACATTAATAAACACAGAGTGTTTCCTAATTTCGGTGAAAAACCCAAGAGCATATGCAGGAGTTGGTTTTATGGAAAAAAATCATTTGAATAGAGGTCTGGAACTACATTGTTTCCAAATTACAGGGTGTTAAACTTCACTAGGAAATCTTTTTCTCTTTGTATCGCTATTGTAAATATTCGTTATCACAACAATACTTAAATGTAACGTGACAAACAACAAACATCGCAAACAATTAGGTTGTTTTTTTTTTAATTCATATTAGTTGCTTATATCCGATTTTTTTTTTTCGGAAAACAAAACGATCTACTAGAACAATCAAAAAATAAAAAAGTTTCACTTTTAGATGTTTTACCCAACACAAAATCGAATGTTACAAGAAACGTCAGGGGCATACATGTCTAACTGAAGTTAAATGAACCTTTTATTACTGAAAATAATATTGCCAAATTTCATCAAAATTGGATGAAGGTTATTTACAATATCAATGTATTTTTGAAACAATGCATTTATATGATTTTTTTCATAAAACTAGCTCCGGAATACAATATTATATTTTTCACCGCAATTAGTTAACACCCTGTAATTACTAGTCTTCAGGAACTAATAACAAAAAATTGTTCTCTACAATTTTCAGTTCGATTGTGAGAAAAGTTGGTCAACATTTAGAGCGTTTCAATTGCTTCATTTTTGTCGTTTGAACCAATTTTCTAAACTTTGAAGTAGAAGATATCCTACTTTATCCTAAAACTGATATCAATTTCGAATACTTTTGATGAAGTGACAAATGAATTGAATAACTGTGAGTTGAGAAATCAAAGAAATACATTGTTCGGGAAAATACAATACCAAATATACATACAATGTTGTACTTAATAATACCATAAATATATCTGCTAGGTATTTTATACCTTGTCTTGAATTAATTTTACAATATGCCCTTATGTAATAGTCAGGAAATTTGATGATCAACATATTATTTCAACAAGATATTACAGGATGTTTCAAATTCGATCCTCACTATTGGATTCTCGGAAACTATGAGAGATACGAAGATGGTTGAATTGGGGCAAAGTTGTGCATTTACCTGACTAACAATATGCCATTGGGAAAGTTCTAAAATGCCTAGTATATCCGAAGATATCCGGAAAAATCAAAAATTTCGGAAAATGGTTTTTATTTTTTTGTGCCTTTATTTTTCGAAGGATTCGAAAATAAATTGCACTTCCACATTGCCACTTTTTCCCTGCTACATAATAGTAATTTCATATTTGCTATCAGACGTTTTGTCTTCCGGCCACCATCATCAACTTTATTTTTTATGGGCGCTGCATTGGATTCTTTCTGTTTTGAATAAAACCAGATTTTACCTTTTCAATGATGTATCATGAGTTATCATTCTTTTTCGAAAAATTGGAGATACTGAACAAATTGAATTCTTATCATAATAGGCTTTGACTTTGATGATTCTAATTTGACTTTCAATTTGTTACACTCAATGACATTTTGTTATTATACAAGTCATTGAATTTTTGGCGAAAAAGGGCTTTCACGAATGAAGAAAAAAGAAATATGATACAATCAAATTTTGATAAATGAGGTGTGTATGAGGTAAATTAGACATTGTGTTCTATTCAATGAAAATAGAACTTTGAACAATTAGCAATAATTAACTGAAATGTAAAGACAAAAGTAAATCACAATAAATGCTCAAAATGCTGGCCTTGTTTATGATAACACAACTGGGCCCTTTTTCGAATATTATTCACTGTACGATCAATTCCCCTCCTCCTCTATCTTCCGAACCCTCTAGCAAGGCTGAGTTGAAGGTCCTCAGTATTTTGATATTCCTCTGATCATGAACATGAATGTATCCATAACGCTTAAGTCTGGAGCCCTTCCTGGTCACCTCACCTGCCTGTTATTCCCTATCTGTTTATCACCAAAACCTTTCAGTCAGGTAATTAGATACTCGTCTGATAGTTAGCACCATCATGCTGAAACCAGATATTGTTATAGTTAGCCAAAGGTAAATATTCCAAATAGTCTTCGAAAATCGACATTAAAAACTGGTGATAGATTTCTGTATTCAGAATTCCGTTAAATAAATGAGGACCCAAAATTCTATATTTTTAAATTCCTGCCTACACGTTAATACTCAATCGCACTTGAGGTCGAATTTCTAGGCACTGCCTGGGGTTGTTTATGTTCCAGTTGGTTATTTCGATTGAATATCCCACAATTCGTAAAAGTGCTTTCATCTGTCCAAATTACATTCTTCATTTCGTAGGAACTTTGATGTGTAGATTTCCCCGGGTTCATGTTTATCTACAAATCATTAATTTTTATTGAAGAGGAAACAATGTCTAACTTACCACATTTATTAATTTTTTTTAGTTTCCTGGTCCATTCTGTCTCCGTATTTTTTCCTCGGCTTTCATATGAACCAAACTCGGTGAGATTTTGATCCAATAACTTCAGCATAGTTCGATGTGGTTGTCGTCTTTCGGGATACAAGTTGAAATACATTTCCGGTGTCCTAGCACTGCTTCTATCGTTATTTGTGATAATTTTGTATCATATTTCTTTTTTCTTCATTCGTGAAAGCCATTTTTCGCCAAAAATTCAATGACTTGTATAATAACAAAATGTCATTGAGTGTAACAAATTGAAAGTCATTTGTTTGAAGGTGGTTGACAATGTTTCGTGGTGTATTTCATCAGTTCGGACTTCCATTGTTTGATATAATATAAATTGATCTGATAACCCTGAAAAAATCAAAAAGATTAACCGAAAATAACAATTTTATTAAACAAAAAACTGAAATCACAAAAAAATAACATACAACAACAACCAAACAAATAAAAATTGAAATATTAATAAAAGCTGAAAAAATTTTAAAAATTAAAATTATTATTAACGAAAAATGAAAAATAAAAATTAAAAGATTTCAAACCAACTTATGTCACAACGTTTCGATTGTTAGTATTCACAATCGTCTTCGGGTGATAACTGGACTTATTCCTCCGACATCTGACTATTTATAGTCAGATCTAGGTTAATAATATTTTTAATTTTATCAATTTCTTCAGCTTTTATTAATATTTCAATTTTTATTTGTTTGGTTATTGTTGTATGTTATTCCTTTGTAATTTCAGTTTTTTGTTTAATAAAATTGTTATTTTCGGTTAATATTTTAGATTTTTTCAAATACATTTATATTATATTAGACAATGGAAGTCCGAACTGATGAAATAAATTGAAAGTCAAATTAGAATCATCAAAGTCAATGCCTATTATGATAAGAATTAATTTATTTCAATGTCTCCAATTTTTCGAAAAAGAATGATAACGTATGATAGGTACATCATTGAAAAAATAAAATCTGATTCTATTCAAAACAGAAAGAATTCAATGTAGCGCCCATAAAAAAATAATGTTGATGATGGTGGCCGGAAGACGAAACGTCGGATATCAAATCTGAAAACACTATTATGTAGCAGGGTAAAAGAAGCGACGTAGAAGTGCCATTCATTATTTCAGAATCCTTTGAAAAATAAAGCCAGAAAGAAATAAAAACCATTTTCAGAAATTTCTCTTTTTGCCGGATATCTCCGGATATAGTTGGAATTTCAGAACTTCCTCAACGGCATGTTGTTAGTCAAGCGAATGCACAACTTTGTCCCTATATAACCATATTCGTATCTCTCAAAGTTTCCGAGATCCTAATGGTGAGGATCGAATTTAAAACACCCTGTATAGTATTCTATTAGGTATTGGTCCCACCATCGTTATTCACAATATTGTCATGTTCACTTATATCTACACTCTCGTAGTTATCTAGATGCCTGTTGTTGTTAACTTGTCTAACCAATCTTAAAATAAACTAAAGACTATGGAATGGTTTTGTTGCAGAATATAATGGGCGACTGCTGATTTTTCTTGCCTTCCATATTTAGGTATGCTAAGTGTTCCTTATATCTTATTTTAATAGATATTTTAGTCTGTCCATAATATTTTGCATCGCAATCCTTATATTTAATTTCGTAAATTTCAGACTTTCCCAAATCCTCGACTTTGTCTTTTGGATTTACTAACAGGCTCTGTAGTATATGACTTGTTTTAAATACCACCTTCATACCTAGTTCCTTGAAAATCTTCCCAACGTTCTTCGTGTATAACTGGTATGGAACTGGGATATATTTATCTTGGTTTTGGTCGTTTCTTAAAGTCGAGATTTTTTGTCAAAAACTGATCTCTCATAAAAAATATACCCCATACAACTGTAAATTTAAGTTATTTACTTTTGAATTACTATAGAAATCCTGATCCTTTTTTGAACGAATGTGTTTTTTTTTTGTTTAATTTTCGGTTTTCACAATTATTCATTTCGGAGGATGATTTTGAACTGTGAAATAATGATATAAATGTATTCACATTTAGGAATGCTAAAAAAAATTATGTTTTTTTTTTCGAACACCTATGTTTCATCGACTTTGTTTCCATCTATGCATTAAGCTAATAATATTTCAGGAATGAATAATTTTTTCAAACTTAGACTTTTTGTTTTTGAGCAATACCATAAGCTTGGAACACTGTTCCGAACCAGAAAACTGTACACATCTCAGCATCTTCTGATGCTTTATAAAGCTCAGATCAGACCTTCTTTGGAGTATTGTTCTCAGGTATGGAGCTCTGCCCCCCAATATATCCTGCAGTTGCTGGATTCTATCCAGAAAAGGGCCATTCTCCTGATTGGAGACGTGAAGATCACGTGCAACCTTGATAGCCTGGAACATTGAAAAAAGGTTGGAGATTTGCCACTCTTCTATAGATACTTTCACGGGGGTGTTCAATTAACTGGGCACATTTCAGTGCTGCTCATCGTCTTGAGGTTCAACTCAGTATACCTCGAAATTCACTCTTTAAGAACTCTTCCATCTGGAGAACTACGTTTATATGGAATAAACTTCTTGAGAACGTTGTTCCAAATGGATTTAATCACCAGCAATTTAAATCCAATGTGAATCGCTACATTGTCACAGTTACCGCTCTGAGAGCGCCTTTTTTCGTTTGAAAATGGAAACGTATCCATAAAATGTTGATGTCTTGTGGTATTACTTTCGACAAATAGGTACTATTGGGATCTTGGTGGCCATACCAGAATACTGAACTGAACTGGTACACCGTCGTACATAAACCACAGTCCATTTCTTACTAAATCTGATGTTGGTAATTGGGCTCTATCAACCTAGCATTGTGCCCAGTTGAATGATCAAGGCATATTGCAGTCCACACATTAACGGAAAACTGGTCCTAGTATAGTGATTTCATGTGGACTTTCTTCAAACCAAAAAATAATTCTGACAGTTTCAGATGGCAATTTTGGAAAATATAGCTTCATTGTCAAATAATGGATTTTCAATCACTTTTTGAGAAATCATTGGCAAACATTTTTTCGTAAAAGGAAATCACGAGGGAATAGAGTCTGAACCAGTAAGATGTTGTAAAAATACAATTAAAAGTCAATTATGGTATTCAAATGAAAATAGTGTATTAATCGATGAACGAGAAATGTGGCCATTATTCGTGTGAATGAATTAAAGCGAGTAATGGGGATTTTATTTTCGAGTGGAATATTATACTTCTTCTATAACTTTAGAGAACCTGATACCATTGAATTCCATAACAAGAAATAACCTGTGATATAAAGTTGATGTGACATAAAGCCATTTTAGTTTTTAAACAGTTTCATTTTAATTTGAAAGGGTTAAATTTTTAGAAGTGACTAATTTTTTGGAAAGAAAGTTTTTGGCTTTCTACTACTTTCTTTTGATTCAGAAAAGGAAGAAAGGAAGTAATCAATTTTAAAAGAAGTAACTCTATACATAGATGTGTAGATCATGGAAAGAAGTAACTTTCAGATACAAATCTGAAAAAAAAGCCTTCCTGAAACAGCTACCTTCATATAAACATTGAATTACACGAATAAAAAATTATTTCGAAACAAATACTTTTTTATGAACACTGAATTATACAGAAAACACTTTTTTTACTCAGTTTGTATTCCAAACATTCGTTATGAAATTAATTCAGATATTCACAGAGTTTCTACACAATATACTAAATGAAAATAAAAATTTCATTTACATGAAACACTGTCATCCCCACTGAAAGACATCGATGTTTTGCGGAAAGACACTTGTCTTAGGGCAAGTTACTTCTTGAATGATCTACACATCTATGTATAGAATTACTTCGAAAAATATCAATTTTTTCACCGCATTACAAATTTCTAGTAAGGTACCCTCGTTTTTACTCTTCATTACAAAATATATATTTCGAAACAAACTGCTACTTCAGTGTTTAAGTTTGATGTTAGGGAACATATTTTGAAGTGAGAAATTCTTAAAGCTGAGCTGTTATTGCGGTGAATTATGGATAATTTTGGCTACTTGTTTAACTGAAAATGGTTAAATAATAATTGATGCTTCTGTAATAATTCTAGAAAAAGTAAATTATTCACAAGAATCATCATGAATTACTGAATTTTTTTAAATTCAAATATACTGTTATTTTTTTGGATATTCATAGATCGTATGTCTGCTTTCAGATGGGCTGAATTCATACGCCAATTTATATTGC
Source organism: Leptinotarsa decemlineata (assembly GCF_025532065.1). Classification (NCBI taxonomy): domain Eukaryota; kingdom Metazoa; phylum Arthropoda; class Insecta; order Coleoptera; family Chrysomelidae; genus Leptinotarsa; species Leptinotarsa decemlineata. The sequence continues at coordinate 2,364,084 of NW_027412525.1, forward strand.
TTCACTGTATTTAAATCACGGCATTCTCTGGCCTTTATTAGATTATGGTGTTTTGACCTGATTTACCTACAATGTATATATCTTGAAGATTCTCAATGAAAAATATTTGCAGTTTTTTTATGCAATAAATAATTTATAGTCGTGGTGTGCCGGAAGTAACAAATTTAAAGTGTTAATTTCCTTATCTATTGTGGGTCAAAGTAGCTATGTGAGTTTCATAGGGAAATTGGCTGTTCCTTCAAAATATAACCGCTTTAATGATTTGTTTATTCTCCATTGACCCAATTCACTAGAAGCAGTCAAGTAATTTAATCGAGTTTTTTATGGCGAACACGCTAAAAATAAATTAAACAGCTCCTTAGTTTTTGTAATGAAATATATTTACGCCTGTCCGATCCTGATACGAACAATTATGAATGTTTGAAATATCAGATCGTTTCGATTACGGCACTTGGGCAAATGGAAATGTAAATTTAGAAATACAGATGTGGATACAGAAACGCGTCACATTTACAAATGTCAAGTTTGTAAGTATCGATCTGACAGCAATTGATCGCCACACTTTGTAAAATGGCATATCCACTGTATAATTTGTACCTTAACGAAAAAGGCAAACTTCCGAGAAATTAATTATACCTACATGAGATAATTTTTTAATGGAAAAAGTTTGATAGCCAGGCTCCTGTGACTTTTTTAAAAGACACGCTGCCATAACTACGAAATAAAACACTATACTTACCAATAGTGCAGGTAGTTTTTTGGGCTAGTGATAAGTCCCTAGTAGATGCAATGGACCACAAATGACAGTATTTTGCATTTTACACTCCAACAAGAGTATCACACTTCTGAAATGCTAATTTTGACAGAAATTAATGTTTTTTTATGGCTCTTTTCATTACATAATCGAGTATTAAAAACTACTTTGAGTTTAGGGATTGTCAGTGTCAGTTTCAACGCTCATGAAAAATTTCATTTTTATGTATTAATTTGAAAACATTATTGTTTAAATTTATCATCAAGAAGTTCATCTTTGTAAAGTACATCGTTTGCCAAATTGTTCTCGCGAAATCCATTCATTTGCTGTGAAATTAAATAATTTTCAAATCTGTCATTTCTCCACATGAAAAATGACAAGTCACGAAAGTCAAGAAAGTTGTCATCCAGAAAAAAATCAGATGGAAACGAAATTATCGTATATCCTGAAACCAATTCAGACTTGATGTGCAGCTTTTGTAATCGGAGTTTCCAAACGAAGCGTGGTGTTAACATTCACATGAGGAAAAACATCATTCAACCCCTTTTTGTCAAAATACTAGTGAATCTTCAAACGTTAATCAAAATCTCACTTCCAAAAAATAGAATGCTCATGGAGGATACATGAAACAGAATGTGAGTATTTTGAAGAGAATACCTAAATCATCCAGGATGTTTGTTGCTGATTCTTTAGTCAATACAATAGACAATTGTATTGAATATAATTCTTTGGACTCTTATAAAAATGAAACTGTGTTTCGCATATACATCGTTTTGTATTAATTCATCTAAAAAACCACATAAAGAATCCCTCACTTCAATTATTAGGAGGAATATGAAAAAGGACTCCAATCTTTCAAAATTTCCCCCCAGAGTTGGGAAACCACTAATGAAACAAAATAAAAGTTGATAATCAATAAAGTTTCTGATGGTTATATTACTTCGGCTATACGAATTTTATCTTCGACTGACAATGAAACTGAACTTGATGTTTTACGTGCTGTTAGATCATTTCGAACAGGATCATCTGGTGGGCTGGATTCTCTAAGACCTTCACACTTCCAAGATCTTTTATCAAAAAGCTCCGGATCTAAAGGTGAAGAACTCTTATCTTCTTTAACACCACTATGTAACTTTTAACTTGCACTCTAAGACCTTCACACTTCCAAGATCTTTTATCAAAAAGCTCCGGATCTAAAGGTGAAGAACTCTTATCTTCTTTAACACCACTATGTAACTTTTAACTTGCTGGCAGAGTTAATTCGGAAGTAAATACTTCCAATTCTTTATGGTGCTTTATTACAAGCTCTGAAGAAGAAATCTGGTGGTATAAGACCTATTGCCGTTGGCACATTTTTTCGAAGCTTGGTAGCGAAAATTTCTTGTTTCACCAATCAAAAATATATTCCGGGACTTATTTCGTCCCGTACAATTTGGATTTGGAACTTTCGGAGGATGTGAAGCAGTCGCTCACGCAGCACGCCGTTTCATAAATCAGCATACGAACTCATCTTCAACCATTTTTCTAAAACTAGATTTTCGAAACGCATTCAACATGATTCATAGACGATTATTTTCAGAAAGAATCATGGATTTGACACCTCATCTTTTCCACTTCATCAGCCAGTGTAATCAAAAGCCAACTTCTTTGAATTTTGGAGAGAATGTCATCATGTCGAAAAGAGAAGTTCAACAAGGAGATCCTCTGGGTCCTGCACTTTTCTGCTTATCCATTGATCGTTTGATGAAATCAATTCAAACTGATTTCATCTGTTGGTACTTGGATGATAGGCCTATAAGTGGTCACCCGGATACAGTTTTCAGTCAGTTCGAAAATATATTATCGTCCTCTGAAGAAATTGGGTTAAAATTAAAACTGCGAAATATTTTTTCAATTTGCAAGATGCATCAATAATAGAAAAATTCAACAGTTCAACTCCTGGAATAACAACAGGGTTAGGATAACAATAAATAGGCACGAATTGACTCTACTTGGTGCACCACTTTCAGAAGAATCTTTGGCTGAATGTTTAAGACAAAAAACGACGTCCCTAAATTTTATAGCCTCTCATATTAAGAGCCTTCCTGCTCACATTGGATACTTTTTACTAAAGCACTCTTTAACAATTCCTAAGAAGTAGCCCTACATGGCGATGTCGAAACTAATGAGCACAATTCGATTCAGCACTTCGAGAAATCTTGGAACAAATAACCAAAACAAATCACGGATCCAAACTTCGCTTCCGGTGAATCTGGGTGGTATTGGCATCAGACAATCATCTTCACTTGCTTCACCAGCTTTTCTCTCCTCCTTCGATAGTGTAAAGCATCTGATTCATTCTATTTAACCAAATTTCTTCTCTGGTATTGATGATTCATTTTATTTGGAAGGTGAAAAAATATGCATAGAAAAATCAAATGCACTAATACCTGATAACGAGGGCTCTCAAAAGTCTTGGGATCTTCCTTTATTGCAGATGTTATCTACAGAAGTCATGGTTGTAGCTAAGGACTCCCTTACAGATCAGGCTCGTCCGAAGCTGTTTCAACTAAGGAATCCGGCGCCTGGCTCAACGCACTTCCCGTTGCATCGTTGGGAACATTATTAAACGACGAAAGTTTCAGAATTTCAATAGGTATTCGTTTAGGTTTGCTTTGTATTAATCACAAATGTCGGTGCGGTTTCGTTGTTGATGATAATGGTACTCATGGCCTCAGTTGTAAATTTAGTGCAGGTCGCTATTCCCAACATTATGCAGAAAATGACATAATTAAATGTACATTGTCAACAGCCAAAATCCCTTCTATGACTGAACCTCTTGGAATTAGCCGAGATGATGGAAAACGTCCGGATCGAATGTCTCTCATTCTTGGATACATGAAAAACCTTTGGTTTGGGACTTTATCTGTGTCGATACTTTCGCTCGCTCTCATCTCAATTCATTTTCGCAAACAGCTGGTGGAGCCGAATGAAACAGCGGAAATACATTTGTCTGGAAGATCGATATATTTTTTATCCAATTGCCATTGAAACATTTGGTAGCTTTGGTTCCTTTGCTTCCGATTTTTTCAGAGATATTGGTCGAAAACTAATTACAGTAACAGGCGATTCTAGAGCAAGATCATTTCTAATACAACGAATCAGCATTGCAATTCAGAGAGGAAATGCTGCATCAATTCTTAGCACTATTTATACTTCTCAAAGTTTTGATGAAATTTTCTTTCGCCCACAAAATTGGTCTAATACAACTAAGTTTCCTTATACAACAGATTTCTCCCCAGCTTCTTCTGTTAAAAATTATCCAAACGTTATTGAGAGTAAATCAGACTAAAAAAAATGTGATAGACTCAACAGGCAAACTGAACACCAACAGTTCCAACATCATGAAAAGACAAATTAAGAAGAGAAAAATGTTCAAACCCGAAAAAATTTTGCGGTGATTCAACAAATAGCCGAATCTCCACCTTTTGCCAACTACCCGCACACTGTGATCTTCCCGAAGATGAACCACCAACATCCGTCAACAATTTCAACAAAGTCGTTTTCGACCACTACACCGAAAACGAGTTCAACGACAATCTTTTCATATGCCTCTTGAAGCATTCCAGAAGGTCCCACCAGTTTGTAGATCCAGACTGTTATAGAGTGGGCATGTTTCTATCTATATCCGTGATCGACAGTAGGGCAGTCAACTTGCAGCCAAGGGGTCTCCCTATAGTCCAGTCATTATAGTAAGTTCACCTCGGAATTCGAGATACACAGCTGTAAGTCTGTAAATACTTGTATATTGACACCCTAAAAGTTGTCTCAAAACCTACATATGGTAGGGTGTGAGCAACTATTAAATTTCAAGGTCAAAGGTCACAAAAATCGGTTTTTTGCACTTTTTTTGGAAATATCTCATTTCCTATGGGTTTTTTGCTATTTGTATTTATTATCAATATTGTAGAATACAAAATTCTCTACAAATTTTGTTTAAAAAAATTTTTTATACGGTGAACCGTTTTCGAGATAGAGGGCGGAGAGCACGCGGTCACAGCATCACTTCAGGTCAACCGGTGCCTCCGGTCGAAAACGCGCCATATATAGTTGATGAACTATCGATAAATCAATGATTATAAATATTTGTCAATTTTTATGAACTATTATATTATATTTTATCATTTTTTTTCTAACTTATCCACTTTTTATTCAGTATTAATTTATTTAACAACACTTACCATGTAATTGCAGAATTGTTAATGAAAATATAGGATTTATATTTGAATTTTAACCTAATTTATATTTATAACTTCTTACATGATGAAAAAAAAACAAATAAATTATGAATTGATCTTTTTATTAAAAAATATCATTGAATACATTTATTTTTATTGAAAGTAAAGAAATGGAATAAAGGGTACAAAAACTACAATTTATAATTTTAATCATCTTCTTCCTCTTCATCGTCGTCTTCTGGCTGCTGGTAAATTTCAAACTGGTCTTCATTATCGTCTTCAACGACATTTGTCTCGTTCTTCCATGATTTCGGGGTCGAAGGTTCCATCTTCGTTAATGTCGCTCTGATATGGTAGAGCATTGAGACAAGCTTGCCCATTACATTGGCCACAAGCTAAAGAGCATTGCAAGCCCGCTTTCCTGCATCCGCATCGCGAACCACAACCACTCTTACAGTTGCAGAAAATTGTATTTAGCAAATCTTCTGGAGCAGGTGGTAAAATTGTCATGATAGGCTCCAGAAAATCGTTTCGCATTGCCCAACCCCATACCTGGGGTTCCAAATCATGTCCTAACCAAGTTTGAACTTGATAATATACACGGTTGAAATGTTGATGAGCAGCTGCACTTGTTGGTGGAATATTTGAAAGCTGCACAGGTTTATTAAGTTTTGTAGACTTGACGTAATGCATATAACGAAGATGATCGAGACTTTTCACAGATTTCGGAGCATTATAGACTGCCAATAAGGTTTGAGTTCCACTCTCTAATAATCTCTGGGCCGAACAATTTTCTTCCTCAAATGCTGCAGCTAGTCAGTTTCTCAAAAACTTTTAAAAATGATTTTTTTTCTTTCTAAAAAGCGCAGAAGATGTGTCACAGCCACTTAATGCGTGCAGAAATAAAATATGTTATTTTAGAATGAGGATAATTATCAAAACTTTTAGTCGAGTATATCTCCGTTTTTACATTACCTTTCCCAACTTTTTTAAAGAAAATTTCTTGTTCGTAAGACAGTGTACGCCCAATTAAAATGACAAGTAAATCAATATCTTGTCCTATTATAACTGCAGTTTTTTTATACTTTAATTCTTCAATTGCAGTTTCAACAATAAGAACATCCGCATCATCTCTGGTTTGTTTATTAGTGATATTTGCAGCTTGTAATTTTTCAATTAACATATTAATGAACTTATCTTTGTTATTTCGATTTGATAAGAATTTTTCTTGAGTAACTGGTACAACCATTGTTTCATCGAAACAAACTTCATACGTTTTTGAAAGTGCAGCAGGTCTTCTCTGCTGCTCCATAGCTTTTACGTTCTTACTGTAGTCTGAATATCCGTCAAATACAACAATTATTTTGGAACTGTAATGCCTTTGTAAATAATTCATGTATTTATCAAAAATAATAGAAAAAGTATCTTCTCTGCTCCATAGAACATGATGAAGAAGAAATCCGCCATCAATAATGAACGTCACATTATTTTCATTGAGAACAAAATCAATTGGGCTCATGTTGTCATACAATGACGATTTTGTTGTTTTTCTCATGCCATCATTATCAAATAGAGCTGTTGGATTTCGAAGATATTCTTACTTTCAAATTGTTTGCTGACAGTAATTCTTTGGAAGAGTAATAATGGATCCACTGCAACTTTACAATCATTTATTTTTACATATTTGTTAACACTGGAAAGCGGCATTACTTTTTCGGAGCGTTTAAACTTTATTTCATTAAATGATAAGTCGGTGATCTTCTTCATAGACTCTAATCCAATTTCGTAAGCTCTGTGGCAGTTAATTTGCTCATTTCCAACAATTCCAGAAGCTATCGATATTAACTGCGTAGTATTTGGAAAAGGATCATGGAGTTTAAACCAATCAAATAGTATATTTACGTCAGCATTGTCTTTTTTCACTCTTGAGTCTCTGGAATCTACGTGTTGCTCGGTCGACTCCAAGTAGATATTACAGAACTTCTCCATTTCCTCACAAATAGTATTTGTGGCGTACATAGCATATACCCATTTACACAAAACACTTTCTTTCGTATATATGGCGCGTTTTCGACCGGAGGCACCGGTTGACCTGAAGTGATGCTGTGACCGCGCGCTCTCCGCCCTCTATCTCGAAAACGATTCACCGTATAAAAAATTTTTTAAAACAAAATTTGTAGAGAATTTTGTATTCTACAATATTGATAATGAATACAAATAGCAAAAAACCCATAGGAAATGAGATATTTCCAAAAAAAGCGCAAATAACCGATTTTTGTGACCTTTGACCTTGAAATTTAATAGTTGCTTACACCCTATCATATGTAGGTTTTGAGACAACTTTTAGGGTGTCAATATACAAGTATTCACAGACTTACAGCTGGGTATCTCGAATTCCGAGATTCTTACCTAATTTAAGCTTGAATGACTGGATTACTAATCAAAACAATTACTGTTATATCAACTTGATTTTGCAAGCCCTGATCGCATGCCCACCACGCTACAACTTACTGAACAGTCTGAGTAAAAACGAAAGAATTACGTCTACCCCGGTTATATTTGGAATATGTCGTTTTGTGGAACAGTTTGTTCACCTACCTTCGTACATTTTGATGAAAGACGGGAGAGTGGATAAATGTTCCAAGAATGGTTTTATTTTGAATGGACTCAATGATGAAATGTTTGAGCTAAATGAGTTGGTTAAATATTATATTGACGATGAAAAACCTCTCGTTGACGGTGCTTTGAGCAATGAGTCAAATAATGTATAGAACATAATGGAGTCGAAAAATAAAGGACATCCAACCAGAAGGATCGACTTCACCAGTACACCAATAAGTCGGAGGGCAACTAAAGTCGATCATTCATCGCAACGGGGACCACATTACTGAGAATATCCAGCCTTTCCTCACCCTGCCATTCAACATTGAGGAATTGAAGACTGTCAGAGAAGCTCTTAATGTACTCGTCTCCAAGAACAGTTTAGAGGGGCTGACTTCGTCAAAAACAAACGAAAAGGTCGAAGCGTGGGAGCAAATTATGTACAAACTTTCCCTTATCCTTATTTTGCATCTTTTGCTTTTTGAATACAGCCAAGACCGTTGCACAAAGATTATCAAGGCTTTTTAATTCGACTTGAAGATTGATTCGACTTTGCTTTCGTCGGAAATACAGTCTCCAACAAAGAAGCAATACAAGCTATTCGTCGTCAATTACCACGAAGCCAAAAATGCCAACATAGGACACTACGTGACCGATGCCTTCCACGTCGCATCGGCTACAACTGCTGGATAAGGTACGATGATTCTTCGGTCAAGACCGTGCAGAAAGAATACGTACTAAAACCCCAGAGAACGCAAGTTCCTTATTTGCTGTTCTACGATAGCGATATGATCCGATCTAAATAACTCCCCCCTAGGGGTATGAGGTTGCTGCTTTTACGTAGAGTTCAGCGACTGGAATCTTACGGAATATCTCTTTTCGGTTGTCATTGAATTTAATATTTTTTTAGATTCAATGAATTTTTTATTATTTCATTTTGTTGTAATATGATATGCACTGGTATTGTGAAAAAAAACAGTTAATTAATGAAAATAACAAACAAAAGAAAAAAATCGTTTTCATTTGTTTATTCAAAAAACAATTTGTTATAAATGAATTCAAGTTGAAGAACTCATGGGAAACAGTAAATTTCTCAATCAAAGTACTTTCCTTGCATATAAACATGGTTTTGAGTCTTGTGTAACATATAACTCCACTTGGCATGGCATGGTCCTTTTGCCGGAGGATAATTCGGGATTGATTGAGAAAATTGATTAAATTCTAGAAAATGTCTCCTATTAAAACTGAAAAATAAAACATTAATGACTACCAACTGGTCATTATTGTTTTTTTTTCTACTTTTTCATCACCGACTCATTCTTTATCTTCTTACGTTTTAAAAAACATATCTGGCCATATTTCCTCATGATCCTGCGATTTGATTAGCTGCGTACGTCATTCTGTCATTAAATTAATTCAGGACAGATGACCTTTATCCAACTTTCAAAGACTCCTCTAAAGAATCCTAGGTCATTTCAGATAATACACCCACATTATTGGTCAATTCCCTAGACACCCTTTCGAAAGAGTAAAATTTGCTGAACTTGATCTTTAGAACCTAGCAAATCATGTGGACCCCATGAATTCAATTTTTTTTTCGACATTGAACTAGGGTTAAATCATTTATATTGAATGAATAACGAATATCTTCTGGAACTTCACGCATCACTTCTAAGAGGATAAAAATCTGAAGCAGTTCTCCTCAAACATACAAACTCAATCTCAACCTCTGCCGGCTCTAACTAGAATTCCTTTCGTGAGTGTGGTTCAAAACCACAGAAGTTATTGGTGAAATGACCTACTATCGATATTGCAACGCCTTTGAGAAAACAAGTGAAATTTGGACCTCGGTTAGAATAATATGTAGGGCTAAATGACTTGTTGAACAACTAGTTATCTCAGCGAGTGAAATATTTCTAGCTCACGATGCTGTCACGATGCCTCCAAGAATTTGAGCAACCCTGCAGCAAGAGGCTTTGGAATACCCCTGCCTGATCAGATGTCGCCTGTTTAGGTAAGAATTTTCCTAAATAATGCCTCATCCTGAGGTGTGCTTATCTATGCTGAAAAGATGTGTGACCCTGAGCCTACTTAGTATCACCAATGGAATCCTATAAATGCCGAGTGCCCCCCTGTGACATCTAATCAAGGGCAAGCGATCAAAAAGCGACTCATCGCCTCCATGAGAAAAGGATATCTTATGCAACTGCCTTCCACCAAAATCCTGACAGGCAGAAGGTGCATATGCATCAAGAGAGGTAACAGGAAGAATGCCTAGTAGGCATAATTCGAGGTAGTCCTCGAATTATCATCACGACGAATTGTCACTACGTTGAAGCCCATCTCATCCGGCAATGACGTCACCAAGACACGAAAGTTATCGCAACCAAATAATTTTACATGGCGTGAATTAGACGTAAGGACAATTCGACGTAGTGGGAATTTGACGTAGTGATAATTCGACGTAAGAAAAATAATTTGCCTAGGCGCAGGAAGTCTCACTACGTCAAATTATCGCTATGTCGAATTCTCGTTAAGGCAAACTCAACCTCTCCAACTCCAGCAAACGCTTTCGAAACAAACCTGAATGAACGAATCTAATGTGTTGTCAGGTATAAGCAAAGCCGAGGGTATAAGCAGGGGGCGCTCGGGGCGTGTGCTTCTCCTGCCTCCCTTAAGAGTTCTGCTTTCCATGCCATACATTTGTGTTGCTGAACTACATGATGAAGGTAGTCACAGACTGACCGCCGATCCTCACTAGGAAAATGAACCACGATCTGTCAACCTTGGGGTCAATTATATTAGAAATAGAAATTCAGGTTTTGGTAGGAGATTACATACTCTGTGTCTGCCCCGCCGCAGACCGTATCAGGTTTTCAATGTTTGGCAGAATACGACTCTTGATAGAAAAATCATTCATCAATTAAAGTTATCTGCATCGTTATTTGGTCGAATTTGAAAGTGTCATGAGTTAAAGTGGAATTAGGAAAAGTACTGTCCACAGAGTCTCAAAAGAGACTCAAACACAAAGTCCACTGACTTTGAGAAAAGATTACACAGATGCAACATATACTTCATAATCGTCCTATGTTTTTAAATAATATTTTGTAAACAAATGAATACTGTTTTCACAACAACATAGTAGGGAATATACATAATGCACATTAATGACTCAGTAATAAATCTACATTGGAGTCAAAAAACAAACTTACGAGGAATCTGGCTGGTGTGGTTTATCTAATGGGTGCATAACTGGACCACATTTTTGTGCTGCAACCATATCGTTGCAGCACGATAATACTACTCCACATAATTCTCAAATTGCCATGAGGAATTTGATACCGACTAATATCACCGGATTTAATTCCTCTGGATTTCTTTTTTAGAGTTCATTTCAATACTCGACCTAATAATGAAGATGTTGTATAAATCAAATGAAAGATTGATGACTTATTACAATATTATTTTACAATTAATTTGTCTAACTTGCCACAAAAACTGTGACAACACTATTTTAATGTATTTTGATGTAAGACATACTGTAAATATTTATACAAGTCTTGAACATGAACACGACAAGCCGCTATTGAATTTTGAAAACTGTTTACCAAACTATCATAAATTTTGAAGTGTCCTTATGGGACTTTAATTTAATGGATTAAAACGAAAGTACTTGTGTTATCGAAGTTCAAAAAAAGTGACACTTTTTTCTTGTTGCAGGAATGTAGCCAAACAGACGCACACTATTCCATTTTTTCAATATTATGAGTGAGTTGCAGTCGACCATAGAGTTTTCAGTGGAGCTATTCAAATTTTACAATGTCGATTTATTTCAAAGAGGGTGAGTATTAGATCAATAAAGTGCCAAAAAAACTTGTTTGCGCTGTAATCAGTCCAGCCAAGCTCATCAACTTGGAATATTCGTTGTTTGTCTAATCAATGCCCACTTCAGAGCGAAATTTTCTGCATTGTCGATTTGATTCAATTTATAATCGGAAACCAGCATGGCGATAGAAATGATAATATAAGATAATCAAGAAAGTGCAGCAAATATTATAACTTCATTAATTGAAGAAATGGATAGCAAAATCTTGTGTATTTTGGTATCCATCCGGTAACTAAATAAATTTAAAAAAAAACAAGCACACCCCAACCCCTTGAGCTAATTTGTTCCTTGTTGAAAGTTCGCCATAAAAAACATGGCAAACTATCTCGGTATATTTGTTGCCTTACCTCATTTGTCCTTATGCTTTTCAGCTGTAATCATTCTAAACCATTTCTTGCGCTATTGAAGAAGTTCTTCAGTTTTTCGTGTGTGTTCCCAGGTTTGTGTATTTTTATGTAAATCCGCGGCTGGTTCGGGGCCCAAATAGCTCAGGGCTCAGTACGGAGTCAGTTAATTTCTATCCGTCCAAGTTTTTCAACATTTCCAAACCAGTCTCGATGAATCTCTTGCTTCACTCATCTGTTGCGGCCCCAAAATAATATTTCTTGTGAATTGCAAGATGACACCAAACCTAGGATGCATATATTATGAGTTCATCAACCATACTGCATAGCTAATATATCATATCTGGTTACAACCTCCAGGTCTTTTCGTCAGTATCAGTACTAACTTTGCGTTTCTTATCTAGTCCAAATGTTTATTCTGAATCAGCCTAGAATCTAGTATCACTCCCAAATATTTAATAATTATACATAATATACAGCGTGACTCACGGTCGATGGTAGGTTAGACGTTTCTGGAAAACGCAAAGCATGATTTTTCTGAAAATTTCACCTCTCACATTACCTTACCTGTTCTATCGATCTAAAATATTTTCAGCATTGCGGCGTTGCTACTTCTATCAAAAAGTCCTGGCAATACATTTTTTTTTTAATGGAACACCCTGTATATTAATACATTTTTGGAATTGCTCTAGTATTTTAATATAATTTTGTTAATAATGTCCTATACCTATCTCTATCTGTTTTCGAGATAAAAAATAAATTGTGCTAAATATGGTCCAAAACATAGCCTTAATTGAAATCAAGTACATCATTACTCTCAATTCATGAAAAGTTGATATTTTGATGATAGTTTGGACAAACTCGAAATATTCAAATAACACCAAGAAACCGACCCCATATCATACAGGGCGTGCTAAAATTACTATTATTTCCATTGTGCATAAAAGTAGTCGAAAGTTCATTTTTTCAAATGAAACCCCCTGTATATTACTCGATAAATTGAAAGATGATGAAAAATGCTTCAAGATGATATACATGTCAAGCTAAATCGTCAAGTTTTCTTGTGGATAAATAGATATTCACGTTTAACCTACAAGTGTTGAAAGTGGCATTTTATTTTGTGAGTGGGGATTATTGCAAAACGAGCGTCAGCAAGTGGAGCAAACTCACGAGCAAAATAAAATCACTTCTAACAAATGTACCATACAATTTTTTTTGTATAACGTTACTGATGATAATAAAAAAATTATAGGGTCCATGAGATTTGAACACACGATCTTTGGATTACAAGGCGTATGTTACAACTACATACGCCAACTCACGTTATTTTAAGAGGATTATTGGTAAGTCATGAAGGACTTTCAACAGTTGGACTGAATACTACTTCGTCATCGTCAGTAACTTCACAGGGATTTAATATTACCAATAGCACGAAATGCATGTGTGAAATTTTCTAAATGATTTTTTGGTAGGTGTTCTGATTGAAGTGTTTCTATCAGAGATTTTCAATAACAGTTGTACAAAAAATAATTTTTAAAGAATTTGATTTCAATGTAGCCGTGGAAATATGAAGCCTATGACAGTTTGGGAACTTTTATAAGTAATTGATAAATGGTTATTGACGGTGTTTCAAAAAATCACCAAAAATTAATGCAAATATTGATTATTCAAACGAAGTTCTTATGAAATTATTTATTATACACGGACAGTGTCATCAAATCATTACCAGAAATTGTAGAAAATTCAACCAAATGTATCCTGAATTAACACCAATGAACGAGAGGAAGTTTGTAAGATTACAAAATAATTTCCTTAACTATGGCTCAATATTAAAAGCGCCTTCAACATTATCAAATCCTGTTACTTCAAATGAGAACAATACTGTTAACGTTTTGGCATATTTTTATGCATATCGAGAAGCTTCCATTCGCAGTGCAGAAAAAGATTTAGGTATATCACATGCTTCAGTACAACGAATTTTGAAAAATCACGGAATGCATCCGTATAAATTTACCAAAGTTCAAGCTCTAAAAGCAGAAGATTTCGAACGTAGAATGCATTTTTGTGGATCCCTTTTAATTCATACACAGGAAGATCTAGAATTTTTGTCAAAAATAATTTGGAGCGACGAATCAAAATTTACGAGGGATGGTATTTTCAATAGAAGGAATAAACATTTTTGGGCTGATCATAATCCTCATGTTACAAATGAAATGGGTTTTCAAGAAAAATTTGACCTGAATATTTTCTATAATCTGAAGAACATTAAAATTAGCTTTTTTATTTATGAAGACACACTGAATGCAGAGAGATATCTCCAAATATTAAGGACGACTGTAACCGATTTTCTTGAAAATTTGCCTTTAGAGGAATATAGTAATTCGTGGTTTCAACTGGACAGAGCGCCAGCTCATTCCACCCAGGAAGTTTTCAGGAAACTTGACGAACTCTTCGACGATCGTTGGTTTAGGCGTTTAGGGCCGTGGGACTGGCCACCGAGATCACCCGATCTCACGCCACTTGACTTTTTTTATGGGGTGTTTTAAAAGAAAGGGTATACAGTACTCCAGTGCCTACCAAAGAAGAATTGCGACGGCGAATAGTGCGGAGTATTGAAGATATGGATCCCCAGGAAATTGAAAAAGCAACCACAAGTTGCATACAAAAAAAACATTTTAAAGTGTTTAGAATGTAATGGACAACATTTTCAGCATTTATTGTGAAAATGTGATGTTTAGTTTACAATTTTGTTATTTTGAATCATCTTATTCTGTTATTGTCTGTACTTTCACATGATTTAGTCCACAAAATCTTACTTTTTACCTAGAAATGACTGATTTTTGGTACAGTTGTTCCCAGGAAACTTTGAGCCATAGTTAAGGAAATTATTTTGTAACCTTACAAACTTCCTCTCGTTTATTGGTGTTATTTCAGGATACATTTGGTTGAATTTTTTACACGTTCTGACAAAGATTTGATCACTTTGTTCATGTGTATAATAAATAATTTCATAAGAACTTCATAAGAACATAAGAATAATCGATATTTGCACTCATTTTGGAAGATGATTCGAAACACCGTCGATAACTCTTTGTATATTACTTATAAAAGTAACCGAACTGCTATAAGCTTGATAATTTCACTGCTACCTAAATCCAAATTCTAAAAAAAAATAATGCTTCTAGAGGAAGCGACTTTATTGAGGAAACTTGACGATTCAGGTATAGGGACGTGATATATCATCTTGAAGCATTTTTCACTTTACGGAGTAATATGCAGGGGGTTTCATTTGAAAAAATGAACTTTTGACTACTTTTATGCACAATGGAAATAATAGTAATTTTAGCACGCCCTGTAGGATATGGAGTCGATTTCTTGGTGTTATTTGAATATTTCGAGTTTCTCCAAACTATCATCAAAATATCAACTTTTCATGAATTGAGAGTACTGATGTACTTAATTTCAATTAAGGCTATGTTTTGGACCATATTTAGCACAATTTTTTTTTATCTCGAAAACAAATAGAGATAGGTTATAAGACATTATCAACAAAAAAGTATCAAAATACCAGAGCGATTCCAAAAATGTATTAATATAAGGGGTGTTCCATTTAAAAAAATAAAGTTGCTAGGACTTTTTGATGGAAGTGGCAACGCCGCAATGCTTAAAATATTTTAGATCGATAAAACAGGTGAGGAAATGTGAGAGGTGAAATTTTCAGAAAAATCATGCTTTGCGTTTTCCAGAAACGTCTAACCTACCATCGACTGTGAGTCACGCTGTATATAGATAATTACATCTCTTCACCTCGAAGCGTCAAGGGTCTTAGTTCCTCTTTCGTGGTATTCTTGATGAATGCTACTATCGTCGATTTGAATGGGCTGATATTAAGTCCTTCTTCCCAAGTCTATATTGTTATAATCTGTTATAATCACTATATTATTACACTCGCCTGGACTAGGATGATTAACTCATCTCAATAATACATTACTTTATATCAATTGTGGTCCGGAGGACGTACTTTTCTAACACGGTTTTATAACAATAAGAACAATGCCGCTTTGTTGACCGTTTCCTAATATGACACTACATGACACTAATATGACACTACTGTTACTTTCCCGGCTGCATATTTCGTCGAACCCTCTTTTTCAACGCCTGAATGGTTTATTCTGGGGATGTATTTTCAAATGCGTCTTCAATAACAGCTAACATGATTCTTTTTGTTTCTGTGACCCAACATAAAGTCGATGACATACTGGACTTGTGAGCACATTGGTTTCGATGCAGTAGTCCTCTGCTGATAACTCGTATCCAATATTCAAGTAGTTTTTACAATGTTCTCAATACAAATGACATGAAACTGATTGATGTGAAGATCTTCGCCGAATCCTGCTTTCCCAGTTTCCGAAATGAAAGTGGCCCTGATCAGATTAGGTATTGATTTTTGAATAGAATATCCGATTTTTCCGGCATCATTCGATCAATTGTATCTGATTCTGGTCACTTTACTGTATTTTCAGTTGTATCACTTACTGTTTTGTTACTGGTATTTTTTATTGTTCAATTGGCTGTTTCAAGTATTTTCATTGTGACTTCTTTGCTATGATGGTGATAGTTGGTTTTAATAATTTATGAAGAGTATCATTTTTTTCACCCCACATTCGACCCAATAGGGTTATAATCAAAGGGGAAATATAGATTCAATTAATCAAAATATATTTCATAGTGGATTCTTGATACAATCTCACACAGCGCTATTTCGTTATGCCATAGTGGGCATGAGTGGGCATACTTGGAAACTGTTTGTGAATCAAATCATCTAAAAGAACAACTCATTGAGGCCAGTCTCAAATTCCCTAAACTGTGGGTTAATGGACTGACACCTATCAGAAAATTACTCCCCTCGCTAATACCACGAAGGGCGTTGGATTATCCGACAGGTTTCAGTGCAGAATTCTTCACTGAAGCAACAGCATATGCAGGAATAACTTCAGTGAAGAACCCTGCACTGACACGTGTCGGATATAATCTAACGCCATTCATGGTATTAGCCAGGGGGTTAGTTGTTTTCTGATAGGTGTTAGTCCGTTAACTTACACTGTAGGTAATTTGAGAATGGCCTGAACGAATTGTTCTTTTATGATAAAATCTAGTACCAATTATGGTATAGATTTAGGTATAGCAGCGCAGACATGAATGCAACCATACTTGATATCATCTACCTTATTCTGGAGTTTGAAATTGAATTGCTATGTACCCCCTATAAAATGATAATAGCCTTATAATTTATCTTTTACAGAATGTACCAAGTTCGCTGTTCGCTTCGTGTTTCATCAAAACTGAATGTTGAAATTGAGGTTACCACTCCCGAAGTAACCACTGGTTTAGGCTCGGCTATTGTTTTGGGAAATTATGGAGCATGTCGTCCCTTTCAGATACTATACAGAAACGAAGAAGTTACTTTGAAAGACGTCGTTTTATTTAGGTGAGGTTTTCTTGGAATTTATAATTCATTTATTTATGAAAACAAATGTTCTCTTCTCTTCTACTACCTACTTCGCGTGTTAACATAAAATAATGATAACTAGTGTAAAATAATATATTAATATAAGTATTATGGCAGATACCAGGCGGAAAAACAACAACTAACCCAGCTAATGCCGCACAGAAAGTTGAATTAAAACCATCAGTAACCTGTGCAACGTCTTCGATTTGGCAAAGAGTATCACGACCAAACAAATATAATTCCGGCTAGTGATGAACTCTTTCTGGGGGTAGAAAATAATATAATTGAAATCGTTATTTAATTTTGAAGAGATGTACTTGTGTTACTTTAATTTTTTTTCTATTAATGTCATTTCCTAATATAAATTTCTTTGTGTTTCTTTTTTAAACTTCCATTCGCTATGAATATATATTTGTGTTTCAGGTAGGGTATCATAACATTTAATGGCAGATGCCATAACATTTAATGGCAGTTCCCAGTTCTCATATTTTTCTATGAGAGCGAAGGTACAAAAGTATCAACAATAACTCTGAGGATAATCTGCTGCGGAGAATAGTGATAATTAATGCAAAAAAGACATCAAATCCGTTGAAGATAACCATCATCCGGTTGAACAGTATAACCTGACTCTTGTCAGGGTTCATACTGATCCTCCACAGGTTGGCTCTTTCCTCTAATCTATCTGCCTGTTGCTACAAGTATCTGGTGACGTGCGCTTGGCTTGTTGATCTCGCCAACAGAGGAAAATTCAACCATATAAAGAAAATAGCGAAAGTTTTCGCCACACCATAGTAAATTTATTGAATGCTTATGACGTTGCAAATTTATAACAATCGCTAACAATCCAGATTCCAAACCATACAAGAAGAAATGGTGAATGCGTGTGAATATTTTTCCGTTCTCTTCGAACTAGATATGTTAATGCGTCTTTGCCCGGATTTAGGTTAGGTTGTTCGGAGCACTAGCCACTTTTTCGTTTCCATAAAAAACAACGAAAGTTGAGGTCGCACCATAATGGATTTATTGAACGCTTATGACCCTGCAAAATTATAAAAAACCATTCACAATCCATACCAACCACGAGGTCATTGAGTAGAATATCTACGGCGATTCCAAACAATACAACAAGAAATGGTTAAATGCATGTGAACAGTGTTCCGTCCTCTTCGAACAATAGGTATATAAATGCATCTTCACCCATATTTAAGTTAGGTTGTTCGAATCAATAACCACATTTTCTCTTTTTAATAACTTTGTCGACTCATATTAGATGCCAAATTGATGACGTATGCACATTCTTTCGTCTACCTAATGAGCTACGGGAGAACCCAAACAAAAAATGATCAATATATACCTTTCCTCAAGAATTAGCACCAGATCAATCCACAGGACATATATGAGAGAATATCACACTAGTTACAAAGTCCCAAAGAAGAACTAAATTATTACTAAAATCTTCGGAATCGGGCAGAGCACAAAAGAACTCCCAGCGTACCAGTGGAATTTAACAACTGGTTGAAGACCAACAATGTATATAATCATGTCATTTCAATAACATATCACGACGAAGATAATCCATAAAAATATTGAAGGAAAGACGTAAACGGACTCTCGTGGTGGCCGTGGTACCAAGAAAGTTTTTAAAAAGTTAAGTTTGAGGGCCTCTTTATTCACGCCAGTATCCAGACCGGGGATAACCACGAAAAGGGGCCATGTATGTGAATTAAAAAATCTGAAACACGATACTAAAAAAAGTACATTGTTTTTTATTATAAAAAGTGTGACAAAAAAGGAGTGGCATCATCTCGTGGTGGCCGTGGTACCAAGAAAGTTTTTTAAAAGTGAAGTTTGAGGGCCCCTTTATTCCCGCCGGTATCCAGGACGGGGATAACCACGTAAAGGGGCCATGTATGTGAATTCAAAAATCCAAAATACGATACTAAAAAAAGTACATTGTTTTTTATTATAAAAAGTGTGACAAAAAAGGAGTGGCATCATTGCAACGCTTCGCGTTTCTTCTAGTTAGATGCAGCGTTACTTCGGTAGACTTCTAGCAAATTCCATATTGGCTTCGAAAGGATTCGATCGCCATATATAAACCCTACTCACGCGCCGATCGTCAAGAAGTCAACTTTAAGTGACAATGCGGTACGGAAAGATCTAATAAGGCGATAGACATTTGAATCTTAGTTGAAGTTTCAGTTGAAGTGTTTGGTTATATTAACAGTGAAATAAAACTAAGTTTGAATATGGTAAAGTGTACTCAATCATTTTTAAACCCATGAAGAAAACGTAACGATACCTATTATATACGATTTCCAAAATTTTGATTTTAAAATTGAGACTATAAAGTCGTAATTTCGAGATTAAAGTCGAAATTTCGAGTCAAGAGTCGTAATTTCGAGTTTCAAGAAATTTCAAGAGTTAACTCAAAATCCCGAGTTTAAAGTCGTGAATTCGGGTAAAGGCGATAACATCTCCCAAACACAACGCATTTATGATTCAATACCAGAAAGCGCTGTTTCGACCCGGCGTAGGTCTCATCAGTGGTGCTAGGCTGAACCACAAATGCATTGCTGAACTCAACTGTTCTTAAAGAACAAGCTTGAGATAGTAAGAGCAATGAATTACGAAAACGTCATCTATGGGATCGATTCCATGCACTTTTGTCATCGCCCTTTCTCGAAATTATGACTCTAAACCATTTCAAACTCATCGACTTTAATTTTCAAGAAACAAATAATAAAAATTTGTGGTTCTTTTACACTTTCGTAATTTGTAGTTACCACCTATTATTTCTGCGTGATACCTATCAGTTATACTGTTTTCGAAATATAAAATGCTCAAATCGACTATCAATGAGAACATTGTCTGGATAATTCAGTCAAAATAGGTTCTTTTATGTCGATATTTATCGGCAACTCCAAAGAACCCATCAAAGAGTATAGAGTTCTAGGTACGATCATTTACCTTGTGCTCTGTATAAAACTTTTTAGTATAACCTAACGCCAAATAAATAACAGCCAATTATATGAATCCCTATATGGAGCGTGGTATCATGATATTTTTTTTCTCCGCCAGGTGTCATATGTTGGTAGACGGTAACAATCTAAGAGAATCTTTAGAAAAAGCCGAGTTTTCAATGATCTTGGAGTTATGGTTTAGCGATACTTCTCCGACAAATATGGTTATGATTTCCTCGAGATCGTTGCAGCTCAACATGTCCCCCATAGAAGGCCTGCATTACCATTTACCAGTTTTATTCGACTACTTTCACTTATCGGCCATTTCTTTGACTGTCCATGCCGCACTGACTGCTTTGCATCAGCCTTCAGTAAAGTAAGTTTTAAACTTATATTTCTCACTAAAAAAATGGTGGTACAATATGTTACACTGGTTATTATATCAAGCTAATTTATAGATATCGATCAGCCAGCTTTATAAAAATAATTACCATTATTAAGGGTGTCAAATGGTATAGTAGCGTTTAGTTCCATATTCAAATTTCTACTGATGAAATATGGATGAAAGGTATATGTTTACCATAAATAATGACAATAAGTAGTCCTGATCATCATTCCCCATATTGGATGTATCGAAACAAAAACTTATGTGAACTTCTTGTTAAAACGCTTTCCAAAAATAATATATTTGCAATTTCAAAATATTTTCTTCAATCGGCATTTCTAGGTGACATAAATTCGTGTCACAACTGCAGGATACCAAACCCATTGTAAACATAAAAAAATATTTCGTAATATCAGTTCATTTGGGGCTATCTATTTTGATAAAAAAATACTATATAGCGAAATTGTTTCGATAATTATTCTTCTACTGATGTAAAATTATATTAATTCAGTGGCACTAGCTCATCTTCTGATCCATTCCTTGTTCATTCACCAAGTACTCCTGGTCCATAGATTTTTTTGAGTATAATGAATTTGAACATTCACATGCTCCATAAATTTTTTGAGTAGTTTTATGAATTTTAAACATTCACATGACAGATATCAAATATTTCAAAGAAAAATGTTTTGCATCTTTGGCCACGTAGGGTACTAGATTTATCGCCTCTAGAATCGAGCGAGTTAGATTGAGTAAAAAATCCAAGATCAGTAAAGTTGTGAGAGGAGTCAGTTCAAATGTTTCAAAGTGATTGATATGTTTCAGAACAACTGAGTCGATAGTTGTATTATTAACAGAGCTGAATTCCTTTAAAATTCGAAACTCACTAAATTTTATCAATTATCATATGAATAATATGATAATATCATTTAAAAAAGTAATAGCAATAGAGTTCCATTTAAAAATTGAGGAAACTATTGTTTTTATATTTTGAATCTCTCAGTATTTCTCTCGATAGAATTACTGATCAACAACAAAAAACTTCTCTTTATGGGAAATGAATTTTCCTATTGAAGTTAAGTTGAAAGTATTGTTTTCTTTAGGGAAAAAAAGTTTTGACTTTCTACTTCTCCATCTTTAAACAAAAATTGTGGGAATTTTCCCAAGAAAGAAAGAAAGCAATCAACTACCACTACTATATGAACATTGAATTTTACAAAACATTCGTTATGGAACTTGAATCAGATATCATTCACATGATTGCTACACAATAAAGTAAACGGAAGAGAAAAAATTTCACTTTCAAGAACACTGTCATCCTCAATGGCGGACATTTTGATACATTTGATTCCATCACGAGCGGTACATATCAAGAAAACGCGATGACTGTGGCTGCTCATCGTTTTGAGGTTCAACTCAGTTCACCTTGAACTTCACTGTCTAAGAACTTCTTCATCAGGAGAACGGCGTTTATGTGGAATGAACTTCCTGGGAATGTTTTTCCAAATATGTTTACTATCGATGTATGAATAACATTGAATGTAGTTGGTGCTTGTCTACTCAATGTATGTGGATTTTCCTCAAACTCAAGCATCACATCTAATTTTAGTTCATCACTCATTGCGTTGGCAGCTGCTTTTTTTATCTGCTCCACATGACCAAGCTCGCGAAACTGCTTCTCTATTTTGCTTATTGTTCCTTGAGATATGGACGTTAAATTAGGAAATTTCTCATGAAATAGACGAGCTTCTTCCTGCCGTGTTCGGGTTTTATCTCCGTAACCAATCATTTGTAAAACTCTTATTTTATGTATTTCCGTTAATCTCACCATTTGTCAGACTTGAAGTTAACGAAATTTAAACTTGAATTAAAATACTGACAACTAATGTTGTAACATACAAAACAAGTTGACAAGACATTTTAAACTAACGTTGCCACGGAAATTATTTACGGTTTTTGAAGGGATACCATTTGAAAAGAACATTGCTATGGTTTTTGCTTTCTTTCTTATTATCAATACCTCAACATGAAATAAGTTTTGAGTAAATGTATTGCAATAAGTTTTGAGTGTATTTTGAGTATATTGAGTGTATTTTATGATTATGATTTTAATTTATTTTATCTTGATTGTTGCAATAAACTTGAAAGCAATAAAATTTCTGAATAGAAAATGAAGAGACCTTTCAAACTATATATCACAGGCCTATATTTCCTATTTAAAAAATTGGGGGTTGTACCTGTCATTCGACAGGGGTTGAAAGTAGGGGTAGTATTTTTCCGTTGAAGTATGTCAAATTATAATTTAAGTTTGAGGTGTTTCGGGATTTTGTTAAAATTTGTACCGTAACCGGAATAATGAATTTATTCCATTTGGCTTTCACACACACTGTATGTATCTTTCATATTTTTCTCGCTATTTATCTCTGTATTGTGATTTGTATAATCTATAATTCTGTATATCTTAGTACTTCCACTCATTTCCACGTGCTTGAGTTTACTTCGAGTCTTACTTTTACGTAATTAGATTTGATGCTTGAACTATTATGAAAGTGATGATCCCGTGCAATAAATAAATGAAAGATAAACAGTTTATCTTGTTTTATCGAAAAATCAGAAAAATTTCATAAGATGAGTTTCTCCTGGTGCAACGAAAATAAAATTTTCAGTCAATTGATTCGGAACTCCCCTTGCCGTACTGTTTTTCCATTTTATGTTGTTTTGATGCATTCGAATTTATGGCTCTTCCATCTCTTCGAAGGGGAAGTGTATATCCGGACATCGATATAACACAGGAATAAAATACGAAGAATGGATCACATTATTAGACGTATCAGGAAAAAAATCATTTTGCAAAAAAATAAAGTGGGTTACTTTACAGGAGTCATGTGGGTTTTGAGTCTCTGCAAAACAGTTATGAACAATTCAAAAAACTCAAACGAGAGTGTGTAGAATTTTTATATGTAGATAGTTCATAAACGAAAGCAAATATTTTTTCTACTCTTTTATATTTCTTTTTCAATTGTATGAAATGAAGGTCTGTTTAAAAAAGTCAATTAAAAGCGTTAAGTGTCACATCAATCAACCAAAAGAGTTGCCATTCTTTCATTAGTTAACTAGTAATCATTTATTTACAGAGAAAGTTTACCATAGACTCGAGATACAAAAATCAACGACAAAAAGTTCAAAATAGATTGTTACTGACTGAAATCATCAAAATATAGAATGAAACAGTGTTTTTTATCGATCAATAAATTTGATGAGAAAACACAATAGCTTTTCGATTTCGTTTTCATTGTAGATTACTATAACTTTCAACAATAAAAATTATTATAACTGAGTATGTATCTGAATATGGAAAGAATATAAATTTAAAATATGTTGAAAAATGTCTTAATATATTGAATGGCTAGGATGGAAATAACACTTCACAATTTACACAATGCTAACGTTCAATGCTAACCGCTGTTTCGACACACTGTGTCATCTTCTGAGCGACTTATAAGCGAAACATCTGTCAGCATTGAATGTTAGTGTTGTGTAAATGGTGAAGTATTATTTTCACCTTACCCATTCAATTAAAATGAATTTACACGTATTAGAAGCCGAAACTGTAGAACTCCTCAATATGTCGCAATGAAGATGAAAAAAATGTAAATCTTGATAGACCATCTACCTCAACCATCAATTCATTGTTGCAAAATTTTACGAGGGCTATACAGAAAGTAAAAGTAACATTGACCTTGGTATAAAATGTGTTGTTTTTTTGCATACCATCATGTAATCCAGAAACATGTAGAAGAGACGCATATAAATTATTGACTTCTAAAATATTAGATAATATGAGAATATTCTATAGTTACATGAACTAATAACTTATTCAATTTTGATGCTGCATTCAGGAAGGGAATACTTCGGTACATGCAAAGTTGGTGAGTATAACGAATTTTGTGAACCAAAAATATCTACACCCTCATAGTGTTCTTTTGTAAGATTATGTTTATCATTGACATCACTTTCAAACCACCTGTGTTTTTGTTCCAGCACTCCAAAGAGTTCAAAGTCTTGGAGCAAAATAAAGTCTGCCCAATGTTCTTCTTTAACGGATCCCGTCCTACCAGTGAGTAGTAATAAGATTTATAGCAGAATTAACGAATCACCACAAATACATTTAGAGGCCTACAACGTTTTACAAGATTCTAGCAATAATCTGAAAAGCACTATCAAGGAATACAAAACGTTACTGCAACAGAGAGAAGAAATCGTTTCAGATAATTATGATACACTCATTGTGAAACACAATGAGTACGATAGCACTAAGGTAACATTGTTATTTTTTGAATTACCTAGTTGAAGAATTACATCTCCTTTGTGAAAGAGAACTTCTAATAACTGCTAAAATAAGGATAAATATTTATTGACAATTCTAAATATTGGCTGATAGTTTCTTATATTCCATAAAAAAACTTGTTTCCGGCAAAATATTTCAAAGATATCTAGAATAATATTGAAATACTGCACATACAATAGGAATTACATCGTTGAAACTACATTCTAAAAGAACTGATTGGAAAAAATGTTGTGCAGAATATGGAACAAAACGGATTAACCTTGGGTATTGTTATTCATGTAGTTATTGTCCTTCATCCATTTACTTATTTATTTTCATTTCATTCAAGGTTTCTCAGTTTCTTCTTTCTTAGTTACGTCCAAGAGAGATACATATCTTTCTAGTTATTATACCATCTGGATTTAGTAAATGCTTTCAAAAAACCTTGGGTGACTGATGCCACGAAGAAAACTGAATGAAACTCTATAGGCATTTGTGAACAATCTCTTACAGACATCATTTTTGCAAAAGCATCTCGTTGTCTAGAGCAAAAACTCGTTGAAGGTCATCCTCACCTTTCTAAACATATTATCGAATTTTACCCTGGTCTTATTTGCACTGATAGGAAGGAAACTTTCCGAAACCAAACCAGTTTCGCACACAGTAACCAAGTGATGTCATTGAAGCCGTAACAGCTTTGTAGATGTGTTCATCTAAATTTATTGTCGAATATGACTCGTAGGTATTCGAATATCAGTTTCGAGGAAAGCACTATTCATTGAGTAATCAAAAGTTATTGGGTTTTGTTTTCGAGAATGACTACCTCGCTTTTAGAAATATTGAGTGCGAGACAACCTTTGGAGCGCCAGAACTGTAGCGCTCTGAGCTCTTCTTGAAGTGTAATATAGTCATTCAAGTCAGTTGTTGAGGTGAACAACTTCAAATCATCTGCAAAAAATGTCCGGAATGCAGTAAAGGAGGTGAATTATTCTTCAGTATGAGGAAGAAAAGTGATCCAGGATCAAATCCTTGGAGACACCCGAGGTAGCTAAAAATGTTACGATGTATGGCCCCATATTCAGCATACTGTATTTCATCAAGTCAATGAAATTGATACAGAAATACAGCGAGGACATCCTGTACATGTATTGAAACCCACAGCCTTGACAGGAAACAAGTACAAAAGAGTGGGAAATTTAAATATCAAAATTTGTACATCAAAATTAATTGAAATTCGAAAAACAGATAACTGATATAGGTTAGAAAGAAATATCAGATGAAATCAAATCAATATCTGTGATAAAAAATCGAAAAAGGCATATTTGAACTAATTGTTATCATTTAGGAATGATGTAAAATTCAAAAATAAATAATAAATAAAAATTTAATTTTCGTAACCCACATCAACTTCAACATCATTTAACATCCTATAGTATATATATATATATATATATATATATATATATATATATATATATATATATATGATGAACTGTTTTCTCGGGTTTCGCTCCGTGTTCTGTGTATTTTCTCCCCATAAGGATTATTTTCACAACGTTTCGGCAAAGTCTCATTTGCCATCTTCTGGTGATGTCTGGTTTTTTCAACTATAGACATCACCAGAAGATGGCAAATGAGACTTTGCCAAAACGTTGTGAAAATAATCCTTATGGGGAGAAAATACACAGAACACGGAGCGAAACCCGAGAAAACAGTTCATCATACTTTATCCGTGTGAGAATCTTCGAGTTAACCCAGCTAATGCCGCGCAGGCACCTGTGCAACGTCTTCCATTTGGAAGATTTGTCGTAAGTTACTTCCAGCATATGAAAAGCAGAAATTCATTTCACTTAGTCGGTGCGACCGACCGATAAAGCGATTTCGGTGGACTTGCCCCATCATCAGTAACGGGCAGGTCACTTCAGACGAAGTGAATCTTCTGAGTATCCCGACCAAACAAAATTAATTCCAGTTAGTCATAAACTCTTTCTGCAGTCGATTCAGTAAGATGTCCTCTGCGACACCTGCAGACAAAGCTAGAAAACAACTCCACAAACACATACTCCGGGTGGAAGTCGGAATAATGATGATTTTTCGGATAGCGATTGTTTCTGCTGTCAATCAAAAACATTGTTTTTTTTCAGTTCCTCTATATTTATCTTTGATTATTTTGTTGGGGAATAAAATTCAGTAACTGATAATAGGACTGCAATAATAACGCCACATGATCTGTTATCTGAAATGGGATAAATCAATTCGCTGCACAAATTGAAAGATATTTTCTAAATCCAAACATCTCACACATGTACTGGAAATAAGACAAATCTCTGTTAGTATCCAATGTGGTTCAAGTATAGAAGCACTATATACAGAATTGATATTTTGTAAAATCTGCATTCAAACAACTTTCTGCTAATCTCGATTCTTTTATTTTAGTTGATGAAAAAACGGCCTTACAAGCAAAATTCTGGACTTGCTGAAGTTTGCGCTAACAACATAAAGTTGTGGAACTATTTTTTACTAACTTTCAGTTGTAAAATCGCGATTCAACAGCATTTGAGTAAAAAACATCATAATTTAAGGGTACGACGATTCGCCGAATTATTTTTTTCCATTTACAATCCACGACATCTAGCTTTCGGCTGTAACGATGCGACGTATCAAAATTATTTAGTAATTGCGGAAGTAGCTAGAAGGTATAACATGATTCGTTATCATATTTCAAGGAGTTGAATTATGACTTTTCTAATGTTAGGTCCAAATATATGCAAATGTTACCACCACTTCCCATTCATTGTGTACCGCTTGATGGTGAAAGTTCTACTTTGCCTGTTATTTTCGAGGACCAGTATCAAGATCCATACGACTACAAGAAAAGAACCAATGAAGAAACCAAGCTGATACCAAATCGGGGTAAGGATATTCCCTTGCACTTATTGAAAATTCAATTTCACTTTGTAGGTTTGATATTGCTCTTCATCGTGTATTACATAAACATCGGGTGCTTGAAGAAAATGTTGACTGTTTCAGTTACTTTCTCAGTAACGATATCATATTCTACTACTACTTCAAAGTAGAAATATACTTTACGAGGATACATTGATATCTAAATAATTCAGACCAGTTTCGTGGACAAATAAGGGTATGGTCAAAAAGTAACAAAACTAATCGCCTCCGTCATATTTTCTGAAAAATGGTTAACCAAACATCAGCAAGGTCACCGGCAAATATTGAGTGGAGAGTAATTTTCCGTGTTGATGTGTTCCGAAAGTAACCACTAATTTATGATATGTGATGGAATTGGCCGATACTTGATGAAAATCCATAACTAACGTATTCAAACAACACTTCATTGTGAGATTTTCACTAAACGATTTTACAAAAACGCAACCGTGTTACGCCATACAATGGCTTCTTCCGGCGTGTCTTCACTAACTAATTCTACATATTCAATGCTAAATACAGTGCATTTCTTTAATGCCCCCCCTTTTATTTTTTGAACGGGTCAACTCAAAAAATTGAAATTTGGAATAATGAAATTAATGCAAGAATACTTAATTTTGAAGTGAATTTGACAGATGAAACTTTCAAGATTGCGACTGGCGCCATCTGGTAAAAAAAATTTAAATGAAAATGGGGTCTTGTGATACATCTTTTTGAAGCTCCTGACAAATGCTTCACAACCCTAGAATATAATGTCAATATCTTCAACTACTACAAAATGGCGAAACTTTAAATAATTGCCTAAATACATTGACATTTAACTACATAATATGAGGTAATAAGCTTGGGGTCAGTTCGGAAGATGCTCGAAATGGTTGCCTTGAACCATTTCACGCCGAACATTTTCAAACACGTCAATATCTCTACAAATATTCATTATTCTCTGCCGTGTATTCAGTATTGAGGCAGGTTCAGTTTCGTACACCCTTTGCTTCAAATAGCCCCATAAAAAAAAAGTACAAAGGTATCAAATCTTACTTGTCTCGAGTAATGTGTTGGTGCTTCATCTTGTTAGAATACAATTATCGAATTCATTAGGATTCGCTTCGACGATTTCAGTGATGAGAGGGTCAACAGTAGTTTCCAGCATATTCAATTACAGTTCCCCAGTTGAATTTTGATCGATAAATAGAGGTCCTACAATATGGTTTCCCAATATTCGTGCCCAAATGTTGATTTTTTCTGTATATTGGGTATGTGTTTCACGGAAAACGTGAGGGTTAGTGTCACTTCAATAACGGCAATTTTGTCTGGAAACATTGCCGTTTAGAAAAAAAGTACATTTGTCACTAGAACAAATACTGTGGAGATAGGTAGGATGCCTTGCAATGGTTTCCGTCATGATTTCGCAGAATTCTGTTCTTCGATCAGGGTCAATTTTCTATGGATGCTACCTATTCCTTTTCAAAAGTCTCCACATAGTAGAAGGAGACACCTCACAAACTATCGCGACAAAATAACTAAACTGTTCAGGATTTACTATCATCTCACCAATTATTTGCATTTGCTGTTCTTCCGGAATGGACGGATGACCTGGGTGCTTTTTGTTATGTACCTACAATACCGGTAGTTGTGAATTTGGATACAAGTTCCCGCAAATTTTTTCTACAGATAGGAAGATTCGGAAAACATTCATTGAAAATCCTTTCGGTCTCGTGAAAGTTACGCGTCACACCGTAAATAAAAATCGCTTCAATTTTTTCTTCCAATGGACGATAATTGACTATTTTAGAGATAGTTGACGTGGTACCTTGCTATTTGTAAAACCGAAAACTAAATGAGAGAGAATATTCCATCTGAACAATGATGTTCATTGTCGTGCTGACATTTTTTTCGTTTTTATAAACAAAAAATAACTTTTAACAAACCTTATCGGGTTGTTGAAATTGCCATATGGCAGATAAAAAGGAATATTTCTAGAAATATCGATATTAATGTGTTTGTCTTCAGGAAATTATCAAATGTTCCGTCATTTTGTAGTAGGTAAAGATATTAACTTCTTATTCTAGAGTTGTGAAATATTCGTCAGGAGCTTCAAAATTATGTGTCACAAGACCCCCCTTTCCATTCAATTTTTTTTCTCAGATGGCACCCAGTCGCCATCTTGAAAGTTTCATCTATCAAATTCACTATCAAAATAAAGCATTCATGTATTAATTTCATTATCCCAAATTTCAATTTTTTGAGATGACCCGTTCAAAAAATAAAAGGGGGGGCATTAAAGAAATGCACTGTATACCTTGTTCTACACTTTGAAGTACCAACATTTCAAGTACCTGATTTTTACCTAAGTTTGTAATGAACTAAATTACTTGAGCTTATGTCTCAGTTACTAACCGGTGAGTACCGGTTAGGTTAGGTTACATTCGAACCATACCCTTAAATATTGCTAGTCGAACCAGAGTTACACTATAAAATTTGAAAAGAAAGGATCTTCGCCAGAATTGTCCTTCATATGCGATCGTAAAAGCTTCGATTGTAAACTTCAAAAGAGGTTAATTTTCCATTGAAGATGAATCTCAATCGGGAAGGCCGGTTTTTTTGTCTACCTCCCTAAATATCAATGCAATTCATGATATAATGCTATCAAACCGTCGTCAATCGTAAACGAATATCTGATGTACTAAATATTCCGTATAACTCGTCCATTGTACAGTTCACGTCGATGTTTTTTTTAATGGAGCCCGAAATGTCTGAATGTTGACCAGAAGCGTGCAGATCGTTCCATCTGTGCTCGGTTCGAAGAAGATGTACTCTTGAGCAGTGTTGAACCAATGGATGAAACTCAAGTATATTTCTACAATCAATTGAGAAAACAGCAATCGATGGAATGGAAATAATGGAGTTACTATGGTTCTCCAAGGCCTAAGAAATTTCGTCTCAGAAAATCTGGTGAACAATTTTTCTCTTTGGTTTTTAGGGATTCCAAGAGATACCTAATCATTATTTTCTGTAGCAATAACTGAGAATTACTATTCGTTTTTTGCAAACAATTAGTTAGTCCTTGGAAACCAAACTGACTAGAGATAACCTGAATCAGTTCTTGAAGCATCTGAATGCGAAACATTTATGTTTTCAGTTCACCATGAAGATGAGGAAAAAATTAAGAAAGAGTTTTCTTGGATACGTGATGGAATCCGTCGATACTTGATGAAAATGCATAACATATTCAATAAACACTTCATTGTTAGATTTTTACCAAACAGTTTTACAAAAACGAAACACATGTTTCGCTATACAATAGCTTCTTCAGGCGTGTTGGTGTTTCTTGAATTAGCTCTCTTGGACTTTTCAATAAGTAAGTGTGTGGTATATCGCATACCATGTTTGTGTGGTAAAGTATATACAGTGTGTGAAATCCAAATGGAATAAATTCATTCTTTCGGTTACTGTACATATTCGAAAAAATCCCGAAACACGTCAAATGTAAATTATAATTTGACATTCCAACAAAAAACGTAAAAATGCCACCCCTTTCTTCAACCCCCTTCGAATGACAGGTACAAACCCCAATTTTTCAAATGGGAACTATAGGTTTATGATATACCGTTTGAAAGGTATATTCATTGTCTATTCAAAAATGTTATCGCTTTCAAGTCCATTGCAACAATTGAAATAAAATAAATTAAAATCATGTGGTTACCGAAATTCGATAAAATACACTCAAAAACTAAAATGTAATGCAAAACGTGATGAAATGTAAAATACGAAAAAAACTATGGATGTTAACGAACGAAGTAGATGTTTAATCATTTAACATATCAGGCGTGACCGACCAAATCGCAAGTGTTATTCGTTCTTTTAATTCATTCAAATATCCATAAAAAGAAATCTAATGATGAGAGATCAGGTGATCGCGCTGGCCATTCAATCGATCCTCGCCTCCCTATTCACCGATCAGGAAATTTTGTATCGAGGTATTGCCGGACATTAACTTGGTAGTGTAGTGGTACTCCATGCTGCTGAAACCATGTCGTATTCACTGGAACTTGGAATGACATCATTTTGAAGTAGTTCCAAATAATTATCGTTATTGCCCTCAATGAAAAAGGGACTAATGATATGGTTTCCAACAATTCCTGCCCAAACAGTAACCTTTTGAGGGTATTGCGTGTGTTTTTCTGTCATCCAGTGAGGATTTTCCGTTGACCAGTAGCGGCAATTTTGCCGATTAGCATGACCGTTAAGAGACAAATTACACTCATCAGAAAACATAACGTCTTCTAATTGGATGATATTATTATCCAATATGTCCATCTTTTGCTCACAAAAATACGTTCTTCTATCAAAACCGTCTTCCATGAGCTCCTGAGTAGGTATTATTTTATAGGGATGCATTTTATTTTCTTTCCCTATGTTTACTATCGATGTATGGCTAACATTAAATGTAGTAGATGCCTGTCTACTCGATGTATGTAGGTTTTCCTCGAACTCAAGCATCACATCTAATTTGAGTTCATCACTCATTGCATTGGCAGCTGCTTTTTTTATCTGCCCCAGATAACGGAGCTCGCAAAACTGCTTCATTATTTTGCTTATTGTTCCTTGAGATATGGGTGGTAAATTAGGAAATTTCTTATGAAATAGGCAAGCTACTCCCTGTTGTGTTCGGGTTTTATCCCCGTAACCAATCATTTGTAAAACTGTTATTATATGCATTTCCGTTAACCTAACCATTTGTCAGACTTGAAGTTAACGAACTTCAAACTTAAATTAAAATACTAACAACTAATGTTGTGACATAAAAAAACAAGTTGACAAGGCGTTTTAAACTAACTTTGCCACAGAAATCATTTATACTTTTTCAAAGGATACCATGTAATAAGAAGATTTCTATGGTTTTTGCTTACTTTCTTATTATCAATACCTTGACATGAAATAAGTTTTGAGTATATTGCAATAGTTTTGAGTGTATTTTATCGAATTTTGGTAAACACATGATTTTAATTTATTTCATCCTAATTGTTGCAAAAAACTTAAGAACGATAACATTTTTGAATAGAGAATGAAAAGTCCTTTCAAGCGATATATAACAAGCCTATGCTTTTCACTTGAAAAATCGACCTATCAGTCGACGGGGGGTTTAAGGTAGAGTAAGCATTTTTCCGTTGAAGTATGTCAAACTATAATTTAAATTCGAAGTATTTTGGGATTTTGTTAAAATATGTGCCGTAACTGAAATAATGAATTTATTCCATTTGGCTTTCAGACACTGTATAAAAACAACAAAGAGGTCCATGGGTACTCAGATGAAAAGGCATCAGAGAAATTGCAAATTGGGACCAACAGATTAATCAGCAGTAGCGGAACATGCGCTAGTGGGGGAGATCACCAAATCATATTTGAGGAATTGAGTTAATAGCGTCATAGTTGGCTGGTACTGGAAGCGATAGAAATTCACAAACACACCGATGATTCCAATAGTGAAGAAGAAACACTAAAGCTCATTCCAATATGGAATTTAATCTTAGCCAGATCGCCCATCCCAATGTGTCAAAGAACTCGAATTTCCCCATCATCTTGTTCAGAATATACATATATAACCTCCTACCGAGGACACAACAGTCCGCTTTCAACATCTGAGGTGAAAGCACCTCTAAAGAAGCGATCCATGTTTTCTAGCGAAACGTCAGTAAGAAATTCCTCATCATGACGGACCTGAAACTCGACAAAATAATCTGATGTAATAGACTGCTGTGGCGAAAGCCTAACAACTTCGAGAGATAGCTATGTTTCGGTTTTCTGCATTTCTAATGATGTATTTGTATGAGGTAATGTCAATCCCTACCTTTTATGCCAGTGAAAGCAAAAAGAGTCATTTCTTTCTTCTGATGAAGAGAACCATGCACTGGTAGTATTTAACTCCACTAGATCTTCAGGCAGTATCTAATGTGCAATATCGAGAGGAACAAATGAAAATGGTCTATTTTACGACAAAATGATTCAATGCCACTTTACAATACTTGTCATATATTTCTGATGAAGCCCCAATTAATGGTTCTAAAATAATTTTTTTCATTTTCAGATACCGATATCTGGACTAAGTCCTCAAAACTCATAGACTTGGAAGAATCGAACTGTTCTTGTGGAATCGGCAAATTGTGGGATAACAGGAAAAGTTCGGAAAAAACGTTGGTAAACGTGGAACTGTATAATCCGGTAGATCCTTTGAATTTCAGCATTCCAGCAAGGCATAGCAAGTCTTTGGATCAACTAAAAATGTGTTCGCAAAATACCATACATTATTCCCTTAGTAATATTAGAGGCCAAAAAGGATTAAACATAAGTAGCGAGAGTAAAGGAAAATCTCATTTATACAAAAGAAATCCAATGCTGAAAAATGTTGCCAGTGAACACAATATAAGAAATCAAAAATATTTCATGCAAGACGACTTCGATTTGGATTCTTCGAAATATAAAGGGAACGTATGTAATTGTTCATTGAGGACCTACAATACCCTAGATTCTGCTAGAAAGTCGAAAAAACATATTGACGACATTATAAATATCGATATGTGTTTTGATTCGGGTAAGGCGATCGCAGAGAAAAAATACAAACAGTTCAGCATAAAGAATTTATCAAACGCCAAAGAGCAATATCAAACTCTAGTTAAGTCGATAAGCCAAACGCCTTCAGAAAGTACTCAAAATATATTCAGATCAAACTCGATACAATCGTTCTCGCCTAAGAAAAAAATATCTAACGGAATTAACAAATTCAACTCGCTGTTAACCAGAAGGATAAATAACAAAAAATCTTTAGAAAACGGTAGTAGATTAGTTAGTGAGAATATACCAGATCAAAAGAAAGAATCAAAAACCGTCTCGAACGGTAAACATTTCGAAATCTGTTCAACCAGCAGTTCAACCGAAAGTTTATCTACCGAAAATAACGAAACAGGGTCTAAATGTAAAGCTTTACTTTTTACTTCTAGTGGTGTCAGGAAGGTTCGTAGTACTTCTTGTATCTCTGAAGAGCTCGTTCCACCGATTATGTCAGGTACCGAATCACTGCCGAACATAACCGCAAAATTTGAAGAAAGGCTCTACCCCGAGATGAAATATTACAGCAGCTCCACTTCTTCTACGACCAGTGAACAAAGTGGGTGGATAACTTCGAGAAGTAGCTCTTTAGGTTTGTTTGAAAGTAGTATACAGCTAGAGTGGACTCAAATAAGACAAATATCAAATTTTAGAAAATGTTTTTCCACTAATCAATATCGAACTTGGCCAATAATAAATAGCTTTCATTTTTTTATCACTTGGAAGCCGCCTGACTTGTCTATTTCTCCCAAATATCCGGAAAACACTGAAGCATCATAGGTTTATTGCATTTTTTTTATCACGTCTTTTTCATGATACCCGTTGCAAAAATCTTGTGCCCTATACTAGTTTGCACAGAGTGGGTCAAATTTGACACTTTTAAAGGAAACCTCCTGTTTTCAAACTAGATTGAAGAAAACTGATAGCTCTGAGGGTCAAATTATATGACAAACTCAATGATGATAACCACATATCAATATCTATCATCGTTTCTGAATTTCAGCATGTTTTTCGAAAATTGTATTTTCTAAAAGTTGCTTTATTCCTGTCAAAAATTTCTTTTTTTCTTTATGTAGAATTCAATGATGTAAAAAACTTGTTTGTAAAATGAGATATCAATATATATTGAGGGAAAACTATTTTTTAAATAAGATACCTTGTATATTCCTGTATACAGGGTGTAACTAAATGAGTGTAAAACATTCAAGAAGGTGATTCTTCATCTAAAAAAAATATCGGATCTTTCACATAAAGAAATTTCATTGGAGCATCCCTTGTTAAGATACAGCCCCTTAGAAGGGGTACATAAAATTTGTATAACAATTTTTTCACAAGCACTAAAAAAGTTACAATATTGAAATTAACCTGACGTTTTGTACTACCAAAAAGACACTTAGCCAAAAATGTATTTGGTTTACACCATGGTTGTAAGGGGTGGAAAACGCAACCCCTAAAATTTATTTCCAATGTAACTTTTTGTCTTATTATTTGTTTACCATTTAAAAATGTATTTCCGATAGCCTGTTTCATTCTAAACAAAAAATGTCTCTTGGGTTTTTTGCCCAAAATGAACCAGTTCGCAGCAAAATATTATTTTAGGAACAACTACAGAGATACATCGTCATAAATGCGAAAATACGAAACTAATCTATCTAGTAGGTCGCTATTAGCGATAGTGATAATTAAATTGGTATGACCCTGTCAGTTTGTGAAATTTTGAAATCAAATTAATACTAATTGTGTTTTGGTGTTCTGTTCTTAATTTGTTACTTTAATAATTCACTTCTTATTAAAATGGCATACACAAATGAGGAAATGGCTGATATGCATTACGTTTACGGTATGTCGCAGGAGGATGGGTTAGAAGCTTCTAGAAGATATGCTGAAATGTATCCTCAACGGCAGCATCCTTCACATAGAATATTTGCTCGACTTCATCAACGATTACGAGAATATGGTTCATTCGACAAAAGAACGCAGGTTTGTGGTCGCCATCTAGAAGTACGAACACGACAGCTTGAGGAAGCAGTACTTAATTTGATTGAAGAACATCCTACTACCAGTACTAGAAAGGATGCTTTCCAGCTAAATGTTGATCATATGACGGTATTTCGAATTTTAAAGGAACAACTCTTATACCCTTACCATCTGCAACGAGTACAGGCACTGCTACCGCGGGACTTTCCGAACCCTCTTGAATTTTGCAATTGGATGCTGGAAATGATTAGAAGAAATCGTGACTTTTTGAAGACGATAGAATTCACCGACGAATGTAGTTTTTCTCGAGACAAGATTATTAATTTTCATAATTACCACATATGGCCTGATGAAAACCCTCACGCTATTGTCGAAACTAACCATCAAGAACAGTTTTCTCTTAACGTGTAGCTCGGAGTTATTGAGGATGATTTAATTGAGCCTCATTTTCTACCTACTCGATTAAATGGTGAGGCATACGTTCAATTTTTAAAGAGAGAGAAGTGCATCCAGTACTGCTGGAGGAAATTCCTTTGGGCGTCAGAAGGGATATGTTTTTTATGCATGATGGGGATCCCGCCCATTTAATCAAGTAGCACGTCAGCATTTAACTGAAACATATGTAAATCACTAGATAGGTCGAGGAGGACCACAGAAATGGCCCGCTCGATCCCCGGATCTCAACCCTCTCGATTTCTCTATTTCGGGCCATTTACAGCATTTGGTTTATTGTACTCCTGTTCGCGATGTACAGGAAACCGCATCATCGATGCGTGCATGGTAATCAGAGTGACTCCAGGAATATTTAAGCGAATACGTGGCTCAATGCGCCGACGTCTAGACGCATGCGTAATATCTGAAGATAGACATATTGAACATTTACTAAGATTTCTATATGTTGTGTGTTTTGTTATTAATAAATTAGTTTTGTTTATTACCCTTTATTTGTTTAATGCAGGTACTAACTACAAAATAACAATAAATCCAGTTCGCATTTATGACGATGTATCTCTGTAGTTGTTCGTAAAATGATTGTTTGCTGCGAACTGATTTATTTTGGGCAAAAACCCAAGAGACATTTTTTGTTTAGAATGAAACAGGCTATCGAAAATAAATTTTTTAATGGTAAACAAATAATAAGACAAAAAGTTACATTAGAAATAAATTTTAGGGGTTGCTTTTTCCACCCCTTACAACCATGGGGTAAACCAAATAAATTACTGGCTAAGTATCTTTTTGGTAGTACAAAACGTCAGGTTGATTTCAATATTGCAACTTTTTCAGTGCTTGTTATACAAATGTTATGTACCCCCTTTAAGGGATACCCCAATGAAGTTTCTTTATATGAAAGATCCTACTTTTTTTTCGGTGTGGAATCACCTCCGCAAATGTTTTACACTTATTCAGTTACACCTTGTATTTCAATAAAACTTAAAGTTACCATTTCAAAAATGTAGCACACTTGAGGTTTTGCTAGAGTCATTTGTGAAATACAAAACTTTTAGGTTTTTTCATGTGGACTTTGAGAAGTACACTTTGCTGAAGTAGGCTTTGGACGATGCGGCGATAAAACAAAATGCAAATCTTTACTGGTAGCTGTCAAATTTTGATTGAAGCAGTAAAGACACTCTTCAATTGGTATGAAAAATGGGATATGATAGTCTATTTCATACAAACCGGGGAACATGCAGAAGCAGTAAGCAAGAGGTATCCAGAGAGGTATCCAAAGAGCAGACAACCTTTTAGAAGAAAAGACATTTTCGCAAGATTGCGACACAACCTAATTGATGGTATCCAATTTGATAAAAAAGGCCAAAATTATATGAATCAAATAGAGATAAGGAGTTGGATGAAATAGTCGTTTTAGGAGCTGTTAAGAATAATCCCAAAAAGTCAACCCGAAATTTGAAAATATCAACAGGCCTACCGAGAACTAACTTTGGGAGGATTTTGAAGAAACACAAATTCAAGCCATACAGACCAGGAGACTTTGAACGCCGCATGGCTTTTTGCTAGTGATTCCTGGAAAGTTTTAGCCAAGTGCGTGATTTTTCGTTAAATTGTATTTGGACAGACGAAGCTTATTGTAGAGCAGAGAAGTCAAGGAAGAACATACTTTGCATTACACGTGACCAAGTATTGCATTTTGTAGAAAAACTTACATTTAATACGATGTTCTTTATTATTATTGTTGAAGTTTCATTAATTAGTAGTAAATATAGTATGAATTGTTATCAGTTTTATTGAAACTATGTGTTTTAATGACTGCTGTGAAAATCTTTCTCAACATTTGATAGCTACTACTGAAAAATTTCTTTCTGTTTTATCCATCATATCCATTGATATCTCATTTGAAAAAATTGGTTTTTCATATTTATTTTATTTATTTATTTCATATTTATTTATTCGATTGATACACAAAAATCCAGAAAATAAGAATAAAACGTTAACGAAGAGACAGATATAAAGACAGTAATTGCAGTACATAAAGTAAAAATTATGTATAAAATAGCATCTAAGTGAATTAACACTTGTGTTATGCTACAAAGCAATACTAGTTAATATAAAATTAATGTTGTGTACAGATAATTAGGAAATAATTCAGTGGCAGTGTATCTATTGGTGTTCTAATATTCTGATAAATTCAGAGTAATTTTCGAAGATACATTTTTTTGATTCTATAGAAAATGTTTTTATAATTTTTAATATATTTTATCCTTAGGGGTAGAATATTACAAATTTTAGGTATTGTGTAAGTTAAAAAGTGATGACAAATATTATTATTGAATTTTGGAGTTTGTTGTACTTCTAGTAATATAAACTGTGGGAACATAATCATGAAAATAGAAGGGGATATATTTTTAGGAGTGATTAATTTTTGAGAAAGAAAGTTTTTGGCTTTCTACTACTCCATCTTGATACAAAAAAAAGGATGAGGGAATCTTCCAAAGAAAGGAAGGAAGTAATCAATTTGAAAATAAGTAACTCTATACATGGATGTGTAGATCATGCATAGAAGTAACTTTCAGACACAAACTGAAAAAAATTCCTCCTGAAACAGTTACTTTCAGATAAACATTGAATTACACGAGAGAAAAAAAATTATTTCAAAACAACTTCTGTATGAACACTGAATTATACAGAAGACACTTTTCTCTACTCAGTTTGTATTTCAAACATTCGTTCTGGAATAGAAATCAGATATCATTCACATGAGTTCTACTTTAAATGAATGGTAACAAATTGCACTTACATGGAACACTGTCATCCTCACTGGTATACATCGATGTTTCGCCTTAAGACACTTTCCCCAAGGCTCTTCAGTACCAAATTGGATAACATTATAGAAAATACACACAATTCATTCATGAATTACGTATTTGAATGTCACGGAATAAGCTTGATCTGCTTATGTCATCGATGACATAAATGTGTATCAAGATGGAGTAGTAGAAAGCCAAAAATTCCCAATAATTATGAAATATTTTAAAATATTATTTTACTTCATTGAATTCTACGTAAAAAAGTGCTTTGGAAATGTTTTCATAGGAAAAAGAAATTTTTGACAGGAAAAAAGTAACTGACAAACAATGATATATATCGAAATGCGGTTTTCACCATTGAGTTTATCATAAAATTTGACACCCAGACACAATCATCAGTTTTGATCTATCTAGTTTGAAAACAGGGGTTTCCCTTCAAAAGTGTCCAATTTAGCCCACTCTGTACAGGTCCCTGACTGGATGTATGTCATATTTTTCTGGACGAGCTGTTTTTGTCCTTCCTTACATTGCCTGCAGTTGAAGTCTCCATTTCACAGCCCTATTTGTGTCCAGTGAGTAGTCGTTCAATTGTTCCAAGACGATTCCTGCTTTATTAAAACGATTCTCTTCTCGGACGGTTCCTTCATAAAGATTTTACCGTGTGTGTTTCCGAGTATTTTCCCAGTACTCGCTATGTTTTTATAGACTCTCTTTTCAATTCAGTTCCGTACCAAAGAGGTACCTCCGCAGCTGGTTCATGGCCAATATATGGGGTTGATGATCCATATCGGGCTCACTCATCGACTTTCCTGCATTACTTGCTTGTTCTCGCACCCAGTATATAATCAATATATTCCTTTTCTGTAAAGTTCTTCGTGATATTCCCAGACCAGTCTGGATGTCATTTTTAGGTTCGTCAGTACCCCAAGTGCAACCTGTCTGTCTGTGAAAATGTTCTTCGCTTATTTCGTGGAGGCCTCAAATTGATGTACCTTGCACATTGCAAGGTTGCATACATTTTAGCCAGCAAGACTGATGCGTACTGGCAGAGTCAGTAACCGGAAAGGAAGATTTCTCCGCACAAATTCTAGCTCCCATTCAATGTTCGGTTTTGACTCGTCTGTGTACCAGACCTTCCTGCCGAGCGTGTTCTCAGGATGACTGTTCATTCTCTACTCTTCACGGTTTGAGACTTTACCCGCGAAGTTTGTGTCAAACATGTGTTTCGATTGACATGTGCTCTGAGAACATGTTTATTCTCTCCTCCACATATTCCAAATATTCTCTTTTGCCCGATCGCATGTAACTCTGCCAGTTTTTAACTCTGAATTTTCCCAACCTTGCTTCCTTCGTTATTACTAGATGTAAATGAGAAAGGTTCGAAAGTCTCCAATGCAGCTATAGGAGTAGGTTTGATTTCTCTTATCATTCCCAAACATGCAAGTCTTTGCACTCTGGTCAATTTGTTAGTAGTGGTCGTTTGTTTCATCTTTGGCCATCAGACTATAGATGCATATGGTGTCATGGGTTTAATCACCATGGTGTAGAGCCAATATATCATATCTGGTTTGATGTATTTCCGTAGATGCATCTAGTCAGCACCAGTACTACCTCCGACTTTCTTTTAACTCTTTCTAGACGTTGGTACCAGGTCAACCTGGGATCTAGTATCTTCCGGTCGTTACTGACAAAATGTCTTAGCTAGTAATTACTTCATTCGTAATCTTCAAAACTACCAACTTACTCCATCCTTTCCAGTCTCTTTCATATTGAATTGATTATATTTGATTCGTTTAAATCTCCAAGATTTACCATACGCTTAAACCGAATGGATTTTTCGCAACCACTGTGAAATTTTCTTTGTTCAATCCACGCTTTTTTCTATTTCGCTTAGACAATACTGCAATAGCTCCAACACTTTAAAATTTTGATATCACAAAAAAAAAGTGAGATCCTTGGCTTTCCTTAGCTTTGAAAAAAATATTGAAAACTTCCTAAGAAGTACTCAGTACCCAAGTTTTAGGCAACTCGAAAGATGTTGTGAAAAAGTATGAGACTCATGAAATTAGTTGAGATGACATATCGTCTCCTGTCTTCAAATCTGCGTTTTCTCAACCGCTCGTCAATGTGCTTCTCCCACTTGAAATATGTGTGACATTCTTAATTCTCAAAATGTTATTCATCAGTAACTCCATATCGAGAGGATTCATCTTTCTGTAATGTAATATTGATCATATTATTCATGAAATCAATTTTTGAAGGAACCTCCTCATAAAATTGAATTTCAGTGCGCCAATATCATTTAGGAAAGCAAAGTGATATTCAAGTATCAAATCCAATTCATTCACATTAGAATGATATCCCCAAAACTGAAAATGACTGTCATGTCATTTCACTCTCAAAACTCCATAGCAATATCACAATTGACTTACAGGAGTTTTTTGTTCAAATTATCCAATCGTTTATTTTATAATCTTCTAAGAGCACAATATATCGTTTATAATCATTTTTCCTTGTTTCGAATAAATTAAGTCAGATCTTGGTAACAATAGAAACTTTTGTTTTTTCATTCGCTAATTCCTTCTATGCCGTTCATTTATTTCATGATAATGGCAGCCCATCTATCTTACAATTCTCTCTCCAACCACAGTCATTATTGTTATTTGCTCATTTAGTGAGTTGAATTTACTTTACCTATCAATTCGAAGATATGCAGTGTGCTTATTAAACATGCGACAAAAGGGACTATTTTTTGGACTATTCTAAGGATATTTCATTCTTTGATGATTTTTAATAGGGTGCTTTGTTTCCAAGATATGGGGCGAAAAAGAATTTCAACAATAACAATTCATTACCAAAAATGACATGTAATTTTTCTTAATCTACAAGAACTGTTGAAAATAACTACCCCCCCCGCTCGGATGCAAGAATCCAATCTTCTCCTCGTCGACTCCAGAAATCTTTCAAAAACACAAAAACACCAGGATCGTTTCTGATTGCGTTACACCCAGTAATTATTTGATTTCTCAAATCTTACACATCTTCCACTGGAGTAGTATACACTATGACTTTAGGTGGCCCCATAGGAAATAATCCAACGATCTCCGTATGTTACTGTTAAAAAACTCTCGAGCCAATATGCCAAAATGCGCTGGTGCACCATCATGCATAAACCACATTGCATTTCTTGTAAACAATGGTACATCCTCCAGAAACTGAGATAGCGTTTGTTCCAAAAAGTTGCGGTATACCTCGCGGGTAAGTCTTCCTGGCAGAAATACCGGTCCAATTAGGAAGTCACCTACAATTCCCACCCAATAGTTTAACGAGAACTGATATTGAAAGCGATCTTCAAGCACCTCATGTGGATTTTCGTCAGCCCAAACATGATTATTGTGAAAATTCCTTAGGGCATTTCTTGAAAAATTGGCTTCATCGGTAAAAAGAATAATCGTCAGTGGTTGAGGGATTTGAACGAATGTGCGCTAAAACCATTGACAGAATGCAATAACGTGGAAGAAAATCTGCAAGAAGAAGTGCCTGAACTCATTGTATGTGGTATGGGTACAACAAATAGTCACTAAGAATGTTCCAAAATTG
This sequence comes from Leptinotarsa decemlineata, assembly GCF_025532065.1. Taxonomy (NCBI): domain Eukaryota; kingdom Metazoa; phylum Arthropoda; class Insecta; order Coleoptera; family Chrysomelidae; genus Leptinotarsa; species Leptinotarsa decemlineata. The sequence continues at coordinate 2,407,453 of NW_027412525.1, forward strand.
TCCCGTTACTTACATTTAACGTATTTGCAATTTTTCGAGTAGAGATACCTGGATCTTCTATCATGGACAGCACATTCTCTTCTACTTTTACCGTTCTTACTGGTATTTGCCTTCTTGGACTCCATTTCGCTCCAATGCTCCGGTTTCACGAAGTCGTTGATATATATTTTGGAATGTTTTTCTATTAGGCACATTACGATTAGGAAATCGTGCTCTGTACTACCGCCTGGCTTCCAATGAATTGCCATCAGCAAGTCCATAAATGAAATGCATGTCAGCCATGTCTGCGTTACTATAGCCATTCATAATGGGGGACCTCAAATATAAAACACAGAAAATGCACGTCAAATAGACAAAGTCAATCAGTTTCAACCTACGAGACATACTATTCAAATTGAATGTCTGCAGCCGTTTGTAGTAATCGGAATGTTGTTGATAGGCACCAACGGAATTGTTAGATTTTTTATTACTTGGTAGGTCCAGTGAAGTACTCTATACTTTTATTTCGACTACGGTAATAATTTTAAAATTACCAAAATTGTTATTGTCGAATTTTTTTTTCGCCCTGTATCTTCGAAAAAATTCGCCATATCAAAAATCATCAAAGGACAAAATATCCTTAGAATAGTCCAAGAAATAGTCCCTTAATTTTTTGCCGCATGTTTAATAAACACCCTGTATATAAAAAAATATTACGGTGATTGATGGAAAGATATTTTTTCTTATTGAAATTCACTTCTGATACTACCTACGACTTTCATTGTCTCAATTAAAATTACCGTCGTATTATATGGATGTTTTTATTTATATCTTTATTCGAAATTAAACCCTGGCATGTGATTAGTATTATCTGTCAATGTTTTTTTCAAAACATTTCTGAAGTTGGTTCATTTTTGATAATATTGAAAAAAGTTATCAGAAAAAGATCTCTCAAAGCCAATATGACACATTTTCGTCACAATATCATCGTAATAAATGTAAGTTTTGCTAAAAAACCCAAATAGGACTATCAACATTTGGTCACCTGTAATACAAAGTATTTTTTGGCCCTGTATAAGGTAATCGCAAAGATAGTTATCTTTGCGATATCTAAAAGTATAACGTTATAATTGAGCCAGATGAGAACACACTGTCATCAGTAAAGTCTGCATCAAGTGAATAATAAATTTTTCTTCAACTTCACGAAACGTTCATCTAGTTGAAACAATTCAATTTGAAATTATTTTCAATCAAACTATTTTCTAAAAATTAATGGTAAAAACAAATACACAAATAAACTTTTGTATCTCGTGTAACCAAATTTGTATAGCTATTTTTGGATTTTTTGTAGTGCCTGCCATTCAACATGGCACATACAATCTATAAAAAAAATTGTCAAACAACTAAAATCATCTTGGGCAACTGAAATTTCGTAAATGGACCAAAAATTGTATTTTTTTTTTCGATATATTGAGATATATTATAATGATTAATTTTTTGGCAGTTAAACAAATCATATGAACATCTATAATTTTCATGTCGATTAAAGCATAAATTAATGCAAAGTCAAATTTATAATAAGACTATATATTATTAAAAATTTCCATAAACTGTCAGCTTTTCTGGTCACACTCTATATGGAAATTATTGTTAACTCATGTTATTCAACTGACATATGTGTTCCTCCTATAGCTGTTCCTCATAATCCGTTTGTCCAAATAACTGAAACAAATTCAATTAGTTTGGACCAACTGTCAACTATTTAATGACTCGGTCTTGATTCTGACTTCACTTTCGTTAATCATCTACTGACGAATATTTCAGTTTAACTAAAAAAATCTGAGTTATCAAAAAAGTTGTCGGAGGTCTAAATTATCTACAGAACCTACAACTCAATACATTTTCAGCTTCCAGTACTGACATAACCAATCCTCTTACAATAGCTGCGGTGCATCTAGAAAGTATTGCGAAAAGGCAATTCACCAACACGGAAGGAAAACGCAGCAAAGACAAACGTAAAGGAGAAAAACCTTCCAAAAGTAAATCAAATATATTTAATATAGATAGTGATAGTTCGACTAATGGATTTAGTAAAATACATCAAAAGCACGATCCGTATTTTTCCCTCTTCAAAGGTAAATCACTGTTAGTCTTATATCCAATGAAACAATTAGGTACGTACTCTCATCTGTTATTTAAAGATGACGAAGATTATACGACAGATAATATATTCGTAGATAAATTATAACTAGGCTTCCTAACTGAATTGCTAACTGGTTGACACCGTTGAATAATGAACATTCTAAGTAATTTCATTGAATAAACTTCCTCAATTTGCTATTCATAGAAAATAAGCGTTAGCTGAAAGAATATGACACAAATATTTGGAAAAACATAGATTACTTACTTTTTAGCCTTATCAGATGAGCAAGCAGTACTAATACACCCTCATCATTCATTCAATTATTTTAATACCCAACAGAATCAAATTACCCTAACAAAAATTTGTCACATCCATGGTTACTGAGATTGCAAGAATGTTGGGAAGAATCTGTGCTTATAGTAGCTGTTGAGGGAAAAATTATGTTCACCATTCCGTATAATAGATTAGCTGATTTTCTTTGCTATAATGTCTTTTTAGAGCCAGCGTTATTCTTAGCTGAACCAACATCTTTACAACTTGAGTATACCCTGAGGGAATCAGGGTATACTCAGGGTATACGAATTATAATTCGAAATATTCATCTCTCCCAACTTCACTAGTAGTAACTAGAAAATACTTGCCGGAAAACAACTACTTTCCTGGTTGATACCAGGCATTCCTCCATTAGGAAATTCTTGCAAACGTTTCACATTCGTTCAGTAGCAGTACCTGAAATGAATTCAATGTCCGTCGTGTTCTTAGCGAAGGAAGTGGTTGTTGTTCAGAAAACATTTACCAGATCCTACTATACAGGGAAGTTATGAGATGTAAGCCGAGTTTTAATAGTGTCAAAAATCTTAAATTTCTGATAGGCACTTCTGACGAGTCAGAATCAAAATGAGTTTCTTGTATGAAATTTTTCCATAAAATATTTTTTTGATAAATCGTGTGAAATGTACTACCTATTATATAACAATTAATGTGACTTCCACCCTTATTCAATGTATTGAATGGGCTTACACTATCGAATGTACATGGGATATGAACATTTTGGGACAAAATCCTTTCTGTTTCATGATTTTTATTGTCGTTGACAAATTAATGTATGAGTGAAAAAATAATGATGCAAATTTTAACATTTAATCTGATTTGAACAATTGACAAAACGTTTTTTTGGAAGAACTCTCCGCATACCTGTCCCACAAATCAACGCTTCGGGCAACACTTCTCTCTGCCATTCTTCACGCTTATATTCAAGACTCAACTTTTAAAATCTAGGCAACCATAGATATGACAAAAATTTTCGCTAATGCAACCTAATACTTCTGTGTGTGGGGAATTTGCTTTTCTAATATATAAAAATGGATGTTTGTTGGTTGGTTGGTTGGTTGGTTGGTTGGTTGGTTGGTTGGTTGGTTGGTTGGTTGGTTGGTTGGTTGGTTGGTTGGTTGGTTGGTTGGTTGGTTGGTTGGTTGGGTGGTTGGTTGGTAAGTGATAAACTTCTACGTCGCTCAACCGATCGTGATGAAACTTGACATGTATAAGTAATATTTCATAGAGAAGATTTTTAGGCTATCAATTTTTCTGTAACTCGCCAGTAGATGGCGCTGTAGAACAATTTTTTGAAAGCACTGTTCTATAACGCTGCGCACGCCTAAGTTCGTTGATTCTAATTCTGTCAAAACATTGGAACAGCAGCGATACAGCAACATAGTACTAATTAGTACTACAACTACCAAATTCTACACGGGCGAAGCCGCGGGCAACAACTAGTATTCAATAAAGTTAAATTAAAATCAATATTATTCAACTTTTGGCAACTCATCGACATAATCTTTTTAATCGTCAAACAACAGATGAGGGTAATATCGGATCCTAGACTATTTGTTTTTGAACCACCATCAAAGTGACTTTCACTTTCAGGCTGTGATTTCAATCAAAGTAGTGTTTGCGAGACTTTCGCTCTTCCCCCTCCGAAACAATTTAGAGATTTAGAGTCACCGTCAAGTTCTGTAACTAACGGCACTAACGAAGAAGAAATCAACGCAGTAGATAATCTTTTATACCATGTCGTAGATACCCAAACGAATCTCGAGAGAAGACCAAGTCAATTTAATTTGAAACCACAAGATGAGACTGAAGGTAAACAGAATTTCATTTTTCCCACAAATAAACTATATTTTAATTTTTTCAGATTTCCATTTTTTTAAAGACAACACCGAGTCCCTAAAAATATTCCTGAAGGCCAAAAAAGAATTCAAAAGTCAATTAAGCTTTCCGGGCTTATTATATTCAGATTTGAATTCTTTTGCTTCCACCGTTCCCTATTTTCACATCAGCGATGAATTCAGGATATTTTCTCCGGAAGGTATGCATTTAGTCGTTTGCGTGCATGGTTTGGATGGAAATTCGGCGGACCTGAGACTTGTCAAGACTTATTTAGAATTAGGATTACCAGGAGCCTATTTGGATTTTCTGATGTCGTCGGGAAATCAGGGAGATACATTCAGCGACTTCGACACAATGACTGATCGGTAAGTAGACGCTGTGAATACCATGTCAATATCACCTCTTAGGAACAGTCTCTTAGGAACATTAACACTTATAAGAAGAATTAATGATGATTACAAACTTAATAGATAAAAGACCCTAATCAAGTACCATAAAAAGCCTTATGTCAAGAATATCTCTGAAAAACTTGATACAGTGCTGCAGAATGGAAATTCAAAATTGCCTTGCAAATTACAACACAGTTGGGCAACACTTTTTCACATGACAAAGACTAAAATGCCTCACCGTTTCATCGGTATCACTGGCATCGACTACTATGGTCATTAGTCTCGAGTTCTTGGTTGGCCTGTAAATAACTTTACGAACCACCTGAAGAGCATCTCATGATCATTCACAGTTAGTTATGTAACGTTATATATCAATGTGTATATCAATCAACTATAGGGTAAATAATACCAAAGTATTCAATTTAAACAGTGAAAACAGATAAATAACCAGTGCTTGTGAAGGCATCCCAAACAGACAAAGGAACCACGTGGCCATCCACGTGTCGTCCCTGCCCGTCCAGTACGTCGTAGGAGGCTAGAGCTCGAAATTTAAATCGACCTGAATTTTTTGAAATATGGAAACGTGTGGAAAGTGCAATAAAAAGTTTGAAAATGGTCAGTTATTTGCATGTGATAGTTGTAAACCATTACTGTGCAGTGAATGTGGAAACTTAACAGTATCCGAAATAAAATGTATGCAGTTGAAAACCAGGAGAAAACCAAATACCAGACAAATGAAGACAATTCCCAAATATCAAATGCAACTAGTGAATGTTAGATACCAGACATGGAAGAAGTAATATCTGAAATGCTGGATAGGCAAAATAGAACCTCAAATTTAATAATTTACAATATTAATGAATCACAGAAAAATAGGCAAAATGAACGTAACTCCGAAGATAAGCAGGCAGTTGAATTCATTTCAGAGGATTATAATGTTAACAAAAACAATATTAAACTATTCAGGCTTGGAAAATTCAATGGAGCAAAAATTAGGCCACTTAAAGTTATTCTGAGCTCTCCAGAAGACGCTAAACTTGTTTTTAAAAATAAATCAACAAAAATCCCAGAAATAAAAATATCCGGAGACCAAACCAAAGCTCAACAAGAATATTTTAAACGTATTGAACCCAAACTTGAAGAGTTCATAAGAAATGGTGATGATTCAAAAACAATAAAATTTATCAACAATAAACCAACCATAGTAAACAAAAATATTACTTCACAACTAAAAAACCGATAAAGGACCCTTATATCCACCTCTTTAATGATATCATATACATGAACGCCCAAAGTTTGCTGCATAAAATTGACCAAGTTCAAATAAGCATTTTATATTTCTCTCCAAAAATAATTCTAGTTAGTGAGGCTACAATAACTAGTGAAATTGAAGATTCAGAGATCAAACTTGATGGTTGTAGTCACATTCGATGTGATTCTACAAATCGGCAAACCGGGGGTGTTGTGATTTATGTGAAGGATGGTATACAGTGTTCAACAAAGAAGACTTACATTTTAAAAGACAATTACTGGTGCAAGGTCATAAGAGTAACTTTTGGTGTATGTGTCAATGGTTGGTGAGTTCTCTTTATCATTCTCCATCTAGCTCGGATTCTATATTCATAGAAAGCCAGGAAAATATCTCTGATGATATCTTTGTCAATGATAAGCGTTACATTCTTGTAGGAGATTTTAATTTAGATTTCTTGAATAACAGTTTTCATGTGAAAAAAAATCAAATCTATGTTTTTGCAATATGGAATTGATCAACTAGTACTGGATCCTACCAGAATTACTAATAACAGTGAGACTCTAATTGATTATGTACTAACTAATAATAATTATGCAAACTGTTTTATCCATCCCACTCCTAAAATAAGTGACCATTCATTGATAGTGATAGTGATAGTGAGCGAAATTTGGATGAAATAAAACTAGATTTAATTTCATGTGATTGGGATTTGAGTTCATATATTTCATATTGTCATATATTTCAATTTACTTAAAAACTGTTATCGATAAAGTTGCACCAATTCAAGTCTGTCACTATGAAAGTAACATTCCATGGTTTGACAACGAAATTCATATTAAAATAAAACAACGTGATCAGATATATAAGGATTTTATTGAAACTATTGAGGTGAATAGAAATGTCAAATGGAAATAATTTAAGAAACAGACAAATGGAATAGTAAATTTATTAAAAAAGAAAATAGAACAATACTTCTTCGATAGAGTAGATATGTATAAAAATAACTCTCAACTGATGTGGAAAACATTAAAAAATCGTATAAACATGAATTGCCAAAACTTTCCGAGCTGTATAGAATTTAATTTAACAAACCAGAAGTATGTTGTTAATAATAAAACTGAAATAGTAAACTAATTTAATTACTACTTCATTACTAGTATTCAGCAATTGTTGATAGTATAGATAATGTTCAAGATTGGAAATTCAATAATTATAATCTATATCCTAATTTTTCCAAGTTTCACATATTAACAATGAATGAATTACGTCTAATTGTTAACTCCTTAGACAACAAAAACAATGTTCATGAGATCTTAAATTCCAAAATGCTCAAAGTCATTTTTGAAACATGTGGACATATAATTTTAAACCTTGTAAATACTTCCGCACCACCTTGCCTCTGATCTGTCGGACCTAGCACAGCATAGAAGTAAACACAAGTAAGTTCACTCTCCGCCATATTTGGGTCAAGATTTCCCACCTCGAATTTTATGCGCGGCCGAACTACAGCACAACCGACTAAATCTGAGGCGTTTACCAAGCGAGCCAAATTGAGGCATGGAATATTATTACAGAGTAAGTCGTTGTAAGTGGTGGTTTTGTTTTTGTGAAAAATTTGTATCTAGTTTCAAAATGAGCAAGTGTCGAGCTTTGGGTTGTTGTAATTTGCAGGGTGATGTCGGCATTCATTTTTTTTTTCGATTTCCAATTGACAAAAAAAGGTTATGTTTTTCTATTATTTATTATGTAAGATTGAAGTGATGAACATATAACAAAATCATAAAATAAATTGTTATAGACCATATATAGTGGAGTGATTAAAAATCAATAACTTCAGTAATCAAGATAAGGACTGCAACATTTGTTTCGATGAAATGAGCATCAAGTCACACTTATTCTACAATATAGGAAAGGATAGAATAGTTGGTTTTGAGGAATTATAGCAGAATATGTCTTGGTAGTCACGGCAAAAGGCATACATTCGAACTGGAAACAGCCTGTTGCATACTTTTTTCCAATTCATCCACATCAATACTGAATATAAAAAGTATTGTTGATTGAAGCTGTTAGGCAGTTATCAAAAATTGGATTGAGAGTTAGAGGTATCATTTCAGATTCAGGTCCTAATTTTTATAAACTTGCCAAAAAGGATCTCTAAGTGACTGTAGAGCATCCATATTTCTTTATTGATGAGAAAAAAATATTTTACTTTTTTAATACTCCTTCCTCATTTGCTGAGATGTAGCAAAAACCATTTTTTATGACTTTTTGAAATTTGATGAATTTACAACAAACAAAAGTCCTCTTGGACAACTTTACAACTTGGATAAGGAAAATCAATATAGACTAGCACCCAAACTTACTGATTCTCATTCACTTTCAAGTAACTTTCAAAGGATGAAGATTGCATTAGCCATTCAAGTTTTCAGTCATTCGGTAGCTACAGCGATGAATATAAAAATATTTTCAATAAATTAACTGTAATATCAAAAAAAAAGGAAAAAACATGACTGGACAAATGAGATTTATTGAAGGATGGCAGATAACAATTTCGGCATTTCTGCAACTTTGAGAAAACCTAAATAGTGAAGGAGACTCCTACATATTGACGAGGAATATAAATCAGGACTGTGTGGAAAATTATTTTGGTCAACACAGAAATACTTGTGCGGAAATGCCAGAAACCCAACTCCTATTCAAATTACCAGAGCTTTCAAAAACACATTTACTCTTCAGTATTTCACACAGGTAGAAGGAACTAACTGTCTTGAAGATACTAGTGAGATTCTATCTAGTATTACAGGTGAAGACATAAATAGAATGAAGATTCTTGTGGAAGTTCCAAAAAATCCCTATAAACCTTTGAGAGTAGAGACAAATGATTATAGAATTCTAGCCACTCCAGAAGGCAACAGCTTGGGCTATGTTTGTGGATATCTTTTGAGAAAATGTTTAAGAAAACATTCATGTGAAGTATGTACAAATTTTGCCATGGCGGCTAGTACCACACTGAATGAAACAAATGTATATAGTCATTTCAAGGCATATAGTAATACAGTAGCCACACAGTTTGGAAGTTTATGAATGCCTCCAAATTCATTTTCACAAGGTATCATTCATCTAGAGACAGAATTTGTTAATCAATTCAACAATTTATGTGCCACTGATTGCATAGGCAACCAGCTGAAAACAATATTTTCAAAAATCAATATTTCTCACCCTCGTGATGATTTTCGTTTGGATTATTTATTTTCTTTTTTCACAAGGTTAAGAATGTATTATACTTTGAAATTAGCTAATAGAAATTTGAAAACAAATGTTGAAAACAATCAAAAACTCATCATTCTGAAAAACCTTCAGAATAGATTAGCATAAGTTTTTGACCTAAATTGTATAATCTTACTTTATAAAATATACGTTTATTTCACCACCTTGTCTTATTTTTTATCAATTCCTAAACAGTTCACAATCATTCTGATTGATTCGGCCTTTACTTGATGAAAATCCATATCTAGTAATTTCAAAAACTACACCTCACGATTTGATCTCCACAAACAAAAGTTTGTGTATATCATGCAAAGAAGTAACTTATTAAATGAAAGAAGTAAAATTTCACTTACATGGAACACTTTCATCCTCACTGGTAGACATCCGATGTTTCGCCGTAAGACACTTGCCGTATCGGTTGTTCAGTAGCAAATATGGATAAAATTATACGAAAAAAAAACTCAATTCGTTCATGAAGTTTTTGTTTTCTGAATTGATTTTTTTTATCACACGTCCGTTAGAGGGAGCAAGACTTAATCGAAGGACTCCTATGTATTAAATTATAACAATTTTGAAAATAACGTGTTTGATTTTCGACAATTGTTATTATTTAGTTATTGAATTCATTTTTCACGTTATTTGCTGATGCTCAATAAAACATGATTAGAGAAGACCAGAGTTGGAAGTCACATTTTTGTCTTGTGCATATTTACTGCCCTGTTTCATAAATTATCAATAATTTTTTTTATCAGTAGATAGTGTTTTTATACTCTTTTGCAAAGAAATATTAGTTTTTTCTCCAACATCATCCATAGAGGAAATTTAACAATTCTTATGGAAAAGAAAAAGTTTGACTTTCAACCCCGGGCCGGGGATGGTTGTCATAGTATCTGGGGCAGGTAGTCACAAAGTAAATTGAGGAGTGAAAGTGGAATAATATAAGTAAATAATTATATTCAAGAAGAGAAAAAAGTGTCCCATTTGTAAGAAAAAACATATTTGCTCCAAATAAATAACTTCCTTCTGGTAACTAAAATACCAAAAATTTAAGTTCATCAGGCCGCAATGCTTGTAAACTAAAAATATCCATCCTAGCGAAATTATATTCAGTCAGTCTAAAATCCAATGAATATTCGAAAATTCATTTATTATAAATCTAACCTGGTAGCCTAGTATGGCAAATGTAACCTGGTAAATGTAACGCAGTTTCTCGAATATTCTTGGGAGACGAACCGAAATAAATACTTGAAGCCATAAATATGTATTTTTCTAATTCTTTCTTCTATTTGTCGGTGAAGATTTGCCTATACTTTTGATAGCCAATTCATGGTATTGATACCACCGTGTTGCTTATCTCTTCGACAGTGAATTTTTTACAAAACCGTGTCAGAGTGCGATCCTTTGATTTTGTTCGATAAACGTTTTAGTTCTTCAATTTTCCAATATGGCCGCTGTGACAACCAACTCGTGGGACAATCATACCCGATCCCCCCTACATTACCAACTATAATAATTTTGCTATGCCTCACATAATTCTGCTATATCAAAAATCATGTTGTGTGATATTTCGTTATTTTTTCAGTTTAATCAACGAAATTATAAATTACTTAGACAACAGTAGTATTCGGCCGACAAGAATAAGTTTCGTTGGACACTCTCTTGGTAATATCATCATCAGATCTGCATTATCAAGACCTCAAATGAAGTTTCTGCTTCCAAGACTGCATACTTTCTTATCACTATCAGGACCACATTTAGGAACTTTATACAACAATAGTGGATTAATTAATATGGGTAAGAAACTCTTCAGCTCTCCCACAAATGCACACAAATATATTTTACATACTCTAATTCAACATAGCATTATCATAATCACTGTAAATCATATAAATATCATCATTTACATTGAACTCCGTTTGTATCAAAATCTTTCAGGAATGTGGTTTATGCAGAAGTGGAAAAAATCCGAATCCCTGTTACAGTTATGTTTGAAAGATGCTGTGGATCCTCGTCAGAGCTTTTTGTATCGTTTGAGTCAAAGAAGTACGTTACACCATTTTAAGAATATACTACTGTGCGGTTCCGGTCAAGACAGGTGTGTATTCGAATATTTTTGTACACTTGACAGAAAAATCAAACTCTAACAGATTCATAAAACAATTGAAGGTGTAAAAAGAACAAAGTCCGAGCTGGTAATCCGCTTTCGAATGGAACCTGAAGTACCAAACGTATCGCCTGCCACTGCGGCGTACATTATCATGGTATCTGCGTTGACTTCGAGGACGAAGATTATACCTTGAAGTCTCAGCAACTACCAATCAGGATGTTGTTATCTTTAATCGTGACTCCGTCCGTGAAAGCATACCTATGTTTTTGAATTAAGTGTCTTTTAAATAATAAATAAACTTATTGAGAATTGAGATATCAAACTGTCCTGGAACTATATTTTCAAATATTCAATACAACAGAATGACATAATAGAGAAATGAAAAAACACAAAACCAACAAAAAATCATAAAAAGCCCGACCAAAAAAATCCTTACGAAGGCAGACGGTAAGGGTGCGTTATTTGGGTCAGATCGTATTGCTGCGGCTGTAGAACAACAAATAAGCAACTCGCATTCCCTAATAGGGCTTAATCACACCAAACTACCTGAGTCAACATGAATACGCTTCACGCAGTCGGAATACCCAGTCATCGGAGATAAACCCAAGATGTATAAACCTCTAAGGAAGGTAGCCACTTACGACAGCGAAACGTCAGAAAGAAATTCCAAAAGTCGACGACCTTCAATCCCCAATGAAATTAATATTTTTATTTTGCTTTTTTTTAGGTTAATAACCTTCCACAATCTGAAAAAATAAAAGATAAATCAATAGAGAATCTAAGTATTAAAATTTGATTCTTTCAATTGATTGTTTTCCAATTTGTGGGCAAAATTTATGAATACCACAAGTTACTGACTAACTGGACTTTCCAGTAGGGCAAATGCACCGATTGTGGCCACTTGAAGAATTTGGTATCGTCGATTAAGGCTGTACCATTAAATACATGACAATTTTTCACTTTGATCACATTAAAGGAAACTGTACATGTTACTGACTTTGAAAGACGGGCATAATAATATAGTATACGGGTTAGAAAGAAATAGATTTAATAAAATTATTGTTGAATAGGATTTCGCCAGTTGTAGCCACATTTTCACCAGTTCTGGTCAGGAAGAGATCCGGTTGTGGCAAAAGATTGTCAATAGTGTTCAAAGATTGAACCATAGGTAGGTACCGATATAATAATCAGTGAATACCTATTTTATTGAAGGTCATAAGTAAAATGCAGAATTAAGTGGGATAATATTCTACATTTACTTCAGAAATAACAAACAGATACATATACATACTAAATGAATATATTATTATAAGAATTGCTTCATTTCGGGAACCGACAAAACCCCTCTTGTATTCATGATATTAGGCTCATTTATTTTCAGAATGATGTCTTTCCTTTTATACCAAAAGGTCAGGTGGATCAGGCCATTTTCATTGATTTATTTTATCCCACTGTTTTGCATTGTACAGCAGTCCTTGTTGTCAACAATTTCAGCGGGATAAAAATTGTTGTCATATCTGAGAATAACAAAGTCATCAGTAGATTTTTGATGTCTGTTAACATCATTGGTACTCTTTTATTGTTATTGTTAGAAGTATCTTTCTCCGAAATATTTTTTTTTGTAGTAGTCATCTTGACATCATCTTTAAGTTTCTTTTTAACATTCTTCTGTTGAACAGTCTTTTTTCAACAGCATTATTTTTTTACAGCTGTTCGTTTTGACTACTAAAATTTCAATCCATTCATTTGAAGTAACTACCGATGGAAGGCTAATCCTATCTTTTTTCGCGTTTTTAGAGGTTGTCTTTTCGGAAACTGCTGCTCTTCCTTTGATGATAAACTCGAGTGTTTTTGACTAATTCCTGGATGTCGTTTCAAGAACGAATCAAACCATTTTCTTCCTGATGTTTTCTTCATAACTTTTTGATCTACTCCACATTCTTCTATTATTCTTTGAAAAGACTACATTAGGCCTTTTCTGTTCATATGATAACCCTTAGCGGCACAATTTTTTTCTCTGTAACGAGTCCTAATTCACATTCAGGTCCTACTCGTCTACACTCATCAGCCGTTCTGCTCTCTAGTATATTTCTATTAACGTGTCAAGATGTCCTTGGCACGTTAAATTTTTTGGCATCAGTAGCCACAGGCATGTTTTCTTCCGTAACTGCTTTCCAAGCTTCTCCCATGACATTATCTGTGTATTGGAATAACTTTTTTGAAGTAATTTTTTCTGTAAAAGAAATCACCTTTTTAACATTTTCTCATGCAGTTGATTTGGGAATTGTTATCTCTTTCTATTACTGGCCACAACTGGATTTCACGTTGCAAAGCTCCTTATGACAATTGAAATTACTTAGGAATGAGTTACAAAAGTCAAATAACACACATGACAACCATCAATTTCATATAATTTCATCAAAATGTTTCTTAACAAATTCCTTAAGTTAAACACGAAATGCCACTATCACCCACCAGAAGCTGAATTTACACCTTTCTGTGAAGTGCAAAGAGTACACCAGGTGTGTACACCAGGTGTGTACTCTTTGGTGAAATGCGCGAAACACGGAACGTCGCATTTATAGTCCGAATGATATCAAAGAAGTGGGTGAACTGGAATGTTTTTGGCTATTTCTATGCCAAAGAGAAATATTCAAGCATCTTTCCGCGGCTGGCCACAAAAGGTGCAAAGACCATAAACGGAGCATCTGCCCTAGTTTATATAACCTACCCACTAACTTTTAGGGGTGAACTTATCAGTTTGCCCTTCACTACACTTCAGCAGATTACCTATTGATTTATCTTTTATTTTTTCAGATTGTGGAAGATGATAAACCCAAAAAAAACAGAATTTAATATTTGGTCCTTCACAAAAAAATGTCGTTTAAAGAATATAGTCTCTTAAGAGATCATAAAAATAAATCATAACGTAAGATTTTGAACAACGGTTCAAGTTATTACCTTGTTGTGAACTGGTCTTTATTGCCACCACAGCATTTTCTACTGTCTCTGTGAAAATACATAGATTGATAGCAGTTGACACATCTGGCAGTTGTTTAGTAAATAAATTTAAAAAGCGATCTAGAATATCTCCGTACCATATACTTTCAAAGCTTTAAGAAACTGAGTTAAGAACGTCGACTAGCTTGTGAATTATCAATTAAACTAGCATCTCCTGATGTAAAATTCGGAGTTACAGTTGCATACTTAAGTTTAACAGGAAACTTGTTTTTGTTTCCATTCAGACTTTAAAGATCACCACCGGAGCATCATTTCTAAATATACCTATGCGTGCATTTATCATATCATCACAAGTGGCCTTTTCGGGTTTTGCCTTAACGGATTTTCTGTAAATAATAGAAGTTACCCATTTATTCATCAATATTAACTTCACTGGACTGATGAAACACTGAGGTGGAGTGCTAGGCTTCTGGTCCCTCAGGCAGTAGATCCCCGTGACAGAACTCAGAAAAAATGTCAGATGTCAGTCGTAGGTATAGACAACTTCAAAAGCTGTTCAAGTCAACAGGAAATTTCATAAACTACATCTATTGATTTGATCTCCACGAACTTTATTCAAAAACAATATATCACGACATGTTTCGCTAACACAATAGCTTTTTCTTAATAATTTACGTACTTAGGTACTTACCTACGTAATTCACAGCGAAAAAGCTACTGTGTTAGCAAATCATGTAATATATTTTTTTAAATAAAGTTTGTGGAGATCAAATCAGTAGGTGTAGTTTATGAAATAACTATGGATCTTCATCAAGTAACGGCCGAATTAATCAGAAAAAAAAATTAAATTTGTGAAAACTTTTATTCTTGACACTATTTCATGAGTTTTCAGTTATTTATTGAAAACTAGAACTGAATCCTCTGATTCAAAATAATATACCAGAACTGTAACATTGTTCTCGATGCTCATACCACTACCAACTTAGTGTCATGTGAAAGGACTGTTTATCAATGATTTAGTTAATTATTACTTCCAACAGAGTAACTATAGTATCTGGACATATTTTGATGATTTATACATGCCTCTTCTTTCATTTTTCAGGTATGTTCCTTTACACTCGGCAAGGATAGAACTGTGCAAAGAATCTCTTAAAGATACATCGGACCTGGGTACGATCTACAGAGAAATGGTCCACAACATATTGTCGCCGATAATTGCTCAGAAAGAACTGAAATTTGTGCGATACGATATTCACCATGCCTTACCGAATACTGCCAATGCGTTGATTGGTAGGGCGGCACACATTGCGGTTTTGGATTCAGAACTATTTGTTGAAAAGTTTATGGTCATCGTCGGAATCAAATATTTCCGTTAGATTATACTCTTTATCAAGTTTTATAAATAAATATTTAATAATAGAATTTGGCGTCACTTGAAACCTACTGCTTACCGACATACTTTGATGGTTTCTTTCTACAACCACTAGCATTTGAAGATGTCTTGTTTTAAATAAGAAAGATAAAGTAAAAAGTATTTGATCCTCTATCTAAATATGGTATCAAAAAAGTCCCTACTAATTTTTCATCTCTAAAGTCACGACTAAGGAGGGAGTAGAAAATATGGCACCACCAGTTTTTGGTTTTTTCTTTTTCATTCCATATAATCTGCAAAATTCAATATTTTTTTCAATATGTTTCCTTTATTTCAATGTTTCCCCCTGTTCTGTACAAAAATGGGAAAGTAGAAAGCCAAAAAGTTTTTACCCCGGCAATACTGACGTTACTGGTCTTGTAAATCGGGAGAGGGATCATCTAAGACGTCACTTGCTCACATTCGCATAAGACATGACATGAGATCTCTGCCACTACGTTGTAGTATCTGCAGCTAATCCGGTCAATCTAGACATTGGAAGGTACATAAATTTACAACAAGCTGCAAACGCGTGTAATTGTTCAAAACATAGTTAAAAATAAGATTTTAAAATTCCGAATGATTGCGATGCCTGGAAAAAAGTTTATTCGAGGTAAAAGGTCAAAAATCTTCAAAAAAATCGTTTTTTCGCGATTTTCAGGAAAACGGTAAGTGTTATCATAAAATAACTTCAAATAAAAATTGTAGATCATGAAATTCTCTGCAAAAAATATATCAATACTTTTTTTTCTTAGAGCCACCGATTCTGACATACGACGAGTCAAAAAGTTATAAAAGTTTTAATCGTCATTATATGCACACGTTTCCACGCCACCTATGAGGTAGTGTACTTAGCGCGTTTTTTAACGTGGTTTCCCCAGTAGGCCTATTTCACATGTCTGTTGTGATTCTGTCAAATTGAAAACTTGCATAATAAAATCTATTAGGAAGGGTTGGAAATTATAAAAGCGATTGAAATTTTAAAAAATGTAAAAATGTATTCATCCGTGTCATAACCTTCAAATACTTCTTCTTGTCGTTCTTCTTCTTGGCCTTCTTCTTCTTCTTGATGTTCATCCTGGGTATAGGTAAACTGCGTCAAGAGTGATGTATCGCATGTTTCCTCGTTGGTATCAAATAAATCCTCCATTATTGGTGATTCAGCATTGAAACATGACTGGCCTTGACAATGTGTACATGCCAGAGAACACAACAGTCCAACTTTTTTACAACCACATTTAGCACTGCATCCCTTTTTACAGTTGCAAAAAATTGTGTTCAGCAGTTTTTCCGGCGCAGGTGGGAGTAAAGTCTGAATAGGTTCCAATGCATTGTCGACCAACTTCCAACCCCAGTCTTTTGGGTCTAGCTGATAACCAAGCCACACTTGAACTTGGTAATATACCTGGAAAAGATGTTGATGAGCAGCAACTGAGGTTGGAGGAAGACAAGCTAATTGCACCCGTTTCTTATTTTTAGGGTTTTTTACGAAACATGCATATCGACACTTATCTAAGCAGGTGGTTTTTTCGGAGCTTTGTACATAGAAAGAAGAAACTGAATCCCGTTGGTGATAATTTCTTGTTGAGTCGAATTACTTTTTTTGAAAACTTCGGCACATTGAACTAAATCTTGTTTTTCAAACATTTCAAAGACTGTTGTTTACCCCTTCTGTAAAATGCAGACGTCGTATCACAGCCAGTTATTGCGTGTAAAAATAGTATATGATTTTGACTCTTTGCAAAAGTAGATAAAGTTTTTGACGAATATATTTCGGTTTGACTTTGCGCTTTTCCTGGCTTTAGAAAGAAAATAATTTTTTTCAGGTGGAGTTCGAGCAGTAAGAAGTACGAGTAAGTCTACATCTTCACCAACAACAATAGTTGTATTTGTCAAATTGAATTGCTCTATAGCTGTTTCAATAATCAGTATGTCGGCATCGGTATTAGCCTGTTTAACCAATATATTTTCGCCAATAAACTTATCCTTCAACATTGAAATGAACCGAGATTTGTTATATTTGCAAGAAATTTCTGTTGACTGTTAGAAACTGTCATAAGTTCATCAAATAGAATATCGGACGATGAAGATGTTGCTAAAGTTCGACAACGCTGTTCTGCAGCTTTAATATTTCTCGTGCAATCATCATAGTCATCAAATACGACCGTAATTCTTTTACAACTTTTTGACTCGTCGTATCTCAGAAATGGTGGCTCTAAGAAAAAAAAGTGTTAATACATTTTTGTAGAGAATTTCATGATCTACAATTTTTATCTGAGGTTATTTTATGATAAAACTTACCGTTTTCCTGAAAATCGCGAAAAACCAATTTTTTTCGATATTTTTGACCATTGACCTCGAATACATTTTTTTCCAGGCATCGCAATCATTCGAAATTT